>NC_135237.1:287790867-288417021 GCF_051348905.1 Ranitomeya variabilis
CACCAAATAGGGGGAGGCGTTCAATGACAGATAAATCCGTCATTGGTTGTTAAGGGGTTAAACATTCTATGATTCTATGATAACTAATGTAAATGCTTGGATCAGTCAGTAAAAACTTTTGTCAATCAGTCCACATTCTGCTGTAATAGTGGCCAGTCAGTACACAGTTTAGTGTGAATGATGTCGTCAGAGGATCTACCATTTAGTTTAACTGCTTTGATCCATCAGTCTAGTGTAAATTCTGTGTTCAGTTGGTTCACAGTCTAGTGTAAATGTTGTTGTTAGCCGATCGACAGTCTAGAGGAAATGTTGTGGTCAGTCGGTCAACAGTCTAGAGTAAGGCTATGCGCACACGTCTGGAATTGCCGCTGAAATCTCCGTCGCAATTCCAGAGCTCCCTGCCATGGGAAAAACGCATGCGGAATTGGCATGCGTTTTCCAGCTAAACACTAGCATTTTACAAGCGTAATTAGCTTGTAGAATGCTAGCGTTTTCCAAGCGATCTGTAGCATCGCTTGGAAAACTGATTGACAGGTTGGTCACACTTGTCAAACATAGTGTTTGACAAGTGTGACCAACTTTTTACTATTGATGCTGCCTGTGCAGCATCAATAGTAAAAAAAATCTAATGTTAAAAATAATTTAAAAAAATAAAAAATCGTGATATTCTCACCTTCCTGCGTCCCCGGCAGTCTTCCCGCTCCTCGCGATGCTCGCCTTCCCAGTAATGCCTAGCGGCAATGACCCCAGATGACGTAGGGGTCTCGCGAGACTGCACATCATCACAGGTCATTGCCACAAAGCATCCTTGGGAACGCGAGCAGCTGGAAGACTGCCGGGGACGCCGGAAGGTGAGAATATCATGATTTTTTATTTTTTTTAATTATTTTTAACAATTATATGGTTCCCAGAGCCTGGAGGAGAGTCTCCTCTCCTCCACCCTGGATACCAACCGCACATGATCCGTTTACTTCCCACATGGTGGGCATAGCAACATGCGGAAAGTAAGAGGATCAATGCATTCCTATGTGTGCGGAATCCCCGCAATTTCGCACAAAGAATGAACATGCTGCATTTTTTTCTGGAATGCGATTCTGCAGTGGAAAAAAATGCAGCATGTGCACAAAAAATGCGGAATGCATTCTAATAATAGAATGCTTAATGTTTGCGTTTTTTCACGGTTTTATCGCGTTTTTATAGCGAAAAAACGTGAAAATTCCCGAACGTGTGCACATAGCCTAAATGTTGTTGTCCACAGTCTAGTGGAAATGCTGTGGTCAGTCGGTCAGCAGTCTAGAGTAAATGTTGTTGTTAGTCTGTCCACAGTCTGGTGGAAATGCTGTGGTCAGTTGCTCCACAGCCTAGTGTAAATGATGAAATCAATCTCTTGCAATCGCGGCATTGAATGTTACACCGCTGATAAGAAGCCTATTCTATGAAACATAAGAACGTTTTCTTATTTTAGAAGACAGAGGATAAGGAGAAGAAATGTTCCTTACCTCTGTACCTGAAATATGGTTGTGTTATAGTAGCAGTTATGTATAGAAGATATACATGTGAAAAACACAAACAATATATTCTCGTGTACCAGGCAGGTGTTATTACACCCGGGCAGGCCTAGAACTTATGCCTAAACCTATGATTATCAGTAATTAATATAAATATTAAAAGGCAAGCATCTCTTTAAAAAAAACTTTTCCATCTACTACAACACTACTTGCCATGTGGACTGTTGCAAATGTAAAGGAATCAACTAAACATAAATGCATAACACAAAGTTAGGTCTGCTAATAAGTGAAACCTCATGGTTCTGGCTAGTTTTATTATGGCTGCATGGCTAGGGCATTCAATAAAACACCTTCTGCTTAGAAAAAATGTTTGTTCTTCTTGCACGTATTTGCAGAGCCCAAAACGGCTTTCTATGTTGATAATGTCTTTAAACAGAATTTTACTATGTGTTTATGAGTGTTCCACTTTTGAAGGATGAGCTTTGAGGTTTGAGCCTATGGATCCCCTGAGAGTAACGGCTCTGACTTTGAACACACACGATTTTTTATTTAATCAAGCTACTATCTTTTTTTTAGTTGTATGATTAGGTGTTTTCACATGTGAACTCCTTCAACCTTCATTTGTAATTTACTTTATGTAACAGAACACTATATTCCTGGGTTGATGCATATAAAATACACAATATAGAAACACGCTACCACAGCTGTATAGCAAATAATGTGTGGAAACTTATACAGAAGGTTTTTTGTTGTGTAAAGTTGACTATATTAAAAATGTCCTTTCATTCCATTTTCTTTACTTATGGAAAATATTAAGGTGTGTCTACAGATGTTTTTTTCTTATGTAAAGCTTTGATTTTGCCTTTCATTTACACAGGAACAATGATAAATCCTTGGCAGAACATGCAGTTTTTCCCCCAAAGTATGTGGTGTGTTGATCTTAGAAATATCATGTTGTTTTAGTTTGGTGTAGAATCTTATGTTGTGGCATTTCTTCTTTCTTTATTTTTTCTCATGACTTTAAAGCAGTGTTTCCCAACTCCGGTCCTCAAGAGCCTCCAGCAGGTCATGGTATCAGGATTTCCTTAGTATTGTCCAGGTGATCATTGCATTACCTGGAAAGGCAAAAATTCCATCACCTGGGCAATACTAAGGAAATCCTGAATACATGACCTGTTGGTGGCTCTAGAGGACCGGAGTTGGGGAGCACAGCTTTAAAGGGTAGCTGTACTTACAAGAAACCATTCAGAATAAGCTTTGCTGTGTGTGTACTTGAGGAATAAACCTATATCTGCCAATGATATATTTTGTATCCTGCATTTTTATGAGTTTTTCCTTCTGCATGCTCTAGCTGTAATGTACAATCCACTCGGAGATGGTGGGTGGAGACTAGTTACAATGATTTCAACAATACACAACATAGTACACAGAGATAGAATTGTACTCTTCCTTCATTTTTAGCACACAGAGACAAGCTACTGCAGTGTGGAAGCTATACAACAGAGCTGAACACTTTGGATATAAATTAGCTCTATGGTAAAGTAAACGAATTGTTAGAAGTTTCACCCCACCATTTCTATTTTTCCCTTTGCCTGTTTCCTCTCCATGCTCCACACTCCTCCTCCTTCCCACAGTGAATAATGGGAATTCGGTTTTGTTTGAGTAATACAAATTTTAGCTGTTTTTTCACACACCACCATCCCCGCTTGTAGGTTCAGTAGTGGGAGCCTCAGATCTGTTTGGTCTGTTATACCTTTCAAAAATTCTCAGGGGTGTGCTGTTTGTCGCCTAAACAAATTAGCTTCATCAGAGCCTGTTGACACTTTACAGAGGCAGTGCTGCAGTGCTTCCAGCTTGAGACTGATATGGATGACAATTAGGAGATGGAGGATGTGGAGGAGGAGGGGGTGCAGGAACTGGAAACCCTGATGAAGCTAGAACTTGCAATCCTTGGCGTCGGTAGCACATTTACCACCCCAGGGTCCGACTCTGCCATGGCCTTTACTAGTTTCACACAATGTGTCATCAGGGAAATCTAACATCCCTGGACACAAGCACTTGTCCACGCGTCGGCCCCAAGCTGTCAGTTTTGCATAGCTGGTTATCAAAAATACAGCGGAACCAACGCCATTTTTTTATTTATTTAGCTCGCAGACACTGGCTGATGAATACTCCCACCAGCCGCCACCTGCTCTTGCTGTTATTAGCAGTAGCAAGCGTAGGCTAATGGGAATAGTAGTACCATCAGCCAACACAAGTGACCGAAGGTAAACATTTTACCTCAGATCAAAGCTGTGTGCTCACGCAGTCATTTGACAGCAGGGGAATTGCCGCTGTCTGACTGTATGTAAAGATTTTAACGCCGATCAGAAGCAGTGTTTGCTGCGCTGTCATGCACATGACAGAGTGGTAAACAGCCAACGTGAATGGGGTCCTGGTTTGGGTTCGGGTACTGTTCTGGCACCTGAGCCCAAACTTTTTTTTAACAGTTCGGCAGAACCCACCAGACCCGAACATCCAGGGGTACGTTCATCTCTGCTCCTGACTTGTTGACTTAACAATATCACTTGTTGGCAACTGTTTCTCATCATTGTCTACTAATTGCCATTCCCCACCATTTGTCAATAAACGCAAGTCATATCAAATAAATTTTACCACTATCATGAAGTACACTATGTCATGAGAAAACAATGTTGGAATCACCGGGATCCATGCAAGCGTTACTGAGTTATTACCTCATAAAGGGACAGTGATCGGAATTGTAAAAATTGGCCCAGTCATTAGTATTCAAACCACCCTTGGGGGTAAAGGGGTTAAACTAATCAAATAAATGTTACCACTATCATGAAGTACAATATGTTATGAGAAAACAATATCAGAATCACTGCGATCCATACAAGCGTTACTGAGTTATTACCTCATAAAGGGACAATGGTCGGAATTGTAAAAATTGGCCCGGTCATTAGCATGCAAACCACCCTTGGGGTTAAACTAATCTTTTTTTCAGGACTAATTCAAATAGATTCTTTTCTGATATAATAATAACGCTCTTATCTGCAATTCGTCTACAGTGAGGTGTTGCAGTAGGTATAGTGTATGACAGGCATGTAGTCATGGATTATTGCCTTATAAATTGTAAGCCTTGCTGCTGTTTTTTTCCATGCATTCATTGACTGATTCATGTTTTTTACCTTCATCTGTACTTAAAAATTCATCAAAGCTGGCAGTGTTACTTGCATTACTCCACAGTTTGTTGCTGCCACATACAAGAAAATCTTTTTATTTAGGGCTCATTCATATCCCTTCTATATTCTACAATACCGCTCTTATATGCAATTCATGTACAGTGAAGTGCTGGAGTAGGTATAGCGTATTACAGGCATCTTGTCAGGTATTTTTGCCTTATAAATTCTAAGTCATGCTTTTTTCTATGTACTTTTTGACCAATTCAGTTTTTTACTATGTTCTGTACTCAGAAATTCATCACAGTAAGCAAATTTAAAAGGTTTAATGTGTGCATTCACAGTTTGAGAGACACTGCAGCCATATTCCGGCTGCTGTCCCCTGATCGCAGGGCCCCTCTTCTGGGCTGAAAGGAGATCTCCCATGGAGTGACACAGGCGGTAGGTGGTTTCTTTCCTGGGGCTGGCCCCGCCCCGCAGGTTATATCCCATCCTGTTCAGCACTTCCGTACTCTCTGCTGAGACCCGGACCTATTCCCCACCATCCCTCCATGTTTATTGTGGGTTTTTTCAAGTTGCAGCTGTGGAATGGGTGGAGACTTTGGTGGTGATGAAATCTGCACCGGAAGGCAGGAAGGCAGATAATCTGCCTACACCCCGTTGGTAGGCAAATTACTGCCTGGTTTGAGCTGCAACCATAAATTTTATGCCACATTAAAATATGAGAGTCCTTGTTACATCACTCCTCAATAAAGCAGTTATGTTTTGACAAATGGTGTGGCGTCACTTCATGGGAGTCAGGGGGTTTGGGTCACGGCAGTCTCTCTGCAGCAGCTGTGTGTAATAGGTAGCGGTGGGAGACTTTATGGTACTGGAGTTGGAATTACCACTTCTGAACTCTCCAGTGCTTTGTTTCCATCTATTTCTGGGTGTTTCTTGATGTACAGTATGTTTGGGGCCATAGTCCTGCTGGAAGACCCATGACCTACTACAATGCAAACCCAGCTTTCTGATCCCGGGCACTACATCGTTACCCAAAATCCTTTGGGAATCTTCACATTTCAAGGCACCCAGGGCCACAGGCAGCAAAACATCCTCAAAATATCTTTGAACTTCCACAATATTTGACTATTATTACTGTGTTCTATTATTTGTAGGCCTCATTCCATTTACACAAAACAGTAGAATTATGTGCTTTACCAAAAAACTCCACAAGACACATGCTGGTCCTTTGTCGATATAAAAAGCTGTCTGATGGCCGTCTGCAAAAAGTGATGGCCGGCTGATGACCCTGCAAAAAAAAACAAAACTTTTAAATGTGTCTGATCGTGTTTAAAACACCACATGGCCAGATAAGGTATTAATATGATAACATTAAATTTCCTGTGGAATGTTTGTTTCACCATTGAAAGTAATGCAAACGAGCAAAAACACTGTGTGTAAACTTGGCCCAAGATGTGGAGAAGCATTTTCTTTTCTCTTATTTATTTTCCTTATATACAATTCATTATCCGAGAAAGAACGTTTCCTAACATTTTTTCCAGTCAAATCCATTTTAAGTGTGGTTTTTATTGTCATTCTGTAAAAGTGGCGTAATAGTCTGACAACATTGTTCTCAATAATGACCTGTGATTCTGTTAAATATGCTTATTTCGCACATTCATTTAATCAGGACTCTTTTCCAGATGCAATACTCTTAAAGAAAAATGTCATGATATTTTGATAAAAAATGTAGTGGTTTATTGGATTTTCCACAGAAAAACCACATTGCAGCAAAACATAAAATAGGTGAAGTAGTTACAAACAGATTGTCCATTTGTTCCTCATCTTTCCTGAGTTACTGAATAGTAAATGGTGTCTGTCTCTGTCATAGAGTAGAAGTCATCATGGCTACCAGCTGTTCATTCCTTCTGTGAGTAGTCCATAGTCCATGGAGAATGAAGGAGAGAAGGCAGGAGGTGACAGCCACCACTTGACCGCCCCACCTCCTAAGAGACATGATTATATATGTCCCATAGAACACATGTTCTCTCTATGTGGTGTTAACTTATTACTCTGAGCTACATATACAGAAATAGCTTTTGTAATGTCAGCGAGAGGCAATGTGCTCAGTACAGAATTGAGAATAAGAATAATTCAATTAATAATTAATATTTAACAGATTCAGAGATGCATCCAGGGGTCTTCCCCATGCTGTTCCCTTGCCATTTCAGCATGGTTTACATTGTTTTCAGCAATTTTTCTATCACCTCCAGACCTCTGGGGGAGGCCGCTGAAAATATGCTTGAGTTTCCCTTTGACTTGCATTATACTATATATAGTGAAGCAGGTTTGGACTGATGTGTCTCGGGCGCACCACGGGAATCGACTCTAGGGGCCCACCCTACAGCTATTTGCAAATATCTGTCAGTCGTTATGACCCTTATAGTGGAGCATCGGCTGTAAAATGCAGGCGGCTCCTGCAAATCTAGTGTGAGCCCCCATAACTAGGATGTATAATTACGGTAGTTTACATTAATGGGGTTCTTTGGTTAAATCAAGTTATCACCGATCCATGGACTCCACAGGATAGGTGATCGCTTAGGTCCGACCATTAGAAACTACACCGATCGGAAGAATGAGGAAGTTTTATTGTTGATAGGACACTTATCCCCATTTTAAAATGAAGCAGCAGGTGGGATATCTGACCGCAGCTCAATTCATTCTCATTGGGGCTTCTAGAAAAAAACAAGTGCAGCCACAGAGGAAATGAATGGATCAGTGGTCAAGTTGGTCATGCCACTCCAGTCCAATGGGGATAAAAAGTTCCACATTTTGCTGAATGGGTCCAAGTAGTCAGACGCCAACAATTCAATACATTATCACTTATCTTGTGGATAGGTGATTACTTTTTTCCACATGAAACCCCCTGTAAGTGCATCTGCACTGCTGTATTCAAAGTATTTAATCTCTAATGGAAATAAAGTACAGTATCTTCTCCTAATTAATATCAGAGATAGCAAATGACTACCATAGACAACACAATCCCCTATACCAAGACCAATACTACCATATACAGGGAAGAAATGCGACCACAACATGACCAGACCACATAGTGACCAAATGATACTACATACAAGGGACAAATACCGCCACATTATGACCAGACCACATATTACCACCACATAGTGACCGAATAATATGACATATTGCCAGCATATAGGGACCAAATAATACCAAATACAAGGAGAAATACTGTCTCACGTGTCCAGACCACAAATTACCACCACATAGTGGCCGAATACTACAGAGCTCTGTTTATAATGTCAGTGTACAGGTAATACAGTGATCACTGGTGACATTATACACAGGAGCTCTGTATATAGCTTCAGCGTACAGGTAATACAGGGATCACCATGACATTATACACAGGTGCTCTATATATAGTGTCAGTGTACAGGTAATAGAAGGCTCACCAGTGAAATTATACATAGGCCATCTGTATATAGTGTCAGTGTACAGGTAATACAGTGATCACAGGTGACAATATACACAGAACCTCTGTATATAGCATATAGTGTACAGGTAATGCAGTGATCACCAGTGACATTATACACTGGAACTCTGTGCACAGTATTTAGTGTACAGTGTGCGTGTTCAAAGACATCACTAGTGATGTCTGAAATTGAAGTCCTTCATCTTTGCTTTTCTTCTTCAACCAGCAGAGACGGCCATCACTTCTTCCAACCAGGACTCGTCTCTGCAAAAAATAATAGCTGATCGCTTCCAGAGCACTTTCCCCACTTTTTTCCCTGACTTCTACATTACGACAGATGTAGTGCCGCCCTGCACAGTAAAAGTGCAAAGTAAATTATATTACAGTAGTAATAATGTCCCTAATTGAACCCTAAATAAATTATGTTCCCCACTTGTCACCATAAACTAATATAGCACGTTCCTCATTCTGGTCCTCAAACAGTAATTAAGTCCATCATACTGGCCCCCTTTTTTTAATAATCTGACCCAGTCTGGCCCTCTATATTTTATAATATGCCCCAGCCTGGCCCCCTTTATTTTATAATATGCTTCAGCCTGGCCTCGTCCAGCCTGGCCCCCAGATATCCATCCTGCTTCCCCAGCTATACATACTGGCTCTCATAAGTCCTTTGTCCTGCCCTACCACATTCAGCTCTGGCAAAAATTAAGAGACCACTGCAAAATTTTCAGTTTGTCTGATTTTTCTCTTTATAGGTATATTTTTGAGTAAAATGTAAATTGTTCTTTTATTCTATAAAGTACCAACAACATGTCTCCAAAGTTCCAAGCAATACATTTTGTATTTATTTTCTGAAAATGAGAAATGGTCAAAATAACCAAAAAATGCATTGCTTGCAGACCTTAAATAATGCAAAAAAAAAAACAAGTTCATAATCGATTAGAAACAACAATAGTAATGCTTTAACTCAGGAAGAGTTCAGAAATCAATATTTTGTGGAATAACCATGAATTTTAATCACAGCTTTCATGTGTCTTGGCATGCTTTCTCCATTCTTTCCCACTGCTTTTGGGTGACCTTATGCCACTCCTGGTACAAAAATTTAAGCAGTTCTTCTTTGTTTGATGGCTTGTGACTATCCATCTTTCTCTTGATTACATTCCAGAGGTTTTCAATGGGGTTCAGGTCTGGAGATTGGGCTGGCCATGACAGGGATTTGATGTGGTGGTCCTTCATCCACACCTTGATTGACCTAGCTGTGTGGCATCGCGCATTATCCTGCTGGAAAAACCAGTCCTCAGAGTTGGGGAACATTGCCTGAGCAGAAGGAATCAACTGTTTTTCCAGTATAACCTTGTATGTGGCTTGATTCATACGTCCTTCGCAAAGAACAACCTGCCCAATTCCAGCCTTGGTGAAGCATCCCCAGCTCATCACCGATCCTCTACCAAATACCACAGTGGGTGCAAGACACTGAGGCTTGTACACCTTTCCAGGTCTCAGTCTAACCATTAAAACACCAGGTGTTGGGCAAAGCTGAAAATTACTCATCAGAGAAGATTACCTTACTCCAGTCCTCTATGGTCCAATCCTTATGGTCTTTGGCAAACTTCAGCCTGGCTCTCCTTTGCTTCTCATTGATGAAATACTTTTTTCTAGCTTTACTTGATTGAATCCTGCCTCTAGGAGTCTGTTATGAACTGTTCTTGCTGTGCACTTCACCACAGCTGCCATTTGACATTCCTTTTGTAGGTCACTTGATGTAATCCTGAGGTTGCTGTGTGACTAGTGTTGAGCGATACCGTCCGATACTTGAAAGTATCGGTATCGGAAAGTATCGGCCGATACCGGCAAAATATCGGATCCAATCCGATACCGATACCCGATACCAATACAAGTCAATGGGACTCAAGTATCGGACGGTATCCCTGATGGTTCCCAGGGTCTGAAGGAGAGGAAACTCTCCTTCAGGCCCTGGGAACCATATAAATGTGTAAAAGAAAGAATTAAAATAAAAAATATCGCTATACTCACCTGTCCGACGCAGCCGGGACTTCAGCGAGGGAACCGGCAGCGTTGTTTGTTTAAAAATCGCGCTATTACTTGGTTACGTGAATTCCCGGCTTGTGATTGGTCAGGTCGGCCATGTTGCCGGGACGCGGACCAATCACAGCAAGCCGTGACGAAATTACGTCACGGCTTGCTGTGATTGGTCCGCGTCCCGGCAATATGGCCGCCCTGACCAATCACAAGCCGGGACGTCACGGGAGGCTGGACACGCGCTCATTTTAAAATGGGCGCGTGTCCAGCCTCCCGTGACGTCACGGCTTGTGATTGGTTGCGCCGCGATCAACCAATCACAAGCCGGGAGGCTGGACGCGCTCATTTTGAAATGGGCGCGTGTCCAGCCTCCCGTGACGTCACGGCTTGTGATTGGTTGCGCCGCGATCAACCAATCACAAGCCGGGAGGCTGGACGCGCTCATTTTGAAATGGGCGCGTGTCCAGCCTCCCGTGACGTCACGGCTTGTGATTGGTTGCGCCGCGATCAACCAATCACAAGCCGGGAGGCTGGACGCGCTCATTTTGAAATGGG
Organism: Ranitomeya variabilis; assembly: GCF_051348905.1. Taxonomy (NCBI): domain Eukaryota; kingdom Metazoa; phylum Chordata; class Amphibia; order Anura; family Dendrobatidae; genus Ranitomeya; species Ranitomeya variabilis. Next base: position 287,801,628 of record NC_135237.1, read on the forward strand.
CGCGTGTCCAGCCTCCCGGCTTGTGATTGGTTGACCGCGACGCAACCAATCACAAGCCGTGACGTCACGGGAGGCTGGACACGCGCCCTTTTTAAAATGAGCGCGTTTCCAGCCTCCCGTGACGTCACGGCTTGTGATTGGTTAATGGCGGCCATGTTGCCGGGACGCGGACCAATCACAGCAAGCCGTGACGTATTTTCGTCACGGCTTGCTGTGATTGGTCCGCGGCTCGGCAGTATGGCCGCCCTGACCAATCACAAGCCGGGACTTCGCGTAACCATGTAAAAGCGGGAATTTTAAACAAACAACGCTGCCGGTTCCTGCGCTGAGGTCCCGGCTGCATCGGACAGGTGAGTATAGCGATATTTTTTATTTTAATTCTCTATTTTACACATTTTAACATTAATGTTGTTCCGATACCCGATACCCGATACCACAAGAGTATCGGAATCCCGGTATCGGAATTCCGATACAGCAAGTATCGGCCGATACCCGATACTTGCAGCATCGGAATGCTCAACACTATGTGTGACATTCAAAAAAGATGACAGTCATCCTGGTCAGTGGAGTCATTTTCACCCTCTGCCGGTCTATAGCTTTGCTGTCCCCAATGTCTGCTGCTTGACCTTGTTGTAATGGACTGACATCTTAGAAATTTTAAGGATGGAGGAAACATGATGCTCACTGTGTCCCTCTGCTAGTAAAGCCAGAATTGAGCCCTTCTTTTCCTCATTCAAGACTTTTCTTTTCAACTCCTTTGGCATGGTTAAAAGCTATTTTTTCATTCCTATTGCTTTTGGGATATTACTAGCACTTGTTTTGCCATCCAGCTTGTCCTATTGCAAGAGGATTGTGAACACCACAGCAGTGTTTTTTATACTTTCCTTCATTAAATAAGATTTGGTTCAGGTGATCACCTAATCAGAAGCACATTAAGTAGAATGAGGTGTACTCTGGTTGGAATTCAACTGACACTGGAATGGAATGGCTGTCAGACATGTAGAGAAGTTGATTTTTATAAAACTGTGCAGTGGTCTCTTAATTTTTGCCAGAGCCCTCACCCATATCAGATATCCATCCTGCCCCCACATATATGAATCCTGGCTTGTCAAATATATGCATCCTTGTCCCTTGTCCTGCCCCCCTCCCCCATAAATCCATCTTGACCAACATATATATGCATCCTGGCTTGTTATGACCTGGTGGTTAGGAGCACCCGAAGTGACCTGATGGTTAAAACAGAAAACCTGGGACAAGCTCTGAGGAGGTGGTAACTCTCCTGACCGCAATCCCTAATCCTATCACACACACTAGAAATAGCCGTGGAGCGTACCTAACTCTCCCTAGATGCCTCTTCACAGCCTAAGAGCTAACTACCCCTAAAGATAGAAATAGCAGCCTACCTTGCCTCAGAGAAAGTCCCCAAAGTAAAGGTAGCCCCCCACAAATATTAACTGTGAGTTAAGAGGGAAGTGACAAACACAGGAATGAAACAGATTTTAGCAAAGGAGGCCGAATCTTCTCTAGAAAGACAGAGGATAGGAAAGGGAACTATGCGGTCAGTATAAAAAACTACAAAAAACACGCAGAGTGTGCAAAAAGACCTCCACACCGACTCACGGTGTGGAGGTGCAGCTCTGCACCCCCAGAGCTTCCAGCTAGCAAGGAAATATCATAATAGCAGGCTGGACTGAAACATAGCATGTACTGAAAAATATATTCAAAAACCGGTGAACAGGAAATGACTAGCAAGGACTTAGCTTCTGCTGGAGTAGACAGGTCATCTGAGAAATCCAAGAGAGATCTGAACCAGTACTGAGACATTGACAGCTGGCATGAACTAACGACCTGGGCAGAGTTAAATAGGGAAGCCAGAAGCAGCAATAAACAAGGGCAGCTGAGAAAGCCAACCTCAAAGATCAGCAGTTCCACTCAAAGCCACCAGAGGGTGCCCAAGGACAGAACTCACCAAAGTACCATTCACGACCACAGAAGGGAGCCCGAGAACGGAATTCACAACAGTACCCCCCCTTGAGGAGGGGTCACCGAACCCTCACCAGAGCCCCCAGGCCGATCAGGACGAGCCAAATGAAAGGCACGAACCAAATCGGCGGCATGGACATCGGAGGCAACAACCCAGGAATTATCCTCCTGACCATAGCCCTTCCACTTAACCAGGTACTGAAGTTTTCGTCTCGAAATACGAGAATCTAAAATCTTCTCCACCACATACTCCAACTCCCCCTCAACTAACACCGGAGCAGGAGGATCAACGGAAGGAACCATATGCGCCACATATCTCCGCAACAACGACCTATGGAACACATTATGGATGGCAAAAGAAGCTGGAAGGGGCAAACGAAACGACACAGGATTGATAATTTCAGAAATCTTATAAGGACCAATGAAACGAGGCTTGAACTTAGGAGAAGAAACCTTCATAGGAACATAACGAGAAGACAACCAAACCAAATCCCCAACACGAAGTCGGGGACCAACACAGCGACGGCGGTTAGCAAAACGTTGCGCCTTCTCCTGAGACAACGTCAAATTGTCCACCACGTGAGTCCAAATTTGTTGCAACCTGTCCACCACAGAATCCACACCAGGACAGTCAGAAGGCTCAACCTGCCCTGAAGAAAAACGAGGATGGAAACCAAAATTACAAAAAAAAGGCGAAACCAAAGTAGCAGAACTAGCCCGATTATTAAGGGCGAACTCGGCCAATGGCAAGAAGGTCACCCAATCATCCTGATCAGCAGAAACAAAGCATCTCAGATAGGTTTCCAAGGTCTGATTGGTTCGTTCGGTTTGGCCATTTGTCTGAGGATGGAACGCTGAAGAAAAAGACAAATCAATGCCCATCTTAGCACAAAAGGACCGCCAAAACCTAGAAATAAACTGGGAACCTCTGTCCGACACAATGTTCTCCGGAATGCCATGCAAACGAACCACATGCTGAAAAAATAATGGAACCAAATCAGAGGAGGAAGGCAATTTAGGCAAGGGTACCAAATGGACCATCTTAGAAAACCGATCACAAACCACCCAGATGACAGACATCCTTTGAGAGACAGGAAGATCAGAAATAAAATCCATGGAAATATGTGTCCAGGGCCTCTTCGGGACAGGCAAAGGCAAAAGCAACCCACTGGCACGAGAACAGCAAGGTTTGGCCCGAGCACAAGTCCCACTGCACAAAACAACACACATCCCGTGACAAGGAAGGCCACCAAAAGGACCTGGCAACCAAATCTCTGGTACCAAAAATCCCAGGATGACCAGCCAACACCGAACAATGAACCTCAGAAATAACCCTACTAGTTCATCTATCAGGGACAAACAGTCTCCCCACAGGACAGCGGTCAGGTTTATCAGCCTGAAACTCCTGAAGTACCCGCCGCAAATCAGGGGAGATGGAAGAAAGAATCACCCCCTCCTTGAGGATCCCAGCCGGCTCAAGAACTCCCGGAGAATCAGGCAAAAAACTCCTAGAAAGGGCATCAGCCTTCATATTCTTAGATCCCGGAAGGTATGAGACCACAAAATCGAAACAGGAGAAAAACAGTGACTATCGAGCCTGTCTAGGGTTCAACCTCTTGGCGGACTCGAGGTAAGTCAGATTCTTATGATCAGTCAGGACCACCACGCGATGTTTGGCTCCCTCAAGCCAATGTCGCCACTCCTCAAATGCCCACTTCATAGCCAACAACTCCCAATTGCCGACATCATAATTACGCTTGGCAGGCGAAAACTTTCTAGAAAAGAAAGCACACGGCTTCATCAAGGAGCCATCGGAACTTCTTTGAGACAAAACAGCCCCTGCCCCAATCTCAGAAGCATCAACCTCGACCTGAAAAGGGAGCAAAACATCTGGCTGACGCAACACAGGGGCCGAAGTAAAACGACGTTTAAGCTCCTGAAAGGCCTCAACGGCCGCAGGGGACCAATTCACCACATCAGCGCCTTTCTTCATCAAATCAGTCAAAGGCTTAACCACACTAGAAAAATTAGCAATGAAGCGACGGTAAAAATTAGCAAAGCCCAGGAACTTCTGAAGACTCTTCACAGATGTAGGTTGAGTCCAATCATAAATGGCCTGAACTTTAACAAGATCCATCTCGATAGTAGAAGGGGAAAAAATGAAGCCCAAAAAGGAAATCTTCTGAACTCCAAAGAGGCATTTAGAGCCCTTCACAAACAATGCATTAGCACGAAGGACCTGGAACACCATCCTGACCTGCCTTACATGAGACTCCCAATCATCCGAAAAGACCAAAATATCATCCAAATATACGATCATGAACCTATCCAGATATTTCCGGAAGATGTCGTGCATAAAGGACTGAAACACAGATGGAGCATTAGAAAGCCCGAATGGCATCACCAGGTACTCAAAATGGCCCTCGGGCGTACTAAATGCTGTTTTCCATTCATCGCCCTGTTTAATACGCACAAGATTATACGCCCCTCGAAGGTCAATCTTGGTAAACCAACTAGCCCCCTTAATCCGAGCAAACAAATCAGACAACAGAGGCAAAGGGTACTGAAATTTGACCGTGATTTTATTGAGAAGGCGATAATCTATACAGGGTCTCAGAGAGCCATCCTTCTTGGCCACAAAAAAGAACCCTGCTCCCAACGGCGACGAAGACGGGCGAATATGCCCTTTCTCCAAGGACTCCTTTACATAACTCCGCATAGCGGCATGTTCTGGCACAGATAAATTGAACAGTCAGCCCTTAGGGAACTTACTACCAGGAATCAAATTAATAGCGCAATCACAGTCCCTATGAGGAGGTAGGGCACTGGACTTGGGCTCATAAAATACATCCTGGTAATCCGACAAAAACTCAGGGACTTCAGAAGGAGTGGAAGAAGAAATTGACATCAAATGAACATCACCATGTATCCCTTGGCAACCCCAACTAGACACTGACATTGATTTCCAATCCAGTACTGGATTATGAACCTGTAACCATGGCAAACCCAACACGACAACATCATGCAAATTATGCAACACCAAAAAGCGAATATTTTCCTGATGTGCGGGAGCCATGTACATGGTCAGCTGAGTCCAGTACTGAGGTTTATTCTTGGCCAATGGCATAGCATCAATTCCCCTTAAGGGAATAGGACTCTGCAAAGGCTCCAAGGAAAAACCACAGCACCTGGCAAACTCCAAGTCCATCAAGTTCAGGGCAGCGCCCAAATCCACAAATGCCATAACAGAGTAGGATGACAGTGAGCAAATCAGAGTAACAGATAAGAGAAATTTAGGCTGCAAAGTACTAATGGTGACAAGCCTAGCGAACCTCTTAGTGCGCTTAGGACAATCAGAGATAGCATGAGATGAGTCACCACAGTAAAAACACAGCCCATTCTGACGTCTGTGTTCTTGCCGTTCAGCTCTGGTCAAAGTCCTATCACATTGCATAGGCTCAGGCCTCCGCTCAGAGGACACCGCCAAATGGTGCACAACTTTGCGCTCGCGCAAACGCCGATCAATCTGAATGGCCAAAGACATTGACTCATTCAGACTAGCAGGCGTGGGGAACCCCACCATAACATCCTTAAGGGCTTCAGAAAGACCCTTTCTGAAAATTGCTGCCAGGGCACACTCATTCCATTGAGTAAGCACAGACCACTTTCTAAACTTCTGGCAATATACTTCTGCCTCATCCTGACCCTGACATAGAGTCAGCAAGATCTTTTCTGCCTGATCCACAGAATTAGGTTCGTCATAAAGCAATCCAAGCGCTAGAAAAAATGCATCCAAATTAAGCAATGCAGGATTTCCTGGCTCAAGGGAGAATGCCCAGTCTTGCGGGTCACCACGCAACAAAGAAATAATAATCTTTACTTGCTGAATGGGATCACCAGAGGAGCGGGGTTTCAGAGCAAGAAACAGTCTGCAATTATTTTTGAAATTCAAAAATTTAGATCTATCCCCAGAAAACAAATCAGGAATTGGAATTCTAGGCTCTAACATCGGATTCTGAACTACATAATCTTGAATACTCTGTACCCTAGCAGTGAGTTGATCCACACAAGAGGACAAACCTTGAATATCCATATCTACACCTGAGTCCTGAACCACCCAGAGGTTAAGGGGAAAAGAAAGACAAAACAAGCTGCAAAGAAAAAAAAATTGACTCAGAATTTCTCTTATCCCTCTTTTGAGATGCATTAACACTTTACGGCCAGCTGTACTGTTATGACCTGGTGGTTAGGAGCACCCGAAGTGACCTGATGGTTAAAACAGAAAACCTGGGACAAGCTCTGAGGAGGTGGTAACTCTACTGACTGCAATCCCTAATCCTATCACACACACTAGAAATAGCCGTGGAGCGTACCTAACTCTCCCTAGACGCCTCTTCACAGCCTAAGAGCTAACTACCCCTAAAGATAGAAATAGCAGCCTACCTTGCCTCAGAGAAGTTCCCCAAAGTAAAGGTAGCCCCCCACAAATATTAACTGTGAGTTAAGAGGGAAGTGACAAACACAGGAATGAAACAGATTTTAGCAAAGGAGGCCGAATCTTCTCTAGAAAGACAGAGGATAGGAAAGGGAACTATGCGGTCAGTATAAAAAACTATGAAAACCACGCAGAGTGTGCAAAAAGACCTCCACACCGACTCACGGTGTGGAGGTGCAGCTCTGCACCCCCAGAGCTTCCATCTAGCAAGGAAATATCATAATAGCAGGCTGGACTGAAACATAGCATGTACTGAAAAATATATTCAAAAACCGATGAACAGCAAAGGACTAGCAAGGACTTAGCTTCTGCTGGAGTAGACAGGTCATCTGAGAAATCCAAGAGAGATCTGAACCAGTACTGAGACATTGACAGCTGGCATGAACTAACGACCTGGGCAGAGATAAATAGGGAAGCCAGAAGCAGCAATAAACGAGGGCAGCTGAGAAAGCCAACCTCAAAGATCAGCAGTTCCACTCAAAGCCACCAGAGGGTGCCCAAGGACAGAACTCACCAAAGTACCATTCACGACCACAGGAGGGAGCCCGAGAACGGAATTCACAACACTGGCTGTACCATATATATGCATCCTTGCTCCACATATATCCATCCTGGTCCCTTGTCTTGCCCCTCCCCACATATCCATCCTGGTCCCCATATATGCATTCTTGCCCCCTCATATATATCCATCCTACCCCCCATATATCCATCCTAGCCCACCATATGCATCCTGGCCCACCATATTTAAGTATCCTGACCCCCCCCATATATATGCATCCTGATCCCTTGTTCTCCCCCCCATCATTAATCCATCCTGGCCCCCATATATCCATATTGGCATCCCATGTATCCATCCTGGTCCCTCGTCCTACCACCCCCATATTTCCATCCTGGCCCCCCATATGATGTATCCTGTTGTGAATTCCGTTCTCGGGCTCCCTCCTGTGGTCGTGATTGGTACTTTCGTGAGTTCTGTCCTTGTGCACCCTCTGGTGGCTTTGAGTGGAACTGCTTATCTTTGAGGTTGGCTTTCTCAGCTGCCCTCGTTTATTCCTGCTGCTGGCTTCCCTATTTAACTCTGCCCAGGTCGTTAGTTCATGCCAGCTGTCAATGTCTCAGTACTGGTTCAGATCTCTCTTGGATTTCTCAGATGACCTGTCTACTCCAACAGAAGCTAAGTCCTTGCTAGTCATTTGCTGTTCATCGCTTTTTGAATATATTTTTCAGTACATGCTATGTTTCAGTCCAGCCTGCTATTATGATATTTCCTTGCTAGCTGGAAGCTCTGGGGGTGCAGAGCTGCACCTCCACACCGTGAGTCGGTGTGGAGGTCTTTTTGCACACTCTGCGTGGTTTTCGTAGTTTTTTATACTGACCGCATAGTTCCCTTTCCTATCCTCTGTCTATCTAGTGAAGATTCGGCCTCCTTTGCTAAAATCTGTTTCATTCCTGTGTTTGTCACTTCCCTCTTAACTCATAGTTAATATTTGTGGGGGGCTACATTTACTTTGGGGAATTTCTCTGAGGCAAGGTAGGCTGCTATTTCTATCTTTAGGGGTAGTTAGCTCTTAGGCTGTGAAGAGGCGTCTAGGGAGAGTTAGGTACGCTCCACGGCTATTTCTAGTGTGTGTGATAGGATTAGGGATTGCGGTCAGTAGAGTTACCACCTCCTCAGAGCTTGTCCCAGGTTTTCTGTTCTAACCATCAGGTCACTTCGGGTGCTCCTAACCACCAGGTCCATAACAGTATCCATCCTGGCCCCTTGTCCTGCCCCCATATATAAATCCTGGCCCACCATATGTATCCATCCTGGCCCCTTGTCCTGCCCCCCCATATATCCATCCTGGCCCCTTGTCCTGCCCCCACATATATCCATCCTCGCCCCCATATGTATCCATCCTGGCCCCTGGTCCTGCCCGCCATATATCCATCCTGGCTCTCCATGTGTATTCATCCTGGTTTCCCATGTTTATCCATCCTGGCCCCCAATGTATATCCATCCTGGCCTCTTGTCCTGTTTCCCCTATATATCCATCCTGGTCCCCATGTGTATCCATCCTGGCTCCCATGTTTATCCATCCTGGCCCTCCATGTGTATACATCCTGGTCCCCCATGGGTATCCATCCTGGCCCCCCATGGGTATCCATCCTGGCCTCCCATGTCTATTCATCCTGACCCACAATGGCTATCCATTCTGGCCCCCATGTGTATCCATCTTGGCCCCCCAAGTGTATCCATCCTGCCCCTCCATGCGTATCCATCCTGCCCCCATGTGTATCCATCCTGGCCCCCTATGTGTATCTCTCCTGGTCCCAATGTGTATCCATCCTGGCCCCCATGTTTATCCATCCTTGGCCCTCCATGTGTATACATCCTGGTCCCCTATGGGTATCCATCCTGGCCCCTATGACTATTCATCCTGGCCCCCAATGGCTATCCATTCTGGCTCCCCATTTGTATCCATCCTTGCCCCATGTGTATCCATCCTGGCCCCCATTTGTATCCATTCTGCCCCCCATGTGTATCCATCCTTCCCCATGTGTATCCATCCTGTTCCCTTGTACTGGCTTCATGCACACACAGAAAGAGAGAGGAGAAAAAAAAAGATTCCTATTACCTGCGTGCGCTTCGGGTGGCATCCTGCTCCTCTGCTGGTCCGGCACGCTCATAGTGAAATGGCCACCGACATAGCAGAGGTCGGCGGTGAATGTGTGCGCCCGTCGCATGCGGCGTATGACACTGACGTCATACGCTAGTGACGACGGGCGCTCACTCTTTAGTATTGAACCACCGTAGGTTAATTTTAACATTGAGAAAAATAAAATCCAAAAAATCACATTGTATAAATTATATAAATGTATTTGCATTTTGTAGTGAGAAATAAGTATTTGATTCCTCTGGCAAACAAGACTTATACTTGGCGGCAAAACCCTTGTTAGCAAACACATCAGTCAGATTTTTTTGTAGTTGATGATGAGGTTTGCGCACATGTGAGGAGGAATTTTCGTCCACTCCTCTTTGCAGATCATCTCTAAATCATTAAGATTTTGAGGCTGTTGCTTGGAAACTCAGAGCTTCAACTCTCTCCATAAGTTTTCTATGGAGTTAAGGTCAGGAGACTGGCTTGGCCACTCCATGACCTTAATGTGCTTCTTTTTGAGCCACTCCTTTGTTGCCTTGGCTGTACGTTTTGGGTCATTGTTTTGCTGGAAGACCCAGCCATGACCCATTTTTAATGTCCTGGCAGAGGGAAGGAGGTTGTCACTCAGGACTTTACGGTACATGGCTCCATCCATTCTCCCATTGATGCAGTAAAGTTTGCCCTTAGCAGAGAAACATCCCCCAAAACATAATGTTTCCACCTCCATGCTTGACAGTGGGGACAGTGTTCTTTGGGTCATAGGCAGCATTTCTCTTCCTCCAAATAAAGCGAGTTGAGTTAATGCCAAAGGGCTACATTTTTTGTCTCATCTGACCACAGCACCTTCTCCTAATCACTCACAGAATCATCCAGGTGTTCATTGGCAAACTTCAGATGGGCCTGCACGTGTGCCTTCTTGAGCAGGGGGACCTTGCGGGCACTGAAGGATTTTAAACCTTTACATCGTAACGTGTTAGCAATGGTTTTCTTGGTTACTGTGGTCGCAGATGCCTTGAGATCATTAACAAGTTCCCCCGTATAGTTTTAGGATGATCTCTCACTTTCTTCATGATCAAGGATACCCCTAGGAGGTGAGATTTTACATGGTGCCCCAGATCGATGTCGATTGACAGTCATATTGTATTTCTTCCATTTTCTTACTATTGTACCAACAGTTGTCTCCTTCTCACCCAGCGTCTTACTTATGGTTTTGTAGCCCATTCCAGCTTTGTGCAGGTCTATGATCTTGTCCCTGAGATCCTTAGAAAGCTCTTTGGTCTTGCCCATGTTGTAGAAGTTAGAGTCAGACTGATTAATTGAGTCTGTGGACAGGAGTCTTTTATAAAGGTGACTATTTTAGACAGCTGTCTTTAATGCAGGTAACAAGTTGATTAGGAGCATCTAACTGGCCTGTAGGAGCCAGAACTCGTAATGGTTGGTAGGGGATCAAATACTTATTTCTCACTGCAAAATGCAAATACATTTATATGATTTATACAATGTGATTTTCTGGATTTTATTTTTGATATTCAATTTCTCAATGTTAAAATTAACCTACCCTTAAAATTATAGACTGTTCATGTCTTTGTCAGTGGGTAAACTTACAAAATCAGCAAGGGATCAAATCATTATTTCCTTCACTGTATCTACCTCCTCCTTCACTTCTTCCACCTACACCGCGACATCCACCTCCAGCTCCTCTTCCACTTGGACCTCTGCCTTGTGGTTCTATTTTTTTTATTTCTCTTTATTCTTTGTTATTTTAAGTCAGTTTTCTAAACAAAAAATAGCTTTGTCAAAGCGGCAGATTCAAATTATTTTTTAGACACACTACTCACAAAAAGATAGCTGCAGAGTATAATTACTTTTTACACACACTACTTGTACAGTCACAGCAGTAGAGTAAAATTATTTTTAGGCCCACAAATGGCACAGATACAACAGTAGAGCAGAAATATTTTTTAGGCATACAACATGCAAAAAGATGGCTGCATAGTATAATTATCTTTTAAGCACACTTGTGCGTGTACTGTTATGAGCTGGTGGTTTAGGAGCAATATGGGACGTGCTCGGGAGGAGGTGGTACCTGTACTGACCACAGTTCCTGAGCTTAACACACTAGAAGTAGCCGTGGGATGTTCCTGTCACTCCCTAGACACCTCGTCACAGCTGGAGGACTAACTACCCCTAAAGATAGAAACAGGAAAGCTATCTTGCCTCAGAGAAAATCCCCAAAGGATAGGACAGCCCCCCACAAATATTGACTGAGAGTGGAGAGGGAAATGACATACGCAGAATGAACGCAGGATGTAGCAAAGGAGGCCAGTCTAACTAGATAAATAGAACAGGAAAGAATACTGTGCAGTCAGTATTAAAAACTAGAAAAATCCACCACAGAGTTTACAAAAATCTCCACACCTGACTAAAGGTGTGGAGGGTAAATCTGCTTCCCAGAGCTTCCAGCTTAACTGAATAAATCCATACTGACAAGCTGGACTAGAAAAAACATAGAAAGTGCAGAAAGATTAAGTCCATAACAAGTGGACTGCAAAAGAACAAAGCAAGGACTTATCTTTGCTGAACTGGTCAGAATATCAGGGAAATCCAAGCAGAGATGTGAATCCAACCAGGAACCATTGACAACTGGCACAGGCTGAAGGATAGAACCAGGCTAAATAGTCGAGCCAGAAAGACAATCAGTGGAAGCAGCTGCTGACTACTAAATCCAAGGAGCAGCAGTACCACTCAAAACCACCGGAGGGAGCCTGTTGTGAATTCCGTTCTGGAGCTCCCTCCTGTGGTTGCTAATTGTATTTTTGTGAGTTCTGCCCTTGGGCTCCCTCTGGTGGTTTCGAGTGGAACTGCTGCTCCTTTGGGTAGCTGTGGCAGCTGCCTTCACTAATCGCCTTGCCTGGGTTTGTTATTTAAACCTGCTCTGGGCTTTAGTTCATGCCAGCTGTCAATGTCCTTGGCTTGGATTTGGTTCTCTCCTTGGATTTCTCATATGGCCTGTCCTTGTCAGCAAAAGATAAGTTTTTGCTAGTTTTTGTTTGTCCATTTGCTTGGACTCTATTGCTTTGCAAATATGTCTCTTTTTGTCCAGCTTGTCACTATGTCATATTCAGGCTAGCTGGAAGCTCTGGGAAAGCAGATTTGCCCCTCCACACCGTGAGTCGGTGTGGAGTTCATTTTTGTAAACTCTGCGTGGATTTTGTAGTTTTTAATACTGACCGCACAGTATCCTTTTCTCTCTGTCTATCAAGTTTAGTATTGGCCTCCTTTGCTGAAATCTGATTTCATTTCTGTGTACGTCATTTCCCTCTTCACTCACAGCCAATATTTGTGGGGGGCTATCTTTCCTTTTGGGGTTTTCTCTGAGGCAAGATAGCTTTCTATTTCCTTCTTTAGGGGTAGTTAGTTCTTAGGCTGAGGGGTAGTTAGTTCTTAGGCTGTGAAGAGGTGTCTAGGGAGAGTTAGGAACATCCCACGGCTATTACTAGTGTTGTTGTTAGGATTAGGGACTACGGTCAGTAGAGATACCACCTTCTCAGAGCTCGTCCCATGTTGCGTTTTAGCCACCAGGTCATATCAGTGTGGCCTCTTAACCACCAGGTCATAACAGTACAGCTGGACCACAATGTGTTAAATGCATCTCAAAAGAGGGAAAAGAAAGTTCTGAGCCATTTTTTTTCCTTTGCAGCTTGTTTTGTCTTTTTTTTCCCCTTAATCTCTGGGTGGTTCAGGATTTTGGTGCTGATATGGAGGTTCAGGGTCTGTCCTTGTGCGTGGATCAACTCGCTGCAAGGGTACAGAGTATCCAAGATTATGTTGTCCAGACTCCGGTATTAGAGCCTAGAATTCCTATTCCTGATTTGTTTTCTGGGGATAGATCTAAATTTTTGAATTTTAAAAATAATTGCAGATTGTTTTTTGCTCTGAGACCCCGTTCCTCTGGTGACCCCATTCAGCAGGTGAAGATTGTTATTTCTTTGCTGCGTGGCGACCCGCAGGACTGGGCATTCTCCCTTGAGCCAGGAAATCCTGCATTGCTTAATATTGATGCATTTTTTCAAGCGCTCGGATTGCTGTATGACGAGCCTAATTCTTTGGATCAGGCAGAAAAAACTTTGCTGGCTCTGTGTCAGGGTCAGGAAGCAGCAGAAGTATACTGCCAGAAATTTAGAAAGTGGTCTGTGCTCACAAAATGGAATGAGTATGCCCTGGCAGCGATTTTTAGAAAGGGTCTTTCTGAAGCCTTAAAGATGTTATGGTGGGGTTTCTGTTGTGAACTATACTTTTTGGCTCCCTCTTGTGGTCACTAGTGATTTGGCACTTGGATTGTCTTTTACCAGGTTTGTGCTCACCTGCTTCGTTAGGCTTGGGGTGTTGCTATTTAAACTTCCTGGATTCTCAGTCCAGTGCCTGGCATCATTGTAATCAGTTCACTTCTGTTTGCTCCTGTCTTCAGGTCCTGGTTCTTTGCAAGATAAGCTAAGTCCTGCTTTCGTACTCTTGATCATTTGCATTGTTCATATTTTTTGTCCAGCTTGTACAATATGTGATTCCTGTTATTGCTGGAAGCTCTAGGGGGGCTGATATTCTCCCCCCACACCGTCAGTCGGTTTGGGGGTTCTTGGATATTCAGCGTGGATATTTTGCAGGGTTTTTTGCTGACCATATAAGTCTTCTTACTATATTCTGCTATTAGTCAGTGGGCCTCTCTTTGCTAAATCTAGTTCATTCTTACATTTGTCTTTTCTTCTTACCTCACCGTTATTATTTGTTGGGGGCTTGTATTACTTTGGGGTCTTTTCTCTGGAGGCAAGAGAGGTCTTATTTTCCCTGATAGGGGTAGTTAGTTCTCCGGCTGGCGCGAGACGTCTAGGACCAACGTAGGCACGTTCCCCGGCTGCTGTTAGTGTTTGCGCTAGGATCAGGTATATGGTCAGCCTAGTTACCACTTCCCTATGAGCTGGTATTTATGTTTTGCAGACTTTGCTGTAATCTTTGAGGTCCCCTGCCATTGGGATCATAACAGTATGCCAGGCCAATAAATAGTTAATGCATTGCTGAAGTGGGATTAAAAGAAAAGAAGTTCTGAGTTTTTTTGTTTTTTTTTCTTCCTCCCCTTTATCTCTGAGTGGCTTGAAGCTTTGCTGCAGACATGAATGTTCAGACCTTGATTACTAGTGTGGATCAGCTTGCTGCACGTGTGCAGGGCATTCAGGATTTTGTTGTTAGCAGTCCTATGTCAGAGCCTAAGATACCTATTCCTGAGCTGTTCTCTGGAGATCGATTTAAATTTTGGAATTTTAGGAATAATTGTAAATTGTTTCTATCTTTGAAACCTCGTTCGTCTGGAGATTCAGCTCAGCAAGTCAAAATTATTATCTCCTTCTTGCGTGGCGACCCTCAGGATTGGGCTTTCTCCTTAGCGCCAGGAGATCCTGCATTGGCGGATGTTGATGCGTTTTTTCTGGAGCTCGGATTGCTTTATGAGGAGCCTAATCTTGAAATTCAGGCAGAAAAAGCTCTGCTGGCCATCTCTCAGGGCCAGGATGAAGCTGAGGTGTACTGCCAAAAATTTCGGAAATGGTCCGTGCTTACTCGATGGAATGAATGTGCTCTGGCCGCAAATTTCAGAAATGGCCTTTCTGAAGCCATTAAGAATGTGATGGTGGGTTTTACAATTCCTACAAGTCTGAATGATTCTATGGCGCTGGCTATTCAGATTGATCGGCGTTTGCGGGAGCGCAAATCCGCTAAACCTCTGGTGGTGTTGTCTGAACAGACACCTGTCTCAATGCAATGCGATAGAATTCTGACTAGAACCGAACGACAAAATCATAGACGTCCGAATGGGCTGTGTTTTTACTGTGGTGATTCTACACATGTTATATCAGCATGCTCTAAACGCCTAACCAAGGTTGTCAGTCCTGTCACCATTGGTAATTTGCAGCCTAAATTTATTTTGTCTGTGACTTTAATTTGTTCATTGTCTTCCTACCCTGTTATGGCATTTGTGGATTCAGGTGCCGCCCTGAGTCTTATGGACTTGTCGTTTACCAAGCGCTGCGGTTTTGTCCTGGAGCCTTTAAAGGTTCCGATTCCTCTCAGAGGAATTGATGCTACGCCACTGGCGGAAAATAAACCGCAGTATTGGACACAAGTGACCATGTGCATGACTCCTGAACATCGGGAGGTGATTCGTTTTCTTGTTCTGCATAAGATGAATGATTTGGTCGTTTTAGGTCTGCCATGGTTACAGACCCATAATCCTGTTTTGGATTGGAAGGCTATGTCTGTCTCAAGTTGGGGTTGTCAGGGAATTCATTGCGATTCTCCGCCGGTGTCTATTGCTACTTCTACTCCTTCAGAAGTTCCTGAGTATTTGTGTGACTATCAGGATGTATTTAGTGAGTCCAGGTCCAGTGCTCTTCCTCCTCATAGGGACTGTGACTGCGCTATAGATTTGATTCCTGGCAGTAAATTTCCTAAGGGACGATTATTTAATTTGTCTGTACCCGAGCATGCCGCGATGCGTTCTTATGTCAAGGAGTCTTTGGAGAAGGGGCATATTCGTCCATCCTCTTCCACTCTCGGTGCAGGATTCTTTTTTGTGGCCAAGAAAGACGGGTCTTTGAGACCTTGTATAGACTATCGGCTTCTGAATAAAATCACTGTTAAGTTTCAGTATCCGTTGCCGCTATTGTCAGACTTGTTTGCTCGGATTAAGGGCGCCAAGTGGTTCACCAAGATAGATCTTCGTGGTGCGTACAACCTTGTGCGCATTAGGCAGGGAGATGAATGGAAAACTGCATTCAATACGCCCGAAGGTCATTTTGAATACTTGGTGATGCCCTTTGGGCTCTCTAATGCCCCTTCAGTGTTTCAGTCCTTTATGCATGATATCTTCCGGAAGTATCTGGATACATTTTTGATTGTGTATCTTGATGATATTCTAGTTTTCTCGGATGATTGGGATTCTCATGTAAAGCAGGTCAGGATGGTGTTTCAGGTTTTGCGTGATAACGCTTTGTTTGTGAAGGGCTCAAAGTGTCTCTTTGGAGTGCAGAAGGTTTCCTTTTTGGGTTTTATTTTCTCCCCTTCTGCCGTGGAGATGGACCCAGTCAAGGTCCGAGCTATTCATGATTGGACTCAGCCCACGTCTGTTAAGAGTCTTCAGAAGTTCTTGGGGTTCGCTAATTTCTACCGTCGCTTTATCGCTAATTTTTCTAGCGTTGTTAAACCTTTGACGGATATGACCAAGAAAGGTTCTGATGTGGCTAATTGGGCTCCTGCAGCCGTGGAGGCCTTCCAGGAGCTGAAGCGCCGGTTTACTTCGGCGCCTGTTTTGTGCCAGCCTGATGTCTCACTTCCCTTTCAGGTTGAAGTGGATGCTTCTGAGATCGGTGCTGGGGCTGTTTTGTCGCAGAGAGGCTCTGGTTGTTCTGTGATGAGACCATGTGCCTTTTTCTCTAGGAAGTTTTCGCCTGCTGAGCGGAACTATGATGTTGGTAATCGGGAGTTGTTGGCCATGAAGTGGGCATTTGAGGAGTGGCGTCATTGGCTCGAGGGTGCTAAGCATCGTGTGGTGGTCTTGACTGATCACAAAAATCTGATGTATCTCGAGTCTGCTAAGCGCCTGAATCCTAGACAGGCTCGTTGGTCATTGTTTTTCTCTCGTTTTGACTTTGTGGTCTCATACCTGCCTGGTTCAAAGAATGTTAAGGCTGATGCTCTCTCTAGGAGCTTTGTGCCTGACTCTCCTGGAGTCTCGGAGCCAGCTGGTATTCTTAAAGAGTGATCGTGTCGGCCATATCTCCGGATTTGCGACGTGTGTTGCAGAAATTTCAGGCTGGTAGACCTGACTCGTGTCCGCCCGACAGACTGTTTGTTCCTGATAAATGGACCAGCAGAGTAATTTCCGAGGTTCATTCCTCGGTTTTGGCAGGGCATCCGGGAATTTTTGGTACTCGAGATTTGGTGGCTAGGTCCTTTTGGTGGCCTTCCTTGTCACGGGATGTGCGGTCATTTGTGCAGTCCTGTGGGACTTGTGCTCGGGCTAAGCCTTGTTGTTCTCGTGCTAGCGGGTTGCTTTTGCCCTTGCCCGTCCCGAAGAGGCCTTGGACGCACATTTCCATGGATTTCATTTCTGATCTTCCGGTGTCTCGGGGAATGTCTGTCATCTGGGTGGTGTGTGATCGTTTTTCCAAGATGGTCCATTTGGTACCCTTGCCTAAGTTGCCTTCCTCTTCCGATCTGGTTCCTTTGTTTTTTCAGAATGTGGTTCGTTTACATGGCATTCCGGAGAATATCGTGTCCGACAGAGGATTCCAGTTTGTGTCCAGATTCTGGCGATCTTTTTGTGCTAAGATGGGCATTGATTTGTCGTTTTCATCTGCCTTCCATCCTCAGACTAATGGTCAAACGGAGCGAACTAATCAGACACTGGAGGCTTATTTGAGATGTTTTGTTTCTGCGGACCAGGATGATTGGGTGACCTTCTTGCCATTGGCGGAGTTTGCCCTTAATAATCGGGCTAGTTCCGCTACTTTGGTTTCGCCATTCTTCTGCAACTCTGGTTTTCATCCTCGTTTCTCCTCGGGTCATGTTGAGTCTTCTGACTGTCCTGGGGTGGATTCCATGGTGGATAGGTTGCAGCGGATTTGGAATCATGTGGTGGACAACTTGAAGTTGTCACAGGAGAAGGCTCAGCGTTTTGCCAACCGCCGCCGCGGTGTGGGCCCCCGACTTCGTGTTGGGGATTTGGTTTGGTTGTCTTCTCGGTATGTCCCTCTGAAGGTTTCCTCTCCTAAGTTTAAGCCTCGCTTTATTGGTCCTTATAAAATTTTGGAAGTTCTTAACCCGGTTTCTTTTCGTTTGGATCTTCCGGTGTCGTTTGCCATTCACAACGTGTTCCATAGGTCTTTGTTACGGCGGTACGTTGTGCCTGTGGTTCCTGCTGTTGAGCCTCCTGCTCCGGTGTTGGTTGAGGGCGAGTTGGAGTACGTGGTGGAGAAGATCTTGGATTCTCGTCTCTCTAGACGGAGGCTCCAGTATTTGGTCAAATGGAAGGGCTATGGTCAGGAGGATAATTCCTGGGTGGCCGCCTCTGATGTTCATGCGGCCGATTTGGTTCGTGCCTTCCACGCTGCTCATCCTGGTCGCCCTGGTGGTCTTGGTGAGGGTTCGGTGACCCCTCCTTAAAGGGGGGGTACTGTTGTGAACTATACTTTTTGGCTCCCTCTTGTGGTCACTAGTGATTTGGCACTTGGATTGTCTTTTACCAGGTTTGTGCTCACCTGCTTCGTTAGGCTTGGGGTGTTGCTATTTAAACTTCCTGGATTCTCAGTCCAGTGCCTGGCATCGTTGTAATCAGTTCACTTCTGTTTGCTCCTGTCTTCAGGTCCTGGTTCTTTGCAAGATAAGCTAAGTCCTGCTTTCGTACTCTTGATCATTTGCATTGTTCATATTTTTTGTCCAGCTTGTACAATATGTGATTCCTGTTATTGCTGGAAGCTCTAGGGGGGCTGATATTCTCCCCCCACACCGTCAGTCAGTTTGGGGGTTCTTGGATATTCAGCGTGGATATTTTGCAGGGTTTTTTGCTGACCATATAAGTCTTCTTACTATATTCTGCTATTAGTCAGTGGGCCTCTCTTTGCTAAATCTAGTTCATTCTTACGTTTGTCTTTTCTTCTTACCTCACCGTTATTATTTGTTGGGGGCTTGTATTACTTTGGGGTCTTTTCTCTGGAGGCAAGAGAGGTCTTATTTTCCCTGATAGGGGTAGTTAGTTCTCCGGCTGGTGCGAGACGTCTAGGACCAATGTAGGCACGTTCCCCGGCTGCTGTTAGTGTTTGCGCTAGGATCAGGTATATGGTCAGCCTAGTTACCACTTCCCTATGAGCTGGTATTTATGTTTTGCAGACTTTGCTGTAATCTTTGAGGTCCCCTGCCATTGGGATCATAACAGGTTTCCTACGCCTGCTGGTCTGAATGAGTCAATGTCTTTGGCCATTCAGATCGATCGGCGTCTGCGCGAGCGCAAGGTGGTGCACCATATGGCAGTGTCCTCTGAGCAGAGTCCTGAGCCTATGCAATGTGATAGGATTTTGACTAGAGCAGAAAGGCAGAAATTCAGACGTCAGAATGGCCTGTGTTTTTACTGTGGTGATTCTGCTCATGCTATCTCTGATTGCCCTAAGCATACTAAGAGGGTCCCTAGGTCTGTTACCATTAGTACTGTACAGCCTAAATTTCTCTTGTCTGTTACCCTGATTTGCTCATTGTCGTCCTTTTCTGTTATGGCATTTGTGGACTCTGGCGCTGCCCTGAACTTAATGGACTTAGAATTTGCCAAGCGCTGTGGTTTTTCCTTGGAGCCTTTGCAGAGTCCTATTCCCTTAAGGGGGATTGATGCTACGCCATTGGCCAAGAATAAACCTCAGTACTGGACACAGTTAACCATGTACATGGCTCCAGCACATCAGGAAAATATTTGCTTTTTGGTTTTGCATAATTTGCATGATGTTGTTGTGCTGGGTTTTCCATGGTTACAGGTGCATAATCCAGTGCTGGATTGGAGATCTATATCTGTAACTGGTTGGGGTTGTCAGGGGATACATAGTGATATTCCTTTGATGTCCATTTCCTCGTCCCCTTCTTCTGAAGTTCCTGAGTTTTTGTCGGATTTCGAGGATATATTTGATGAGCCCAAGTCCAGTTCCCTGCCTCCTCATAGGGACTGCGATTGTGCCATTAATTTGATTCCTGGCTGTAAGTTCCCTAAGGGCTGACTTTTCAATCTGTCTGTGCCAGAGCATGCCGCTATGTGGAGTTATGTAAAGGAGTCCTTGGAGAAGGGGCATATTCGCCCGTCTTCGTCACCATTGGGAGCGGGATTTTTTTTTGTTGCCAAGAAGGATGGCTCCTTGACACCCTGTATAGATTATCGCCTTCTCAATAAGATCACTGTCAAGTTCCAGTACCCTTTACCTTTACTTTCTGATTTGTTTGCTCGGATTAAGGGTGCCAGTTGGTTTACTAAAATCGACCTTCGAGGGGCGTATAATCTCGTGCGTATTAAACAAGGTGATGAATGGAAAACAGCATTTAATAAGCCCGAAGGCCATTCTGAATATCTTGTGATGCCATTCGGGCTTTCTAATGCTCCATCGGTATTTCAGTCCTTTATGCATGATATCTTCCGGAATTATCTGGATAAATTCATGATTGTGTATTTGGATGATATTTTGGTTTTCTCCGATAATTGGGAGTCTCATGTGAGGCAGGTTAGGATGGTATTTCAGGTCCTTCGTGCTAATGCGTTGTTTGTGAAGGGGTCTAAGTGCCTCTTTGGAGTTCAGAAGGTTTCTTTTTTGGGTTTCATTTTTTCTCCCTCGGCTATTGAAATGGACCCTGTTAAAGTCCAGGCCATTCATGATTGGACTCAACCTACATCTGTAAAGAGCCTTCAGAAATTTTTGGGCTTTGACAATTTTTATCGCCGCTTTATTGCTAATTTTTCTAGTGTGGTGAAGCCTCTGACCGATTTGACGAGGAAGGGCGCTGATGTGATGAATTGGTCCTCTGCGGCTGTTGAGGACTTTCAGGAGCTTAAACGTCGTTTTACTTCTGCCCCTGTGTTGCGTCAGCCAGATGTTTCTCTCCCTTTTCAGGTTGAGGTTGATGCTTCTGAGATTGGGGCAGGGGCCGTTTTGTCTCAGAGAAATTCTGATGGCTCTTTGATGAAACCGTGTGCTTTTTTCTCCAGAAAGTTTTCGCCTGCTGAGCGTAATTATGATGTTGGCAATCGGGAGTTGTTGGCTATGAAGTGGGCATTTGAGGAGTGGCGACATTGGCTTGAGGGAGCCAAGTATCACGTGGTGGTCTTGACTGATCATAAGAATCTGATTTACCTTGAGTCTGCTATGCGGTTGAATCCTAGACAGGCTCGGTGGTCTCTGTTTTTTCTCACGTTTTGATTTTGTGGTCTCGTATATTCCGGGATCTAAGAATGTGAAGGCTGATGCCCTTTCTAGGAGTTTTTTGCCTGATTCTCCGGGAGTTCTTGAGCCGGCTGGGATCCTCAAGGAGGGGGTGATTCTTTCTTCCATCTCCCCTGATTTGCGGCGGGTACTTCAGGAGTTTCAGGCTGATAAACCTGACCGCTGTCCTGTGGGGAGACTGTTTGTTCCTGATAGATGGACTAGCAGGGTAATTTCTGAGGTTCATTGTTCGGTGTTGGCTGGTCACCCTGGGATTTTCGGTACCAGAGATTTGGTGGCTAGGTCCTTTTGGTGGCCTTCTTTGTCGCGGGATGTGCGTTCGTTTGTGCAGTCCTGTGGGACCTGTGCTCGGGCTAAGCCTTGCTGTTCCCGTGCCAGTGGGTTGCTTTTGCCTTTGCCTATTACTGAGAGGCCCTGGACGCATATTTCCATGGATTTTATTTCTGATCTTCCTGTTTCCCAGAAGATGTCTGTCATCTGGGTGGTTTGTGATCGGTTTTCTAAGATGGTCCATTTGGTACCGTTGCCTAAGTTGCCTTCCTCCTCTGATTTAGTTCCATTATTTTTTCAGCATGTGGTTCGTTTGCATGGTATTCCAGAGAATATTGTGTCTGACAGAGGTTCCCAGTTCGTTTCCAGGTTTTGGCGGTCCTTTTGTGCTAGAATGGGCATTGATTTGTCTTTTTCTTCAGCATTCCATCCTCAGACAAATGGCCAAACGGAGCGAACCAATCAGACCTTGGAAACCTATTTGAGATGCTTCGTGTCTGCTGATCAGGATGATTGGGTGACCTTTTTGCCGTTGGCCGAGTTTGCCCTTAATAATCGGGCTAGTTCGGCTACTTTGGTTTCGCCTTTCTTTTGTAATTTTGGTTTTCATCCTCGTTTTTCTTCAGGGCAGCTTGAGCCTTCTGACTGTCCTGGTGTGGATTCTGTGGTGGACAGGTTGCAGCAAATTTGGACTCATGTGGTGGACAATTTGACGTTGTCTCAGGAAAAGGCTCAACGTTTTGCTAACAGTCGTCGGTGTGTTGGTCCCCGACTTCGTGTTGGGGATTTGGTCTGGTTGTCTTCTCGTCATGTTCCTATGAAGGTTTCTTCCCCTAAGTTCAAGCCTTGCTTTATTGGGCCTTATAAGATTTCTGAAATTATTAATCCGGTGTCTTTTCGTTTGGCCCTTCCAGCTTCCTTTTCCATTCATAATGTGTTCCATAGATCCTTGTTGCGGAGATATGTGGTACCTATGGTTCACTCCGTTGATCCTCCTGCTCCGGTGTTGGTTGAGGGGGAATTGGAATATGTGGTGGAGAAGATTTTGGATTCTCGTTTTTCGAGGCAGAAGCTTCAGTATCTGGTCAAGTGGATGGGTTATGGCCAGGAGGATAATTCTTGGGTTGTGGCCTCCGATGTTCATGCTGCCGATTTGGTTCGTGCTTTCCATTTGGCTCGTCCTGATCGGCCTGGGAGCTCTGGTGAGGGTTCGGTGACCCCTCCTCAAGGGGGGGTACTGTTGTGAATTCCGTTCTGGAGCTCCCTCCTGTGGTTGCTAATGGTATTTTTGCGAGTTCTGCCCTTGGGCTCCCTCTGGTGGTTTCGAGTGGAACTGCTGCTCCTTTGGGTAGCTGTGGCAGCTGCCTTTACTAATCGCCTTGCCTGGGTTTGTTATTTAAACCTGCTCTGGGCTTTAGTTCATGCCAGCTGTCAATGTCCTTGGCTTGGATTTGGTTCTCTCCTTGGATTTCTCATATGGCCTGTCCTTGTCAGCAAAAGATAAGTTTTTGCTAGTTTTTGTTTCTCCATTTGCTTGGACTCTATTGCTTTGCAAATATGTCTCTTTTTGTCCAGCTTGTCACTATGTCATATTCAGGCTAGCTGGAAGCTCTGGGAAAGCAGATTTGCCCCTCCACACCGTGAGTCGGTGTGGAGTTCATTTTTGTAAACTCTGCGTGGATTTTGTAGTTTTTAATACTGACCGCACAGTATCCTTTTCTCTCTGTCTATCAAGTTTAGTATTGGCCTCCTTTGCTGAAATCTGATTTCATTTCTGTGTACGTCATTTCCCTCTTCA
The DNA here is from genome assembly GCF_051348905.1 of Ranitomeya variabilis. Classification (NCBI taxonomy): domain Eukaryota; kingdom Metazoa; phylum Chordata; class Amphibia; order Anura; family Dendrobatidae; genus Ranitomeya; species Ranitomeya variabilis. The sequence goes on from NC_135237.1 coordinate 287,824,830, forward strand.
CTCACAGCCAATATTTGTGGGGGGCTATCTTTCCTTTTGGGGTTTTCTCTGAGGCAAGATAGCTTTCTATTTCCTTCTTTAGGGGTAGTTAGTTCTTAGGCTGTGAAGAGGTGTCTAGGGAGAGTTAGGAACATCCCACGGCTATTACTAGTGTTGTTGTTAGGATTAGGGACTGCGGTCAGTAGAGATACCACCTTCTCAGAGCTCGTCCCATGTTGCGTTTTAGCCACCAGGTCATATCAGTGTGGCCTCTTAACCACCAGGTCATAACAGGAGCACAAGAGCAGAACTCGCAAAAATTCCACTTACAACCACCGGAGGGAGCCCAAAAGCGGAATTCACAACAGTACCTCCCCCTTGAGGAGGGGTCACCGAACCCTCACCAGAGCCCCCAGGCCGATCAGGACGAGCCAAGTGAAAAGAACGAAGCAAATCGGCGGCATGGATATCGGAGGCAACAATCCAAGAATTATCCTCCTGGCCATAACCCTTCCACTTGACAAGATACTGAAGCCTCCGGCTCGAAAAACGAGAATCCAAAATTTTCTCCACCACATATTCCAACTCCCCATCAACCAACACCGGGGCAGGAGGATCAACAGAGGGAACAACGGGCACCACATATCTCCGCAACAAAGATCTATGGAAAACATTATGGATGGCAAAAGAGGCTGGAAGGGCCAAACGAAAAGATACCGGATTGATAATCTCAGAAATCTTATAAGGACCAATAAACCGAGGCTTGAACTTGGGGGAAGAAACCTTCATAGGAACATGACGAGAAGATAACCAGACTAAATCCCCCACCCGAAGCCGGGGACCAACACACCGACGGCGGTTAGCAAAACGTTGAGCCTTTTCCTGAGACAACGTCAAATTGTCTACCACATGAGTCCAAATCTGCTGTAACCTGTCCATTACAGAATCCACACCAGGACAATCAGACGGCTCAACTTGCCCCGAAGAAAAACGAGGATGAAAACCAAAATTACAAAAGAAAGGCGAAACCAAAGTAGCCGAACTAGCCCGATTATTAAGGGCAAACTCGGCCAACGGCAAGAAAGCCACCCAATCATCCTGGTCAGCAGACACAAAGCATCTCAAATAGGTTTCCAATGTCTGATTAGTTCGCTCAGTTTGGCCATTTGTCTGAGGATGAAATGCCGAAGAAAAAGACAAATCAATGCCCATCCTAGCACAAAAGGCCCGCCAAAACCTAGAAACAAACTGGGAACCTCTGTCAGACACAATATTCTCTGGAATGCCATGCAAACGAACCACATGCAGAAAAAACAATGGAACCAAGTCAGAGGAGGAAGGCAATTTAGGCAAAGGTACCAAATGAACCATTTTAGAGAACCGGTCACAAACCACCCAGATAACAGACATCTTCTGGGAAACAGGAAGATCCGAAATAAAATCCATGGAAATATGCGTCCAGGGCCTTCTAGGGACCGGCAAAGGCAAAAGCAACCCACTAGCACGGAACAACAAGGGTTGGCCCGGGCACAAGTCCCACAGGACTGCACAAAAGAACGCACATCCCGCGACAAGGAAGGCCACCAAAAGGACCTAGCAACCAAATCTCTGGTACCAAAAATCCCAGGATGACCAGCCAACACCGAACAATGAACCTCAGAAATTACCTTACTTGTCCATCTATCAGGAACAAACAGCTTCCTCACAGGACAGCGGTCAGGTTTATCAGCCTGAAATTCCTGGAGCACCCGCCGTAAATCAGGGGAGATGGCAGAAAGAATCACCCCTTCCTTAAGAATGCCAACCGGCTCAAGGACTCCAGGAGAATCAGGCAAAAAACTCCTAGAGAGGGCATCAGCCTTAACATTCTTAGATCCCGGAAGATACGAGACCACAAAATCAAAACGGGAGAAAAACAGGGACCATCGAGCCTATCTAGGGTTCAGCCGCTTGGCCGACTCGAGGTAAATCAGATTCTTATGATCGGTCAAGACCACAACGCGGTGCTTGGCTCCCTCAAGCCAATGTCGCCACTCCTCAAATGCCCACTTCATAGCCAACAACTCCCGATTGCCGACATCATAATTGCGCTCCGCAGGCGAAAACTTTCTGGAAAAAAAGGCACACGGTTTCATCAAAGAACCATCAGAACTCCTCTGAGACAAAACGGCCCCTGCCCCAATCTCAGAAGCATCAACCTCAACCTGAAAAGGAAGAGAAACATCCGGCTGACGCAACACAGGGGCAGAAGTAAATCGGCGTTTAAGCTCCTGAAAGGCCTCAACAGCCGCAGAGGACCAATTCGTCACATCAGCGCCTTTCTTCGTCAAATCGGTCAGGGGGCTTAACCACACTGGAAAAGTTGGCAATGAAACGGTGATAAAAATTAGCAAAGCCCAAAAATTTCTGAAGACTCTTCACAGATGTGGGTTGAATCCAGTCATGAATGGCTTGGACCTTAACAGGGTCCATTTCTATAGACGAGGGAGAAAAAATAAAACCCAAAAAAGAGACCTTCTGAACTCCAAATAGACACTTAGGCTACGTTCACATTTGCGGTCAGCGCCGCAGCGTCGGGCGCCGCAGCGGCGCCGCATGCGTCATGCGCCCCTATATTTAACATGGGGGCGCATGGACATGCGTTGTGCTGCGTTTAGCGCCGCATGGCCGCAAGCGTTGGACGCAAGAAACGCATCAAGTTGCATTTTTTTTGCGTCCAACTTGCGGCCAAAAACGACGCATGCGGCGCAAAACGCAGCGTTTTAGCGTGCGTTTTGCCGCGTTTTTGTTTGCGTTGAGCGCTGCGGCGCCGACGCTGCGGCGCACAACGCAAATGTGAACGTAGCCTTAGACCCCTTCACAAATAAAGCATTATCACGAAGGATCTGGAGTACCATCCTGACCTGCTTCACATGAGACTCCCAATCATCGGAAAAAATCAAAATATCATCCAAATATACATTCATGAATTTATCAAGATAATTCCGGAAAATATCATGCATGAAGGACTGAAATACAGAAGGAGCATTAGAGAGCCTGAAAGGCATCACAAGGTATTCAAAATGGCCTTCGGGCGTATTAAATGCAGTTTTCCATTCGTCACCCTGTTTAATACGAACAAGATTATATGCCCTGTTATGATCCCAGTGGCTTAGGATCACAAATCTAACCAGCTAAGTCAGAGATAATAGGACAAGCTCTGGGGATGTGGTAACTGGACTGACTGCAAAACCTGATCCTAACCAAACACACTAAAGGTAGCCGTGGAACGTTTCCTGAAATCCTAGATGTCTCTTCACGGCCTGAGAAACTGACTACCCCTAGAGATAAAGTAAGACCTCACTTGCCTCAGAGAAATAACCCCAAAGATATAGAACAGCCCCCCACAAATAATAACGGTGAGTTAAGAGGAAAAGACAAACGCAGAGATGAAACAGGTTAAGCAAATGAGGCCCGCTAACACTAGATAGCAGAAAATAGCAAGGGATCTGTGCGGTCAGTAAAAAACCCTATACAAAAATATCCATGCAGAGAATGCGAGAACCCCCACACCAACTAACGATGTGGGGGGAGCAACTCAGCACCCCAGAGCTACCAGCAAGCAGAGAAATCACATATTAGCAAGCTGGACAAAACTCATAATATTCTAGGAAACATATTGAACATAGATGAGCAAGAATAAGCAAACAGAACTTAGCTTCTCATGGAGAGACTGATAACGGATGTAGACAGGAGCAATCAGAATAGCACTGAATACAACGACAGCAGGCATAGACTGAGAGTCCAAGTGAGCTTAAATAGAAAACCAGCCCACAGATAATGAGACAGCTGATGCCAGTCACAAACCTGCAGAAAGACAGCACTCACACAGTACCACTTGTGACCACAAGAGGGAGCCCAGAAATAGAGTTCACAACAGTACCCCCCCCTTGAGGAGGGGTCACCGAACCCTCATCAAGACCCCCAGGGCAATCAGGATGAGCCGCATGGAAGGCACGAACCAAATCGGCCGCATGAACATCAGAGGCGACAACCCAGGAATTTTCCTCCTGACCATAGCCCTTCCACTTAACTAAATACTGAAGCCTCCGTCTGGAAATACGAGAATCCAAGATCTTCTCCACCACGTACTCCAATTCACCCTCAACCAGCACCGGAGCAGGAGGCTCAACAGAAGGAACCACAGGCACCACATACCTCCGCAACAAAGACCTATGGAACACATTATGAATGGCAAACGATGCTGGGAGGTCCAAACGAAAAGACACCGGGTTAAGGATTTCCAAAATCTTATGAGGACCGATGAAGCGAGGCTTGAATTTAGGAGAGGAAACCTTCATAGGAACATACCGAGAAGACAGCCATACCAAATCCCCAACATGAAGCCGGGGACCAACAACGCGACGGCGGTTGGCAAAGCGCTGAGCCTTCTCCTGTGACAACTTCAAATTGTCCACCACATGGTTCCAAATCTGCTGCAACCTATCCACCACAGAATCCACCCCCGGACAGTCAGAAGACTCAACCTGACCCGAGGAAAAACGAGGATGAAAACCAGAATTGCAGAAAAAAGGCGAAACCAAAGTAGCAGAACTAGCCTGATTATTAAGGGCAAACTCGGCCAATGGCAAAAAAGTCACCCAATCATCCTGATCAGCAGAAACAAAACATCTCAAATAAGTTTCCAACGTCTGATTAGTTCGCTCGGTTTGGCCATTTGTCTGAGGATGGAGGGCTGACGAAAAAGACAAATCAATGCCCATCTTAGCACAAAAAATCCACCAAAATCTGGACACAAACTGGGATCCTCTGTCAGACACAATATTTTCAGGGATGCCGTGCAAGCGAACCACATTCTGAAAAAATAAAGGAACCAAATCGGAGGAGGAAGGCAACTTAGGCAAGGGCACCAAATGGACCATTTTGGAAAAACGATCACACACCACCCAGATGACAGACATTCTCTGAGATACTGGAAGATCTGAAATAAAATCCATGGAAATGTGCGTCCAAGGCCTCTTCGGGACAGGCAAAGGCAAAAGCAAACCGCTGGCACGAGAACAGCAAGGCTTAGCCCGAGCATAAATCCCACAGGACTGCACAAAGGAACGCACATCCCGCGACAAGGAAGGCCACCAGAAGGACCTAGCCACCAAATCTCTGGTACCAAAAATCCCAGGATGACCTGCCAACACCGAAGAATGAACCTTGGAAATAACTCTGCTGGTCCATCTATCTGGGACAAACACTTTCTCTGGTGGGCAACGGCCAGGTCTCTCAGCCTGAAATTTCTGCAGCACTCGTCGCAAATCTGGGGAAATGGCAGACAAAATCACTCCCTCTTTGAGCATACCAGCCGGCTCTGAAACTCCCGGAGAGTCAGGCACAAAACTCCTAGAAAGAGCATCAGCCTTCACATTCTTCGAACCAGGCAGGTACGAGACCACGAAATCGAAACGGGAGAAAAACAACGACCAACGAGCCTGTCTAGGATTCATGCGCTTGGCAGACTCGAGATAAATCAGATTTTTGTGATCAGTCAAGACCACCACACGATGCCTAGCTCCCTCGAGCCAATGTCGCCACTCCTCAAATGCCCACTTCATAGCCAACAACTCCCGATTACCAACATCATAATTCCGCTCGGCAGGCGAAAACTTTCTTGAAAAGAAGGCACAAGGCTTCATCACAGAGCCATCAGAGCTTCTCTGCGACAAAACAGCCCCTGCTCCAATCTCAGAAGCATCCACCTCGACCTGGAAAGGAAGAGAGATATCAGGCTGACATAATACTGGAGCTGAAGAAAACCAGCGCTTCAGCTCCCGAAAGGCTTCCACTGCCGCAGGAGACCAATTAGTCACATCAGAACCTTTCTTGGTCAAATCCGTCAAGGGCTTAACCACGCCAGAAAAATTAGCGATGAAGCGACGGTAAAAATTAGCAAAACCCAAGAACTTCTGAAGACTCTTAACAGATGTAGGCTGAGTCCAGTCATGAATAGCCTGGACCTTGACTGGGTCCATCTCAATAGTAGAAGGAGAAAAAATAAAACCCAAAAAGGAAACCTTCTGTACTCCGAAGAGACATTTTGAGCCATTTACAAATAAGGCATTAGCACGCAGGACCTGAAATACCATCCTGACCTGCTTCACATGGGACTCCCAGTCCTCAGAAAAGACCAAAATGTCATCCAGATACACAATCATAAATTTATCCAGATATTCTCGGAAGATGTCATGCATGAAGGACTGGAACACAGAAGGAGCATTAGAGAGTCCAAAAGGCATCACCAAGTACTCAAAATGGCCCTCGGGCGTATTAAATGCTGTTTTCCATTCATCCCCCTGCTTAATACGCACAAGGTTATACGCACCACGAAGATCTATCTTGGTGAACCAACTGGACCCTTTAATCCGAGCAAACAGATCAGATAATAATGGCAAAGGATACTGAAATTTGATCGTGATTTTATTTAGAAGACGATAATCTATACAAGGTCTCAGAGAACCATCCTTCTTGGCCACAAAAAAGAATTCTGCACCAAAGAGGGGAGGAGGACGGGCGAATATGTCCCTTCTCTAAAGACTCCTTTATATAACTCCGCATTGTGGCATGTTCTGGTACAGACAAATTAAAAAGTCATCCCTTAGGGAACTTACTACCAGGAATCAAATTTATAGCACAATCACAATCCCTGTGAGGAGGCAGGGCACCGGATCTGGGCTCATCAAATACATCCTGGTAGTCCGACAAAAACTCAGGGACCTCAGAAGGAGTAGAAGAAGCAATTGACACCAAAGGAGCATCGCCATGAATCCCCTGGCAACCCCAACTTGAAACAGACATAGCTTTCCAATCCAGAACTGGATTATGGGCCTGCAGCCATGGCAGACCCAAAACGACAACATCATGCAGATTATGCAGCACAAGAAAGCGAATCACCTCCTGATGTACAGGAGTCATGCACATGGTCACTTGAGTCCAATACTGAGGCTTATTCTCAGCCAATGGTGTAGCATCAATACCCCTCAGTGGAATAGGGAATTCCAAAGGCTCCAGGACAAAACCACAGCGCCTGGCAAACGACAAATCCATCAGGTTCAGGGCAGCACCTGAATCCACAAAAGCCATAACCGAGTAGGATGACAAAGAACAAATTAAAGTAACAGACAAAATGAATTTAGGCTGTATAATACCAACGGTGACAGATTTAGCGATCTTTTTTACGCGCTTAGTGCATGCTGAGATAACATGAGTTGAATCACCACAGTAAAAGCACAACCCATTTTGACGTCTATGATTTTGCCGCTCAATTCTGGTCAGAATTCGGTCACATTGCATAGACTCAGGTCTCTGTTCAGAAAACACCGCCAGATGGTGCGCAGATTTGCGCTCCCGCAAACGCCGATCAATCTGAATGGCCAAAGCCATTGAGTCATTCAGACTTGCAGGCGTGGGGAACCCCACCATAACATTCTTAATGGCTTCAGAAAGACCTTCTCTGAAATTTGCAGCCAGGGCACACTCATTCCATTGAGTAAGCACCGACCATTTCCGAAATTTTTGACAATACACCTCAGCTTCATCCTGGCTCTGAGAGAGAGCCAGCAAGGCCTTTTCTGCCTGGTTCTCAAGATTAGGTTCCTCATAAAGCAATCCAAGCGCCAGAAAAAACGCATCCACATTCAGCAATGCAGGATCTCCCGGCGCCAGGGAGAAGGCCCAATCTTGAGGGTCGCCACGTAAGAGGGAGATAACAATTCTAACTTGCTGAGCGGAATCACCAGAGGAACGAGGTCTCAAAGAAAGAAATAATTTACAATTATTCTTAAAATTCAGAAACCGAGATCTATCTCCAGAAAACAACTCAGGAATAGGTACTTTTGGCTCAGACATAGGACTGTGAACAACAAAATCCTGAATGCTTTGCACCCTTGCAGCAAGATGATCCACACTAGAAGTCAGACTCTGAATATATATGTCTGCAGCTGAACTCAAAACCACCCAGAGATTAAGGGGATGAGAGAAGCAGGACACACTGCAGAGCAGAAAAAAAAAAATTGTACTCAGGATTTCTCTTATCCCACTTTTGTGATGCATTAAACACTTTTCTGGCCTGCTGTACTGTTATGATCCCAGTGGCTTAGGATCACAAATCTAACCAGCTAAGTCATTGATAATAGGACAAGCTCTGGGGATGTGGTAACTGGACTGACCGCAAATCCTGATCCTAACCAAACACACTAAAGGTAGCCGTGGAACGTTTCCTAAAATCCTAGACGTCTCTTGACGGCCTGAGAAACTGACTACCCCTAGAGATAAAGTAAGACCTCACTTGCCTCAGAGAAATAACCCCAAAGATATAGAACAGCCCCCCACAAATAATAACGGTGAATTAAGAGGAAAAGACAAACGCAGAGATGAAACAGGTTAAGCAAATGAGGCCCGCTAACACTAGATAGCAGAAAATAGCAAGGGATCTGTGCGGTCAGTAAAAAACCCTATACAAAAATATCCACGCAGAGAATGCGAGAACCCCCACACCAACTAACGATGTGGGGGGAGCAACTCAGCACCCCAGAGCTACCAGCAAGCAGAGAAATCACATATTAGTAAGCTGGACAAAACTCATAATATTCTAGGAAACATATTGAACATAGATGAGCAAGAATAAGCAAACAGAACTTAGCTTCTCATGGAGAGACTGATAACGGATGTAGACAGGAGCAATCAGAATAGCACTGAATACAATGACAGCAGGCATAGACTGAGAGTCCAAGTGAGATTAAATAGAAAACCAGCCCACAGATAACGAGACAGCTGATGCCAGTCACAAACCTGCAGAAAGGCAGCACTCACACAGTACCACTTGTGACCACAAGAGGGAGCCCAGAAATAGAGTTCACAACAATGCCCCTCGAAGGTCAATCTTAGTAAACCAACTAGCCCCCTTGATCCGAGCAAACAAATCAGAAAGCAAAGGTAAAGGGTACTGGAATTTGACCGTGATCTTATTAAGAAGGCGATAATCAATACAGGGTCTCAAGGAGCCATCCTTCTTGGCAACAAAAAAGAATCCCGCTCCCAATGGTGACGAAGACGGCCGAATATGCCCCTTCTCCAAGGACTCCTTTACATAACTCCGCATAGCGGCATGCTCTGGCACAGACAGATTGAAAAGTCGGCCCTCAGGGAACTTACAGCCAGGAATCAAGTTAATAGCACAATCACAGTCCCTATGTAGAGGAAGGGAACTGGACTTGGGCTCATCAAATACATCCTGGAAATCCAACAAAAACTCAGGAACTTCAGAAGAGGGGGAAGAGGAAATTGACATCAAAGGAACGTCACTATGTACCCCTTGACAACCCAAACTAGTCACAGACATAGATTTCTAATCCAGCACAGGATTATGTCCCTGTAACCATGGAAAACCCAGTACAACAACATCATGCAAATTATGCAACACCAGAAAACGGCAATCTTCCTGATGTGCTGGAGCCATGCACATGGTCAGCTGAGTCCAATACTGAGGTCTATCCTTGGCCAACGGCGTAGCATCAATGCCCCTCAAACGAATAGGGCTCTGCAAAGGCTGCAAGGAAAAACCACAGCGCCTGGTGAATTCCAAGTCCATCAAGTTCAGGGCAGCGCCTGAATCCACAAATGCCATGACAGAAAAGGACGATAATGAGCAAATCAAGGTCACAGATAAGAGAAATTTAGGCTGTACAGTACTGATGGTAACAGACCTAGCGACCCTCTTAGTACGCTTAGAGCAATCAGAAATAACATGAGCAGAATCACCACAGTAAAAACACAGCCTATTCTGGCATCTGAATCCCTGCCATTCTGCTCTAGTCAAAATCCTATCACATTGCATAGGCTCAGGACTCTGCTCAGAGGACACTGCCATATGGTGCACAACTTTGCGCTCGCGCAGGCGCCGATCAATCTGAATGGCTAGAGACATAGATTTGCTCAAACCAGCAGGCGTGGGGAACCCCACCATAACATCTTTAAGGGCTTCAGAAAGACCCTTTCTGAAAATTGCTGCCAGAGCCTCCTCATTCCATTTAGTGAGCACAGACCATTTTCTAAATTTCTGGCAGTATACTTCTGCCGCTTCCTGACCCTGACACAGGGCCAACAAGGTCTTTTCTGCATGATCCACAGAATTAGGTTCATCATACAATAATCCGAGCGCTTGAAAAAATGCATCTACATTAAGCAATGCCGGATCCCCTGATTCAAGGGAGAATGCCCAGTCCTGAGGGTCACCACGCAGCAGAGAGATGACAATTTTAACCTGCTGAATGGAATCACCAGAGGAACGGGGTTTCAAGGCAAAAAACAATTTGCAGTTATTTTTAAAGTTCAAAAACTTGGATCTGTCCCCAAAAAACAAATCAGGGGTTGGAATTCTAAAGCCGGAGTCTGGACAACATAATCTTGGATACTCTGTACTCTTGCAGCAAGTTGATCCACACAAGAAAACAAACCCTGAACATCCATGCCAGCGCCAAAATCCTGAACCACCCAGAGATTAAGAGGAAAAAAAAGACAAAACAGACTGCAGAAAAAAAATGGCTCAGAACTTCCTTTTCCTTCTTTTGAGATGCATTTAATTCATTTTTGGCCAGTTGTACTGTTATGAGCTGGTGGTTTAGGAGCAACATGGGACGTGCACGGGAGGAGGTGGTACCTGTACTGACCGCAGTTCCTGAGCTTAACACAACACTAGAAGTAGCCGTGGGATGTCCCTGTCACTCCCTCCCTAGACACCTCGTCACAGCCGGAGGACTAACTACCCCTAAAGATAGAAACGGGAAAGCTATCTTGCCTCAGAGAAAATCCCCAAAGGATAGGACAGCCCCCCACAAATATTGACTGAGAGTGGAGAGGGAAATGACATACGCAGAATGAAACCAGGATGTAGCAAAGGAGGCCAGTCTAACTAGATAAATAGAACAGGAAAGAATACTGTGCGGTCAGTATTAAAAACTAGAAAAATCCACCACAGAGTTTACAAAAATCTCCACACCTGACTAAAGGTGTGGAGGGTAAATCTGCTTCCCAGAGCTTCCAGCTTAACTGAATAAATCCATACTGACAAGCTGGACTAGAAAAAACATAGAAAGTGCAGAAAGATTAAGTCCACAACAAGTGGACTGCAAAAGAACAAAGCAAGGACTTATCTTTGCTGAACTGGTCAGAATATCAGGGAAATCCAAGCAGAGATGTGAATCCAACCAGGAACCATTGACAACTGGCACAGGCTGAAGGATAGAACCAGGCTAAATAGTCGAGCCAGAAAGACAATCAGTGGAAGCAGCTGCTGACTACTAAATCCAAGGAGCAGCAGTACCACTTAAAACCACCGGAGGGAGCCCAAGAGCAGAACTCGCAAAAATGCCACTTACAACCACCTGAGGGAGCCCAAGAGCGGAATTCACAACAGTGTACAGACACAGCAATAGATTGAAAATATTTTTAAGGCCCACAAACCGCAAATAGATGGCTGCGGAGTAGAATTATTTTTAGGCACACTACTTGAACAGACACTGTAGAGTAAAACTATTTTTTAGGCCCAGCCACAACCTGTAAATACGCAACGGTAGAGTAAAATTATTTTTTAGGCCCAGCCACAACTTGTACATACACAGTCGTAGAGTAAAATTATTTTTAGGCTCACAAATGGCACAGGCAGAGCAGCACAGAACAATTGTTTTTTAGGCCCACTACTCGCAACAGACAGCTACAGAGTAGAATTATTTTTTAGGCACACTACTCGTACAGTCATGACTGCAGAGTATGCAGAGGCTATTTTGGATCAGTACTCCCAGAGGTGTGGTTCACAGTACACACAGAGGCTTAAAGGCACAGTTTTTCCACAGGCAGAGTTGCACAGTACACACAGAGTCTAAAAGCCACAGTACTCCCACAGAAAGGTTTGCAGAGTGCACACAGAAACCTAGAGGTGCAGCACTCTCACATGTAGGAGTTCAGAGTGCACACAGAGGCTTAAAGGCATAGTATTTCTACAGGCAGATGTGCAGAGTACACACAGAGGCTTAAAGGCAAAGTACTCCTACTCCCACAGGCGGGGTTGCTGAGTACACACAGAGGCTTAAAGGCACAGTACTACACAGATAGGGTTCAGATTACACACAACAGCTTTTTGGCACAGTATTCCCACACCTATGGGTGCAGAGTACACACAGCAGCTTTTTGGCACAGTACTCCCACAGATATGGGTGCAGAGTACACACAACAGCTTTTTGGCACCGTACTTCTACTGAGATGCATGCAGAGTACACACACAGAGGCTTTTTGGCACAGTGTGCATGCACAAAGTCTAACGCTGTCCCTCATTTCAGCTGCAACCTTTTCCTACACTAATTAGAGCAGCATGGGAGTGGCATCCATCATTTATACAGGTCAGATCACATTGTGCGCCAGCCAATGACAGTCATGCCAATAATTGGCATGGCTGTGATGGCTCAGGAAGTGCTCACAGCTTAAAAGCTTATTAACTGGCTGTGCTGCAGCCTTTCAACAAACGTTATTCAGCATCCGAACCCGAACAGTAAACTGGACATTTGATGAAAAGTCAGTGTTCGGGGTAACGAACAATAGGTGTCCGATATGAATTCTGAATTTACAGTTTGGATTTGCCCATCCCTACTTACAAACAATTTTTCTTTATCCATCCTGGTTTCTTATTGTTGAACCAAATGATATTGGCTCGGGTTTAAGTCATAAAATATTGTCTTTTCCCATATTGTATGAAACAACTTTTGTACCTTTACAATTTAGACTTTCAGGGACTGTAGGGAATGCAGAGTATTTTAGCATCCATATATAAATAATTAAAAAAAATGAAGTCAAAGATCACGCTATTAAAGATTATCATCTCTTTTCTTCTATTATATTTTCACTGAATACTGTGCATGCTAAATATGTAAAATAAGAACTTTTTATTATTGTGATATAGGCTATGTGACCAGGTTTTTGTGCTTAGAAAAAAAGACAATTCATAAACCTACAGGCATAACTTTTCCATAAAATTTCAAAATAATTATTTTGCATGTGTGATATGCACTAAACTTCATTAGGTTCAGCAAAAAAAAAAAATGCTGAGATTTGCACTCAGTGTAAAACAACTTTGAAAATACTGTAACACTAAAAGTACTTTCAAAATGAGGTCCATGAGATTAAAAGGTCCAGATTCAGGGCACAGATGTTCATGCTGTCTTTACAGTTTTTTAATTTTGTAAACTATAGTCCTGAAATGGGTCCCAAAGAAATTATACATAAGAAATAGACTAAGAATTTATGTAGTATTAAGACCACACTTGCTGGGTCAATCAATGATGTTTGACAATAAACCTGCATGATACTTCAGATTTGGCACAGGATGGACCCGTTCGGTTGGTCCAGAGTAAACAATCTGACACCAAGAAACCCTAACAGTTTACAGAAAAACTTCTTCAGTTTGGAAGCCACCCAAAGACAACGAGCCAAGGAATAAACCTTTTAAGGCCCTTTATTGCTTTTTCGAACTAGGGTGCATGCATTAAGTTTTGGCAAAGCTATATCACAGCTAATTTGGCCCAATGCTTAAGCAATCAAAAGCCAAAATGAATTTCTAAACAAAAGAAACAAATGCAATGAATGACTGACTACCAAAGAAAAAATCATGAATGAAGGTTGTTCAAAATGAAGATAGAAAAATGGTCTTCTGTTTATAAAGTGAAAATGTAATTAATAATTGCAGAATATTAAATAAAGTGAACACTCATAAATCCATCTTAACCGCAAGTAACATAATACTGGTGGATGAGGATTAAAACGTAGTTAAAGATTGGATGAAAAACATTTTTTTTTTCGCTATACAGTACACTTTAATTATCATTGGTTTTATCTTTATTTTCATGAGAATAAAAAATGTAAAAATAAAATTACATGTGATATAACAGTAAGATATAAATTGTGTAGAGAGGATCATAAATCAATTCTAACATATAATAATATCCCCTTAAAAGCAATAACCAAATAGCCAATCGTTGATATAAAGGATACATACAAAACAATGATAACACAGGCGACTAGAGTATACCAAAATTATATATCACTCAAATAGTGAAATAAATATATGTATGCTATCAGCATGTGTCCAATGAACGCATATTGTACCTGTAACTTAACCCTACATGCAATCTTAGCTAGCCACAGAGTTTGGCACCCTACTGACATAGTGCAAATCTGCAATGTTATTAATCGGTTTGTACTTCCAAAAAAAACATGAAATGTATCAAAAATTATAGAAACAATAGTTCAGCCTGTAATATAGTAACCCAGATTAAAAAAGTGTACATGCCCATGGAAAAAAGCATGTACTGTTTATATCTAAATAATGTGCATAGTGCAATAAATTCACATACATGCCTAATTATGTGCACAGGAAGGCCCAGCGAAGAGGAAGAGATACATCATGAAAAAAGCAAAGTTATATGTCTAAAAAGAAACCCCACAAATACAAAGTAGCATTCTTAGGTGCTGTATGGAGTCATCCTCGTTCCACCCCACTTGTGTACACATATTGTAGCCTGAAGTGGCTCTCAGTAGGTACCAACCTCTGTGGCTAGGTAGGATAACATTTAGGCTACTTTTATACATCAGGTTTTTTGCATCAGGCACAATCCGGCGAATGTTGGAAAAAATGGATCCGGAGCAGATTGTGAAAAACTGATGCAACGGATACGTTTTATCATGTCCAGATAATTGGATAAAAAAAAAATTTATGCTCAGTTTAAAAAGACGGAATCCGGCATTTTCAGGATCCGGCACCTTCCGGCTCCCATAGGCTTCCATTCTAGCAAGCAGCCGGAAGCGCTGGATCCAGCACTTCCAGCTTTTTCGCCGGAGACAAAAAACGTTGCTATGGACGTCTTTTCCAGGAACCGGAAAAGGCGAAAAGCAGATGAAATGCAAGGTCATCTGGCGCAATCTGGCACTAATACAAGTCTATGGGGAAAAAACGGATCCCACGGCAACATTGGCTGGATCCGTTTTTTTTTTAAATTAGCCGGATTGAGCCTGACAGTGAAAACCTGATGTGTGAAAGTAGCCTAAGGCATAAAAAAGGATGCACTTACACTTGTATTGATGCATTGTATTGACTTATGCAGTCATGGCCGAAAGTGTTCAAACCCTTGAAAAATTGTTCGAGACAGTGAAATACGTCTCCCAAAATATTACTATAATTATACATGTTTTGATATACATATGTATATTTTCTTTGTGTGTATTGGGACAACACAAAAAAACAGAGAAACAAAGGCAAATGGGACATAATTTCACACAAAACCTCAATAATAGGCCAGACAAAATTATTGTCACCCTCAGAATAGTATTTGGTTGCACACCCTTTGGAATAAATAGCTGCAATCAATCGCTTCCTATAACCATCAACAAGCTTCTTGCACCTCACCACTGGAATTTTGGACCACTCTTCTTTTGCAAACTGCTCTAGGTCTCTCATATTTGAAGGGTGCCTTTTCCCAACAGCAATTTAAAGATCTCTCCACAGGTGTTCAATGGGATTTAGATCAGGGCTCATTGCTGGCCACTTCAGAACTCTCTGGCACTTGTTTCCAAGGTGCTTCATGAAGTATGTTTGGGGACGTCGTCTTGCTAACAATAAGGTTGTGAAGGTCTTGAGATAACACACTGGATTTTCCCATTATGAGATGTGTCTTGTATGGTCTCTTAGTAATGAAACACCATTTATAGGCCATCAATTAAACCAGCTGATATTATTTTTCACTAAGTGGCAGGATTGGTTTCTAAATATTGATACATTTCAGCTAGTGTCATGACTTTCCATGGCTTTTTGAACCTCTCTTACTTCATGTGTTCAAAACTTTTACCCTGTGTTATTTCTCATTATTACACATAGCTGAATTTATGGCCATCTATTACATGATTTCTTCGCCTATGTGGATTGGATGGGTTGTTACCGACATCTGGTGTGAATTTTATGTCAATGACACCTTTAGAAATGTATTTACTTAAAAAAATGGTGACATGCTCAATACTTATTTCATCCGCTGTATATAAAACATCAAACAATTACTATAGCAACAGCGCAAGCTATTAAACACAGTGATTGACTACAGCAGTTACTTTGATGTAGCTATAATGCTACTGCTGTGGCATGTCAACAAAGACCAGAGAAGTGGGAAGTGGATTTGCAGGAGCAAGGGGCAATGAGTATAGCTAAATTTATTATTATTATTATTACCTGTCTCCGTAAGGCCAGGGTCAGATGGATGCATTAAAAATCAGGCCAGTCATGCCCGCTAATTGCAGACTTGATTGACTTCAGATGCAGCCCCATGTGTTCTTCTCCGTTGCAGATGGGTGCCGTAGTTGACTTTCATTTCATACATTATTCTGGTTCAAAAATGAACCCAAGCAGTGCACACTGCCTATAATGGCTCCATATGATCACTGTGTGAGGTACATGGACATCACACAGACTGATAATATGCTTGTTTGAACAAGACATAAAATAAAATAAAAAATATCCCAGACAACTCTTAATTGTTATCAGTTCTTAATTGTAATCTTTTAGGTGCCTTGTACAGTACTCTCAGTGTCGTACGCACCATTCCTTGCTCTATACATCTCCCTCCAACTTTTGTCAGTCAAATTGTATTACAGTAACAACCCTTTCAAGGACGTCTGCGTGGTATTTACTTTCAGCTGCTGGTTTGGGCAAGCAAAGTTATTCAAACTGTTTTCTTGACAAGTTCCTTTTACCAGTCTAGGGTTAAGCTTTTTATTTAAGAAACAAGTGGGATGGCTCAGACTGATGAATTTTCTAAATAACACTTACTAGCAAGAGTGGTCCGAAGAGTCAATAATGTCTGCTCTAATCATGATTCCATTTGGTAATTGGTTTGTAAAATATATGGCAGCGCTGAGTTAGTGCAAAGAGATACCACACAAGAGCGAATTCTTTTACAGTGCAAAGGGCCGCAGAGAGTTGTGGATCCCGCTTTACATGCTGGAGTCACACCATCCAGAAGTTTGGACCCATCCTTTTATAGAAAGTTGGGTTCTTTGGGGTGGCATTTGGGACCCTTCTGACCACTTTTGCTAATACTGTAAGTGTTATTTAAAAACATAACCAATCTGACATTAAAAGGACAGTCCCAGACTGATGAAAAATACTCTTTAAGACCAACATAGCACAGCTCATTTGCTGTGCTGTATGACCAGAACCTACTTTTGCAGCAAAACACTCTTCATTATTCCGGTTTCTGGGATCTGTTTCTACATAATGCATTCTTCTCGACTGCTTTTGATGAGCTTATAAGGACATAGTTCTTTAAATGCAACCAGGTCTCTTGCTCATTGCATGTGTGTCAGCTTACATTTCAAAGTGCAGTTCTCAATCAAGTTCTGTTTCTATCTGCTCAAGATGTCTTGTTGCATGTGCCTTATCCTTTGAATATTATGTCTGTTACTTCAGGTGCTATGGTTGGTGCAGAATTATGTCTATTCTCATATTCCTGCCTAGAGACTAGGATGCTACACATAGTGCTACACCTGTTCCTGTCTCCCAGAAAATGGTTATCCCTTGTGTTACTCTCACCTGATAAGGCAAAATCACAAAGATGCCGGTCAGGATGGACAAACAAACCCAGGGCATTGGAACAGTAGGCTGGTAAGCACATGGTATAGTAAGGACCTGGAGAACAGGCTAGGCTGGAAGGCAAACAATCAAGGCAGGACACACTGGAAGCCACAGGACCAGATAAAAAGGAAAACATTAGGTTTAAGGCCATGTGCACACGTTAAGTATTTTTCGCGTTTTTTTCGCGTTTTTTCGCTATAAAAACGTGATAAAAACGCGAAAAAAACGCTTACATATGCCTCCCATTATTTTAAGTGTATTCCGCATTTTTTGTGCAAATGTAGCCTTTTTTTCCGCGAAAAAATCGCATCGCGGAAAAAAAAGCAACATGTTCATTAAAATGCGGAATTGCAGGGGATTCCGCACACCTAGGGGTCCATTGATCTGCTTACTTCCCGCACAGGGCTGTGCACACCATGCGGGAAGTAAGCAGATTATGTGCGGTTGGTACCCAGGGTGGAGGAGAGGAGACTCTCCTCCACGCACTGGGCACCATATAATTGGTAAAAAAATAAGAATTAAAATAAAAAATAGTCCTATATTCACCCTCGATGTCCCGCGCAGTGTTCCCGCCTCCACTGCATGCTGTCGCTTCGGTTCCTGTAGCTGATGTGCGGTGAAGGACCTCGCCGATGACGTCACTGTCCTGTGATTGGTCGTGAGCGGTCATGTGACCGCTCACGTGACCGTGACGTCACGGAAGGTCCTGTGCGCACAGACCAGCTATAGCAAGAGGAACGGACGCCGGTGAGGAGATGTCTGGGTGAGTATAAGCATTTTTTTATTTTTTTTATTATTTTTAAACATTCTATCTTTTACTATAGATGCTGCATAAGCTGCATCTATAGTAAAAAGTTGGTCACACTTGTCAAACACTATGTTTGACAAGTGTGACCAACCTGTCAGTCAGTTTTCCAAGCGATGCTACAGATCGCTTGGAAAACTTTAGCATTCTGCAAGCTAATTATGCTTGCAGAATGCTAAAAAAACGCGAAAAAAACGGAAAAAAAACGCAAAAAAAAAATGCGGATTTCTTGCAGAAAATTTCCGGTTTTCTTCAGGAAATTTCTGCAAGAAATCCTGAACGTGTGCACATACCCTAAAGGAGCTCTCAGATGTTGATAGCAGAAACCAGAGCAGATTGTATTGTAATTCGAATAGATTCTAATAGAGTTTGGAATGCTTGCAGCAAATAAAGGGTTATAGAATCCATTGCAGATCATAAAGTAAACATTCTAATAAAAGCTTATGATGCTTACTACAAAAAATGGTTTAAATAACAACAGATGCAAGTTGTAGAATCCACAGCAGAATATAATGCAGTGTAAACAGACTATAATAACAGTTTATGATGCTTACAGCAAATGGTGGTTTAACCAGCAGGTAATAGATAGTAGTGGGCCCTTGCATCTCAGGAAGATTTAGGGCAAAATCCATGACAATCTTAGTCCCAGTATTAAATATACATACTTCCCTGTATGTTTATTTATTCAGGACTTCTTATCAGATGTGACACTCCAAATTAAATGTCACAATAATTCTTATTAAAAAATGTAGTGGTTTATTCATCGTCCACCAAAAAGAATTATTGTAGCAAAATACAGAATTTGTTAAGTATTTAAAGTATTTACAAAGAAATCATCCATTTGTTCATAATTAATTCATTAGATTAGTTGAAGTTTGTTCACCCATCTTTCCCTGGATCCCGAATTGAAGTTTGCATCTGTCCATGTCAATTCATGGCCCAAGATGTTGCAGGAAAAGGAGCACGTGTTAGGCCTTTATCCATGAGTGTGAATGTCCAAGCTCTGGAACCAAACAGAAGCACGTGTCAGCCTATGTGTATGTAGGCCAGGAGGATGTGTCAGCTCCTGAACATAGACCCTTTGAGTGGTGAGAGAGAAAAGTGACCCCCTGAGTATCCTGCGGTATCTATATATGTCAACTGCTGTGTCCATTTGTAGAATTCTTAACTTATTGTATAGCATGAACACTTACCCATGCTATGTATACCCTGTGTAATGTCAACAAAACCTTCCACTAGAGTAAAGCAATGTACCCAGTCCAGAGTTGAGATTGCAAACTAATAATTTGATTTGACTTAATATTTAATACCCAGGCTCTTGTGGTATAGGAAGAAGCAGAAGGTGACCGAAAGGTGCTTGATGTTGAAGGTTTGAACTGCGCGCTCTGAGAGCAAGCTGTTATAAATTCTTTGACAATGTTATTTCTATTTGGGCTAAAAGTAAAAAGAAGAAAAGAGCTTCACAGTTCATTTAACTCCTTGGTCACTGGAGAGAAGAGAAGAATAAACCTAAATTAAGGCTTTCTGGCGGAGTGCCAAATTGCAAATTGGAAGGAGAAGTAATGTCAGCAAGCATACATTCAGGTTCAATTACATTTAAGAGCACATCTTCAGAGGCAGCACAAGTATCACAGGACCTGGATAGGGCATCAGCTCTGCAATCTCCTCAGAATCAAGTGGACATGATGATGGTGAGAGTCTAGGTCTCTGGAAAAAAATTGGATGTCAACTAGATAGACAAAGATGTACTGGTAGGACACCATAAAAGGTTTCATTCAAAAAGTTCTGGAATGCAGCCAAAGTGTTCCAGAATTTGAAATACATAACTAAATATTCATAGTGACAATCACAAGTGTTCAAAGCAGGCTTCCATTAATAAGCTCTCTTTAATGTGGAATAGGTTATAAGCTCCACGCATTTCATTTTGGTAAACATAGTATCAAGGAAAATAGAAAAAATTGGAGTCCGGCTCAACAGGACTGGATTTTCCTTTTCTTTTTCTTTTTCAAAAGAAAATATAGTGCATACAAAAGAAAAATTTACATGGTTGACATTACCCAGGTGACACGTTTTGACTGCACTAAGCAGTCTTACTCATGACTCATTTTTGAAAAATAAAAGAAAAAGGAAAATCCAGTCCTGTTGAGCCGGACTCCAATTTTTTCTATTTTCCTTGATGTGAGGCCAGGGCAAAGCCGGTGTCTGAGCCCCAGGTGGATGAGCATAGAGCTACTAGGTGAGCTGGAATCAAGTTTTTATAAACGTAGTATCACCTCCAATATTACCAAATAATTTAGAGATGAGGGCAATGGATAACTATTTTTAGCATGATTTTATTCAGACTCAGATAGTAAATGCATGGCCTCAGGGACCTGTCTTTCTTTTTTATGAAGAATAAGCCAGCACTGGTCAGAAATGAACCCACTTTACAGATTGTAGGCAGACATTGTCTCAATCTCTGTAAAAGATAGAGAATTAATTTTCCCTTTGGTTGGTTCAGTTACTGGAAGGGAAATGGCGCAGTCAAACAGCTGATGAGGAGGTAGATTCTTGGCCTTCTGCTTGGAGAGGACATCTAAAAAGTTTTGGTAAATTGGAAGCAATGGAGGCAGAGCAGCATTTCAGAAAAGGTGGTTGAGATAGACATTTGAGACAATTACAAAACCAAGATGATCCATTGGGTCGGATGACCAATCAATGTTCGGCGCATATAGCCATATCCATGGAAGTTCCAAAAGCACCAATGCTTCAGAAATTGACAAAATTAAAAGAAAAAATATGTCCTCAACATGTGCTGTTCCAATCTAGAGATTAAACTTCTCTGTCCAGAATGGAATACAACCATCAGAAATTGCAAATCCATAATCTCAGTTTATCTTCAGAGATGTCCACAAGGAAGCAAAACAAATTGACAGCCTTTTGACGTAGAGAGTAGGGTTGAGCGAAACGGGTCGATCATTTTCAAAAGTCGCCGACTTTTGGCTAAGTCGGCGTCTCATGAAACCCGATCCGACCCCTGTGCTTGTCGGCCATGCGGTACGCGACTTTCGCGCCAAAGTCGCGTTTCAATGACGCGAAAAGCGCCATTTCTCAGCCAATGAAGGTGAACGCAGAGTGTGGGCAGCGTGATGACATAGATCCTGGTCCCCACCATCTTAGAGAAGGGCATTGCAGTGATTGGCTTGCTGTCTGCGGCGTCACAGGGGCTATAAAGGGGCGTTCCCGCCGACCGCCATCTTACTGCTGCTGATCTGAGCTTAGGGAGAGGTTGCTGCCGCTTCGTCAGAAGCAGGGAGAGCGTTAGGCAGGGTCCACTAACCACCAAACCGCTTGTGCTGCAGCGATTTCCACTGTCCAACACCACCTTCGGTGTGCAGGGACTGTGGAAGCTATTTTTTTTTTTTTTTCCCCTCAGCGCTGTAGCTCATTGGGCTGCCCTAGAAGGCTCCGTGATAGCTGTATTGCTGTGTGTACGCCACTGTGGAAACCAACTGCTTTTTTCAAAGCACATATCCTCTTGTTCCTTCCTTTCTGCACAGCTATCTTTTTTGTTTGTCCACACTTTTTATTTAATTTGTGCATCAGTCCACTCCTATTGCTGCCTGCCATACCTGGCTTACATTACTGCAGGGAGATAGTAATTGTAGGACAGTTTTTTTTTTTTTTTTTTTTTTTTTTTGTGGGAGATTAAGATTGGCATTTCTGCTACAGTGCCATCCCTGTGTGTGCCATCTCTCACTGAGTGGGCCATAGAAAGCCTATTTATTTTTTCCGTGATTTGTGTTCTAAAATCTACCTCAACACAAAAACACTACATCAATCAGTGGGAGAAAAATATTGGCCTCAGTCAGGGCTTGTGTGCCACTGCTGTGTGTGCTATCTCTCATTCAGTGGGCTATAGCAAGCCTATTTTTTTTTTTTTTTTTTAATATTATTTGGTTTCTAAAGTCTCCCTGAAAAAAAAAAAAAACCTAAAAAAACAGTGGGAGAGTAATATTGCCCTTTCAGCTTGTGTGCCAGTCTTGACTCCTGGGTGTGCCACCTCTCTCCCTCTCATTCAGTGGGCCATAGAAAGCCTATTTATTTTTTTTAAAAAATATTATTGGGTTTCTAAAGTCTCCCTGAAAAAACAAAAAATACATAAAAAAACAGTGGGAGAGTAATATTGCCCTTTCAGCTTGTGTGCCAGTCTTGACTCCTGGGTGTGCCACCTCTCTCCCTTTCATTCAGTGGGCCATAGAAAGCCTATTTATTTTTTCCGTGATTTGTGTTCTAAATTCTACCTCAACACAAAAACACTACATCAATCAGTGGGAGAAAAATATTGGCCTCAGTCAGGGCTTGTGTGCCACTGCTGTGTGTGCTATCTCTCATTCAGTGGGCTATAGCAAGCCTATTTTTTTTTTTTTTTTTTTTTTTTTTTAATATTATTTGGTTTCTAAAGTCTCCCTGAAAAAAAAAAAAAAACCTAAAAAAACAGTGGGAGAGTAATATTGCCCTTTCAGCTTGTGTGCCAGTCTTGACTCCTGGGTGTGCCACCTCTCTCCCTCTCATTCAGTGGGCCATAGAAAGCCTATTTATTTTTTTTTTTTAATATTATTTGGTTTCTAATTCTCCCTGAAAAAAAAAAAAAAACCTAAAAAAACAGTGGGAGAATAATATTGCCCTTTCAGCTTGTGTGCCAGTCTTGACTCCTGGGTGTGCCACCTCTCTCCCTCTCATTCAGTGGGCCATAGAAAGCCTATTTATTTTTTTTTTTAAATATTATTGGGTTTCTAAAGTCTCCCTGAAAAAACAAAAAATACATAAAAAAACAGTGGGAGAGTAATATTGCCCTTTCAGCTTGTGTGCCAGTCTTGACTCCTGGGTGTGCCACCTCTCTCCCTTTCATTCAGTGGGCCATAGAAAGCCTATTTATTTTTTCCGTGATTTGTGTTCTAAATTCTACCTCAACACAAAAACACTACATCAATCAGTGGGAGAAAAATATTGGCCTCAGTCAGGGCTTGTGTGCCACTGCTGTGTGTGCTATCTCTCATTCAGTGGGCTATAGCAAGCCTATTTATTTTTTTTTTTTAATATTATTTGGTTTCTAAAGTCTCCCTGAAAAAAAAAAAAAAACCTAAAAAAACAGTGGGAGAGTAATATTGCCCTTTCAGCTTGTGTGCCAGTCTTGACTCCTGGGTGTGCCACCTCTCTCCCTCTCATTCAGTGGGCCATAGAAAGCCTATTTATTTTTTTTTTTTAATATTATTTGGTTTCTAATTCTCCCTGAAAAAAAAAAAAAAACCTAAAAAAACAGTGGGAGAATAATATTGCCCTTTCAGCTTGTGTGCCAGTCTTGACTCCTGGGTGTGCCACCTCTCTCCCTCTCATTCAGCGGGCCATAGAAAGCCTATTTATTTTTTTTTAAAAATATTATTGGGTTTCTAAAGTCTCCCTGAAAAAACAAAAAATACATAAAAAAACAGTGGGAGAGTAATATTGCCCTTTCAGCTTGTGTGCCAGTCTTGACTCCTGGGTGTGCCACCTCTCTCCCTTTCATTCAGTGGGCCATAGAAAGCCTATTTATTTTTTTTTTTAAATATTATTGGGTTTCTAAAGTCTCCCTGAAAAAAAAAAAAAAACCTAAAAAAACAGTGGGAGAGTAATATTGCCCTTTCAGCTTGTGTGCCAGTCTTGACTCCTGGGTGTGCCACCTCTCTCCCTCTCATTCAGTGGGCCATAGAAAGCCTATTTATTTTTTTTTTTAAATATTATTGGGTTTCTAAAGTCTCCCTGAAAAAAAAAAAAAAAACCTAAAAAAACAGTGGGAGAGTAATATTGCCCTTTCAGCTTGTGTGCCAGTCTTGACTCCTGGGTGTGCCACCTCTCTCCCTCTCATTCAGTGGGCCATAGAAAGCCTATTTATTTTTTTTTTTAAATATTATTGGGTTTCTAAAGTCTCCCTGAAAAAACAAAAAATACATAAAAAAACAGTGGGAGAGTAATATTGCCCTTTCAGCTTGTGTGCCAGTCTTGACTCCTGGGTGTGCCACCTCTCTCCCTTTCATTCAGTGGGCCATAGAAAGCCTATTTATTTTTTCCGTGATTTGTGTTCTAAATTCTACCTCAACACAAAAACACTACATCAATCAGTGGGAGAAAAATATTGGCCTCAGTCAGGGCTTGTGTGCCACTGCTGTGTGTGCTATCTCTCATTCAGTGGGCTATAGCAAGCCTATTTTTTTTTTTTTTTTTTTTTTATATTATTTGGTTTCTAAAGTCTCCCTGAAAAAAAAAAAAAAACCTAAAAAAACAGTGGGAGAGTAATATTGCCCTTTCAGCTTGTGTGCCAGTCTTGACTCCTGGGTGTGCCACCTCTCTCCCTCTCATTCAGTGGGCCATAGAAAGCCTATTTATTTTTTTTTTTAAATATTATTGGGTTTCTAAAGTCTCCCTGAAAAAACAAAAAATACATAAAAAAACAGTGGGAGAGTAATATTGCCCTTTCAGCTTGTGTGCCAGTCTTGACTCCTGGGTGTGCCACCTCTCTCCCTTTCATTCAGTGGGCCATAGAAAGCCTATTTATTTTTTTTTTAAAATATTATTGGGTTTCTAAAGTCTCCCTGAAAAAAAAAAAAAAACCTAAAAAAACAGTGGGAGAGTAATATTGCCCTTTCAGCTTGTGTGCCAGTCTTGACTCCTGGGTGTGCCACCTCTCTCCCTCTCATTCAGTGGGCCATAGAAAGCCTATTTATTTTTTTTTTAAAATATTATTGGGTTTCTAAAGTCTCCCTGAAAAAACAAAAAATACATAAAAAAACAGTGGGAGAGTAATATTGCCCTCTCAGCTTGTGTGCCAGTCTTGACTCCTGGGTGTGCCACCTCTCTCTCTCTAATTGTGGGCCATAGAAAGCCTTTTTTTTTTTTTTTTTTAATATTATTTGGTTTCTAAAGTCTCCCTGAGAAAAAAAAAAAAATAAATTAGGTGGGAGATTAATATTGACATTAGTGCTTGAGTGACAGTCCTGCGTGTGTGTCATCTCTGTGATTTTGTGCCACAGAAAACAGAGTGTGTAACATTGTGCCTGATTTTCCTTGTGGTCTCACCAACCTGTTAAGGGATATTGAAATCATACTGAAGTTATAGCTCACCGTGTAAGTTGTTTGACAGCAACAAATAAAGTTACTTTGGTTAAGATTTTAAAACAATGAGGAAGTCTGGTGCAAGAGGTCGTCGTGGGCGTTCATTGTCAGCTGGTAATGATGGTAGTGGTAGAGGAGCATCAGGTGGTCGTGGGGATAAAAATATTCCACCTAAGTCTGGAGCTGTGGAGCCAGTTTCGTCGTCAGGCTACACAAGGCCTCGAACGCTCTCTTTTCTGGGAGTAGGAAAACCGCTTTTAAAGGCGGAGCAGCAACAGCAAGTTTTGGCTTACATTGCAGACTCAGCCTCTAGCTCTTTTGCCTCCTCTTCCGAAACTGGTAAATGTAAAAGCAGCGCGTCGCTTGTGGATGTTCACGGTCAGGGACAAGTCGCTTCCTTGTCCTCCTCAGCAAAAACTACAACAAGAGAGAAGGATGCAGCAGGCGACACAACGGGTCACTCCATGGAGCTCTTTACACATACCGTCCCTGGCTTAGAAAGTGAAACATTTAACAGGCCATGCCCATTACAAGTATATTCTGACATGGAGTGCACTGATGCACAGCCACAGCCAGAGTACTATGCTGCTCCTTTGACTCAGACCACCACATTGCCCTCTCAGGGTACAGATCCACAATCAGACCCTGATGAGACTATGTTGCCCCGCCACGAACGCTATACCACCGACCGACACAGTGACACAGACGAAGTTGCACACGAGCTCGAAGAGGAGGTAATAGATGACCCAGTTATTGACCCCGATTGGCAGCCATTGGGGGAACAGGGTGCAGGCGGCAGTAGTTCAGAAGCGGAGGTGGAGGAGGGGCCGCAGCAGGCATCAACATCGCAACAGGTTACATCTGCCGGGCCCGTATCTGGCCCAAAACGCGTGTCAAAGCCAAAACCTGTTGGAGCACAGCGTTGCCATCCGGTTAAAGCTCAGTCTGCAATCCCTGAAAAGGGATCCGAGTCTAGGAAGAGTGCAGTCTGGCATTTTTTTAAACAACATCCAACTGATCAGCGCAAAGTCATCTGTCAAAAATGTTCAACTAGCTTAAGCAGAGGTCAGAATCTGAAAAGTCTAAATACTAGTTGCATGCATAGACACTTAACCACCATGCATTTTCAAGCCTGGACTAACTACCAAACGTCCCTCAAGGTTGTAGCACCCTCGGCCAATGAAGCTAGTCAGCAACGCAACATCCCTTCCGTCACTGTAAGGCCACCATTTTCCGCACCACAGGCAGTATCTGTGCAGGTTTCTTTGCCAGCCAAAAGCAGTCAGGGTCAGGGAATCACCAGTTTTGTAGGAGGAAATATTGCATCTAGGGCACCGGCGGAAACAATACCGTCTCCAACCGTCTCTCAGTCTGCCATGTACACCGGCACACCCGAAAGTTCCACGATCTCCAGCTCTCCAGTCCAGCTCACCCTACATGAGACTCTGGTTAGAAAAAGGAAGTACTTATCCTCGCATCCGCGTACACAGGGTTTTAACGCCCACATAGCTAGACTAATCTCGTTAGAGATGATGCCCTACCGGTTAGTTGAAAGCGAAGCTTTCAAAGCCCTGATGGAGTACGCTGAACCACGATACGAGCTACCCAGTCGACACTTTTTTTCCAGAAAAGCCATCCCAGCCCTGCACCAGCATGTTAAACAGCGCATCGTCCATGCACTCAGGCAATCTGTGAGTACAAAGGTGCACCTGACTACAGATGCATGGACCAGTAGGCATGGCCAGGGACGTTATGTGTCCATCACGGCACACTGGGTGAATGTGGTGGATGCAGGGTCCACAGGCGACATCAATTTAGGGACAGTTGTGCCTAGCCCACGGTCTAGGAAACAGTTGGCTGTAGGCGTTCGCACCCCCTCCTCCTCCTCCTCCTCGTCCTCCTGCAGAAGCTACAGCTCTTCCACAGAACGCAGTCTGCCAACCACTCCATCGGCAGATGACACTGTTGCACACCAGTTGTCCCATTATGGGCCAGCTACTGCCAAGCGTCAGCAGGCTGTATTGGCTATGAAGTGCTTGGGCGACAATAGACACACCGCGGAAGTTCTGTCCGAGTTCTTGCAACAAGAAACGCAGTCGTGGCTGGGCACAGTAGATCTTGAGGCAGGCAAGGTAGTGAGTGATAACGGAAGGAATTTCATGGCTGCCATCTCCCTTTCCCAACTGAAACACATTCCTTGCCTGGCTCACACCTTAAACCTGGTGGTGCAGTGCTTATTGAAAACTTATCCTGGGTTCTCCGACCTGCTCCTCAAAGTGCGTGCACTTTGCTCACATATCCGACGTTCGCCTGTACACGCCAGCCGTATGCAGACCTATCAGCGGTCTTTGAACCTTCCCCAGCATCGCCTAATCATAGACGTTGCAACAAGGTGGAACTCAACACTGCACATGCTTCAGAGACTGTGCGAACAGAGGCGTGCTGTTATTTATTTGTGGGAGGATACACGGGCAGGCAGTAGGATGGCAGACATGGAGTTGTCAGGTGTGCAGTGGTCTAAGATACAAGACATGTGTCAAGTCCTTCAGTGCTTTGAGGAATGCACACGGCTGGTTAGTGCAGACAACGCCGTAATAAGCATGAGCATCCCCCTAATGCGTCTGCTGATGCAAAGTTTGACGCACATAAAGGAGCAGGCGTCTGCACCAGAGGAAGAGGAAAGCCTTGATGACAGTCAGCCATTGTCTGGTCAGGGCAGTGTACAGGACGAGGTAGCGGGCGAAGAGGAGGTGGAGGACGAGGAGGATGATGGGGATGAGTATATTTTTAATGCCGAACCTTTCCCGGGGGCACAGGAATTTGGTTGCGTGTCACGGCCGGGTTCTGGTTTTTTGAGGGACACAAGTGACGTAGATTTGCCTGCAACTGCCCCTCAACCAATCACAACCGGAGATTTGACAACTGGAACTTTGGCCCACATGGCGGATTATGCCTTACGTATCCTAAAAAGGGACACACGCATTACGAAAATGATGAACGATGACGATTACTGGTTGGCCTGCCTCCTTGATCCACGCTATAAAGGCAAATTGCAAAATATTATGCCACATGAGAACTTGGAACTAATATTAGCAACCAAACAATCAACTCTTGTTGACCGTTTGCTTCAGGCATTCCCAGCACACAGCGCACGTGATCGTTCTCACACGAGCTCCAGGGGGCAGCAGACTAGGAGTGTTAGGGGTGCACACATCAGAAGTGGCATTGGACAGAGGGGTTTTCTGACCAGGTTGTGGAGTGATTTTGCTATGACCGCAGACAGGACAGGTACTGCTGCATCAATTGAAAGTGACAGGAGACAACATTTGTCCAGTATGGTTACTAACTATTTTTCATCCCTTATCGATGTTCTCCCTCAACCGTCATTCCCATTTGATTACTGGGCCTCCAAATTAGACACCTGGCCAGAATTGGCAGAATATGCATTGCAGGAGCTTGCTTGCCCGGCAGCAAGTGTCCTATCAGAAAGAGTATTCAGTGCTGCAGGTTCAATATTAACCGAAAAAAGGACTCGTCTGGCTACCCAAAATGTTGACGATCTAACATTCATTAAAATGAACCACAACTGGATTTCGAAATCTTTTGCCCCACCTTGCCCGGCCGACACCTAGCTTTCCTATGAAAAGCTCTTGCCTGTGAATTACTTTTCTAATGTCTAATTTGCTGCAGCTGATTGTACAGCATACGACATGTTTACACCTCCCTAAATGGCAAAACTCCCCACACGGGGCCGTGGTATCGCGACTTGGCGCAAGCACCCGTGAGACTGCTGTTTGTCTGAAGAGGTGGGTGTGCTCGCTTTTGGTTGACGGCATTGCTACTGGGTCCCTCATAGTACAATGTAGTGTCTCTGGCGGTGGTGGTGCGCACCCAACGTCAGACACACCGTTGTAACATGAGTGGCCCTGGGGCGGTCCCGCCGGCCTCAAGAGAGTTCCCCCCTACCCCAGCTCAAACTGGGCTCTACCACGTGCAAAATTATGTCGCACAGCTCCACCAATCTTTAGTCTATTCGCTGACATCATTCAATGTCTGGCACTGACAATACAAATTTGTAGACATCTATGATGCAACTTAAAGTAGTCTGTGTCCTATATTGGCACCATTAAATAGTTACTGCCAAATTACTATGTCAGAAACTCAGTAGATGAGCCCACCCCTGTACCTAAGTATGCCACCTTTTTTTTTTGTTTTGGTTGTTTTGCGAGACATTAACATCTATTTATATTTTGGGAGTACTGGGACAGACACTCCTTGCACTACTCCTCCACTCACCACCAAGCTGCCTGTGTATCCATGTAACCGCTGTAAAACTGCCATGAGCCTATTGTTTGTTATTTTAGGCCTTTGATAGCCTGTCTGCGGTCCCTACTTTAAATACTCCTCCACTGACCAGACCACTGCTGCCCGTGTACCCCTGGAACCAATTATAAAGTGCCTACAGCCAGCCCATTTTTTTATGTTAGGCCTTTGAAGCCTGTCTGCGGTCCCTACTTGCAATACTCCTCCACTGACCACAATGCTGCCTGGAGTGCCTGCCTGTGTATCCATGTAACCGATGTAAAACTGCCATGACTGCCTACTGTTTGTTATTTTAGGCCTTTGATAGCCTGTCTGCAGCCCCTACTTGCAATACTCCTCCACTGACCACCAAGCTGCCTGCCCGTGTATCCATGTAACCGCTGTGAAACTGCCATGAGCCTATTGTTTGTTATGTTAGGCCTTTGATAGCCTGTCTGCGGCCCCTACTTGCAATACTCCTCCACTGACCACCAAGCTGCCTGCCCGTGTATCCATGTAACCGCTGTGAAACTGCCATGAGCCTATTGTTTGTTATTTTAGGCCTTTGATAGCCTGTCTGCGGTCCCTACTTTAAATACTCCTCCACTGACCAGACCACTGCTGCCCGTGTACCCCTGGAACCAATTATAAAGTGCCTACAGCCAGCCCATTTTTTTATGTTAGGCCTTTGAAGCCTGTCTGCGGTCCCTACTTGCAATACTCCTCCACTGACCACAATGCTGCCTGGAGTGCCTGCCTGTGTATCCATGTAACCGATGTAAAACTGCCATGACTGCCTACTGTTTGTTATTTTAGGCCTTTGATAGCCTGTCTGCAGCCCCTACTTGCAATACTCCTCCACTGACCACCAAGCTGCCTGCCCGTGTATCCATGTAACCGCTGTGAAACTGCCATGAGCCTATTGTTTGTTATGTTAGGCCTTTGATAGCCTGTCTGCGGTCCCTACTTTAAATACTCCTCCACTGACCAGACCACTGCTGCCCGTGTACCCCTGGAACCAATTATAAAGTGCCTACAGCCAGCCCATTTTCTTATGTTAGGCCTTTGAAGCCTGTCTGCGGTCCCTACTTTAAATACTCCTCCACTGACCACCAAGCTGCCTGCCCGTGTATCCATGTAACCGCTGTAAAACTGCCATGAGCCTATTGTTTGTTATTTTAGGCCTTTGATAGCCTGTCTGCGGCCCCTACTTGCAATACTCCTCCACTGACCACAATGCTGCCTGGAGTGCCTGCCTGTGTATCCATGTAACCGATGTAAAACTGCCATGACTGCCTACTGTTTGTTATTTTAGGCCTTTGATAGCCTGTCTGCAGCCCCTACTTGCAATACTCCTCCACTGACCACACCAATGCTGCCCGTGTACCCCTGGAACCTATTTAAAAGTTCATAGAGCCTAGTTATATATTTTATTTACTATTAATAAGGCCATGATGGACTACGCTGTACCACGCTACAAGCTAACCAGTCGACACTTCTTTTGCGAGAAAAGCCATCCCAACCCTCCACCAGCATGTAGAAGACCGCATTGTCCATGCACTCTGGCAATCTGTGAGTACAAAGGTGCACCTGACAACAGACGCATGGACCTGTAGGCATGGCCACGGAAGATTACGTGTCCATTACGGCGCAATGGGTTAATGTGGTGGATGCATGGTCCACAGGGGACAGCCTACTAAGTCTGTCTGCAGTCCCTAATTCAAATTGTCCTCCACTGTCTAAATCGGAACTTCCACCTTCTGGCTTTCGGCCTATAGTATCAGAAATTAAACTGCATTTGGCCTTCAACTTTGGTTAGGGCCTACTAACGGCTTCTGCCCCTCCCTGGTGTTGCCCTCAACTAAATAAAGCTGAGCTTCAACCTTCCGGCTCTCATTATGTGGTTTAAAAAAAAAAAATGGTGGTTAGGGCCTACTAACGGCTTCTGCCCCTCCCTGGTGTTGCCCTCAACTAAATAAAGCTGAGCTTCAACCTTCCGGCTCTCATTATGTGGTTTAAAAAAAAAAAATGGTGGTTAGGGCCTACTAACGGCTTCTGCCCCTCCCTGGT
The DNA here is from genome assembly GCF_051348905.1 of Ranitomeya variabilis. Classification (NCBI taxonomy): domain Eukaryota; kingdom Metazoa; phylum Chordata; class Amphibia; order Anura; family Dendrobatidae; genus Ranitomeya; species Ranitomeya variabilis. Next base: position 287,856,824 of record NC_135237.1, read on the forward strand.
GTTGCCCTCAACTAAATAAAGCTGAGCTTCAACCTTCTGCTCCAAATTACCATTTTAAAAAATGCAATAGGCTTTTCAGGCCTACTAAAGGTGTCTGTCTGTGTGCCCCTCCCTGGTGTTGTCCTCAACTAAATAAAGCTGAGCTTCAACCTTCCGGCTCTCATTATGTGGTTTTAAAAAAAAAAATGGTGGTTAGGGCCTACTAACGGCTTCTGCCCCTCCCTGGTGTTGTCCTCAACTAAATAAAGCTGAGCTTCAACCTTCCGGCTCTCATTATGTGGTTTTAAAAAAAAAAATGGTGGTTAGGGCCTACTAACGGCTTCTGCCCCTCCCTGGTGTTGTCCTCAACTAAATAAAGCTGAGCTTCAACCTTCCGGCTCTCATTATGTGGTTTTAAAAAAAAAAATGGTGGTTAGGGCCTACTAACGGCTTCTGCCCCTCCCTGGTGTTGTCCTCAACTAAATAAAGCTGAGCTTCAACCTTCCGGCTCTCATTATGTGGTTTAAAAAAAAAAAATGGTGGTTAGGGCCTACTAACGGCTTCTGCCCCTCCCTGGTGTTGTCCTCAACTAAATAAAGCTGAGCTTCAACCTTCCGGCTCTCATTATGTGGTTTTAAAAAAAAAATGGTGGTTAGGGCCTACTAACGGCTTCTGCCCCTCCCTGGTGTTGCCCTCAACTAAATAAAGCTGAGCTTCAACCTTCTGCTCCAAATTACCATTTTGAAAAATGCAATAGGCTTTTCAGGCCTACTAAAGGTGTCTGTCTGTGTGCCCCTCCCTGGTGTTGTCCTCAACTAAATAAAGCTGAGCTTCAACCTTCCGGCTCTCATTATGTGGTTTAAAAAAAAAAAATGGTGGTTAGGGCCTACTAACGGCTTCTGCCCCTCCCTGGTGTTGTCCTCAACTAAATAAAGCTGAGCTTCAACCTTCCGGCTCTCATTATGTGGTTTTAAAAAAAAAATGGTGGTTAGGGCCTACTAACGGCTTCTGCCCCTCCCTGGTGTTGCCCTCAACTAAATAAAGCTGAGCTTCAACCTTCTGCTCCAAATTACCATTTTGAAAAATGCAATAGGCTTTTCAGGCCTACAAAAGGTGTCTGTCTGTGTGCCCCTCCCTGGTGTTGTCCTCAACTAAATAAAGCTGAGCTTCAACCTTCCGGCTCTCATTATGTGGTTTTAAAAAAAAAAATGGTGGTTAGGGCCTACTAACGGCTTCTGCCCCTCCCTGGTGTTGTCCTCAACTAAATAAAGCTGAGCTTCAACCTTCCGGCTCTCATTATGTGGTTTTAAAAAAAAAAATGGTGGTTAGGGCCTACTAACGGCTTCTGCCCCTCCCTGGTGTTGTCCTCAACTAAATAAAGCTGAGCTTCAACCTTCCGGCTCTCATTATGTGGTTTTAAAAAAAAAATGGTGGTTAGGGCCTACTAACGGCTTCTGCCCCTCCCTGGTGTTGCCCTCAACTAAATAAAGCTGAGCTTCAACCTTCTGCTCCAAATTACCATTTTGAAAAATGCAATAGGCTTTTCAGGCCTACTAAAGGTGTCTGTCTGTGTGCCCCTCCCTGGTGTTGTCCTCAACTAAATAAAGCTGAGCTTCAACCTTCCGGCTCTCATTATGTGGTTTAAAAAAAAAAAATGGTGGTTAGGGCCTACTAACGGCTTCTGCCCCTCCCTGGTGTTGCCCTCAAGTAAATAAAGCTGAGCTTCAACCTTCTGCTCCAAATTACCATTTTAAAAAATGCAATAGGCTTTTCCGGCCTACTAAAGGTGTCTGCCCCTCCCTGGTGTTGTCCTCAACTGAACAAAGCTGAGCTTCCACATTCTGGCTTTCGCCCTATACTATCAGATATTAAACTGCATTTGGCCTACTAGTGTGGTTAGGCCCTTGAAACAGTGTCTGCTGCTCTTGGGTTTGCTACTCCACTGAACAAAGCAATGCCGCCTGTTTAGTCCTGTTACCAATTTTGAACTGCATGTAGCCTACTTTATTCTTTGGCCCTATATCTGTTTCCTCCTCATCCTGCCCATTGCCCAGCCACTGCTAAATGAGTCTGCTGGTACATTGACCTAGACCACTACATTCCCCTTGTACTCTACACAGCCAGAATCTGTCCCTGCTGAAAGTAAGGTTCCCCTTCCCGCATGTTATACCACCTTACACAGGGACAAAGAGGAAGGTGCAGATGAAAGTGCAGGTTCCTTCATCAGGTGGGGGGGCATACTCGTTGGCGACGTCACTGGCACAGGGCCCCTCAGAGTACGCAAAAGTGTCGCTGCTGGTGGGAGGCGCCCCCGCCATGCAAACACACCGCCGTACTTTGAGGGGCCCTGTGCCAGTGGCAATGCGAACGAGTGGGCCCCCCCCCTGCTTGCTCAGGATCACAGCACTTGCAACTTTTAAATACTTACCTTTCCCTGCAACACCGCCGTGACGTAGTCCGCATTTCCTGGGCCCACGAAAAACTTGAGCCAGCCCTACTCCCCCCACAACTTTCACCCAATTCCCTATGCCCAACTATTATTATACAGTTAATTAAGATTGGCAAGCTTCAGAAACAAGAATGGATGTTTTTGGCATTAAAATGGGCACTGTAGGTGTTTTCCTGGCCTCCACTCACTGCCGACTATGCTTCCCCATTGACTTGCATTGGGTTTCGTGTTTCGGTCGATCCCCGACTTTTAGCGATAATCGGCCGACTGCACTCGACTCGACTCTGGACAAAATCGGGTTTCCCAAAACCCTACTCGATCTTAAAAAAATGAAAGTCGCTCAACCCTAGTAGAGAGAAGTAAACAAAATTGTCTACAGCTCCAGAATTAATGAATGCTATTGCTTACCCTATGAACACAAAGAAATGGAAAGAAATGCATATAGGCACAAGCAGTTTGTCTTTTGGGAAGAATACAGTTTACTCCTCCTTCCACTAAATTCTAAAGTGTCTCTGTTTGTCCAACAGTTTTCAGCAATTTGTGAAAGAATGATCTTGCTTTCAGCAATATAAATAAAGTCCTTCATTAATGAGACAGGATATTTTGGCCAATAATAATTTATTACAGCTGAATTACATGGGATCTGGTGTGACCACTCTGAAAGAAAATTTTGAAGGCGCTCTGAAATGAGATGCACGAGAATCTAGAGCTTTTTTCCTTGACAGCGCTTTAAATCATAAGTCTGCTCGGTATGCGAGAGAAATTACATTTACAAGTTGATCTTTAATTTGATTGAATAGGCCGGTGTAGAAGATAGCCAGGTGAGCATCTTTGTTACAGGTCAATTCAGCAGACAAGGTACAGAACTAGACAGCACAACTATCCACAGATTTAGTCTCTTGTACAAGATGCAGTCTGGACGCGACCTGACTCCAAAAGTTCTGCAACCCATGCCTTGAACAGAGGAAGCTCAAGCCTTGGAAGTGTACTTCTCTGCCTTTGAATAAAGAATCTCAAGATTAGTGTCTGGCTCTCAGAGCAACTACTACTTCTGACTAATACTGACAATGAGGATTGCTTGCCCTACTTCCATCCATCAGAGTTTCCTTCACCTCCTACACCAGTTCCTGCACCCCCTCCTGCTCCTTCTCATCCTCCATCTCTGATTTGGTATCTCAGAGCGTGTTGTCCACATCAGCCGGAAGTTGGAATCTCTGCAGCAGTGCCTCAGCGAAACGGCAACAGGCTCTGCTGAACCTAATTTAAAATTAAACTAATCTAGGAGACAAACTGCACACTGTGGCAGAGTTATTGAAAATAATAACAGGCCACACAGATCTGTGGTTCTTGCTGCTGGACTCACAACCAGGAATGCGTGATAATGCCCATAGCCTTTTCCACACCACCAAATGACATCAGCAAATAAAGTGTTTTTAATCTTCAATATGTCTTGCCTTCAATAGTTCTTGCCTTCAAGGGTGTATGGATGACCCTCCTTATAATTTTCTTATGTGTGCAGAGCATTTATGAGTGCAGAAGTACAATAACTACACTTTCTAAATATTTTAATGAAGCCCTCCAGTTGTTGCCATTAAGGGTCCATTAATGACCCTCCTTATAATTTTTTTCCTGGCTTTGCACTGTCTGCAGAGCCTTTTATGAGTGTAGACATACCACAACTACACTTTCTTAATATTTAAATGAGGCCCTCTAGTTGTTGCCTTCAAGTGTCTATGGATGACCCTCCTTATATTTTTTTGGCTTTGCGCTGTGTGCAGAGCCTTTATGAGAGTAGAAGCACCATAACTACACTTTGTTCACAATATATGAATGGGGTACTACAGTTGGTGCTTTGAGGGGTATACGGATGACTCTGCTTGAAATTTTTGGAAGGCTTTTCACTGTGCGCGCAGCTTTTATAAGTGTAGGAGTGCCACAACTACACTTTGCTCACAATATTTGAATGAGGCACTACAGTTGGTGGTTTTAGGGTGTGTGAATGACCCTGCTTGTAATTTTTGGCAGGCTATGCACTTAGTGTATAGCCTTTATGAGCCCAGGAGTACCATCTTCATGACAATTTGAACAGAATGTGTACGAGGCCCTCCTTTATACTAAATGTCATATCAGGCATGCCAAGATGAGGAGACTTTAAGGGTATGTGCACATGTAGGTGGGATCTCTGTGGATTTTTCCACACCTGTTTTTGTAAATCCGCAGGTAAACCGCACTGCGGATTACCTGCGGATTTACTGCAGTTTTTGTGCATATTCCACCTGCGGTTTTACACCTGTGGTTTTACACCTGCTGATTCCTATTATGGAGCAGGTGTAAACCGCAGCAGAATCCGCACAAAGAATTGACATGCTGCGGAATAAACAAGGCAGCGCTTCCGTATGTTTTTTTCCGCAGCATGTGCACTGCAGATTTTGTTTTCCATAGGTTTACATGGTACTGTAAACTCATGGAAAACAGCTGCAAATCCGCAGCATCAAAACCGCTGCGGATCCGCAGCAAAATCCACAGCATGTGCACATACCCTTAAGCCGCAATTCTTCTCTGGGAAATATACAAATTGTCTCTTCAGAGAGGGAAAGGATGAGAACTCTAGCACCACCTATAAGAAGTAGGCAGACTTTCACTTGTCACTCTCCGTAAGGAGAAACGTTATCCCTTGGATCCCAGTCAGACGGCTCTCACCTAGCCAACCCAGATCTCACACTTTGCACTGATGTAAAACAAGAGGGGATTATAGGGAGAGAAATGGGAAGCGCAGACTTCTGAGTGTAGTAGTTAGTTTCCAAAGGTGTGTACTCAGTGTGAATCCACTCACCTTTTTGGTGTCTTGATATACTGTGTATAGATCCAATCCATGGATCACTCCATTCCTCTTTCCACTCAGTTTGCTGCAAAGATCTGGGAACTGATGAGAGCACTGAACAGTGCTTTCATAGGCGATAACTCTTTGTGAATGTTTTTCCCAGCAATATGCGCTCCTGAAGGATGATGATGGAACTCGATATTCTGATTCAAGGATGATTTTTATTTCAAACTAAAATACAACCGGTTTCGACTTCTTGGAGTCTTCCTCAGGTATAATGTCATGCATATAAACAGATCTATCTGAACACATTTTATAGCAGATATCCCTGCATGTCAATTTGGGTGGGGGCTGACAGATCTATTCGTCAGACACACCCAGATACTCAGATATGCAGGAATTTGCACTCTGAGGAATCTAACAAAATTCATATACCAAATAAATGTTATACACAAGTTTGTTTGTTTTTTTCCCACACAAGGAAGAAAAAAAGTGTTAAAAAATTCCACACAAAAAAAAAAAAAATTTACACACAAATTTTTCACTAAAATTATTTTTTCTTTTCTAAAAACACTATAAATATAATTATACTATACATAAAATTTCTTTTAAAATGTTATTAAACATACTAAAGTGTGATTTCATACTAAAATGTAAAATCCTACAAACATATACATTATAACAAAAAAAAAACAGAAAAAAAAAAAACACTTCCTTTTTTCATATTGGGACAAATTCCAAATGCCAAATACAAAACTATTGAAAAAGCAGATACCATACTATCCAGTAAAAGTATACATGAAAATGTCTGTCCCAAATCTAATTTTAACCCCACCCACCATCGAGGCAGTCATTTGGACACTTTTTATACTTTAGTATCTGAGGAATTTCGGGGATTAAATAAGACTGGAAAAACTATACAAAAAGGGAAAATAGAAAATACGAGTTCTGTAGGTAGAAACAGACTAAGTAATAAAAGAACCATTCAAAAAATGAATATTTCAAAGGAAGAAAAAGAAGCTTTAAAAGAACTAAAGAACAATGAAAACATTGTGATTCAAGGGGCAGATAAAGGAGGGGGTATTGTCATTCAGGACCGAGAGGACTATTTGGAGGAAGCATATAATATATTATCGGATGTAAAATACTATAAAAAATTAGATGTTGACCCTTCCAAAAGACATATCGAAGAATATCATAGGTTGATAGACACTTTAATCAAAACATCCTAAATAGAAGGGAAAAACGGTTCCTGACCAACAAAAATCCAAATACAGCCCTATTCTATCATCTGCCCAAGGTGCATAAAAATCCTGTGAAACCTCCCGAACGACTGATCATTTCGGGGATAGGGTCACTAACTAGTCAGCTGTCTCATTACATTGATCTGTACCTGCAGGATCTAGTTAGAAAATTACCTTCTTTTCTCCTAGACTCCAGCCAATTAATAAAAGAATGTGAAAATTTTGTTTGGGAAGAAGATTACATGTTCATAACTTTAGACGAACACGCTCTTTACTCCAATATTGATCATAGATTGGGAATAAATTCAGTTTCACATTATTTGAATGAGGTAATTGATATGCCAGAACATCAGAGACAATTTTTAATAATGGGTCTAAAATTCATATTGGAACACAACCTTTTTACTTTCCAGGGGCAATTGTATATACAGCGGCTTGGCACCGCGATGGGGACTCAGGTAGCCCCAAGTTTTGCAAATCTTTTCATGGGGTGCTTCGAGTCCTCATCTCCCTTATGTCAGCTACCTTACTGTAACAATATATTATATTATTGACGCTTCATTGACGATTTAATTATATTCTGGAAAGGCACTGCAGTTGAAGCTCAAGAATTTATTGTGGCATTAAACAGGAATGACTGGGGTATCACTTTTTCCGCAGAGGTTAATAAAGAAAAAATAAATTTTATTGATCTAGAAATATCTCATAAAAACAAAAAAATTAGCACTAGAACTTACTTCAAGAAAACTGACACCAATGGTTTCCTCGATTATCGGAGTGCACACCATCAAAAATGGAAGCAAAACATTCCTTATAGCCAGTTCCGTCGAATCAGGAGAAATAATACAATTAAGAAAGATTATGTGGAACAATCGAAAATTTTGATCGATAGGTTTACGGTAAGAAATATCCAAAGCGATTAATTATGGCAGCATATAGAACCAATCTAGAAAGAACTCAGCAGGAGTGCTTATCCAGAGAGAATAATAAAAATAAGGAAGTGGAAGAGGGGATAACTAAGGAAGGAGGAGAAAACCCTGAGCAGATAACTAATAAAAACAAAAATAATAAGGATAGAAAAAAAGATGGGTGGCAGTATAATTTTATCACTGCTTTTAATAGTAGTAATACAGAGATAAGAAACATTTTAAATAAATATTGGTACTTATTGAAAAAAGATACATTTTTGAAAAAACTTTTAACAGACAAACCCAATATTACTTTTCGTAGGGGCCAAACAGTGAAGGGTATAATTGCCCCTAGTAATCTCAGAATGACCAAAGATGAGGAATGTGAATGTATAAAGAGAAAAGAAAAAATGAGGATAAACAAAACAAATGCTTCCAAACCGGGTATTTATCGATGTGGTTCCCGAAAATGTTGTACCTGTAAAATTATCACCCATATGACTCATCACATCACGTCGTATAGTACGGGTGAAACCATAGCAATCACACAAAAACTAACATGTGATAGTGATTTTGTGATATATGTTATTACCTGTGCTTGTGGCCTGCAATACGTGGGTCGGACTATTCAGTCCTTACGATCCCGTATGAATGGCCACAGACACAATACTAAAAATGGCTTTTTAAAACAGAGCTTATCCCGGCATTTATGTTTAAAGCATAATAAAACATTCAATATTTCTGTAACCCCGTTGGAGCAAATACCAGTGAATTGTACTAATAGAGTACAAAAGTTAAACTGGAAAGAATCATATTGGATCTTCCGTCTGGGTACATTATACCCAGATGGATTAAATGATGTTATAGAAGGTATATGTTGTAAAAAAAGCAAATAAATTGACAGGTACAAAATTGCATATTAGTTTTTTTAGTTTTGATATGAATGAAATTTCGAAAATTTGTATTTGGCATTTGGAAATAGTCCCAATATGAAAAAAGGAAGTGTTTTTTGTTTTTTTTTACATTTTAGTATGAAATCACACTTTAGTATGTTTAACCCCTTCACCCCCAAGGGTGGTTTGCACGTTAATGACCGGGCCAATTTTTACAATTCTGACCACTGTCCCTTTATGAGGCTATAACTCTGGAACGCTTTGACGGATCTTGGCGATTCTGACATTGTTTTCTCGTGACATATTGTACTTCATGTTAGTGGTAAAATTTATTCGATATAACTTGCATTTATTTGTGAAAAAAACGAATATTTGGCGAAAATTTTGAAAATTTCGCAATTTTCCAACTTTGAATTTTTATGCCCTTAAATCACAGACATATGTCACGCAAAATACTTAATAAGTAACATTTCCCACATGTCTACTTTACATCAGTACAATTTTGGAACCAAAATTTTTTTTTGTGACGGAGTTATAAGGGTTAAAAGTTGACCAGCAATTTCTCATTTTTACAACACCATTTTTTTTTAGGGACCACATCTCATTTGAAGTCATTTTGAGGGGTCTATATGATAGAAAATACTCAAGTGTGACACCATTCTAAAAACTGCACCCCTCAAGGTGCTCAAAACCACATTCAAGAAGTTTATTAACCCTTCAGGTGTTTCACAGGAATTTTTTGAATGTTTAAATAAAAATGAGCATTTAACTTTTTTTCACACACAATTTATTTCAGCTCCAATTTGTTTTATTTTACCAAGGGTAACAGGAGAAAATGGACCCCCAAAGTTGTTGTACAATTTGTCCTGAGTACGCTGATACCCCATATGTGAGGGTAAACCACTGTTTGGGCGTATGGCAGAGCTCGGAAGGAAAGGAGCGCCATTTGACTTTTCAATGCAAAATTGACTGGAATTGAGATGGGACGCCATGTTGCGTTTGGAGAGCCCCTGATGTGCCTAAACACTGAAACCCCCTACAAGTGACACCATTTTGGAAAGTAGACCCCCTAAGGAACTTATCTTGATGTGTGGTGAGCACTTTGACCCACCAAGTGCTTCACAGAAGTTTATAATGCAGAGCCGTAAAAATAAAAAATCATATTTTTTCACAAAAATGATCTTTTTGCCCCCAATTTTTTATTTTCCCAAGGGTAAGAGAAGAAATTGGACCCCAAAAAATGTTGTGCAATTTGTCCTGAGTACGATGATACCCCATATGTGGGTGTAAACCATTGTTTGGGCGCATGGCAGAGCTTGGAAGGGAAGGAGCGCCATTTGACTTTTCAATGCAAAATTGACTGGAATTGAGATGGGACGCCATGTTGCGTTTGGAGAGCCCCTGATGTGCCTAAACATTGAAACTCCCTACAAGTGACACCATTTTGGAAAGTAGACCCCCTAAGGAACTTATCTTGATGTGTGGTGAGCACTTTGACCCACCAAGTGCTTCACAGAAGTTTATAATGCAGAGCCGTAAAAATAAAAAATCATATTTTTTCACAAAAATGATCTTTTTGCCCCCAATTTTTTATTTTCCCAAGGGTAAGAGAAGAAATTGGACCCCAAAAAATGTTGTGCAATTTGTCCTGAGTACGCTGATACCCCATATGTGGGTGTAAACCATTGTTTGGGCGCATGGCAGAGCTTGGAAGGGAAGGAGCGCCATTTGACTTTTCAATGCAAAATTGACTGGAATTGAGATGGGACGCCATGTTGCGTTTGGAGAGCCCCTGATGTGCCTAAACACTGAAACCCCCTACAAGTGACACCATTTTGGAAAGTAGACCCCCTAAGGAACTTATCTTGATGTGTGGTGAGCACTTTGACCCACCAAGTGCTTCACAGAAGTTTATAATGCAGAGCCGTAAAAATAAAAAATCATATTTTTTCACAAAAATGATCTTTTTGCCCCCAATTTTTTATTTTCCCAAGGGTAAGAGAAGAAATTGGACCCCAAAAAATGTTGTGCAATTTGTCCTGAGTACGCTGATACCCCATATGTGGGTGTAAACCATTGTTTGGGCGCATGGCAGAGCTTGGAAGGGAAGGAGCGCCATTTGACTTTTCAATGCAAAATTGACTGGAATTGAGATGGGACGCCATGTTGCGTTTGGAGAGCCCCTGATGTGCCTAAACATTGAAACTCCCTACAAGTGACACCATTTTGGAAAGTAGACCCCCTAAGGAACTTATCTAGATGTGTTTTGAGAGCTTTGAACCCCCAAGTGTTTCACTACAGATTATAACGCAGAGCCGTGAAAATAATTTTTATTTTTTTTCTCAAAAATGATTTTTTAGCACCCAGCTTTGTATTTTTACAAGGGTAACAGAATAAATTGGACCCCAAAATTTGTTTTCCAATTTGTCCTGAGTACGCTGATACCCCATATGTGGGGGGGAACCACTGTTTGGGCGCATGACAGAGCTCGGAAGGGAAGGAGCGCCATTTGGAATGCAGACTTAAATGGATTGGTCAGCAGCCGTCACGTTGCATTTGCAGAGCCCCTGATGTACCCAAACAGTACAAACCCCCCACAAGTGACCCCATATTGGAAACTAGACCTCCCAAAGAACTTATCTAGATGTGTTTTGAGAACTTTGAACCCCCAAGTGTTTCACTAAAGTTTATAGCGCAAAGCCGTGAAAATAAAAATTCTTTTTTTTTTCACAAAAATGATTTTTTAGCCCCCAGTTTTGTATTTTCACAAGGGTAACAGGATAAATTAGACCCCAAAAGTTGTTGTCCAATTTGTCCTGAGTACGCTGATACCCCATATGTGGGGGGGAACCACTGTTTGGGTGCATGACAGAGCTCGGAAGGGAAGGAGCGCCATTTGGAATGCAGCCTTAAATGGATTGGTCTGCAGGCGTCACGTTGCATTTGCAGAGCCCCTGATGTACCCAAACAGTACAAACCCCCCACAAGTGACCCCATATTGGAAACTAGACCTCCCAAGGAACTTATCTAGATGTGTTGTGAGAACTTTGAACCCCCAAGTGTTTCACTACAGTTTATAACGCAGAGCCGTGAAAATAAAACATCTTTTTTTTCCCACAAAAATGATTTTTAGCCCCCCAAATTTTTATTTTCCTAAGGATAACAAGAGAACTTGGACCCCAGAAGTTGTTGTTCAATTTGTCCCGAGTACGCTGATAACACATATGTTGGGGTAAACCCCTTTTTGGGCGCACGGGAGAGCTCGGAAGGGAAGGAGCACTGTTTTACTTTTTCAACGCAGAATTGGCTGGAATTGAGATTGGACGCCATGTCGCGCTTGTAGAGCCCCTGATGTGCCTGGACAGTGGAAACTCCCCAATTCTACCTGAAACCCTAACCCAAACACACCCCTAACCCTAATCCCAACGGTAACCCTAACCACACCCCTAGCCCTGACACACCCATAATTCTAATCCCAACCCTAATCCAAACGTAAATGTAATCCAAACCCTAACCCTAACTTTAGCCCCAACCCTAACTTTAGCCCCAACCCTAACTTTACCTCCAACCCTAGCCCTAACCCTAACCCTACCCCTAACCCTAACCCTAAACGTGACTGAAATACGTGGCACTGAAATACGTGGCACTGAAATACGTGGCACTGAAATACGTGGCACTGAAATACGTGGCACTGAAATACGTGATACGTGGCACTTAAATACGTGGCACTGAAACACGTGGCACTGAAATACGTGATACGTGGCACTGAAATACGTGGCACTGAAATACGTGGCACTGAAATACGTGGCACTGAAATACGTGGCACTGAAATACGTGGCACTGAAATACGTGGCACTGAAATACGTGGCACTGAAATATGTGATACGTGGCACTGAAATACGTGGCACTGAAATACGTGGCACTGAAATACGTGGCACTGAAATACGTGGCACTGAAATACGTGGCACTGAAATACGTGGCACTGAAATACGTGATACGTGGCACTGAAATACGTGGCACTGAAATACGTGGCACTGAAATACGTGATACGTGGCACTTAAATACGTGGCACTGAAACACGTGGCACTGAAATACGTGATACGTGGCACTGAAATACGTGGCACTGAAATACGTGGCACTGAAATACGTGGCACTGAAATACGTGGCACTGAAATACGTGGCACTGAAATACGTGGCACTGAAATACGTGGCACTGAAATACGTGGTACTAAAATATGTGGCACTGAAATACGTGATACGTGGCACTGAAATACGTGATACGTGGCACTGAAATATGTGATACGTGGCACTGAAATACGTGGCACTGAAACACGTGGCACTGAAATACGTGGCACTGAAATACGTGGCACTGAAATACGTGGCACTATGACTGTCAGAAAATGTTCATTAAACGGTTAGGGGTGAGGTTAGGGGTAGAGTTAGGGTTAGGGTTTGGATCCCTTTATCACCTTGATGGTGGTGGGTGGCTTTTCAGTGTGTTTAAATGCATGCGTTTTTAACGCAAACAAACGCATGTGCTTAAAAACGCAAGAAAATACTGCAGGTTGTATTTCTGAAAATGAACGCATGCAGAAAAAAAACGCATGCGTTTGAAAACGCGACCAAACGCGTACAAAAAAACCGCATGCGTTTTCAATGTTAAATATAGGGAAGAAACGCATGCGTTTTTTTGTGCAAAAAACGCTGCAGACAAAAACGCAAGTGTGAAACCAGCGACGCTTTTTATAGCAAAAAAGTTTTTGCGTCTCCACATTTTGAGACCTATAATTTTTCCACATTTTGCTCCACAGAGTCATGTGAGGTCTTGTTTTTTGCGGGACGAGTTGACGTTTTTATTGGTAACATTTTCGGACACGTGACCGTTTTTGATCGCTTTTTATTCCGATTTTTGTGAGGCAGAATGACCAAAAACCAGCTATTCATGAATTTCTTTTGGGGGAGGCGTTTATACCGTTCCGCGTTTGGTAAAATTGATAAAGCAGTTTTATTCTTCGGGTCAGTACGATTACAGCGATATCTCATTTATATCATTTTTTTATGTTTTGGCGCTTTTATACGATAAAAACTAAAATATAGAAAAAATAATTATTTTCGTATCGCTTTATTCTCAGGACTATAACTTTTTTATTTTTTTGCTGATAATGTTGTATGGCGGCTTGTTTTTTGCGGGACAAGATGACGTTTTCAGCGGTACCATGGATATTTATATCAGTCTTTTTGATCGCGTGTTATTCCACTTTTTGTTCGGCGGTATGGTAATAAAGCGTTGTTTTTTGCCTCGTTTTTTTTTTTTTTTTCTTACGGTGTTTACTGAAGGGGTTAACTAGTGGGGCAGTTTTATAGGTTGGGTCGTTACGGACGCGGCGATACTAAATATGTGTACTTTTATTGTTTTGTTTTTTTTATTTAGATAAAGAAATGTATTTATGGGAATAATATATATTTTTTTTTTATTATTTATTTAGGATTTTTTTTTTTTTTTTTTTTTACACATGTGGAAAAAATTTTTTTTAACTTTTTTACTTTGTCCCAGGGGGGGACATCACAGATCATTGATCTGGCAGTGTGCACAGCACTCTGCCAGATCGACGATCTGCTGTGCAGGGCTGCAGGCTTACCAAGTGTCTGCTCTGAGCAGACACTCGGTAAGCCACCTCCTTCCCTGCAGGACCCGGATGCCGCGGCCATCTTGGATCCGGGACCTGCAGCCAGGAAGGAGGTAGGAGACCCTCGCAGCAACGCGATCACATCGCGTTGCTCCGGGGGTCTCAGGGAAGCCCGCAGGGAGCCCCCTCCCTGCGCGATGCTTCCCTATACCGCCGGTACACTGCGATCATGTTTGATCGCGGTGTGCCGGGGGTTAATGTGCCGGGGGCGGTCCGTGACTGCTCCTGGCACATAGTGCCGGATGTCAGCTGCGATATGCAGCTGACACCCGGCCGCGATCGGCCGCGCTCCCCCCGTGAGCGCCGCTGATCGGTGATGACGTACTATCCCGTCGGCGGTCATACGGGCCCACCCCACCTCGACGGGATAGTACGTCAAATGTCGGGAAGGGGTTAATAACATTTTAAAATAAATTTTATATATAGTATAATTATATTTATAGTGTTTTTAGAAAAGAAAAAATAATTTTAGTGAAGAACTTGTGTGTAATTTTTTTTTTTTTTAGTGTGGAATTTTTTAACACTTTTTTTCTTCCTTGTGTGGGAAAAAAAAACAAAAAACAAAACTTGTGTATAACATTTATTTGGTATATGAATTTTGTTAGATTCCTCAGAGTGCAAATTCCTGCATATCTGAGTATCTGGGTGTGTCTGACGAATAGATCTGTCAGCCCCCACCCAAATTGACATGCAGGGATATCTGCTATAAAATGTGTTCAGATAGATCTGTTTATATACATGACATTATACCTGAGGAAGACTCCAAGAAGTCGAAACCGGTTGTATTATTTTAGTTTGAAATAAAAATCATCCTTGAATCAGAATATCGAGTTCCATCATCATCCTTTAGGAGCGCATATTGCTGGGAAAAACATTCACAAAGACTTTGCACTGATGAGGGGCAGCACCCTGAAACACAGTGTCTGCAAATTGAGAAAGGAGAAACGTTACCCCTGGATAGTCAGTCTTTAAAGTGGAGTAAAAGTGTGCCACCACTTTTCTCAGCAGCAATCTGTGAGGTAAAGATGCTTCCAGGGGTCTTCCCCATGTTGTTCTCATTCCATTTAGCACTTTTTCCATCCATTTCAACATTTTCATTGCCCTCCAGACCTCCTTGTAGAGTCTGCAGGAAAAATGCTCTGATTTCCCAATGACTTCAATTATACTCGTTACTCAAAATGAGCATCAGAGCATTAGGAATTGCTAGGATTGAGTAACAAGCACCCAAGCGTTTTAGTGCTCGCTCATTCCTACTCATTAACTATTGGTAGTGGTATAGATGGGCTTTTAGTCTTTTGTACTCTAAAGTGTTCAGCAAGAGGAATCCCATGAGCAATCTTTAACGCTATGTGCACACGTTGAGGATTTTGATGTGGATCCGCAGCGTTTTTAAAAGCGTGGAATTGCATCAAATTCCCAGTGTTGTGCACAAGCAATGTTAGTCAATGTGAAATTGACATTTGGTGTGCACATGCTGCGGAAAAAATCACAGCTTTTTTTTTCCACAGCATGTCAATTCTTTTTGCGGATCTGCAGCGTTTCTGCACCCATTGACTTCCATTGTGTTATGCCAATCTGCAGCAAAACCGAAGGTTTAAAAAGATCTGTGGATTTGCTGTGGATGTGCCTACGAGAAATGCTGCAGATCGGGAGGGGGAAGAGTGTGTGGGCGGAGTGTGGGCGGATACTGTGTGTGTGGGTGGAGACTGTGTGTGTGCAGAGAAGATGTGCGGGGCTGTGTGCTGGTGTTTGTGTGTGTGTGTTTGTGTGCATGGGTGTGCAGGGCTGTATGTGTTTGTGTGCGGGGCTATGTGTGTGTGTGTGCATGTGGATCTGTGTGTAGGCAGGCATTGTCCAATGGGACTACTAGTCCCATCCGGCTATGCCTGCTACAGAGACAGGTAACCGGCTGATGGGGCAGTAGTAGTCCCATCATCCGGCTACTGTGTTCAAGTGTATAAAAAAACACATACACACATATACACATACAGTACATACATATGCACATACAGTACATACAACATATAGTACTTTTTAAATAAGCTGAGTTCGGTACAATTGAAGAGTAACATAATATTGGCATCATTTGATGTAATCTCCCTCTATACATCAATCGATCATGAGTATGGCTTACAAGCCATAGAGAAAAAGTTAAATACAGTGGGAATGACAGTGGAGGGTAGGAATTTTATTTTGAAAACGTTGGAAATTATTTTAAGGCGGAGCTACTTCCTTTTTGGGGATACTTTCTATGCACAAAAGCGGGGTACCGCTATGGGGGCCAATATGGCCCCTTCATATGCAAACCTGGTTATGAGGGTCTTGGAGGAGGACCTTATCTATGTATCCCACCACTTCCGACATGTATTGGTGTGGTGGAGGTACATAGATGACGTCTTCCTCCTATGGACTGGTACCCATGAAGAATTGAATGAGTTTTATGTATTCCTTAATGGGATTAACCAGACCATCAAGTTCACTTTGATAGCATCTGAAGCAGAAATTCAGTTTTTAGATGTCCTGATAAAACAGGTAGATGGACAATTGAGTACAACCTTATTTTTAAAGGAGACAGATAAAAACAATTTATTAATATATGACAGTCAACATCCACGAAACATGGTGAGATCTATTCCTTTGAGTCAACTTTTAAGGGTACGGCAGATTGTAACTGAAATGAGTGGAGTAAATGATGTGATGGATTCTTTGATTAAGAAATTATTTAATAGGGCTACCCAAGTGATCTTTATCTTTCTTATAAGTTTAACAAGAACATTAAAGACTTTTTGGTCAAACCGGATATAGGCTCTTTTAAAAGAAATTGTCAACCTACATTAACGGGTAGCAATAGGAAAGGATGTTACCCCTGCTTGTCATGTGTGAATTGTGAACTTATGTTAAAGGGTCCAACTTTCACACATCTTATTACAATTCTTACAAATCTTAAACAATTTTTTTACCTGTAATTCAGACGATGTCGTATATCTCCTCCAATGTCTTTGCAATCTGTGGTATATCGGTGAAACCACTTGTGATTTTAAAACAATGATCAACCAGCACCGATATACCATCAGAAAAAAGAGAGTGGATCTTCCAGTGCCTAAACATTTTTTGGATTTGAAACATACGGAGAAACAACTAGATTTAAAATCATTGATGCAATTCCCACAACAAAGAAGAGGGGGCGACAGAAAGCACCTTCTAAAGAAACGTGAACTTAAATGGATATATGAACTTAATACTCTAAATCCAGCAGGACATAATGCAGATTCGTTAAGTTATCTAGCAATCCTTCAAGATATCTTGCTTTTTATAATTGGCTAACTGGGATCCATGATCTATATATGTAGTTATTTATGTGGTAAATAATTATATTTTAATTTTATTTTTTTATAGATAAAACACTTGGTGTCACCTGTCACTGTACTGGTTCGGAGAGGAAACATGGATGTATAGAGGAATATATATAACTGCCAAGAATTTTTTCTAAAAATTTTTTTTTAAAAAAAATGTTTTTTTGATTGTTAAAAAAAAATTATTGAATAAAAAGTAGCATCACATATAAAGTCAATCTTTTATACATACGTATGATGTTTTTTCAGGATTGAAGGAGTTTGAAGAAGTTGTAGGGTTATGGGTATTTCTACCTTTATAGTAGCCTAAGTTGGATCACTAGGGTCCGTAAGGGTCCTGTGTACCACTATGGCACTATTGGTGAGCGGAGGTAGCCTGAGGAGGGTGCCGTCTGTTGCATCAGGATAGTTATATAATGCCTTAAAAAACCGGTATACTCCTTCTTTTTATAATGAATGAAAATTTACCCATATATAGTATGGTGGTGATATTGTAATATTAAGAAGCCCTAGATTAGCGCTAAGTAACAAGGAATTTCACCCCGTACGGTTTCAGCGGTATTTCTCTTTATAATACCTGAGATATGTATTTTTTCTATGTTTACCTCTTCCAAGATGGCGTTGAGGAGATGATATAGTGCGAGTGCACATGCACACTCATAAAAATGCCACACAATGTTTTTTATTGGCTGTTAGTCCTTGTGATGCTAAGGAAACACTGAGACATGCGCAGTAACTATAGGTGAACGCTGGGATAAGCGGTGATGGCGTCCTCTATGCTGACATGCTTGATCCCCAACAGGTATAATACTTAATTTTAATTATGTACACAGCTGTGATCAGACGTTATGCGGATAAGCATTGCAGCAATCACATGGTAACACTAGAATATTAGTCATGGAGTAAAATAATGTTTTGGCACCAAAGCACTTTATGTATGAAGCTCAGCTATATAAATTGTTTGGTCATGTATTGTTTTTATAACATTTTAAGATAATTATATTGATTGTATGCACTTGAGACTGTTGAATATGGCTATAAAAGCACTCTTGATTGTAATACCCACTGCTTGACGAAGGCTCAGGAGGAGCCGAAACGTTGCCCAGGATGAGTGGGACAGAATAAAGTTTTTTCACTTTTTTCCACCTGAAACAATTGGAGTGCTGCCTTCATTTTTTTCTTCTGTTTAGTTTGACAACTATTAGACTGTTTGCCTGGAGGCCTGGCACCCGCTGTGAATTATTGTGCTGTTCCTTTTTTACTATAGATATGTAGATAGATAGATCTATAGATCTATCCATAGATATGTCTATCTATCTATCTATCTATCTATCTATCTATCTATTATCTATCTATATATCTATCTATCTGCCTATCTAGTATCTATCTATCATCTATCTATCTTTCTGTATGTGTAAACATTATTCTTCAATGGAGTATGTAAATGAAGAGGTTGGACAAGAAATGACATCACAATTCTTTTTTTTTGTTCAATAATAGATCTTTATGTATCTTTCAAAAACGCATACAAACCGCATGAAAAAAATGCTTGAAAATCCACTTCAAAAACGCGTCAAAAATGCATCAAATCTGCCAGGATTTTTACCTGTGTTTTCTGCCAAGAGATGCAGAATCTGCACAGAAAATTCCAGAGGCAAATCTGCAACGTGTGCACATACCCTAATAATTGTTCCCTGAACAGATAGGGGACAACCATTCACTTCTCACAGTTCCAATCCTCTGCTGTATCGTGGAGGAGGGACTCTTTATACAGCTTTCCTTATATATCAGTATATCCTTATAACAGTATATTCTCTCCTTGTCAGACTCAGTACTGGGTTTGTCTGCAAGACATCTCAGCTTCTCCAGACTGGCATCTGTTAGCAGGGCTTTATGGAAGCTCTGGCTATCAGTCTGTGGGCCCCAGCCAAGTGGGGTTGCCAGACCCTTGACAAATGCTGAGACTGATATTGGGGACCTTAGTTGGTCTGCCATGAGGGGAGGCTCCTGAGCCATAGTGGTGCCCTCCTAATCTGGCTGTTCATTCTGAGACTCATCCTCTAATCCTTGGGCAGAACCTACACAGAAAACTTGGATTAAAGCAGCCACATGTAAAAATTTAATTAGAATTAGCTTTATTAAGTACTGTGTGTGGTTGACTCACTCAGCTGCTTGAAAAGGTAGATACAAGAACACTTCTTAGGTAACTCACCAGCTGGTTTATTATAGGACAGCATAAACCATAGCAGGGTTCAGTAAAGTAAACATGGACTTTCTGGCATAACAGTAAAACAAAAGATAATGTATAGCAAAGTCCTTATCTCTGAGGGGTTCCCCGGCTCAGACCACCATGTGTCTTTAGCTCTTACTGGATCCACCATCTGGAAACTCTCCTCTCCAAAACACAACACAGAGAAAAAAAACAGTGGCTGTACATTTAACATCCCAGCCACACCCTTGAGGTGGAGATATGGTGAGTAGGCGTCCTGCCCATCTCTTACCTACTCACCTACAAACCCATCCCTTATCATGGTTGATTAACTCCTTCAGCACATAGCATGCTGGAGAGAAACTTATAGGTTTCTAGATCACAGAAGAAAGCAATCTCCATGATACATATTTTCCCTCACATACAGTGCCAGGGACCCTGTCACAGTACATTTAAAACAAAATATAGCAAACATGATTAAAAGGAGATGATAAAACAGAAGTATGCTTTACAAAGGGTACTAATATTCAGAAAATTACTGATCATAAAATAAATATACAAAAGTAAATAAGTAAATAAATACATGTATCTCATAGAACAAAAAAGGAATGCATTTTATTTTTTTATTGTATTTTATATATTAGATTGGATCTGGGTGTCATTATTGTGTTTTTATGTATCTCATAGGCAGTAACAGTGTGTGAATGATGACCTCTACTGAATCACTATAGAAAAATATTCAATCAATACTCAAAGGCACATAGAGCAGTGATATGTACCAGGATGTGCAAAATTGTGCATTTGAGAATTGAATGTGTCTGCATAAAACACTAGATACAAAGCTCAATACATATACATAGAAAATGAAATCATCTAGTTTTGAGAAGGTAAAAAATGTTATCCTCACGAAAAATAGTGGACAGTCTTACTGCTTAGAAAATACACTATAATTTTCATCTATTGCACAAACATGTCCCTGAACATCCTATAGGTGGCAAAAACAGTATATAGTATGAATAGTAGGCAGAGTCCCTCTACTAATATACATGCCTTGCAACAGTCATCCGCTATACTCACATATCTATATGAATCCTATTAGTGACAAGGCAAACTCAAAGAAAAGTCATACCACAGAAGAACATGGCTGACGCGCGTATGGCTTCTTTCGAGGGGTGACTTTAGGCCTGAGGCATCGCTATTTACAGTATATTGGAACTCACCAATAAAGAGGCATTATTCATCTCTCGCATCATCTACACTGCCACCAAAGGCTGCGGGCCGGTCTCTGACATCATCTCCGCCCGCACACACCAGAGGCTTGTTGAATATGTCTCACTGTTTTTTTAATAAACACTATGCACTTTATGTCACTGCACTGAGCACTAAGGCACTTTATGCAAGTGTGGATTGTAATGGAGAGTGTCTCTACTTCTTTTGTTAACTCCTGAGTAAACATAAAGTTAAAGTTATGTGCAATCCATATTTGTTTGGTATCCAGGATACTTACCTCACACACTTTCCAGCAATGTGCACTTGTTTTGCCTGCTCTGCCTCTATTTTCTGTGGTGATGCATCTAAGTGGCCTTGCCTCATCTTGCTCACAATTTGGGGGGAAAATGGGGGTGCGTCTTGCAATGCGGATATACCTTATCTGTGCTGCCGATGACTGGTGCTTGCCGCCGCGCTCTGTCCCGCTGCAGCCACTGCGCTCCGTCCCCCGGTGCTTGCCGCCGCTGCGCTCTGTCCCCTGGTGCGTGCCGCTGCCGCCCATGGGGATCTCTGCCATTCCATCCATGCTTTCCTGTGCATGTGCAGTGGATTCCTTCTGGGACAATGGCCACAGGGAGGCAGCGCATGCGCAGATGGAGATCTCGGCACTGAAATCATCACCGGGGACAGAGCACAGTGACAGCAACACTCGGCAAAACCGGGGACAGAGCACTGTGGCAGCATCAGACACCCGCAGCGGCGCACCACACATTGGAACACCCCATCATACCAGCCTGCGTCCTGCAGCAACATTCCACTCCTGCCTCCTCCAGCAGCAAACCAGGGACCCCGCTTCACCACAGCTACCACCCCTGGTAAGCAATGAGACGCATGGATTATAAGAAGCACCACCATTTTATTAAAAAAAAAGTTTTCCTATTTTTCTCCTCAAAATTTGGGGTGCGTCTTATAATCTGGAGCATCTTATAAAGCGAAAAATATGGTAAACTTTAATATAAAAATGTACAGTGCTTACAATAAAAGATATTCAAAGATAAAAATAAAACAACACACAAATGTGCAAAATTGTTGTAAAATTAAAAGGGAGAAATAACAGAAATACCTATTGTCCTTCTGTTTCCTTGTGGGAAGAAGAAAATGAATTATGGATCATGACCAGCATAGGCAGCCCCCACATGTGAACAATAGTGATGAGCGAATATACTCGTTACTCGAGATTTCTCGAGCATGCTCGGGGGTCCTCCTAGTATTTTTTAGTGCTCAGAGATTTAGTTTTTCTTGCTGCAGCTGAATGACTTACATCTGTTAGCTAGCATAAGTACATGTGGGGGTTGCCTGGTTGCTAGGGAATCCCCACATGTACTTATGCTGGCTAACAGATGTAAATCATTCAGCTGCGGCAAGAAAAACTAAATCTCCAAGTACTAAAAAATACTCGTAGGACCCCCGAGCATGCTCAAGAAATCTCGAGTAACGAGTATATTCGCTCATCACTAGTGAAAAACTTTCTTTTGTGCCACCCAGCTTTTTATAGTCGTGACCATAGGCTCATATTTCCAGGATGACCCATATTCGCCCATTTAAAAGTTGATGTTTGTGACTTGATGATAGACTAAGTTGTGGCCTTGGATTTCAAATATCTTGTGTCTCCCCCACTCCTTTCTGTACAGTCAACGGGAAATATTCTGCCTATTATAAACCATCTGCTTGCTCATTTGAAGCTAAGGGTCTAAGAGCTGAGGTGCCATGTTTGACACCTTTCAGTATTCTCCCAGGAGATCCCATCTGTAGTTCAGAGCCCCTGCAATAAAAGTAGGCAGATGTTATGTCCTTTGTGTAGACAGTCCTGTGGATGCAGCCTTAAAGGGAATCTGTCACCTACTTTTCCCGCATATAAGCTTCTGCCACCGCCATCAGGGGGTTAACTACAGCATTCTGTAATGCCAAACCCGGACCACGACACCCATCGAACCGGACCACACTGTACCTGTGGCGCCCCAGGGTCCTGGTCACCACAGTAGCATTGCTTTCCTCATGGAGAGAGTGATATTACGCTTGAAGGCAAGAAGGGATAACTGTCACCAGGTAAACACAAGCATGCAACACATTCACACTCCAGGCCACCAGGGGGAGCTTTTGATCCGATTTACTAGGTGACTCCCCATATATAAGGTAGTTTTGGAGGGAAAGCTCACAACAGTTCTTGCCAGGAAACAGACTGGATCAGTATGAGGCAGAGGAAGGTTTACGGATCTGTGTAGCCGCAGTGCAGCAGTTCCCGGAAAGAGACATTCAGAAGGCCTAATACATTGCAGTGAACGTGCAGGAGAGCAAATCACAGGAGAAGATATCAGGGGGAGACAAGCCCCGAGCAGGCTGCCTCTTTCTGAGGCACAGAGACCGGTAGCCAGAACACCGAGGTTGTAAGGACCTCTATGACTTACATCAGAGACTGGCAGGACAGCTGAACTCCAAGTTACCTGTCTGACCTAATACCAAGGAGGCACGGTGACACCCTTAGAGGCTGGGGCATGCTAGAGTCCCTATAAACCACCTCAAGTCACCAGTCATACGGGTTATGTCCTATCCTATCCGGGGGACAGAGAGAGAGATAACATCTGTGAGGACCTTATGTGAAGCCATAGGCAGTAAGGGACTACACCACCATGGCACTAGAGGAAGGCTTTGATTTCCACCTGGATAAGGGGACTCCTAACTTGCCTCCAATCCGGCCGGACCCTGCCTGCCCTGTGATCCGGTGCCCTGGACTGTGGCTGCCTGAAGTTGACAGTAAACAAGGTAAAGAGACTGCAAACTTGTGTCCTCGTTCCTTACTGCGCCATTCACCATCTACCATCCACACACCAGGAGCCCTGGGGATACACTTCACCTGTGGGAAGGTATACCATCTAGCTGCCATAACATCACCCCAGAGGACCCCTTAAAGTAGCATCGGTCCCCACTGACCATACACGGCCCCTACAGGGCGATTCATTCTTGGCGTCAGGAACAGGATGGACCGACCCTGAGAATCGGGTCATGTGCGCCTAAGAGACTGTGTTTAATTGTGAGACTGTGCACTGCGAAAAACCGCCAAAATTGCCACCAAAACTGCCGCCACTACAGCGCCACAAGGAGCGCCGGTATAATCTAAGTTGTTTTTCTTATCTTTCAGGTTACATCTGGGGCTTATCTACAGCATTACAGAATGCAGTAGATAAGCCCCTGATGGTGGTGGCCGAAACTTATATATGAAAAAGTAGGTGACAGATTCCTTTTAACTAGTTATTTTACTATTATTATAGTTTCTCTTATAATTATGTAAGGGGGTCGACAGCACTGCGGGAACCTGCGTGCCGGGTCTGGAATTAGAGAGGCTGCATCCCCTGTTCCCGGGGGAAGCCTGAGTGAGCCGGACCTTCCCCTATTGCTTGGGGGAAGCCCTACAGAGATGGACCATCCTGCTGTCCCAGGAGTGTGGGCAGATAGAGAAGAAAAGAGCGTGCAACAGGTGAGTTTGGCGCGAACAGAGGGCAGCGCACAGACAGGCGAGCAGTGCGCTCTGCTTTCCCTGCCCCTCCACAGAGTACCGGTGCTGTGACAGGTGGCATAGAGAAAGCCCCCGTCGCCTACAGAGGGACCGCTGTAGAATAGAGCAGAGCTGTGCACACAGAGCAGAGCCTTGCACACCAAGCAGACCAGAAGGACAGGGACATCGGCGCTGAGGGGAGCTGTGTGTCTATCAACAGCAGTAGCAGCCAGAAAGAGGAGTGCTCCATCCAGAGAGTACCAGCATCGTGCAGACCAGTGTCCGCCATCTCCCGTCATCAACAGCGGGGATCAGAGAGGGAGAGTGATGTGCAGTGTGTGCCTGGTGACTACAGAGAGAGGTGCAGTGTACCAGTGACTACCAGAAAGCAAGGCTCCAAATGCACCGTGTCTGTGAGTACAACACACGTGCCCCATAAGCGTGACCAGGGACAGGAATGATCCTTGCACCCTGACTGTGCCATTATAGATTTGCCGAGCCACATTGATCCCAGACAGGACTGTGGCCCATACCCTTGTCAGAAACTACAGCAGGGACCAGTGAGTACTTCGGTCCCAGAGCATCCGTACAGCGTAAGCCCGTGCCCAAGCACTGCCACTGCTACCGAGAGGAGAGTGCAGGGGCCCCGTTGGGCTCAGACAGTGCCGTGGCCCATGCTACATCAGTATATGGACTAGGGCTCAGCAGAAGGTACCGGAGACTGACTGCTGCCGCCAGAAAACGGGGCATTGATGCCCACAGGACCTTCAGGGAAAAGATATCGTGCCATCTGTTGTCGGTGCTAACAATTTCATGGACTTAGGAATCATTGACTCTCATCAAAACTGCCGTTACTAGTACCGTTATTCTTCACCTCACCATATCCTTTGCCATTGAACTGTTTTATCCACTGTTTAACCCATTGCCTCCCTGCGTGGAGTATTCCCCTGTTAATAAACTTGTTAACCCTTGCTCTGCCTCTTGTCTGTCACTGCATCCCGCGTTCCTGCGATTCCTACAATTAGATATTTCCTTTACAGTAGGGTTAAGATGAAAACCAGGAAAATACACCCTGCATACCAGTCTAACCAGTGATAAGCAGTTGCAGCCTAAGAATTCACTCTTAAAATCAAATCAGTGACAACAAATTGCTACACAGCAATCAAAATCTATGTTGTTCTGTTTTCCCAATCTTTCAGACTTAAAATAATAAGTGTACCAAAGATCTTTTCTCTTCTGCTTATCCACGATGCCCACTTCTAGATAATTTTATCATTAACAAATCCTTTAGCCTGACCACACTTAAAAGCTCAGCCTCTTCCTCCTCCTAGTTTAACAGCCTCTATTAACAAAATGGAGTTAGCTATAGCTTGCCTGCAAATTCTCCTTGACTACTCAACTACATTAATAACTTTGGAAAATAAGCCATTCCTCATGTAATGTATAACATCTAACAAGATGTCCATAGAAACTGTTTTAAAAAAATGACCATGGCAAATCTCCAAACTATGAAGAGTGAATGTGAGAGTGAGAGTATAGCATTGGAGGGAGTAAGAAACCTTTTTGAGAAAACCCCTAGGAATATGCAAGTTTTTTTTCCTTTGGACTTTATGTTGCTTAAAATGATTTCACACAAGAAATTTGTAAAGTTTTAGAGATTTTAAAGTCTGATTTATCCAAGTTTACTACAACTGAAATAAAACATGAAAACTGTCCGGTTACGCAGCATTAGAGAAGTGAGAATACAGTGTTGTACAACTAGACAGGTTTAACATTCAGCCATCTAGAAACTTATGTGTTGGATGAATGGAAGCCGTAACTACAGTATTTGGCAGAGGAAGACAGCTCATGGTCATATTCTTGATGGAGTCAGGGCTGCATTATTATACTTCTAGTGTATTTTATCTGGCTTTAGGCTGGTTGCAGAGTAATACAGCTAATTTAATTCATTTGAGTGAATTTTGAAGCCGTGCTTTAATGGACCATTAATTCTATATTTTCCAAATTAAATATAGTTAGGATTTATAATATGCAATGGATCTTATTCATGGCTATATGTTACTATTTCTACATAGTTCAACAAAGCCAATGCTTCATGTAATCTGCATGTAAGGTCTTGGTATTTCTAAGCTTCCTAATTTCCCAGGCATTTCCAATGTTTTTTTGTTTTTTTAATTTAAACATTATAGTTGAAGTTGGAGTGACTCACACAATCCTCTCTGATAAAGAACCCAACCTGCTTATCTCTAAGTAACACCTTCCCTCTCACATGTTTATTTCCATCATTAATCATTACAGCAAGTGAAATATAGGGGATTGTCCTTATCTTGTTGCTGTTAGCAAATATACACCAAACATCATGACTACTAGCATTACTCATCTGTTCCAGTCCTGGAGATACTGCCCAAGCACCATACAGCATTGCAGACAGCGAGTTGTCTAAATTAAATACGCTTCAAAATCAATGGAAATGACTAGAAAATTGGAAATATTACTTTAAATTTTTTCTGCTTAGATGTTAGTAATCTGTGTAAGTAAGTTGCTTTACTTGTTTAGTAACACTTTCTAATTATATATTGTTTTCACCATTCAGCCATTAATCCCTTAAGGACCTAATTTTGACCTTAATATTCACAAAATATTTTAATGTTTTTTATTGTCGTATTACAAGAGCAATAACTTTTTATTTTTTCATCATTGTAGCTGTTTGAGGGCTTATTTCTCCAGGATGAGTTGTATTTGTCAGCTGCAGTATTTTATGATACATGCAACCTAATATCTGTTATTTAACCCCTTCACCCCCGGAGCTTTTTCCGTTTTTTTCGTTTTCGCTTATCGCTCCCCTCCTTCCCAGAGCCATAACTTTATTTTTCCGTCAATATGGCCATGTGAGGGCTTATTTTTTGCGGGACGAGATGTATTTTTGAACGATACCATTGGTTTTACCATGCCGTGTAACAGAAAACGGGAAAAAAATTCCAAGTGTGATGAAATTGCAAAAAAAGTGCAATCTCACACTTGTTTTTTGTTTGGCTTTTCTGCTAGGTTCACCAAATGCTAAAACTGCCATTATGATTCTCCAGGTCATTACGAGTTCATAGACACCTAACATGACTAGGTTATTTTTTATCTAAGTGGTGAAAAAAAGTTTCAAATTTGCTAAAAAAAAAAAAAAAAAAATTGCGCGATTTTCCGATACCCGTAGTGTCTCCAATTTTCATGATCTGGGGTCAGGTGAGGGCTTATTTTTTGCGTGCTGAGCAGGCATTTTTAATGATACCATTTTGTTGCAGATACGTTCTTTTGATCGCCCGTTATTGCATTTTAATGCAATGTCGCGGCGACAAAAAAAACATAATTTTGGCGTTTTGATTTTTTTTCTCGCTACGCCATTTAGCGGTCAGGTTAATCCTTTGTCAGCGCTTGACGGCGGCATTTAACTAGTTAATGGGCGCGGGCGGATCGCGATTCCGCTCGCGCTCATTGCGCGCACATGTCAGCTGTACAAAACAGCTGACATGTCGCGGCTTTAAGGTGGGCTCACCGCCGAAGCCCACCTTAAAGCAGGGGATCTGCCAGCTGACGTACTATTCCGTCAGCTGGCAGAAAGGGGTTAAAGGAAGAAAACAGCAATCCTGCTGTTGCTTTTTGACATTTGAAATGTTAATTTGCTACATAAATAAAGTGTTAGCTCTGTATTATTTGTTTTGCATGATTATGGCTATACTAAAGTGAGTAGTTTTACTTGTTTTTCATTATTATGCAATAAGTACTCTTTTATGTTTGTTTGTTTGTTTGTTTGTTTGATTGTTTAAAAAAAAATCCAAACATTTGTTTGTTTCAGCATATTGTAAGGACAGGTGGCGCTATAGAGTTCAAGTCCTCTTCCTGTCTGAAGAGGCAATTTACATATTCTAAGAGTCATATGTTTAACAGAGATATATAAGCTTATTTTTTTTGCATGACAAGATATACTTTTTAATGGTACCATTGTAGGTACATATGACTTTTTGGTCACTTTTTATTTCACTCTTTTTTTGTACAAATGATGAACAAAAACTACAGCTCTGGCATTGTTTTTCCAACTTGTTTGTGTTCTTTGTGAGGGTTAAATAAACAATTTTATAGTAATGATTTTTATATTTTACTACATATGCATAAAAAAATCAAAGAGAGCTATAACTTTTTCTTTTTTTTGTTTGCAGACATCTTTGAGAGCTTGTTTTTTGCATAACGAGCTCTATTTTTTATTGATGCCATTTTAGGGTCCTTATGTCTTTTCAATAATTTTTTATTTTATTTTAAGTGAAATGAAATTAAGAAATGGCAAATTTGGCATATTATTTTCTGTGAGATTCGCCACGTGGGAGAAATAATTATATGTTTTTATTTTACTCGTCATTATGGATGCAGTGATAGCAGAAATGTCTGTTTTGGGGGGAGACATTTGTGTTTCTGAAAATCTGGATTTTTTTTCTTTTTAAGAATGTAGAAAAAGTACAGCTTTTTTCACTTATTAGTCCCCCAAGAGAACTTAATTATGCAACGATACCTATGTAATGCATAGCACTATCTAAACCTAAGAGTGTTCGGCCGAGTTCACTCAAGTGTATTCACAGTCAGTATATGGATCGCGACCATGACTGTGAGTCTCTCTAACACATTTTGCAGCCTTATAGACACACTGGATGCTGCAAATTTTGGTCGGGAGATGCTCTGGGAGATCCTCTGTGACATATGCTTGTGTAACCCCCCGTGTAACCGGCTGTTACAGTGGTATTGCCTTCCTTTCGAGGAGGGGATGCCATGCTTGAAAGCGAGGAAGGATTCCTTTAACAGGTATTCACACACATGTAACATGTTATGACTCCAGGCCAGAAGGGGGAGCTCTGAACCCAGTTTCAGGGGAGCTTCCCTAGATAATATATTCTGGTCTGGAGGAGGAGTTAGTCAGTTGGTGAGAGTGAGTCAGTGAGAGGAAGCAGACAGAGAGAGTCTGTGAGAGAAGAGGAGAAAGGAAAGTTGAAGCCGTGCAGCCATGTGAGGTGTTGGACACAGTAGCAGATAGAGCCCAGAGTCATCTGAGACCCTGTAAAAAGGCTTGAGTTACCTGTCGTGTGGGTAGTGTCCTACCAATAAAGAGGACAGAGGGAAAGTGAGGACCTTGTGTGAGGCCTAAAGCAGCAAGGGACTACAACACAGAGCATAGAGGAAGGCTTCCAACCCCACCTGCCTAGGGGGATTCCTGAGTCACTTCCAAGCCGGCCGGACCACACCAGCACCCGTGACCCGGTATCCTGGACTGTGGCTCCCAGAATTCTACAGTAAAAAAGTAAAGAGACTGCAACCTTGTGTCCTCTGTTTCTTACTACACCACCTTCATCTACTACACCGGGAGCCCTGGGGACCCAGCTTCACCCGTGGGAAGCCATGTACCATCCCTGCTGCCATAACATCACCCCAGTGGACCCCTTTAAGCAGCGTCGGTCTTCCCTGACCGAGTACCACAGGTGGTGTCACGAACACTTCTTATTTCACAAACTCCTTTAAAGACCTTCCCTTAATGTGGGCACCCAGGGCCATGGACTGGGTCACCACCACGTGACACATCCCTTTAAGTACTGGACCCGATACTGAGTACTCCACGGCCCTGGCGGGCATTCCATTCCAGAATGCCGGAAGGTGTGGGATATTGTTGATTTTTTATTTTTCCTTTTTTACAGAACGAGGGTCTTCAGGTGGATTAAGAGTATAATAAAATATTACAACACCCTGTGTCTTTATTTCATTAAAGTACATTGTTATAATGTGCATGTGTTTTATTAACCATTTCGTACTATTGGATTATTAATGCATAGGTGTCATAATTGACGCCTCTCCATTATTAATCTGGCTTAATGTCACCTTACAATAGCAAGGTGACATTATCCCTTCATTACCCCATATCCCACCGCTACACGGGAGTGGGAAGAGAGTGGCCAAGTGCCAGAATAGGCGCATCTTACAGATGTGCCTTTTCTGGGGTGGCTGGGGGCAGATGTTTGTAGCCAGGGGGGGCCAATAACCATGGAACCTCTCTAGGCTATTAATATCTGCCCTCAGTCACTGGCTTTACCACTCTGGCAGAGAAAATTGCGCGGGAGCCCACGCCAATTTTTTCCGCGATTTAACCCTTTAATTTAATAGCTAGAGCACACAAATTTTGCACATACACACTACTAACATTAGTAGTGTGGAATATGCAAAATAAAAAGGGATATGAGATGGTTTACTGTATGTAAACCATGTCTCATATCATGTTGGGTTTGGGAAGGAGATAGCAAAAGCCGGCAATTGAATTACCGGCTTTTATGATATCTAGCGCGTTATGAAATATAAAAATATATATATGTGTCTCTGACATATATATATATATATATATATATATATATACCTATTCTATATGTAGACATTTATTCTACCTATTCTATTCTATTCTGTCAGTGTGATTTTACTGTACACCGCACTGAATTGCTGGCTTTTCTCTATAACACCGGTGCGTATTTCTCGCAAGTCACACGCATGGTCCGTGTGTAATCCGTATTTTTCTCGCCCCCATAGACTTTCATTGGCGATTTTTTTTGCGCAATACGGTGACCATATAATACGGATCAGTAAAATAGGGCAGATAGGAGCTGGGCCATAGAGAATCATTGTACCGTATGCAATCCGTATTTTCTGCACCTCTCATACGTCCGTAAAACTCGCTAGTGTGACGCCGGCCTTAGTGTGAGGAGATCTTACTAAATAGCCAATGTATAGTATGTACAATGTGAAATTGACAAAAATATTGTTATTGTCTAGGTCACAATGTGTGCATGGGAAGGAGAAACAGGGTTAGCATAACAATAACTAATTGAAAAGTAACATTTTGGATTACAGACATGTTCGAACACACTTACTTGATTCCTTGGAAAGTGGAGCAGAGAGAAAGGCATAAAGGCCCAGGAATGTATAATTTGTAGGTTTGCGGGACCCTGAGACAGCAAAGGAGAAGCTAGGGCTGAGGCAATGTGCAGGCCAGACCTGGGAGTGTAAATGAAAGAAGACTGGACTTTGCGCACAAAAGGACTATGTGCAGAAAAGAGGAAGGGTGTCTAAGGCTATGTGCACACATTGCAGATTTGGCCCTGCGGATCCGCAGCAGTTTTCCATGCGGTGTGAGGTACTATGTAAACTTATGGAAAACAAAAACCGCTGTGCACATGCTGCGGAAAATTCAGCGCAGAAACGCAGCGGTTTATTTTCCGACGCATGTCAATTCTTTGTGCGGAAACGCAGCATTTCTGCACCCATTGACTATACATTGAGTAAGGCAAATCTGCACATCAAAAAACGCAAGACAATCCGCAAGAAATCCTCAAGTAATCCGCAAGAAATCCGCATCAATTTCACATGAAATCCGCGACCATTTTGGCCTGCGTTTTCTGCCAATAGATGCAGATTCTGTACGGAAAATCCTGCAGGCCAATCCGCAATGTGTGCACATACCCTGAAAGAATGGAGGGCTTAGATACACTATGTGATGTAATTGAAATCCTGCTCATAGGTGATGTTATTTTTTTCCATCTGCAGATCTTGCACTCCGCAATAGTTCGGAAATTGGAAAAGAATCCCTACATCTGATATGCTTGAATGCAGCGTCGGACTGGAGCTTAGGCTCACCAGAAAAAATCATTCTTGGGGCCCACTATGTAGCCACATAGAAATAAACACAAGACCACCAATTGTGCGGTTAACATGCTAATATCAGGGTAAAATATAAGGTAGTACAGGACGTAATGATATAGCAGGGGTTGGGTGTTATGACCCCAATGGCAGAGGGTCTCAGGAATAATGCTAAGTCTGTAAATACAGAAAACCAGCTCATAGGGCAGTGGTAACTGGGCTGACCATATAACTAATCCTAGCACCACAAATACCAGCAGCCGGGGAACGTTCCTACGTTGATCCTAGACGTCTCGCGCCAGCCGGAGAGCTAACTACCCCTAGAAGGGAAAAGAAAGACCTTTCTTGCCTCCAGAGGAAATACCCCAAAAGTTGGATAGAAGCCCCCCACAAATAATAACGGTGAGGTAAGAGGAAAAGACAAACATAAGAATGAGCTAGGTATTTAGCAAAGAGAGGCCCACTAGCTAATAGCAGAATATAGAAAGAAAACTTATATGGTCAGCAAAAAATCCTATCAAAAATATCCACACTGGAAATTCAAGAACCCCCGAACCGTCTAACGGCCTGGGGGGAGAACACCAGCCCCCTAGAGCTTCCAGCAAGGTCAGGAATCACATATAGTACAAGCTGGACAAAAAATGATAGCAAACAAATAACCCAAAAAACAAAGGAGCAGACTTAGCTTAATTTTGCACGAACCAGGACCAGCAAATAGGAGCAAACAGAATGTGTCTGATAACACCGATGCCAGGCACTGGACTAAGGTTCCAGGAGGTTTATATAGCAACACCCCTGAAGTAACGACCCAGCTGAGTGGAAACTGAGGGAAGGAAATCCCAGAGTCATATCACTAGTAACCACAAGAGGGAGCCAAAAAGTCTAATTCACAACAGTTGGGGTAGCCCCCCATAGAATACAATGTAGCCCCCTCATAGAATATAATACAGCCCCTCCCCCATGGAATATAATGCAGTCCTATATTATGGCCACCATGTACTCACTCGCGCACTGATATATACCATATTTTACGGACCATAAGACGCACCTAGCTTTAGAGGAGGAAAATAGAAAAAAAATCAAGTAAAAAATGTGGTGAATTCTGTACAAATATTCCCCATCCTGATATATATATATATGTATATATATATATATATATATATATATATATACTGTATATCCCCAATCCAGGTATACATAGCCCCCTCATCACCATCTTGGTATGCATCGCCCCTCATAACCATCCTACTATGTATGGCCCCATCACCATCCTGGTATTCCTGGTATATATTGTCCCCTCATCCCTATTCTGGTATGCATGGCACCCTCATCCATATCCTGGTCTGAATGGCACCCTCATCCCCAGGGCCGGCTCCAGGTCTTCGTGGGCCCTGGTCAAAAGAGTCTTAGTGGGTCCCTTTAACACATACCACAATTCATGATGCACAGATAGAAATATAGGTATAGTACAATGTCAAACATTTCACTTACTTCTTCTATTACATGAGTGATATCTATTGTAAATTCTATAATAGTTAAGAAACCGGACAGTATATTCCTCCATACAATATTATGGGCACCACATAGTGCTCCATACAGAATAATGAGCACCATTTATTGCTCCATACAGAATAACAAGCCCTATATATTGATCCATACAGTATATAATAGCCCCCATATATTTCTCCATACGTAATAATGGACCCCATATAATGCTCCATACAGTATAATGAGCCTCACATATTGCTCCATACAGAATAATGAGCCCCATATATTGTTCCATACAGTATATAATAGGCCCCATATATTGATCAATATAGTAGAATGAGCCAAATATAGTGCTCCATACTGTATAATGGACCCCATATAATGCTCCATAAAGAATAATGAGCCCCATATATTGCTCCATACAATATTGCAATCGCTGGGGCCCTGTCCAAGTGGGGGGATCTGGTACTGGCACAGGCATTGGGCTCCCATAGCATGCCGTGTCCCCAATGGTGAATGGGCTCAGGGAATCGGCACTTGTCCAGGTGCTGATGCCCGTCCTGCTGCCCGCTATTAAAGAGAAATGCATATTCACTGTTTTCCAAGCCTATGGGCATTGGGAGCAGTGAATATTCATTTTTCTTTAGCAGCGGGCACAGGCTTTGGCCGCAGCAGCCGGCTCTAGCCTCCGGTCACCAGCTGCTCCGCTGGTGCCAGGCGGACCCCCCCTAACTCACTGGCCCCATAGCAGCTGTGTGGTGTGCAGCAATTAGCAACACGCCATGGTTCTCCAATGTGCTAGTCCAACCCTGCTTGCACGTAAGCCTTGCTTATCACCATGACCAAAATTTTCTGAAACTGTTGAGGCTCCTCCACTAGCAGTGATTGCAGCATCCCCTGCTTCTGAGTTGACCACAGAAGAAGTAAATCTGTCTCCAGAAAATCTTTTGGCTCCATGTTAGCTCTGCCCTTTATCGCAGACACTACCACCCTCCTCCTCTAATGAAATTGCCTCATTATTACCCTAATCTGGTTTGCAGGTTTTATCTACCACAAAATTATCATACTTGTCCCTGAGATAGCTGACAGCTGTCTCAGTGTGAGAAATTCTTTATCTCTTCCCTCCCACTCCAGATTCCCACCTACCACTTTGTCTGCTTCTGCCAGCTGAATTTTTTTGCAACACTATTTCTAGCTTTTGTTGCTGTATTCATGTTACCAACCCTAATTATTCTCTCTTCCCAAAAATTATTAACCCCTTCATGACCTTGGGATTTTCCGTTTTTCCGTGTTCGTTTTTTGCTCCCCTTCTTCCCAGAGCCATAACTTTTTTATTTTTCCGTCAATATGGCCGTTGAGGGCTTATTTTTTGTGAAACAAGTTGTACTTTTGAACGACATCATTGGTTTTAGCACGTCGTGTACTAGAAAACGGGAAAAAAATTCCAAGTGCGGTGAAATTGCAAAAAAAGGGCAATCCCACACTTGTTTTTTGATTGGCTTTTTTACTAGGTTCACTAAATGCTAAAACTGACCTGCCATTATGATTCTCCAGGTCAGTACGAGTTCATAGACTTCAAATATGTCTAGGTTCTCTTTTACCTAAGTGGTGAAAAAAAATTCCAAACTTTGCTAACAAAAAAATAAAAATTGCGCCATTTTCCGATACCTGTAGCATCTCCATTTTTCATGATCTGGGGTTGGTTGAGGGCTTTTTTTTTGTGTGCTGGGCTGGCGTTTGTAATAATAGCATTTTGGTGCAGATACGTTCTTTTGATCGCCCATTATTGCATTTTAATGCAATGTCGTGGTGACCAAAAAAACGTAATTCTGGTGTTTCGCATTTTTTTCTCGCTACGCCGTTTAGCTATCAAGTTAATCCTTTTTTTATTGATAGATCGGGAGATTCTGAACGCGGCGATACCAAATATGTGTAGGTTTGATTTTTTTTATTGATTGATTTATTTTGAATGGGGCGAAAGGGGGGTGATTTAAACTTTTATATTTTTTTTCAAATTTTTTAACTTTTTTTTTAACTTTTGCCATGCTTCAATAGCCTCCATGGGAGGCTAGAAGCTGGCACCACTCAATCGGCTCTGCTACATAGCAGCGATCATCAGATCGCTGCTATATAGCTGAATTGCAGGCTTGCTATGAGCGCCGACCACAGGGGGGAGCTCACAGCTACCGGTGATCAGTAACCATAGAGGTCTCAAGGACCTCTATGGTTACAATGCAGAAGCATCGCTGACCCCCGATCATGTGACGGGGTTGGCAATGCGCTCATTTCCGGCCGCCTGGCCGAAAGCGCCGGTCAAATGCCGCTGTCAGCATTTGACAGCGGCATTTAACTAGTTAATAGCGGCGGGTGAATCGCGATTTCACCTGCCGCTATTGCGGGCACATGTCAGCTGTTCAAAAAAGCTGACATGTCCCAGCTTTGACGCGGGCTCACCGCCGGAGCCCTGCATCAAAGCAGGGGATGTGGCCTCGGACGTACTATCCCGTCCGAGGTCAGAAAGAGGTTAAACAAGAAATGCTAGGCATATGTCTGAAAAGCTAAATAGATATTAAATTTGACCACTAAGATAGATGTTAAAAAAAGTAGTTTGTGACATGCACACTTTGAAAGGTAAACAATCACAATTAAAAGTTTGATTTTAGTTGATTTTCCTTTGTGTTTTTTAGTGCAAGAAATGGAAATTGTCAGTACTATGATAGACAGCTCAGTGTCCAGCTTGGTGCTGGGGCGTGCTGAGCTGTCGGTGATTTGATTGACTGCTCGGCTGTCCTATCTGAGACTGGGTCAACACCATCACCAGGTGTTCATTGCCCCATGGGATTGCCCAACTACTTAGCTGGGTTGTTAGCTCCAGACCTCTAACAGACGTAGCTTCAACTAACTGTGATTGGTTTTCTCTGTGCCTAGTATTTTGCTTGATGATCTTTTGTTGCCTTACCTTGGACCTCGTTCTGACTCTTTGTCTGTTTATCCCCATTGTTCTTATCCGCTATCCTTCTGGTAATTTGACCATGGACCGTTACCTGTCTGCGCCTTTGTCTCTTCCCTCTGCATACTACCTACCCTGCTGGCTTTTGATGTTGGACTCATTGACTATCCTGACTTATGGCTTGTCCGTGAGAAATGACTCAGCATCACAGATGAATTCAAATTCAAGTATGAACATCATGCGCAGAAATACAATCAACAAATGAGTGCTCAATGCACTTGGGCACACAGATAATCAGGATCTGCTACTGGCAACTCCCTTTGCAATTGCCTACTAATGACTTTCCAGATATGAGACAGGTCCGGAGGCACCATAGGCAATGGTAACATATGTAGGCCACAGAGGCTGCTCACTGTAGAATATGCAACATGTAGCTTGGTTGAAAACGACTTCTGGAACATGTTCATAGTTCCTCGTGAAGGCCTGCCTCTTCATGATGTTATCAACATGGTCTCCAGATTAATTTCCAGCTATCCTTGGATGTAAAGTAAAATTAGAGCTCAACGCTGAATAGGATAGACCACCATTCCTGCCTCCATTGTCATGTTGCTTTGCACCATGATGGCCTTAGGGAACAATGGCATGAGGTCAATGGAACACCAGCAACTGGATACCTATCTCGTAACCCAATGTTGTGCAATTGTTTTCTGATGGCTTGTGTAGACACTGTTTGATTATTTTGGCTTGGTTATGTCTAATTTCACTTGCAACACAGAAGTGATCATTACTCATCAGCTTTCCAATCTAATGAGACTATGTCGTAGACAATGCCATAAAAAAGTCTTCACAAGGCAATGTCACACTTGTCCTACTCCCGGGATTATGGTATGGGGTGGTATAATGTAGAGTTACTGGACCCCTCTAGTGTTCATTCGAGGCAGGGCCATTTTTAACAAAAAGGGGAAAATATTCAGCTTCTTAGGTGAAAGAAATATGTAGTTTATTACCAAAAATTTAAAAAAGTAATTGCAAGAAATCCATGGTGATCTAAAAGCTATGCGTTTCAAACACAGAGATGTGTTCTTTTTAAAAGCTAATGGCAGAAATTCTGCCATTAGCTTTGAAATTTTTGCCCATTCTACCTTGCACACTAGCTCAACTTTAGGGTATGTGCACACATCAGGATTTCTTGCAGAAATTTCCTGAAGAAAACCGGAAATTTTCTGCAAAAAATCCGCTTTTTTTTTTTTGCGTTTTTTTCGCGTTTTTTTCGCGTTTTTTTTAGCATTTTGCAAGCGTAATTAGCTTGCAGAATGCTAAAGTTTTCCAAGCGATCTGTAGCATCGCTTGGAAAACTGATTGACAGGTTGGTCACACTTGTCAAACATAGTGTTTGACAAGTGTGACCAACTTTTTACTATAGATGCTGCCTATGCAGCATCAATAGTAAAAGATAGAATGTTTAAAAATAATAAAAAAAATTAAAAAAATGGTTATACTCACCTGCAGACAGCCGATCTCCTCAGCGGTGTCCGTTCCTATAGATGCTGTGTGTGTGCAGGACCTTCGATGACGTCGCGGCTTGTGATTGGTCACGTGAGCGGTCACATGAGCGGTCACGCGACCAATCACAAGAACGCGACGTCATCGCAGGTCCTTCACACAGACCATCTAAAGGAACGGAAGCGGCAGCATGCCTCCAGGGCCATCGAAGGTGAGTATATCACTATTTTTTTTTTAATTCTTTTTTTTTAACAATTATATGGTGCCCAGTCCGTGGAGGAGAGTCTCCTCTCCTCCACCCTGGGTACCAACCGCACATAATCTGCTTACTTCCCGCATGGTGTGCACAGCCCCGTGCAGGAAGTAAGCAGATCAATGCACTCCTAGGTGTGCGGAATCCCCGCAATTCCACAAATTTAATGAACATGTTGCTTTTTTTTCCGCGATGCGATTTTTTTGCGGAAAAAAATGCAACATTTGCACAAAAAATGCGGAATACCCTGTAAATAATAGGAGGCATTTGTTAGCGTTTTTTTTCGCGTTTTTTTCACGTTTTTATAACGAAAAAACATGAAAAAACGCGAAAAATCCTGAACGTGTGCACATGGCCTGAGTGAGATTTGATTGTAGCGTCTGTGAACAGCAATTTTCAAGTCTTGCCACAGATTCTCAATGGGATTTAGGTCTGGACTTTGACTGGGTCATTCACACACAAGAATATGCTTTGATCTAAACCATTCCTTTGTAGCTCTAATAATACAGTTTGTTTAGGAATGTCATTATATGTGCAGTTCCTGGCATTTAAAGGTTGTGGGGCAGAGACAGATCGGGGTTCAGCACGGGGAAGGAGGCATGGCAAAACACATCTGAGTGCGCTCCTAACATAATCTTGTTTGCAACTATGGAGGTGCATTCTAATAATAGAATAACAGAGGGAAAAGGAGAAGTTCAGCAGATGACCATGCTATTACTTAAAAAAAATCACTGTGCAAAGACCACAAACTGGTATTTACCATATAGTGATAGATACTAGCTCTGTAGGACATAACAGTACAGCTATAGATAGTGACTTACAGGTGATGTTCTTTCTGAAGGAGTTGTTAACTATTCCCTTCTTTTCCATCTTGCCCACACCACCATGACACTTTCTCCAACTACAAATTGTCTGTAGATTTTAAAACAAAGACATATTTGTTTTCTCACATTTGCAACGCCGTCTCCATCTATTCCTTGTCGTCTCCGCGGCTTTTCTACATGCATTTGCATATTTCCCTTTAGGGATGGGGGCAGTGTTCTGGATCACTGCGTTGAGAAACACGTGATGGTGTCTCCGCGGTGTTGGATGTTTTGATCTCCCCGAGGTCATTCATCCTTATGTTTATAGTCCATCTATTCCTAACATGCACAAACTCGCCATCTTGTTGTATCCTGAATGCTAAGCCTGCTTCTGCCATAGTGGTCCATGTTACTGCACCTGTTGTGTGGCATGGTGACAGTGTTCCTATTAGTGTGCAACATAATAATGCCAACAGTTGTTTCACTTACATAGTAAATTACCTCTTTGTGTTCTCTAGATGGCAAAATTGTCACCTACAGTAGAAAATATTACTGCCCTCTGCCGGTGCCCTGGATAGTAATATTGTTCACATTTTCCACTTAGAAAGTAATAATTCCCCTTGTGTGCTCATTTGACAGTTGTAATACCCTGAATACCTCATGTGGTAGATCGGCTCACTTAGCGGTTCAGGGAGGTAAACAAGGGAACACTCTCTCTTTAACAACTTCCTTTGGTTTATTATAGGCTGCATAAAGGTGAAGTAAAACAAACACAGCCTTCTGGGTAAAACAGGAAAACAAAACAAAGGGGTAGCACAAAGTACAGTCCTTCGGAGAGCAGGGATCCTACTGACTCTGGGGGCCAGCTACTTAACCCCTTCCCGACATGTGACGGTATAGTACGTCACATGTCGGGACCCCCGCTTTGATGTGCGCTCCGGCGGTGAGCGCACATCAAAGTCGCGACATGTCAGCTGTTTCTTACAGCTGACATGTGCGCGCAATAGCGGCGGGTGAAATCGCGATCACCCGCCGCTATTAACTAGTTAAATGCCGCTGTCAAACACAGACAGCGGCATTTAACTACCGCATCCGGCCGTGCGGCCGGATATGAGCGCATCGCCGACCCCCGTCACATGATCGGGGGTCGGCGATGCATCAGGACAGTAACCATAGAGGTCCTTGAGACCTCTATGGTTACTGATTGCCGGTGGCTGTGAGCGCCCCCCTGTGGTCGGCGCTCACAGCACACCTGCAATTCTGCTGTGTAGCAGCGATCTTATGATCGGTGCTGCATAGCAGAGCCGATCGGGCTGTGCCTGCTTCTAGCCTCCCATGGAGGCTATTGAAGCATGGCAAAAGTAAAAAAAAAAGTTTTTAAAAATGTGAAAAAAAAAAAAAAAACATAAAAGTTTAAATCACCCCCCTTTCGCCCCAATCAAAATAAATCAATAAAAAAAGCGCCCAACCTACACATATTTGGTATCGCCGCGTTCAGAATCGCCCGATCTATCAATAAAAAAAAAGCATTAACCTGATCGCAAAACGGCGTAACGAGAAAAAAAATCGGAACGCCAGAATTACGTTTTTTTGGTCGCCACGGCATTGCATTAAAATGCAATAACGGGCGATCAAAAGAACGTGTCTGCACCAAAATGCTATCATTAAAAACGCCAGCTCGGCATGCAAAAAATAAGCCCTCACCTGACCCCAGATCACGAAAAATGGAGACGCTACGAGTATCGGAAAATGGCGCAATTTTGTTTTGTTTTGTTTTTTGCAAAGTTTGGAATTTTTTTTCACCACTTAGGTGAAAAATAACCTAGTCATGTTAGGTGTCTATGAACTCGTACTGACCTGGAGAATCATAATGGCAGGTCAGTTTTAGCATTTAGTGAACCTAGCAAAATAGGCAAGCAAAAAACAAGTGTGCGATTGCACTTTTTTTGCAATTTCACTGCACTTGGAATTTTTTTCCCGTTTTCTAGTACACGACATGCTAAAACCAATGATGTCGTTGAAAAGTACAACTCGTCCCGCAAAAAATAAGCCCTCACATGGCCATATTGACGGAAAAATAAAAAAGTTATGGCTCTGGGAAGGAGGGGAGCGAAAAACGAAAACGGAAAAACGGAAAAAGCTCCGGGGGTGAAGGGGTTAAGCCCCAGACTGCACCCTCGGGTAGAGATAAGGTGGACAACCCTCCCACCCCCTCTATGGATGTCCACATAAAACCCAGCCCATTAAACAAATTAGGTGTTAATCCCTCTCAACATTTAATGTGTTGGAGGAAAATCTCTGAGTTTTACATCACTGACACCATTAAGCGCAGTTAAACATGCAGTGCCTTGCAAAAGTATTCGGATCCCTGGAACTGGAAGTCGGTACAGGTGGATCCCACCATGTGAATAGGCTGAGAATAATGACCCCTTTGGGGTGTACTAACAATACTGCCCTATGGTACATCTTTTCCATTGATCCCAATAAAAATAAAGTTGTAGGAATAAGATCTCATTCTGATAGTGCTATAAATTATCCATTAAACAGTGAAAATGTTTGACTTGTGTTCCATTGGAAATCCTCTGGCTCCCTCTACTGGGAAGAAAAAGGATACACAATTAAAAAGAATGCAAGGGCACAAGTAATGGCACACTTTGTTTTGTTTGAAGCAAAGACACAATGAGACTCATTTGTGATTAATTATAAATCACACTCAACTGTGTCTACCTTATCAGTGCTCATATGACTGTAAGTAGTTTACAAATTAAGAAGTTTCAGCCAGACAAATTCATTGGATTACGAGAGCAGCTGTTAAAATGTAATTACAAATGAGCAAATGGGTATTTGAAGGTGCTGGTGTGTCCGGAGTCCTGGAACCACAAGGTGTAGGATCCTTCAGAGACTTGCAGTTGTGCATAAACCTCCTATTCGGCCACCCCTAAACAGTGCTCACAAGCAGAAACTGTTGTACTGAGCCCAGACATGAAAACTGATGTTAAAATAGTCTTGTATACTGATGAGTGCCGTGCAGCCCTGGCTGGTCCAGAGGCATTGAGCAGTGGATGGTTGGTGGATAGTCATGTTTTGGGTTGGAATCATGGGGAGAGAGCTGGTAGGCTCCATTAGGGTCCCTGAAGGTGTGAAAATGAACTCGGCAAAGTAGATACAGAAGAGCTTCTGACTGACCACTTTCTTCCATGGTACAAAAAGAAGAACCATGCCATCAGTAGCAAAATCATCTTTGTAGTGAAGCGATGGCCGGGGGACCACCACGGTGCAGGAAGACTACTGTACACAAGATGAGGTGCAAACAACAAAGGGTAGATTTATTGGGAGGCAAGGAATGAAGTGGGTGAGGAAGATGCAAACAGGTGTATGCAATGGCAAGAGACACTTTACAAGAGTTATGAACTTTATCTTGTCCGTAAAATAGCACGGTGCTACAACTATTACAGCCTCAAAATATGTCTCACAAGCAAATTTAAACAATAAACAAATAACGATGCTACTCTACATATAACCTCCCTGGCCTTTACTAAGCAGGCCCTACGGCTGCCGTGCACTGCCTACTGAAGCCTACACTAGGCCCTAACAGGTGCACCAAACAGGAACAGACTCACGGTGATGTTGGGGACTCAGGTCCAGTCCCAGGGGGCCCCCAGAAGTCTAATATGGCGGTGCGCACGGCTTTCTGTCAGCTCTGTGAAACGTGGTCTTCTCCTTGCTTTTGGGTCCTAGGGATGCTCCTGGAAACTGTAAGTCCCTTTCTCAGTAACTTTGTGGCTTCACAAACTAGCACAGAACAGCCACCTTTGCTGTGCCCGGAAAAGTCTTGCAAATTTCACAAGTACACTGCGTCCCAGGCTGTGGGACCTTTCTTGTAGCAAACAGCACACAGTTCTCTCTGTCGCAGCTTCAGCTCACACACACAGTTCAGGCTCAACTCCTCCCCTTATTCTAGGGCAGTTCATCTTCACAGTCTATAGCAGGGGGGAAGCAGAACATTCCATCACACCAAACAAGGGGGTGCTGCCTCTTAAAGTGGCAGCGTGTTACTGTTCATAACAGCACCACCCTCTTACATGCCTCCCTTCTTAATGATGGTCGTCTTCGGCCATCTGTTATGATCCGGTGACCTTGGAGCCACATG
This sequence comes from Ranitomeya variabilis, assembly GCF_051348905.1. Taxonomy (NCBI): domain Eukaryota; kingdom Metazoa; phylum Chordata; class Amphibia; order Anura; family Dendrobatidae; genus Ranitomeya; species Ranitomeya variabilis. The sequence continues at coordinate 287,899,980 of NC_135237.1, forward strand.
AAAACTTTCTCTGGAGTCAGTGGAACCTGTACTGACCGCAAATCCTGAACTAACACCGCAACTAGAAGTAGCCGTGGGGTGTGCCTAACAAACCCTAGACACCTCGACACAGCCGGACGACTAAATACCCCTATAGATGGAAATAGGAATGCTATCTTGCCTCAGAGCAGACCCCCAAAGGATAGGCAGCCCCCCACGAATAATGACTGTGAGTAGGAGAAGAATAGACACACGCAGGTAGAAAACAGGATTTAGCAAAAGAGGCCACTCTAGCTAAATAGGAAAGGATAGGACAGATTACTAGGCGGTCAGTATTAAAACCATTCCAAAAATATCCACAACAGATAATACAAAAAGTTCCACAATCTAACTAAAGACATGGAATGTATATCTGCCACTCCAGAGAATCCAGCAAGACTTAGAAAATACTGACACAATCTAAGCTGGACAAGAAAACACAAAGAATAGCACTGAATTGTGAAGCACACAGCATGTGTGCCACAGGAAAAAAAACCAGACACTTATCTTTGCTTATTTGGCAGAAAGACAGGAGGAACCAGGCAGAGGTCCAACACCTCCCAACAACAATTGACAACTGGCAAGGACTAATGAATCCTGCACACCTAAATACCCCAGTCAGAACTGCAATCAGCAGACACACCTGACCAGGACTGCAACCCAGGGACAACTGCATTACCACCTACTACCACCGGAGGGAACCCAAAAGCAGAATTCACAACAGCCATCACAGCATCAAGGTCGAAGCGTAATGAAGGAACGTGCAATGCGGAAACAGCAGCTATAGAGGAGGCAACAAAGTTGGAAAAACAGACAGAGCACACTGTTCTACATATCGGACTGGTGGAACCTGTTGTGATTTTGCTTTTTGCTCCCCCTAGTGGTCATTAGTGATTTGACTCTGGAGCTTCTGTCTTTTCCTATATCCTCACCTGGGCCGTTAGTTCAGGGGCGTTGCTATATAAGCTCCCTGGACCTTCAGTTCAATGCCTGGCATCGTTGAAATCAGAGCTAATCTGTTGTGCTCTTGTCCTATGATCCTGGTTCCTGTATTTCAAGCTAAGTCTGCTTCTGTGCTTTTTGCTTTTGTTTTTTTTGGTATTTTTGTCCAGCTTGTTCCAATCTGTATCCTGACCTTTGCTGGAAGCTCTAGGGGGCTGGTGTTCTCCCCCCGGACCGTTAGACGGTTCGGGGGTTCTTGAATCTCCAGCGTGGATTTTTATAGGGTTTTTGTTGACCAGATAAGTTATCTTGCTATATTCTGCTATTAGTAAGCTGGCCTCTCTTTGCTGAACCTGGTTCATTTCTGTGTTTGTCATTTCCTCTTACCTCACCGTTATTATTTGTGGGGGGCTTGTATCTTGCTTTGGGGTCCCTTTCTCTGGAGGCAAGAGAGGTCTTTGTTTTCTTCTCCTAGGGGTAGTTAGATTCTCCGGCTGGCGCGAGTCATCTAGCGATCCGTAGGCATGATCCCCGGCTACTTCTAGTGTTGGCGTTAGGAGTAGCTATTTGGTCAACCCAGTTACCACAGCCCTATGAGCTGGATTTTTTGAATCTCGCAGACTTACACGTTCCTCTGAGACCCTGTCCACTGGGGTCATAACAGTATGCCAGGCCTTGATTAAATGTTTAATGCATTGCAGAAGTGGGATTATAAGAAAGAAAATTTTGAGGTTTTTTTTTTCCCCTCTTGGTGCGGGATTCTTTTTTGTGGCTAAAAAGGACGGATCTTTGAGGCCTTGTATTGACTATCGGCTTTTAAATAAGATCACTGTCAAATTTCAGTATCCTTTGCCGCTGTTGTCTGACTTGTTTGCCCGGATTAAAGGTGCCAAGTGGTTTACCAAGATAGACCTTCGTGGTGCGTACAACCTTGTGCGCATTAAGCAAGGGGATGAATGGAAAACCGCATTCAATACGCCCGAAGGTCATTTTGAGTACTTGGTGATGCCTTTTGGGCTCTCTAATGCCCCTTCAGTTTTTCAGTCCTTTATGCATGACATTTTCCGGAACTATCTGGATAGATTTTTGATCGTTTATCTGGATGATATTCTGTTTTTTTCTGATAATTGGGACTCGCATGTGGAGCAGGTCAGGATGGTCTTTAAAATTTTGCGTGAAAATTCTTTGTTTGTCAAGGGCTCAAAGTGTCTTTTTGGTGTACAGAAGGTTCCCTTTTTGGGGTTCATTTTTTCCCCTTCTGCTGTGGAGATGGACCCAGTCAAGGTCCGAGCTATTCTTGATTGGACTCAGCCCTCGTCAGTTAAGAGTCTTCAGAAGTTCTTGGGTTTCGCTAACTTCTACCGTCGTTTTATCGCTAACTTTTCTAGCATTGTGAAACCTTTGACGGATATGACCAAGAAGGGCTCCGATGTGGTTAATTGGGCTCCTGCTGCCGTGGAGGCTTTCCAGGAGTTGAAACGTCGGTTTACTTCGGCGCCTGTTTTGTGCCAGCCTGATGTCTCGCTTCCCTTTCAGGTTGAGGTGGATGCTTCAGAGATTGGAGCAGGGGCCGTTTTGTCGCAGAGAGGCCCTGATTGCTCTGTTATGAGACCTTGCGCCTTTTTCTCTAGGAAGTTTTCGCCTGCGGAGCGAAATTATGATGTGGGCAATCGGGAGTTGTTGGCCATGAAATGGGCATTTGAGGAGTGGCGTCATTGGCTCGAGGGTGCTAAGCATCATGTGGTGGTCTTTACTGATCACAAAAATCTGATGTATCTCGAGTCTGCTAAACGCCTGAATCCTAGACAGGCCCGCTGGTCATTGTTTTTCTCCCGTTTTGACTTTGTTGTCTCGTATTTACCAGGTTCAAAAAATGTGAAGGCCGATGCTCTTTCCAGGAGCTTTGTGCCTGATGCTCCTGGAGTCGCTGAACCTGTTGGTATTCTTAAGGATGGTATTATCTTGTCAGCTATTTCTCCAGATCTGCGACGTGTGTTGCAGAGATTTCAGGCTGATAGGCCTGATTCTTGTCCACCTGACAGACTGTTTGTGCCTGATAAGTGGACCAGCAGAGTCATTTCCGAGGTTCATTCCTCGGTGTTGGCAGGTCACCCAGGAATTTTTGGCACCAGAGATCTGGTGGCCAGATCCTTTTGGTGGCCTTCCTTGTCTAGGGATGTGCGGTCATTTGTACAGTCCTGTGGGACTTGTGCTCGAGCTAAGCCTTGCTGTTCTCGTGCCAGCGGGTTGCTCTTGCCCTTGCCTGTCCCTAAGAGACCTTGGACACATATCTCCATGGATTTCATTTCTGATCTTCCGGTGTCTCAAGGCATGTCTGTTATCTGGGTGATATGTGATCGCTTCTCCAAGATGGTCCATTTGGTTTCTTTGCCTAAGCTGCCTTCCTCTTCCGATCTGGTTCCTGTGTTTTTCCAGAACGTGGTTCGTTTGCACGGCATCCCTGAGAATATTGTGTCAGACAGAGGATCCCAGTTCGTTTCCAGATTCTGGCAATCCTTTTGTAGTAGGATGGGCATTGACTTGTCGTTTTCGTCTGCTTTCCATCCTCAGACTAATGGACAGACGGAGCGAACTAATCAGACTTTGGAGGCTTATTTGAGGTGTTTTGTCTCTGCTGATCAGGACGATTGGGTGACCTTCTTGCCGTTGGCTGAGTTTGCCCTTAATAATCGGGCTAGTTCCGCCACCTTGGTTTCGCCGTTTTTCTGCAACTCTGGTTTCCACCCTCGTTTTTCTTCGGGTCATGTGGAACCTTCTGACTGCCCTGGGGTGGATTCTGTGGTGGATAGGTTGCAGCGGATCTGGAATCTTGTGGTGGACAACTTGAAGTTGTCACAGGAGAGGGCTCAGCGCTTTGCAAACCGCCGCCGCGGTGTGGGTCCCCGACTACGTGTTGGGGATTTGGTGTGGCTTTCTTCCCGCTTTGTTCCTATGAAGGTTTCCTCTCCCAAATTTAAACCTCGTTTTATTGGTCCTTACAAGATATTGGAAATCCTTAATCCTGTATCCTTTCGCCTGGATCTTCCTGTGTCGTTTGCTATCCACAACGTGTTTCATAGGTCCTTGTTGCGGCGGTACGTTGTGCCTGTGGTTCCTTCTGCTGAGCCTCCTGCTCCGGTGTTGGTCGAGGGCGAGTTGGAGTACGTGGTGGAGAAGATCTTGGATTCTCGTCTCTCCAGGCGGAGGCTTCAGTACCTGGTCAAGTGGAAGGGCTATGGTCAGGAAGATAATTCCTGGGTGGTCGCCTCTGATGTTCATGCGGCCGATTTAGTTCGTGCCTTTCACGCCGCTCGTCCTGATCGCCCTGGTGGTCGTGGTGAGGGTTCGGTGACCCCTCACTAAGGGGGGGGTACTGTTGTGATTTTGCTTTTTGCTCCCCCTAGTGGTCATTAGTGATTTGACTCTGGAGCTTCTGTCTTTTCCTATATCCTCACCTGGGCCGTTAGTTCAGGGGCGTTGCTATATAAGCTCCCTGGACCTTCAGTTCAATGCCTGGCATCGTTGAAATCAGAGCTAATCTGTTGTGCTCTTGTCCTATGATCCTGGTTCCTGTATTTCAAGCTAAGTCTGCTTCCGTGCTTTTTGCTTTTGTTTTTTTTGGTATTTTTGTCCAGCTTGTTCCAATCTGTATCCTGACCTTTGCTGGAAGCTCTAGGGGGCTGGTGTTCTCCCCCCGGACCGTTAGACGGTTCGGGGGTTCTTGAATCTCCAGCGTGGATTTTTATAGGGTTTTTGTTGACCAGATAAGTTATCTTGCTATATTCTGCTATTAGTAAGCTGGCCTCTCTTTGCTGAACCTGGTTCATTTCTGTGTTTGTCATTTCCTCTTACCTCACCGTTATTATTTGTGGGGGGCTTGTATCTTGCTTTGGGGTCCCTTTCTCTGGAGGCAAGAGAGGTCTTTGTTTTCTTCTCCTAGGGGTAGTTAGATTCTCCGGCTGGCGCGAGTCATCTAGCGATCCGTAGGCATGATCCCCGGCTACTTCTAGTGTTGGCGTTAGGAGTAGCTATTTGGTCAACCCAGTTACCACAGCCCTATGAGCTGGATTTTTTGAATCTCGCAGACTTACACGTTCCTCTGAGACCCTGTCCACTGGGGTCATAACAGGAACCCCTGCATTAGACCTCTGGGATCTCCGGAGCTCTTGGCTGTCAGGCAAGGCTTGACTGTCTTCAAGAAGAACACTTGCTGCAGGAGTCATCGTGGGCTCTTGTCTGGTCTCGTTCTCACGTGGCGGTACTGGTACATCCAAGGAATTACCGTCTCTGTGCGGCTGAGGACCCCCTACATCAGGGACAGTCCACCACTCGACATCGATTTCATCATCAGGCATGACAGATGACAGATTCGGGAAGTGGAGTAGCGCCTTCAGGCGACAATGGCGTAGAACAGATAGACCAGCAGGGCCTCAGCATATTTCTGTGAAGTACTCTAGGGGCGGATGCCCCACTCTCAATTTGCACCTTGTAGACAGGGCCGTTAGCATACACTTGCTCGATTACTCTATAAGGCTGTACTTCCCATCTCTCACTTAGTTTTCCCTTGGGGTGCTTCTCTCTGACTAACACTCGGTCTCCGGGTTGGAGTGGTAACTCTTGAGTCGGTTTACGGCCTGTATGCTCTTTTTCTTGCAGCTGCTGACCCGCCAACCGCCGTATCATTTGTAGTCGTTGCCGATGCTCTTTCACCCATGAAGTGACCGTTCGCTCCATCAGCTCCTCTGGCTGTTCCAAATTCAGCTCAATGATCTCCCGTCCAGCTCTTCCAAATAACAGTAGATAGGGGGTATAACCCGTGGTGGAGTGGACCCGATTGTTGTAGGTCCAGACCAACTCTGGCAGGTAGTCTGGCCAACATGCCTTCTTATCCTCCTCCAACGTTCTCAGCATTTGAAGTAAGGTTCGGTTGAAGCGTTCACATGCTCCGTTGCCTTGAGGATGGTAAGGGGTGGTACGGGACCGCTCAATGCCATACGATACAGTTCTTCCATCACCTTGCCTTGGAAACAAGCACCTTGGTCGGAGTGGATGCACTTTGGGCACCCATACACTCGGATGAAGTCTTGACAGATGGCTCGCGCCGCCGACTCTGCAGTCTGATTTCTAGTCGGGGTAACTACTGTGAACTTGTTGAAATGATCAGTCATCTCCAAACAGTACTGTAGCCCCCGGGCCGAGTGTCACACGAGGAGATAGTTGATCATCAAGACTTCTAGCGGTTCCTTAGTTTGTATGGTCTGGATGGGTGCTCTCTGTTCGGTACTCTTAATGAGGTCGCATACTCGACATTGCCAGCAAACCTCTTCCACCACAGACTCCAACCGGGGCAATACACATATCGCTGTAACCATTGGTAGGTCTTTGTGGGCCCGAAGTGAGCTCCAAATTCGTGGGCTTCTCTAGCTACTTCTTGAGCCATTCTTCCTGGGATGACCACCTGCCACCTTACTTCCATATCTTTTGGCTGTTGTCTCTTGCGATATAACACTGATTCTTGCACTTCAAGTCTATCCCACTGGTGTAAGATACTCTTTATTTCAGCATCCAGATCATCTCTCTCTTGTTTGCCAGGCTTCCGCTTCTGAGTTACCCACCATTTAATCTGTCTCAGCCCTTCGTCTTCATCCTGAACATGTCCCCATTCCTCATTGGTTCTCCCCAGGGACCGGGGTAGTGTGCAGGCCTCCCTTCTTGACTGGGCCGCAACCACTGGGGGCTTGAACTTACGAAAATCTGGGGTCTCCTCCTCTTCGAGTTGTTCATCGAGATCCCCCGCTGTAGTCTCCACAGTCACTCTTGACAGCCCGTCAGCATTTGCGTTTTCAGTAGCAGAGCGATAACGGATGGTAAAGTCAAACTTGGCTAGGCGAGCCACCCATCGTTGTTCTAAGGCCCCCAATTTAGCATTCTCAAGGTGGGCCAGGGGATTATTGTCTGTTCGAACTTGAATCTTGGTCCCTGCCAGGAAGCTCGCAAACTTCTCTGTCATGGCCCACACCAAGGCCAGGAGCTCTAACCAGAAGGAGCTGTAATTGTGGGGGTTTCTTTCGCTGTCTCGCAGGGACGTGCTGGCATACCCGATGACTCTCTCATGTCCATCCTGTATCTGAGAAAGTACGGCACCGAGTCCATGAAGGCTACCGTCTGTGTACAACAAGAACGGTTGATCGAAATCTGCATAGGCCAAAATCGGGGCTGAAGTAAGGGCATTCTTTATAGCCTGGAAGGCCGCGTCTTGTCTCTGGGCCCAAGGGATGTACTGGGTCTTCGGCACTCCTGCGGTCCCCCTCAGCAGCTCATTCAGGGGACCCGCCACCTTAGCGAAGTCTTTGATAAACCGGCGGTAGTACCCGGCAAGCCCCAGAAAGGCCTGAAGTTCTCTCACCGTGCGAAGGACTGGCCACATCTGGATAGCAGCCACTTTTTCTGGTGAGGGTAGAACTCCATCTTGTGACACTATGTGGCCCAGGTACTCGATCTCTCTCTTGAAGAGGTGGCACTTCTTTGGCTTCACCTTCAGGTTATGATCCCGCAGTCTTCCGATTACCTGTCCAAGCTGGGCAAGGAGTTCTTCGAATGAGGCCGAAAACACAATGATGTCATCCAGATAGATCAGGGTAGCCTCAAAATTTAAGTCTCCCAAACACTTTTCCATCAGTCGTTGAAACAGGCCCGGAGCATTGGAGAGCCCGAAGGGATTCCGGTTAAACTCAAACAGTCCCATAGGGAGGATGAAGGCATTTTTTTCTCTGTCTTTCTCTGCCACGGCTACTTGCCAGTATCCGCTTGATAGGTCCAGGGTGGAGAAGTACTTGGCTTTCCCCAACGCTGTCAAGGATTCCTTGATGCGGGGCAACGGATACAAGTCTCGAACAGTGCAGGCATTGAGTTTCCTGTAGTCTACACAGAACCGGATGGTCCCATCCTTTTTTTTGACTAGCACCACCGGGGCTGCCCAAGGGCTCTGACTACTCTGCACTAGGGTTGAGCGAAACGGGTCGACCATTTTCAGAAGTCGCCGACTTTTGGCAAAGTCGGGTTTCATGACACCCAACCCGACCCCTGTGTGGGAGCGGCCATGCGGTCGGCGATCTTCGCTCCAAAGTCGCGTTTCATATGACGCTTTCCCCGCCATTTTTTCAGCCAATGAAGGAGTGTGGGCAGCGTGATGACATAGGTTCCGGCTTGCTTTGTGCGGCGTCACAGGGGGTAAAGCCGCCATGTTAACGTTTGGGATATAGCGATTTGCTCAGTGAAACACAAACTTTGCAGGGACGGAGGAGGGAGGGAGAGAGAGGGAGAGGGAGAGAGAGAGAGAGATATATATATATAGAGAGAGAAAAAAAATATATATATCCTCATAGACTTGCATTGGGTTTCGTGTTTCAGTCGGCCCCCCGACTTTTCACAATAATCGGCCGATTTCACACGATCCGACTTTCGAGACAGTCGGGTTTCACGAAACCCGACTCGATCCTAAAAAAGCAAAAGTCGCTCAACCCTACTCTGCACCACTCCTGAATCCAGCATGTGCCTCAGAAATGTTTTCGCCTCTTGATACATCTTGGGCGGGATCTGCCGGTATCGTTCTCGAATTGGACGAGCTTCTCCGGTCGGTATCTCGTGTGTGATTGCTTCAGTACATCCGAAATCTTCGGCGTGACGGGCGAATGCGGCCTGATGTTCCCACAGCATAGCTTCTATTGCTTGCACATGCTCAGGGCCCAGAGCCTTCACATCCACTTCCATTTGATTAAGGATGACCCGTCCACTCCACTCCGGGGATGGCGTCTCTTCGGCCCCCACAGCAACTGCTAGGGTCCACCCCGCACCTTCTTTCGGCGATAAAGACATCTCCTTCTGACTCACCACTTCGCCCTTATGTAGGTACACCAGGGCCAGATCTGTCCCTCGTGGCAAGGTGACCTCCCCGGGGCCCTCATTCAAAGCAGGAAGACTACTGTACACAAGATGAGGTGCAAACAACAAAGGGTAGATTTATTGGGAGGCAAGGAATGAAGTGGGTGAGGAAGATGCAAACAGGTGTATGCAATGGCAAGAGACACTTTACACTTTACAAGAGTTATGAACTTTATCTTGTCCGTAAAATAGTACGGTGCTACAACTATTACAGCCTCAAAATATGTCTCACAAGCAAATTTAAACAATAAACAAATAACGATGCTACTCTACATATAACCTCCCTGGCCTTTACTAAGCAGGCCCCACGGCTGCCGTGCACTGCCTACTGAAGCCTACACTAGGCCATAACAGGTGCACCAAACAGGAACAGACTCACGGTGATGTTGGGGACTCAGGTCCAGTCCCAGGGGGGCCCCCAGAAGTCTAATATGGCGGTGCGCACGGCTTTCTGTCAGCTCTGTGAAACGTGGTCTTCTCCTTGCTTCTGGGTCCTAGGGATGCTCCTAGAAACTGTAAGTCCCTTTCTCAGTAACTTTGTGGCTTCACAAACTAGCACAGAACAGCCACCTTTGCTGTACCTGGAAAAGTCTTGCAAATTTCGCAAGTACACTGCGTCCCAGGCTGAGGGACCTTTCTTGTAGCAAACAGCACACAGTTCTCTCTGTCGCAGCTTCAGCTCACACACACAGTTCAGGCTCAACTCCTCCCCTTATTCTAGGGCAGTTCATCTTCACAGTCTATAGCAGGGGGGAAGCAGAACATTCCATCACACCAAACAAGGGGGTGCTGCCTCTTAAAGTGGCAGCGTGTTACTGTCCATAACAGCACCACCCTCTTACAGTAGCACCAGCATCCCTGAATGCTTCCTCTCTCCCCTGGCAGGGACATCAACTTACTCACTGCTGCAGCCCCTGTCCCGCACTTCCTCCTCTTTCCTATCCAGCATCAGCCGGGGACTGCGCACGGCACACAGATCCCAAGGCACTGTGCTTAGGGCACGCTCTCCCTCCTTCTTAAAGGGACCATATCTGCTGTCCTAAAGTGTCCAAAGCTAATGGTTGGGAGACACTTATTATTTAATATACCTCCACCTGCATGAAGGTGATTGTGAAACTTTGTTAATTTGTTCCCAACAGGCTTGTTAGTTCACAGGTCCCTGTCCATTAGTACCCACTAGTTCTGCTAGAGTCTGCCTGTTCCTAGCCCTGCCTGCTGTTTTTTTGCCTGGTACCAGTTAGTCCTTGCTGGTACCTGTCTTGTCAGTCTCTATTACAGTCAGACCCTTGCCATGCCAATCTATATATCAACTGGACCCTCCTGCACCTGCCATGACAGTCTGGATAGCACTCAGACCCTTCTGCATCTGTGGTTCCTGTGTTCCTGCCTTGTCTGCCTGTATCAGCTGTATTCTCCTTCTGGGTTGTTCCAGCTTCTTTTCCCTTGGGGGTCAGCTGACGTGCTTCCATGGTCTGTCCAGAAGTAGCATCTGGTGTCCATCGGAAGCCAAGCCTAACACCACCTTCACTGGCTCTAGTGAAGAGTCAAGTGCTCAGTCAATCCCACCCAGGCTCTCCTCGGACCATGGCACAGTGGTTCCACCACCCCATTACAATCTTCATGCATGACAAAGCATCATCTCATACTGCAAAGAATACCTTTGAGTCATTGCTATGGACGTAAAAGGAGAGAAATTCATGGTGTGGCCACCATCCTATCCTGACCTCAACCCTATAGAGAACCTTTGGAGTATCATCAAGCAAACTATCTTTGAGGGTGGAAGGCAGTTCACATCAAGCAGAAACTATCCAAAAACTCATAAATTCAATGGATGCAAAAATAGTGAAGGTGATATCAAAAAAGGTCCTATGTAGGGTTGAGCGACTTTTGCTTTTTTAGGATCGAGTCGGGTTTCGTGAAACCCGACTGTCTCGAAAGTCGGATCATGTGAAATCGGCCGATTATTGTGAAAAGTCGGGGGGCCGACCGAAACACGAAACCCAATGCAAGTCTATGAGGATATTTTTATTTATTTTTTTTTTTTCTCTCTCTCTCTCTCTCTCTCTCTCTCCTCCGTCCCTGCAAAGTTTGTGTTTCACTGTGCAAATCGCTATATCCCAAACGTTAACATGGCGGCTTTACCCCCTGTGACGCCGCACAAAGCAAGCCGGAACCTATGTCATCACGCTGCCCACACTCCTTCATTGGCTGAAAAAATGGCGGGGAAAGCGTCATATGAAACGCGACTTTGGCGCGAAGATCGCCGACCGCATGGCCGATGCCACAGTGGGATCGGGTCGGGTTTCATGAAACCCGACTTTGCTGAAAGTCGGCGACTTTTGAAAATGTCCGATCCGTTTCGCTCAACCCTAGTCCTATGTTAACATGTGACATGTAACAGAAGAAGCAAGGTGAAGCGCACATCAGGGTGAGGGGACATAACTCCTCACATCTTCTATGCCTTGATGATTACTGCAATATTAGGTAACCTGTATTACCATACATATTAATCTGTATTTTGACTTATACCATGGGCACCACAGTGGAGGATGAAATTAAGTAGTAAAAGAATTACAGCATTTTCTAGACTCTTGGTCTGGAATATATAGAGTTACCTCTTTTTGCTTGGCACTAAGTTATTAATCTAAGTGTTCAGCACATGCTTTAGGTCAGGTGTATTTTGTGTCCCTGTTTTAGGGTACGCTCACATCTGCGCATATAAAGTAGCTGAGATTCTCAGCCAGAAAAGATGGAGAGTATCAGATGAGTATCATGCGTGTGTGCGTTTTTTCCTCATCTAGCATCCATATGACATGCGTATGCAATCCATACACAACGTGTTTTTATCATCAGCTTTTACATACAGCAATTCTCTATGTCATTTCAAGCTACTTTTCTAACTAATATAGCAATTTTCTATACAGATTTACAGTGGGTTTGGAAAGTGTTCAGACTCCTTTAAATTTTTCACTCTTTGTTTCATTGCAGCCATTTAGTAAATTCAAGCAAGTTCATTTTTTTCTCATTAATGTACACTCTGCACCCCATCCTGACGGAAAAAAACAGAAATGTAGAAATGTTTGCAAATTTATTAAAAAAGAAAAACTGAAATATCATATGGCCATAAGTATTCAGATCCTTTCCTCAGACACTCATATTTAAGTCACATGCTGTCCATTTCCTTGTGATCCTCCTTGAGATGGTTCTACTCCTTTATTGGAGTCCAGCTGTGTTTAATTAACCCCTTCATGACCTTGCCGTTTTTTGCAATTCTGACCAGTGTCCCTTTATGAGGTAATAACTCAGGAACGCTTCAACGGATCCTAGCGATTCTGAGATTGTTTTTTCGTGACATATTGGGCTTCATGTTAGTGGTAAATTTAGGTCGATAATTTCTGAGTTTATTTGTGAAAAAAATGGAAATTTGGCAAAAATTTTGAAAATTTCGCAATTTTCACATTTTGAATTTTTATTCTGTTAAACTAGAGAGTTATGTGACACAAAATAGTTAATAAATAACATTTCCCACATGTCTACTTTACATCAGCACAATTTTGGAAACAAATTCTTTTTTTGCTAGGAAGTTGTAAGGGTTAAAATTTGACCAGTGATTTCTCATTCTTACAACAAAATTTACAAAACCATTTTTTTTAGGGACCACCTCACATTTGAAGTCAGTTTGAGGGTTCTATATGGCTGAAAATACCCCAAAGTGACACCATTCTAAAAACTGCACCCCTCAAGATGCTCAAAACCACATTCAAGAAGTTTATTAACCCTTCAGGTGTTTCACAGCAGCAGAATCAACATGGAAGTAAAAAATGAACATTTAACTTTTTAGTCACAAAAATGATCTTTTAGCGAAATTTTTTTATTTTCCCAAGGGTAAAAGGAGAAACTGGACCACGAACGTTGTTGTTCAATTTGTTCTGAGTACGCTGATACCTCATATGTGGGGGTAAACCACTGTTTGGGCGCACGGCAGGGCTCGGAAGGGAAGGAGCGCCATTTGACTTTTTCAATGAAAAATTATCTCCATCGCTAGCAGACACCATGTCACGTTTGGAGAGCCCCTGTGTGCCTAAACATTGGAGCTCCCCCACAAGTGACCCCATTTTGGAAACTAGACCCCCAAAGGAACTTATCTAGAAGCATAGTGAGCACCTTAAACTCTCAGGTGCTTCACAAATTGATCCGTAAAAATGAAAAAGTACTTTTTTTTCACACAAAATTTCTTTTAGCCTCAATTTTTTCATTTTCACATGGGCAACAGGATAAAATGGATCCTAACATTTGTTGGGCAATTTCTCCTGAGTACGCCGATACCTCATATGTGGGGGTAAACCACTGTTTGGGTGCACGGCAAGGCTCGGAAGGGGAGGCGTGCCATTTGACTTTTTGAATGGAAAATTAGCTCCAATCATTAGCGGACACCATGTCGCGTTTGGAGAGCCCCTGTGTGCCTAAACATTGGAGCTCCCCTAAAAGTGACCCCATTTTGGAAACTAGACCCCCCCAAGGAACTTATCTAGATGCATAGTGAGCACTTATAACCCCCAGGTGCTTTACAGAAGTTTATAACGCAGAGCCGTGAAAATAAAAATAATTTTTCTTTCCTCAAAAATGATTTTTAGCCCAGAATTTTTTATTTTCCCAAGGGTAATAGGAGAAATTGGACCCCAAATGTTGTTGTCCAGTTTGTCCTGAGTACGATGATACCCCGTATGTGGGGGTAAACCACTGTTTGGGCGCACCGCAGGGCTCGGAAGGGAAGGCACGCCATTTGGCTTTTTGAATGGAAAATTAGCTCCAATCATTAGCGGACACCATGTCGCGTTTGGAGAGCCCCTGTGTGCCTAAACATTGGAGCTCCCACACAAGTGACCCCATTTTGGAAACTAGACCTCCGAAGGAACTAATCTAGTTGTGTGGTGAGCACTTTGAACCCCCAAGTGCTTCACAGAAGTTTATAACGCAGAGCCATGAAAATAAAAAATAATTTTTCTTTTCTCAAAAATGATTTTTTAGCCCACATTTTTTTATTTTCCCAAGGGTAACAGGAGAAATTGGACCCCAAAAGTTGTTGTCCAGTTTCTCCTGAGTACGCTGATACCCCATATGTGGGGGTAAACCGCTGTTTTGGACATGTTGCGTTTGGAGACCCCTGATGTGCCTAAACAGTGGAAACCCCTCAATTCTAACTTCAACACTAACCCCAACACACCCCTAATCCTAATCCCAACTGTAGCCATAACCCTAATCACAACCCTAACCCCAACACACCCCTAACCACAACCCTAACCCCAACACACCCGTAACCCTAATTCCAATCCTAATCCCAACCCTAACCCTAATCCCAACCCTAACCACAACTGTAACCCCAACACACCCCTAACCCTATCCGTAACCCTAACCACAAGCCTAATCTTAACCTTATTTCTAACCCTAGCCCTAATTCCAACCCTAACTCTAATTGCAACCCTAACCCTAAGGCTATGTGCCCACGTTGCGGATTCGTGTGAGATTTTTCCGCACGATTTTTGAAAAATCTGCAGGTAAAAGGCACTGCGTTTTACCTGCGGATTTACAGCAGATTTCCAGTGTTTTTTTTGTGCGGATTTCACCTGCGGATTCCTATTGAGGAACAGGTGTAAAACGCTGCGGAATCTGCACAAAGAATTGACATGCTGCGGAAAATACAACGCAGCGTTTCTGCACGGAATTTTCCGCACCATGGGCACAGCGGATTTGGTTTTCCATAGGTGTACATGGTACTGTAAACCTGATGTAAAACTGCTACGAATTCGCAGCGGCCAATCCGCTGCGGATCCGCGGCCAATCCGCTGCGGATCCACGGCCAATCCGCTGCGGATCTGCGGCCAATCCGCTGCGGATCCGCAGCCAAATCCGCACTGTGTGCACATGCCATAACCCTAACCCTAACCCTACCCCTAACCCTACCCCTAACCCTAACCCTAACCCTACCCCTAGTTCTAACCCTAGTTCTAACCCTAACCCTAGTGGAAAAAGAAAAAAATATATTTTCTTTATTTTATTATTGTCCCTACCTATGGGGGTGATAAAGGGGGGGGTTTATTTATTATTTTTTTTATTTTGATCGCTGTGATAGAACCTGCCACAGCGTTCAAAATGTACTTGTAACGAATCTGCCAGCCGGCAGATTCGGCGGGCGCACTGAGCATGCGCCCGCCATCTTGGAAGATGGCGGCGCCCAGGGAGAAGACGGACCGACTTCGGGAGGCTCGGTAAGTATGAGGGGGTGGTGGGGGGTGGATCGGAGCACAGGGGGGGATCGGAGGACGGGGGGAGCGGACAGGAGCACGGGGGAGCGGACAGGAGCACGGGGGAGCGAACAGGGGGACGGAGGGGGGTACCGGACAGAACGGAGGACTGGGGAGGAGATCGGGGGTGGTGGGGGGGGCCAGAACATGATTTCCAGCCATGGCAGATGCTATTGCAGCATCGGCCATGGCTGGATTGCAATATTTCACCATTTTCATAGGTGAAATATTGCAAATTGCTCTGATTGGCTGTTGCACTTTCAATCGATCGTAGCCACGTGGGGGCAAAGCCACCCCCTCTAGGCTGAAGTACAACTCCCCCTCTCCCTGCAGATCGGGTAAAATAGGAGTTAACCCTTTCACCCGATCTGCAGGGATGCGATCATTCCATGACGCCACATAGGCGTCATAGGTCGGGAAGGGGTTAAACTGATTTCTGCAGTACTCAAGGTTTCTAAGAGCACAGTGGCCTCCATAATCCTTAAATGGAAGAAGTTTGGGACCACCAAAGTCGTCCTAGACCTGGCCATCCAGCCAAACTGAGCAATCGTGGGAGAAGAACCTTGGTGAGAGAGGTAAAGTAGAACCCCAAGATCACTGTGGCTGAGCTCCAGAGATGCAGTAGGGAGATGGGAAAAAGTTCCACAAAGTCAACTATCACTGTAGCCCTCCACCAGTTGGGCCTTTATGGCAGAGTGACCTGAAGGAAGCATCTCCTCAGTGCAAAACATATGAAAGCTTGCATAAAGTTTGCTAAAAAACACATGAAGGACTCCCAGACTATGAGAAATTAGATTCTCTGGTCTGGTGAGATGAAGATAGACCTTTTTGGTGATAATTCTAAGCGGTATGTGTGGAGAAAACCAGGCACTGCTCATCACTAGTGTTGAGCATTCCGATACCGCAAGTATCGGGTATTGGCCGATACTTGCGGTATCGGAATTCCGATACCGGGATTCCGATACTTGCCGCGTATCGGATACCGGAATCGGAAGTTCCAAGATTCAAAATGCAGAAATTCAGCCAATGAGAATGATTCCAAGTGTGGGCACATCCTGTTTAGCATGGAGGGCATGAAACTACTGGCAAGGCTGTGATTGGCTGCTGAAATGATGTCATGATGCAGTTTAAAAGTCGCTGGCGCCATTTTGCGATCACTCTGCTGTGAATTCAGTTAGTGACAGGACGCTGTTTGCTGACTGAGGGACAGTTTAGAGATAGCGATTTGCTTCTTTGTGCTTTCCAAAGGCTAATTTAGCAACCGCTGTGTTCACCTACTATTCACCTTGCTTTTGCCTTGTAGCGCTGTTTTCACAGCGATCTGCAAGGTCTGTGTGTGTGTGTGTGAGTGCAGCCCACTCTCTAGTCTGAGTGCAGCCACATAGGCCATCCATAGCTGGTTGTATTCAGTTCAGGGAGGGTGGTTCATTGCCTCATACTGTTCTTTTTTCTTTTTTTTTTCAAGTAGTGTAGTCTGCTGCTAATTTATTCAAAAAAATCCTATTAGTGTCTTTCCACCCGTCTCCAGCTAATTTGTGGAAAAACACTACATAGGATAACGTAGAGGAGGGTTTTTGGGCCTTGCAGCGCCGTTTACGGCTGTCTGCACGGTCTCCGTGTGATTGCAGCTCGCCCTGTAGTCTGTGAGCAGCCATAGCCTGGTTGTCTCCAGCTCAGGGTTGTTCACTGCGTCATACCGCCAAATCAATTTTCATTTTGTTTTAAGTAGTGCAGGCTGCTGCACATTTTTTCAAAAAATTCCTATTAGTGTCTTTCCACCCGTCTCCAGCTAATTTGTGGAAAAACACTACATAGGATAACGTAGAGGAGGGTTTTTGGGCCTTGCAGCGCCGTTTACGGCTGTCTGCACGGTCTCCGTGTGACTGCAGCTCGCCCTGTAGTCTGTGAGCAGCCATAGCCTGGTTGTCTCCAGCTCAGGGTTGTTCACTGCGTCATACCGCCAAATCAATTTTCATTTTGTTTTAAGTAGTGCAGGCTGCTGCACATTTTTTCAAAAAATTCCTATTAGTGTCTTTCCACCCGTCTCCAGCTAATTTGTGGAAAAACACTACATAGGATAACGTAGAGGAGGGTTTTTGGGCCTTGCAGCGCCGTTTACGGCTGTCTGCACGGTCTCCGTGTGACTGCAGCTCGCCCTGTAGTCTGTGAGCAGCCATAGCCTGGTTGTCTCCAGCTCAGGGTTCTTCACTGCGTCATACCGCCAAATCAATTTTCATTTTGTTTTAAGTAGTGCAGGCTGCTGCACATTTTTTCAAAAAAATCCTATTAGTGTCTTTCCACCCGTCTCCAGCTAACTTGTGGAAAAACACTACATAGGATAACGTAGAGGAGGGTTTTTGGGCCTTGCAGCGCCGTTTACGTCTGTCTGCACGGTCTCCGTGTGACTGCAGCTCTATCCGTTGTCAGTTCAGCCCCAAAAAAATAAATAAATAATAAAGTTCACCAAACACACCAGTTACACCACTTTACATTTGTGTAGGCCACATTAGCTCATATTAAAGTCTAGTCCACACTTTAGAAAATTAGTGTTTCTTATACCTGTTAGGAGGAGTTGCTCTGGAATAAGCACACAAAGCCGTTAGTACTTTTCTGCTTATCTTTATCAGTCAACCAAGATGAAGAAGGCAGTGAGTAAGGCACGTGGGCGTGGGCGTGGGCGCGGAGCAGGGAGGGGACGTGGGGATTCTGTGCCTGCTGCGGGCACCGGTGACTCATCAGCACCCACTTTCACCAGGCAACAGTCATTCATGCGCAGCTTTGTGTCAGAGTGCCGTACACCGCTGCTGCGTGAAGAACAAATTGAAGCCGTTGTCGGATGGATGGCAGCTAATGCATCAACTTCAATTAGTGCCACATCCTCTCAGACACAGAGCACTGGAGAGCAGCCATCTGTCTCTTCACCACCTGCCAAATTGCCCAGGCAGACAGAGAGCCCAGGACAGGAGCCGTCTCTACTTCTGTTCTCTGAATCTCTTGGCTTGGAAACAGGGGGCCAGCCAAGCAGCATTGGAGAAATGGAAGAAGAGGCAGGGTGCAGTGATGCCCAACAGCTTTTTCTCTCTTCCTCTGAAGAGGCGGGTGGGCCAGTGGCTCCGGTCACCACATCGCAGGCCGCATCAGCTGATGATGACACTCAGGTGCCACTTACTGGTGCGTGCTCTGCTGCTGAGACTACCCAGGAGGAGCAGTTGGGGGCAGAGGGTAGTGTAGATGATGAGGTCCTTGACCCATCTTGGCGTGAGGGACAGGAAGGTGGTGGGAGCAGCTCTGAGGAAGAGATTCCCCGTACGGCCCAAAGAGGGAGAGGGAGGGGGAAGACTGCGGATCCTGCAGCCTCCGCTTTGGCACCCGTTAGGAGCATGTCTCTTCCAAAAGCCAAAAAGGGCGCTCCCAAGACTTGCAGTGCCTGGTCCTTTTTTGACACAGTTGCAGATGACATTTGCTATGTCAGATGCAAGGTGTGTCATCAAAAAGTCAAAAGAGGTCGAAATGTCAGCAACCTCAATACCTCCAACATGTGGAAACATGTGCGCAACAGGCACCCGGCGGAGTTAGAAAAACACACTGAAGAGCTAGGCCAACCAACAGCGGCAGCTACCACCTCTTCAGCTCGTGTTGCCTCTTCCTCTAGCTCACACGCAGCTGGTTCGGCTTCCTCCCAGGATCGCCGTGGAAGAACCTCTGGCCCTGTTGTCCAGAGACCCGCTGTAATTCCACCCGCAGCACCACTTTCCCAGTCATCCACACACTCCCAGCCCAGTCTACAGCCATCGGTAGTACAGGCATGGGAGAAAAGGCGGCCTTTCTCGTCAAACCACCCACGAGCACAGGCTCTGACTGCAGGCATTGCCAAACTTCTGTCACTGGAAA
Source organism: Ranitomeya variabilis (assembly GCF_051348905.1). Classification (NCBI taxonomy): domain Eukaryota; kingdom Metazoa; phylum Chordata; class Amphibia; order Anura; family Dendrobatidae; genus Ranitomeya; species Ranitomeya variabilis. The sequence goes on from NC_135237.1 coordinate 287,919,074, forward strand.
TGCTGTCATTCAGGCTGGTGGAGACTGACAGCTTCCGTGACTTGATGTCATTGGCAGTCCCACAGTACAATGTGCCCAGCCGCTTTTACTTCAGCAGGCAAGCCGTCCCTGCCCTGCACAAGCATGTGGAGGGACACATAAAACACGCGCTACTGAACGCCGTCAGTAGCAAGGTCCACCTCACCACCGATGCGTGGACCAGTCAACATGGACAGGGGCGATACCTTTCCCTCACTGCCCATTGGGTTAATGTCGTTGAGCCGGGTACAGACCGTGCGAGTGGCGCAGGACGTGTCCTGCCCACTCCAAGGATTGCAGGAATCCATTCTGTACGCATTGACTCCTCCTCTTACACCAGTTCCTCAGAATCATCGCTGCAGGAGCCGTCACAGTCCACCTCCACATGGACCCGTGATGAACGTGTACCTGTTACGACCGACATGAGCACAGCCGTGGCCAAACGTCAACAGGCCGTCTTGAAATTAATTTTTTTGGGGAATCGTAGCCACACAGCGCAGGAGCTCTGGAATGCCATCAAGCAGGAGAGCGATGTGTGGTTTGTGCCAGCGAATCTCCAGCCAGGCATGGTAGTGTGTGATAATGGCCGAAATCTGGTGGCAGCTCTGGGCCTCGGCAACCTCACTCACATCCCATGTCTGGCACATGTGCTCAATTTGGTCGTGCAGAGCTTTTTGAGGGACTATCCGGATCTTGATGCACTGCTGCACAAGGTCCGCCTAGAGTGTGCTCACTTGCGGCGTTCCAGCACGGCAAAAGCGCGCATTGCGGCTCTGCAGCGCCGACACCACCTGCCGGAACATCGCATCATATGTGACCTACCTATCAGGTGGAATTCCACGTTACATATGTTGGAGCGGTTGTGTGAGCAGCAGCAAGCTGTAATGGAGTACCAGCTGCTTCAGGCGCAAAGAAGTCGCAGTCAGCGCCGTACAGACTTCACAACCACAGAGTGGGCCACTATGAATGACGTCTGCCAGGTTTTGCGTCCCTTTGATTATTCCACGCGGATGGCGAGTGCAGATGATGCACTAGTCAGCATGACTGTCCCCCTTATCTGCCTGCTTGAAAAATCACTGCAAGCGCTAAGGGATGATGTTGTGGAAGAGGTGGAGGATGAGGATTCAGCATTTCCATCATCTTCTGGACAGTCAGCGCCACGTGGTTCCTCACAAACGCGTAGGCAGGGGACAGTTTGTGAGGAGGATGAGGAGGAGTCAATGGAGGAGGAAGACATCCGTCCAGAGGAGGGAGTTACCGAATTGTCCAGTACTCAGTGTGTACAGCGAGGGTGGGGTGATGACGAGCGGGCAGATATCACGCCTCCAGCAGGGGACAGCGTTTCTTGGGCAGTTGGCAGTCTGCAGCACATGGTGGATTACATGCTGCAGTGCCTGAGAAACGACCGCCGCATCGCCCACATTCTCAACATGTCTGATTATTGGGTGTTCACCCTCCTCGATCCTCGCTACCGGGACAACGTAGAAAGCCTCATCACACCGTTGAACCGGGAGCGAAAAATGCGGGAGTACCAAGACACACTGGTCAATTCCATCATCTTCTCCATTCCAACTGAGAGAAGTGCTGCTAATGCATTCCAAAGCAGCTCAGTGCGTCCAGGCAGTGGTGGAGGCTCTGCACAAAGAGGGAGCAGAAGCAGTGCCTCTGCCCAAGGCAAGACCAGTATGGCCCAACTGTGGCACAGTTTTCTGTGCCCCCCACAAAAGTCTACACCATCACAGACGGCTCCAGTCAGCAGGAGGCAACGGTTCCGTCAGATGGTGACAGACTACATGTCTTGCCCTCTTGCTGTACTCCCAGACGGCTCTTCCCCTTTCAAGTTTTGGGTCTCAAAGCTGGATACATGGCTAGAGCTAAGCCAGTATGCATTGGAGGTGCTGTCTTGCCCTGCGGCCAGTGTATTATTGGAACGTGTCTTTAGTGCTGCAGGTGGTGTACTAACTGACCGTCGCATGCGACTATCCTCCGATAACATTGACCGGCTTACTTTCCTGAAAATGAACAAGGCCTGGATCTCGCAGGAATTTGCCACTCCTCCTCCTGATTAAATAATTAGGTCACTGTATACGTTATCCAGGTCTCCTGTTGTGTTCATCTTTCTACCACCTGAACTTAAATTCCTGGGCTCCAACACCGCCAGTTGAGGCTCAGAAGTGCCGTCTGCACAGTCAAAACATACGACCCAGTGTTATTGGGTTTCAGTAACGTCAGCTGATCCCCAGCTGTGTAGCCGGCAATGTGTCATGCGACCGCCACGCTGACACAACAACTGAAATGTAAGGGAATCTGTCCCCCCCCCCAAGGCGTTTGTTACTGAAAGAGCCTCCTTGTGCAGCAGTAATGCTGCACAAGGAAAAGGTAGCTATTTTGGTTTAGCTCCTTGCACACGCAGAACTTAACACTTATAAAATGTGTCCTGATACCGTAAAACCGTCCCGGAGGTGGGACTTTCCTTCGTAATATGACGCAGCACAGCCGTCATTCCTCCCCCCCGGCGCCGCGCCCCGGCTCCTCAGCGTTGTTTGATTCCGTCCCGGAGCCTGCGCTGTTATGTTATCCCGTGGCCAGGCACACTTAGCGCTGCCCGTCTTCTGGCATCATTTGGTGTCAGGATGGCTGCGCCTGTGCGGCCGCGCTGGCCGAGAGCCCGCCTCGCAGTGTCTTCTGATTTAATCCCACTGGGGGCCTGGGATCCATAGACATGCGCAGTGCATATCTGAACCTCCACCTCTCACTCATCTCCCTATGGCTTCTTCAGACTGTTCGGTGTCAGCTGGTCCCTAATAGCATGCCACGGCCGTGACACCGCACAGTCTTAAGAAGCCGTAGGGAGGGGAGTGAGAGGCGAGGATATGCACTGCGCATGGCCATGGATCCCAGGCCCACAGTGGGATAAAATCAGAAGACACTGCGAGGCGGGCTCTCGGCCAGCGCGGCCGCACAGGCGCAGCCAGCCTGACACCAAATGATGTCAGAAGATGGGCAGCGCTAAGTGTGCCTGGCCAAGGGATAACATAACAGCGCAGGCTCCGGGACGGAATCAAACTACGCTGAGGAGCCGGGGCGCGGCGCCCGGGGGGGAGGAATGACGGCTGTGCTGCGTCATATTACGAAGGAAAGTCCCACCTCTGGGACGGTTTCACGGTTTCAGGGGACACATTTTATAAGTGTTTAGTTCTGTGTTTGCAAGGAGCATGATGAAAAGAGCCAACTTTTCCTTTTGCATCTTTTGTGCTGCACAAGCTGGCTCTTTCAGCTACAAACGCCTTGGGGGGGGGTTAAAGGTTCCCTTTCGACTTTCTCAGGCTTCGGCCTACATTGTGTTCCTCTGCTTTTCCACCTGTCCCTGGGCTCCAACACCGCTAGTTGCCGTCCAGAAGTGCTGTCCGCACAGTCCCAACAGTCGCTCCTCTGTTATTGGGGTTCAGTAACGTCAGCTGTTCCCCTGCTGTGTGTGTGGCAATCCCTCCTACCTCCTCCACCTCCTCCTCCTCCACCTGTCCCTGGGCTCCAACACCGCTAGTTGTTGCCTGGTAGTGCTGTACGCACAGTCCCGACAGTCCCTCCTCTGTTATTGGGGTTCAGTAACGTCAGCTGTTCCCCTGCTGTGTGTGTGGCAATCCCTCCTACCTCCTCCACCTCCTCCTCCTCCACCTGTCCCTGGGCTCCAACACCGCTAGTTGTTGCCTGGTAGTGCTGTACGCACAGTCCCGACAGTCCCTCCTCTGTTATTGGGGTTCAGTAACGTCAGCTGTTCCCCTGCTGTGTGTGTGGCAATCCCTCCTACCTCCTCCACCTCCTCCTCCTCCTCCACCTGTCCCTGGGCTCCAACACCGCTAGTTGTTGCCTGGTAGTGCTGTACGCACAGTCCCAACAGTCCCTCCTCTGTTATTGGGGTTCAGTAATGTCAGCTGTTCCCCTGCTGTGTGTGTGGCAATCCCTCCTACCTCCTCCACCTCCTCCTCCTCCTCCACCTGTCCCTGGGCTCCAACACCGCTAGTTGTTGCCTGGTAGTGCTGTACACACAGTCCCAACAGTCCCTCCTCTGTTATTGGGGTTCAGTAACGTCAGCTGTTCCCCTGCTGTGTGTGTGGCAATCCCTCCTACCTCCTCCACCTCCTCCTCCTCCACCTGTCCCTGGGCTCCAAAACCGCTAGTTGTTGCCTGGTAGTGCTGTACGCACAGTCCCGACAGTCCCTCCTCTGTTATTGGGGTTCAGTAACGTCAGCTGTTCCCCTGCTGTGTGTGTGGCAATCCCTCCTACCTCCTCCACCTCCTCCTCCTCCTCCACCTGTCCCTGGGCTCCAACACCGCTAGTTGTTGCCTGGTAGTGCTGTACGCACAGTCCCAACAGTCCCTCCTCTGTTATTGGGGTTCAGTAACGTCAGCTGTTCCCCTGCTGTGTGTGTGGCAATCCCTCCTACCTCCTCCACCTCCTCCTCCTCCTCCACCTGTCCCTGGGCTCCAACACCGCTAGTTGTTGCCTGGTAGTGCTGTACGCACAGTCCCGACAGTCCCTCCTCTGTTATTGGGGTTCAGTAACGTCAGCTGTTCCCCTGCTGTGTGTGTGGCAATCCCTCCTACCTCCTCCACCTCCTCCTCCTCCACCTGTCCCTGGGCTCCAACACCGCTAGTTGTTGCCTGGTAGTGCTGTACGCACAGTCCCGACAGTCCCTCCTCTGTTATTGGGGTTCAGTAACGTCAGCTGTTCCCCTGCTGTGTGTGTGGCAATCCCTCCTACCTCCTCCACCTCCTCCTCCTCCTCCACCTGTCCCTGGGCTCCAACACCGCTAGTTGTTGCCTGGTAGTGCTGTACGCACAGTCCCAACAGTCCCTCCTCTGTTATTGGGGTTCAGTAACGTCAGCTGTTCCCCTGCTGTGTGTGTGGCAATCCCTCCTACCTCCTCCACCTCCTCCTCCTCCTCCACCTGTCCCTGGGCTCCAACACCGCTAGTTGTTGCCTGGTAGTGCTGTACGCACAGTCCCGACAGTCCCTCCTCTGTTATTGGGGTTCAGTAACGTCAGCTGTTCCCCTGCTGTGTGTGTGGCAATCCCTCCTACCTCCTCCACCTCCTCCTCCTCCACCTGTCCCTGGGCTCCAACACCGCTAGTTGTTGCCTGGTAGTGCTGTACGCACAGTCCCGACAGTCCCTCCTCTGTTATTGGGGTTCAGTAACGTCAGCTGTTCCCCTGCTGTGTGTGTGGCAATCCCTCCTACCTCCTCCACCTCCTCCTCCTCCTCCACCTGTCCCTGGGCTCCAACACCGCTAGTTGTTGCCTGGTAGTGCTGTACGCACAGTCCCGACAGTCCCTCCTCTGTTATTGGGGTTCAGTAACGTCAGCTGTTCCCCTGCTGTGTGTGTGGCAATCCCTCCTACCTCCTCCACCTCCTCCTCCTCCTCCACCTGTCCCTGGGCTCCAACACCGCTAGTTGTTGCCTGGTAGTGCTGTACGCACAGTCCCAACAGTCCCTCCTCTGTTATTGGGGTTCAGTAACGTCAGCTGTTCCCCTGCTGTGTGTGTGGCAATCCCTCCTACCTCCTCCACCTCCTCCTCCTCCACCTGTCCCTGGGCTCCAACACCGCTAGTTGCCGTCCAGAAGTGCTGTCCGCACAGAGCCAAACACCTCGCCAATGTGTTAGTGGGGTTCAGCACCGCCAGCTGTTCCCCTGCTGTGCAGCCGGCAACGTGTACTGCGACCGCCACGCAGGCACAACAAGTTAAATTTAAGGGAACCTGCCCCCCCCCCAGGCGTTTGTTACTGAAGGAGCAACCTTGTGCAGCAGTAATCAGTAATGATGCAAAGGGAAAAAGTGCCTCTTTTCGTGGTGCTCCTTGCACATGCTGATCCTAACACTTATGAAAAGTGTCCCCTCCTACCGTGATACCGTACGGTTGGTGGAACTTTCCTTTGTGATGTGACGCAGCACAGCCGTCATTCTTACCCCCTTGGAGCCGTGCGCCGCCTCCTCAGCGTTGTTTGAATCAGTCCCGGAGCCTGCGCTGTTAGGTTAGCCCTTGGCCATGCACACATTTTGCGCTGCCCGTCTTCTGACATCATTTGGTGTCAGGCTGGCTGTGCCTGTGCGGCCGCGCTGGCCGAGAGCCCGCCTCATACTGTCTTCTGATTTAATCCCACTGGGGGCCTGAGATCCATGGACATGCGCAGTGCATATCTGAACCTCCACCTCTCACTCATCTCCCTATGGCTTCTTCAGACTGTTCGGTGTCAGCTGGTCCCTAATAGCATGCCACGGCCGTGACACCGCACAGTCAGAAGAAGCCGTAGGGAGATGAGTGAGAGGTGGAGGTTCAGATATGCACTGCGCATGTCCATGGATCTCAGGCCCCCAGTGGGATTAAATCAGAAGACAGTACGAGGCGGGCTCTCGGCCAGCGCGGCCGCACAGGCGCAGCCAGCCTGACACCAAATGATGTCAGAAGACGGGCAGCGCAAAATGTGTGCATGGCCAAGGGCTAACCTAACAGCGCAGGCTCCGGGACTGATTCAAACAACGCTGAGGAGGCGGCGCACGGCGCCAAGGGGGTAAAAATGACGGCTGTGCTGCGTCACATCACAAAGGAAAGTTCCACCTACCGGACGGTATCACGGTAGGAGGGGACACTTTTTATAAGTGTTAGGTTCAGCATGTGCAAGGACCATAATTAAAAGAGCTAAGTTTACCTTTTCCAGCATTAGTGCTGTACACGATGGCTCTTTCAGCTACAAACGCCTGGGGGGGGGGTTAAAGTTTCCCTTTCAACTTGCTCCAGTGCAGGCTTCGGCCTACACTCTGCTCCCTCTCCTCCTCCTGCTGACCCTGGGCTCTAACACCGCCAGTTGGGGCCCAGATGTGCCAGCTGCACAGAGCCAAACACCAGCCAATGTGTCAGTGGGGTTCAGCACCGCCAGCTGTTCCCCTGCTGTGTAGCCGGCAACGTGTCCTGAAACAGCCACGCAGACACAAGAACTGAAATTGAAGGAAACCTGTCCCCCCTCCCCAGGCGTTTTTACGTTTTACAGCCACCTTGTACGACAGTAATGCTGCATGTGTGCAAGGTGGCTCATAAACGTATTCTCCTCGCACATGTGGAACTGAAAACACGTCTAAAATGTGTCCTCTGTGTGACCATTTAACCGTCCCGGTGGTGTGACTTTCCTTTGTAATGACACGCTGCAACCCCCTTGGTAGCGCTGCCTGTCATGATCTCAATGGCAAGAGAACATAGCATAAGCATATATAGGAACTAGCTCTTGGAAGATGGGAACTGAGCTGACCATGAACTAAACCTAACGCACAACTAGCAGTGGCCGGGTAGCATGCCTACGTTGATTCTAGATGCCCAGCACCAGCCGGAGGACTAAATAAAACTAGCAGAGGAAAATATTAGTCCTAGCTCACCTCTAGAGAAATACCCCGAAAGGAGACAGAGGCCTCCCACATGTATTGGCGGTGAGTTGAGATGAAATAACAAACGTAGTATGAAAATAGGTTTAGCAAATTTGAGGTCCACTTACTACATAGCAGAAGACAGAAAGGACACTTTCATGGTCAGCTGAAAACCCTATCAAAAACACCATCCAGAAATTACTTTAAAACTCTGGCATTAACTCATAACACCAGAGTGGCAATTCCTGTTCACAAGAGCTTTCCAGACACAGTAACGAAACTACAGCTGTGAACTGGAACAAAAATGCAAAAACAAACATGGACAAGAGTCCAACTTATCTAGTAGTTGTCTAGGAGCAGGAACAAGCACAGAGAGGCTTCTGATAACATTGTTGACCGGCAAGCAACTAACAGAGCAGCAAGGTTATATAGCGACTCCCACATCTTGATGGGAACAGGTGAACAGAGAAGATGAAGACACCAGTTCAATTCCACCAGTAGCCACCGGGGGAGCCCAGAATCCAAATTCACAACAGTACCCCCCCCTCAAGGAGGGGGCACCGAACCCTCACCAGAACCACCAGGGCGATCAGGATGGGCCCTATGAAAGGCACGAACCAGATCGGAGGCATGAACATCAGATGCATTCACCCAAGAATTATCCTCCTGGCCGTATCCCTTCCACTTGACCAGATACTGGAGTCTCCGTCTGGAAACACGAGAGTCTAAGATTTTCTCCACAACGTACTCCAACTCACCCTCAACCAACACCGGAGCAGGAGGCTCAACGGAAGGCACAACCGGTACCTCATACCTGCGCAATAATGACCGATGAAAAACGTTATGAATAGAAAAGGATGCAGGGAGGTCCAAACAGAAGGAAACAGGGTTAAGAATCTCCAATATCTTATACGGGCCGATAAACCGAGGCTTAAACTTAGGAGAAGAGACCCTCATAGGGACAAAACGAGAAGACAACCACACCAAATCCCCAACAGAAAGCCGAGGACCAACACGACGGTGGCGGTTGGCAAAAAGCTGAGTCTTCTCCTGGGACAACCTCAAATTGTCCACCACCTGCCCCCAGATCTGATGCAATCTCTCCACCACAGCATCCACTCCAGGACAATCCGAAGATTCCACCTGACCAGAGGAAAATCGAGGATGAAACCCCGAATTACAGAAAAACGGGGACACCAAAGTGGCAGAGCTGGCCCGATTATTGAGAGCGAACTCCGCCAATGGCAAAAAAGCAACCCAATCATCCTGGTCAGCAGACACAAAACACCTCAGATATGTCTCCAGGGTCTGATTAATCCGCTCGGTCTGGCCATTCGTCTGAGGATGGAAAGCGGACGAAAAAGATAAATCTATGCCCATCCTAGCACAGAATGCCCGCCAAAATCTAGACACGAATTGGGTCCCTCTGTCAGAGACGATATTCTCAGGAATACCATGCAAACGAACAACATTTTGAAAAAACAGAGGAACCAACTCGGAAGAAGAAGGTAACTTGGGCAGAGGAACCAAATGGACCATCTTAGAAAAACGGTCACACACCACCCAGATGACAGACATCTTCTGAGAAACAGGCAGATCTGAAATAAAATCCATCGAGATGTGCGTCCAAGGCCTCTTAGGAATAGGCAAGGGCAACAATAATCCACTAGCCCGAGAACAACAAGGCTTGGCCCGAGCACAAACGTCACAAGACTGCACAAAGCCTCGCACATCTCGTGACAGAGAAGGCCACCAGAAGGACCTTGCCACCAAATCCCTGGTACCAAAAATGCCAGGATGACCTGCCAACGCAGAAGAATGAACCTCAGAGATGACTCTACTGGTCCAATCATCAGGAACAAACAGTTTATCAGGTGGGCAACGATCAGGTCTATCCGCCTGAAACTCCTGCAAGGCCCGCCGCAGGTCTGGAGAAACGGCTGACAATACCACTCCATCCTTAAGGATACCTGTGGGCTCAGAGTTACCAGGCGAGTCAGGCTCAAAACTCCTAGAAAGGGCATCCGCCTTAACATTCTTAGAACCCGGTAGGTATGACACCACAAAATTTAACCGAGAGAAAAATAATGACCAGCGCGCCTGTCTAGGATTCAGGCGCCTGGCGGTCTCAAGATAAATCAAATTTTTGTGGTCAGTCAATACCACCACCTGATGTCTGGCCCCCTCAAGCCAATGGCGCCACTCCTCAAAAGCCCACTTCATGGCCAAAAGCTCCCGATTCCCAACATCATAATTCCGCTCAGCGGGCGAAAATTTACGGGAAAAGAAGGCACAAGGCCTCATCACGGAGCAATCAGAACTTTTCTGCGACAACACTGCCCCAGCTCCGATCTCAGAAGCGTCGACCTCAACCTGAAAAGGTAGAGCAACATCAGGCTGACGCAACACAGGGGCAGAGGAAAAACGGCGCTTAAGCTCCCGAAAGGCCTCCACAGCATCAGGGGACCAATCAGCAACATCAGCACCCTTCTTAGTCAAATCGGTCAATGGTTTAGCAATATCCGAAAAACCAGCAATAAATCGACGATAAAAGTTAGCAAAGCCCAAAAATTTCTGAAGACTCTTAAGAGAAGAGGGCTGCGTCCAATCACAAATAGCTTGAACCTTGACAGGATCCATTTCAATGGAAGAGGGGGAAAAAATATATCCCAAAAAGGAAATCCTCTGTACCCCAAAAACACACTTAGAACCCTTCACACACAAAGAATTAGACCGCAAAACCTGAAAAACCCTCCTGACTTGCTGGACATGAGAGTCCCAGTCATCCGAAAAAATCAGAATATCATCCAGATACACAATCATAAATTTATCCAAATAATCGCGAAAAATATCATGCATAAAGGACTGGAAAACTGACGGAGCATTAGAAAGACCAAAAGGCATCACTAAATACTCAAAGTGGCCCTCGGGCGTATTAAATGCGGTTTTCCACTCATCCCCCTGCCTGATTCGCACCAAATTATACGCCCCACGAAGGTCAATCTTAGAGAACCACTTGGCCCCCTTTATGCGAGCAAACAAATCAGTCAGCAACGGCAATGGGTATTGATATTTAACAGTGATTTTATTCAAAAGCCGATAATCAATACATGGTCTCAAAGAGCCGTCTTTTTTTGACACAAAGAAAAAACCGGCTCCTAAGGGAGATGACGATGGACGAATATGTCCCTTTTCCAAGGACTCCTTTATATATTCTCGCATAGCAGCATGTTCAGGCACAGACAGATTAAATAAACGACCCTTTGGGTATTTACTACCCGGGATTAAATCTATGGCACAATCGCACTCTCGGTGCGGAGGTAACGAACCAAGCTTGGATTCTTCAAAGACGTCACGATAGTCAGACAGGAACTCAGGAATTTCAGAGGGAATGGATGATGAAATGGAAACCACAGGTACATCCCCATGAGCCCCCTTACATCCCCAGCTCAACACAGACATAGCTCTCCAGTCGAGGACTGGGTTGTGAGATTGCAGCCAAGGCAATCCTAGCACCAAATCATCATGTAGATTATACAGCACCAGAAAGCGAATAATCTCCTGGTGATCCGGATTAATACGCATAGTTACTTGTGTCCAGTATTGTGGTTTATTATTAGCCAATGGGGTGGAGTCAATCCCCTTCAGAGGAACAGAAGTCTCCAAAGGCTCTAAATCATACCCACAGCGTTTGGCAAAGGACCAATCCATAAGACTCAAAGCGGCGCCAGAGTCGACATAGGCGTCCGTGGTAATAGATGACAAAGAGCAAATCAGGGTCACAGATAGAATAAATTTAGACGGTAAGGTGTAAATGGAAACAGATTTACCAAGCTTTTTAGTGCGCTTAGAGCATGCTGATATAACATGAGTAGAATCACCACAATAGAAACACAACCCATTTTTCCGTCTAAAATTCTGCCGCTCGCTTCGGGACAGAATTCTATCACACTGCATACTCTCTGGCGACTTCTCAGTGGACACCGCCAGATGGTGCACTGGTTTGCGCTCCCGCAAACGCCTATCGATCTGAATAGCCATTGTCATGGACTCATTCAGACCCGCAGGCACAGGGAACCCCACCATAACATCCTTAATGGCATCAGAGAGACCCTCTCTGAAAGTCGCCGCCAGGGCGCACTCATTCCACTGAGTAAGCACAGACCATTTACGGAATCTTTGGCAGTAAATTTCTGCTTCATCTTGCCCCTGAGATAGGGACATCAAAGTTTTTTCTGCCTGAAGCTCCAAATGAGGTTCGTCATAAAGCAACCCCAAGGCCAGAAAAAACGCATCCACATTGAGCAACGCAGGATCCCCTGGTGTCAATGAAAAAGCCCAGTCTTGAGGGTCGCCCCGGAGCAAGGAAATCACAATCCTGACCTGCTGTGCAGGGTCTCCGGCAGAGCGAGATTTCAGGGACAAAAATAATTTGCAATTATTTCGAAAATTCTGAAACCCGGATCTATTCCCCGAGAAAAATTCCGGCAAAGGAATTCTCGGCTCAGATACAGGTGCATGACAAACAAAATCTTGCAAATTTTGTACCTTCGTGGCGAGATTATGCAAACCTGCAGTTACACTCTGAAGATCCATTACAAACAGGTGGACACAGAGCCATTCAAGGGTTAAGAGGAGGTAAGAAGCAGCTAGACAGCAATTAAGGGCTAGGCAGCAAAACTCTGAGGGGGAAAAAAAAAAATTTCCCTTCAACACTTCTTTTTCTCCTGCTTCAGCCCAAACAATTAACACTTTGAGGGCCGGTCAAACTGTCATGATCTCAATGGCAAGAGAACATAGCATAAGCATATATAGGAACTAGCTCTTGGAAGATGGGAACTGAGCTGACCATGAACTAAACCTAACGCACAACTAGCAGTGGCCGGGTAGCATGCCTACGTTGATTCTAGATGCCCAGCACCAGCCGGAGGACTAAATAAAACTAGCAGAGGAAAATATTAGTCCTAGCTCACCTCTAGAGAAATACCCCGAAAGGAGACAGAGGCCTCCCACATGTATTGGCGGTGAGTTGAGATGAAATAACAAATGTAGTATGAAAATAGGTTTAGCAAATTTGAGGTCCACTTACTACATAGCAGAAGACAGAAAGGACACTTTCATGGTCAGCTGAAAACCCTATCAAAAACACCATCCAGAAATTACTTTAAAACTCTGGCATTAACTCATAACACCAGAGTGGCAATTCCTGTTCACAAGAGCTTTCCAGACACAGTAACGAAACTACAGCTGTGAACTGGAACAAAAATGCAAAAACAAACATGGACAAGAGTCCAACTTATCTAGTAGTTGTCTAGGAGCAGGAACAAGCACAGAGAGGCTTCTGATAACATTGTTGACCGGCAAGCAACTAACAGAGCAGCAAGGTTATATAGCGACTCCCACATCTTGATGGGAACAGGTGAACAGAGAAGATGAAGACACCAGTTCAATTCCACCAGTAGCCACCGGGGGAGCCCAGAATCCAAATTCACAACAGCTGCCCGTCTTCTGGCATCATTGTTTGGCTGCCTGCGCCTCTGCGGCCGCCCTGACCCACACAACGCCCCTCGGTGTCTTATTTCTTGGGACTGCGAGGGTGTGATTGATGGGCATGAGCGGTGCATCACTTCGCCTGTCCCTCATCTCCTTCCGCCTTCTTCAGACTGTGCGGCTTCATGGCCGCGGCATGCGATAAGGGATCAGCTGACGCCGCACAGTCTGAAGCGGGTGTAAAGACCCGAGTGCGAGAACATATGTGCTGCGCCAGGCCATGAATCCCAGCCCCGCAGTGTTTTAACAATGTTAAGACACTGCGGGGCTGGGATTCATGGTCATCGCGAACCGCACCGGCCGACATTAAATGAGGTCAGAAGATGGGCAGCGCTAACAGCGCTAGGCCGGGGGATAACACGACAGCGCAGACTCCTGTACAGCAAATAACAATGCTCAGGAGGCTGCACCCAGCACCAAGGTGGGATTCTTGACATCTGTGCTGCGTCTCATTACAAAGGGAACTCGCGCCTCCAACACAGTTTGACTGTTTAAAGGGCTAAATGTTATACGTGTTTCATTCAGCGTGTGCAAGGAGCAAAATTAAAAGAGCAACCTTTGACTTGTGCAGCACTACTGCTGCATAAGCTGTGGCTCTTCTACTTTGTAACCCCTGAGGGGGGGTTAAAGGTTACCTTTGAAATTGGTTCAAGTAGGCTTCGGCCTACACTCTGCTCCCCCTGCAGAGCCCGGGCTCCAACACCGCCAGTTGGGGCCCGGTACTGCTAGCTGCACAGAGCCAAACACCAGCCAATGTGTCAGTGGGGTTCAGCACCACCAGCTGTTCCCCTGCTGTGCAGCCGGCAACGTGTCCTGCAACTGCCACGCAGGCACAACAGACCCAAAGCTGCCGCCAGTGCAGGCTTCGGCCTACACTCTGCTCCATCTCCTCCTCCTGCTGACCCCGGGCTCTAACACCGCCAGTTGGGGCCCGGTACTGCTAGCTGCACAGAGAAAAACACCAGCCAATGTGTCAGTGGGGTTCAGCACCGCCAGCTGTTCCCCTGCTGTGCAGCCGGCATCGTGTCCTGCAAAAGCCACGCAGACACAAGAACTGAAATTGAAGGGAACCTGTCCCCCCTCCCCCAGGCGTTTGTACGTTTTTAAGGCCACCTTATACAGCGGTAATGCTGCATGTGTGCAAGGTGGCTCATAAACGTATTCTCCTCGCACATGTGGAACTGAAAACACGTCTAAAATGTGTCCTCTGTGTGACCATTTAACCGTCCCGGTGGTGTGACTTTCCTTTGTAATGACACGCTGCAACCCCCTTGGTAGCGCTGCCCGTCTTCTGGCATCATTGTTTGGCTGCCTGCGCCTCTGCGGCCGCCCTGACCCACACAACGCCCCTCGGTGTCTTATTTCTTGGGACTGCGAGGGTGTGATTGATGGGCATGAGCGGTGCATCACTTCGCCTGTCCCTCATCTCCTTCCGCCTTCTTCAGACTGTGCGGCTTCATGGCCGCGGCATGCGATAAGGGATCAGCTGACGCCGCACAGTCTGAAGCGGGTGTAAGGACCCGAGTGCGAGAGGCGAACATATGTGCTGCGCCAGGCCATGAATCCCAGCCCCGCAGTGTTTTAACAATGTTAAGACACTGCGGGGCTGGGATTCATGGTCATCGCGAACCGCACCGGCCGACATTAAATGAGGTCAGAAGATGGGCAGCGCTAACAGCGCTAGGCCGGGGGATAACACGACAGCGCAGACTCCTGTACAGCAAATAACAACGCTCAGGAGGCTGCACCCAGCACCAAGGTGGGATTCTTGACATCTGTGCTGCGTCTCATTACAAAGGGAACTCGCGCCTCCAACACAGTTTGACTGTATAAAGGGCTAAATGTTATACGTGTTTCATTCAGCGTGTGCAAGGAGCAAAATTAAAAGAGCAACCTTTGACTTGTGCAGCACTACTGCTGCATAAGCTGTGGCTCTTCTACTTTGTAACCCCTGAGGGGGGGTTAAAGGTTACCTTTGAAATTGGTTCAAGTAGGCTTCGGCCTACACTCTGCTCCCCCTGCAGAGCCCGGGCTCCAACACTGCCAGTTGGGGCCCGGTACTGCTAGCTGCACAGAGCCAAACACCAGCCTATGTGTCAGTGGGGTTCAGCACCGCCAGCTGTTCCCCTGCTGTGCAGCCGGCAACGTGTCCTGCAACTGCCACGCAGGCACAACAGACCCAAAGCTGCCGCCAGTGCAGGCTTCGGCCTACACTCTGCTCCATCTCCTCCTCCTGCTGACCCCGGGCTCTAACACCGCCAGTTGGGGCCCGGTACTGCTAGCTGCACAGAGAAAAACACCAGCCAATGTGTCAGTGGGGTTCAGCACCGCCAGCTGTTCCCCTGCTGTGCAGCCGGCATCGTGTCCTGCAAAAGCCACGCAGACACAAGAACTGAAATTGAAGGGAACCTGTCCCCCCTCCCCCAGGCGTTTGTACGTTTTTAAGGCCACCTTGTACAGCGGTAATGCTGCATGTGTGCAAGGTGGCTCATAAACGTATTCTCCTCGCACATGTGGAACTGAAAACACGTCTAAAATGTGTCCTCTGTGTGACCATTTAACCGTCCCGGTGGTGTGACTTTCCTTTGTAATGACACGCTGCAACCCCCTTGGTAGCGCTGCCCGTCTTCTGGCATCATTGTTTGGCTGCCTGCGCCTCTGCGGCCGCCCTGACCCACACAACGCCCCTCGGTGTCTTATTTCTTGGGACTGCGAGGGTGTGATTGATGGGCATGAGCGGTGCATCACTTCGCCTGTCCCTCATCTCCTTCCGCCTTCTTCAGACTGTGCGGCTTCATGGCCGCGGCATGCGATAAGGGATCAGCTGACGCCGCACAGTCTGAAGCGGGTGTAAGGACCCGAGTGCGAGAGGCGAACATATGTGCTGCGCCAGGCCATGAATCCCAGCCCCGCAGTGTTTTAACAATGTTAAGACACTGCGGGGCTGGGATTCATGGTCATCGCGAACCGCACCGGCCGACATTAAATGAGGTCAGAAGATGGGCAGCGCTAACAGCGCTAGGCTGGGGGATAACACGACAGCGCAGACTCCTGTACAGCAAATAACAACGCTCAGGAGGCTGCACCCAGCACCAAGGTGGGATTCTTGACATCTGTGCTGCGTCTCATTACAAAGGGAACTCGCGCCTCCAACACAGTTTGACTGTATAAAGGGCTAAATGTTATACGTGTTTCATTCAGCGTGTGCAAGGAGCAAAATTAAAAGAGCAACCTTTGACTTGTGCAGCACTACTGCTGCATAAGCTGTGGCTCTTCTACTTTGTAACCCCTGAGGGGGGGTTAAAGGTTACCTTTGAAATTGGTTCAAGTAGGCTTCAGCCTACACTCTGCTCCCCCTGCAGAGCCCGGGCTCCAACACTGCCAGTTGGGGCCCGGTACTGCTAGCTGCACAGAGCCAAACACCAGCCAATGTGTCAGTGGGGTTCAGCACCACCAGCTGTTCCCCTGCTGTGCAGCCGGCAACGTGTCCTGCAACTGCCACGCAGGCACAACAGACCCAAAGCTGCCGCCAGTGCAGGCTTCGGCCTACACTCTGCTCCATCTCCTCCTCCTGCTGACCCCGGGCTCTAACACCGCCAGTTGGGGCCCGGTACTGCTAGCTGCACAGAGAAAAACACCAGCCAATGTGTCAGTGGGGTTCAGCACCGCCAGCTGTTCCCCTGCTGTGCAGCCGGCATCGTGTCCTGCAAAAGCCACGCAGACACAAGAACTGAAATTGAAGGGAACCTGTCCCCCCTCCCCCAGGCGTTTGTACGTTTTTAAGGCCACCTTGTACAGCGGTAATGCTGCATGTGTGCAAGGTGGCTCATAAACATATTCTCCTCGCACATGTGGAACTGAAAACACGTCTAAAATGTGTCCTCTGTGTGACCATTTAACCGTCCCGGTGGTGTGACTTTCCTTTGTAATGACACGCTGCAACCCCCTTGGTAGCGCTGCCCGTCTTCTGGCATCATTGTTTGGCTGCCTGCGCCTCTGCGGCCGCCCTGACCCACACAACGCGACTAAACACGATGACCCGGAAGACCACCCCTAAGATGACGACGACACCAGAGACGACAACCACCGTGATGACGACGACCCTGGAGACGATGACCCTGAAGACCACCCCGATGACGACGACCCCGGAGACGACGACCCTGGAGACGACGACGACCTGGAAGACCGAGAAGCAGAAGAACAAGAGGCTGCAGAACAAAGAGCAGAAGAACATTAAGCATAACACTAAATATCAGAGCAAAAAATATTATCTAAATTATAAGCAGAAGAAGACTAAGCAGTGTATGGGGGTGAGTCCGTTCCTCCTCGTGGTGCCCCTGGATAAAGCCTGATGCTGCAGGCCAAACTGAACGCGGACAAATGTAACTCTTTTGTGACAGGCAGAACGGAAGGTGTAATCTTCAAACTTTTATAGATAACAACTACGGGAATGCCTGTCACAAATAAGAATATGATGAAGAAGTAGAATATGATGAAGATAATAGTAAAATAAAAAGAATATGAACAATGTAACCAAAAAAATAATAGGTAGAAGATGAAGAAGAAGATGAATAAGGTGAAGAAGTTCATGTCAAAGAAGCTGATGATGAGGATAATGAAGAAGAAAGTGTGGGAGAAGTAAAAAAGAAGGTGAAGGGCGTGGAAGTAGTGAAACATCAATATCTGACAAAATAAAAAAAAAATTAACATAGTCAAAATCTTTCTACCGCCGAACGTCATAAAAAAACAAAATCCTGCTATTCTATTACATTGGGCTAAACCTCTGTGCCTTTAATGTCTCCGCCACGTCCCCCAATACATCCTACATTATTCTTAGTTGTTTTCCTTCATGTAGAATGAACCTACAAGTTTATAAAGGGTTTATTTTAATTCCGATATTTTCGTCCCATTGACTTGCATTGGGATCGGGTATCGGTATCGGATTAGATCCGATATTTTGACGGTATCGGCCGATACTTTCCGATACCGATACTTTCCGATATCGGAAAGTATCGCTCAACACTACTCATCACCTGCCCAATACAATCCCAATAGTGAAACAAGGTGGTGGCAGCAACATGCTATGGGGGTGTTTTTCAGCTGCAGGAACAGGTCGACTGGGTGCCATTAAAGGAAACATGAATGCGACCAAGCACAGAGATGGATGAAAACTTCTTCCAGAGTGCTCTGGACCTCAGACTTGGCCGAAGGTTCACCTTCCAACAAGACAATGACCCTAAGCACACAGCTAAAATAACAAAGGAGTGGCTTCAGAACAACTCTGCAAACATTCTTGACTGGCCCAGCCAGAGCACTGACCTAAACCCAATTGATGTCCACCAACATTCACCATCCAGCCTGATGGAACTGGAGAAGATCTGCAAGGAAGAATGGCAGAGGATCCCAAAATCCAGGTGTGAAAAACTTGTTGCATCATTCCCACGAAGACTCATGGCTAGTGTTGAGCATTCCGATACCGCAAGTATCGGGTATCGGCCGATACTTGCGGTATCGGAATTCCGATACCGAGATCCGATACTTTTGTGGTATCGGGAATCGGAAGTTCCCAGTGTATGGTTCCCAGGGTCTGAAGGAGAGGAAACTCTCCTTCAGGCCCTGGGATCCATATCCATGTAAAAAATAAAGAATTAAAATAAAAAATAGGGATATACTCACCCTCTGACGCACCCTGGTAGTAACCGGCAGCCTGCTTTGCTTAAAATGAGCGCGTTCAGCACCTTCCATGACGTCACGGCATCTGATTGGTCGCGTGCTGCTCATGTGACCGCCATGCGACCAATCACAAGCCGCGACGTCATTCTCAGGCCCTAAACTCCTCATTCTAGGAATTTAGGACCTGAGAATGACGTCGCGGCTTGTGATTGGTCGCGTGGCGGTCACATGAGCGGCACGCGACCAATCAGAAGCCGTGACGTCATGGAAGGTGCTGAACGCGCTCATTTTAAGCAAAGCAGGCTGCCGGTTAACAGCGGTAAGGTGCAGGGGCCTCCGGACGGGTGAGTATATCAATATTTTTTATTTTAATTCTTCATTTTACACATTAATATGGATCCCAGGGCCTGAAGGAGAGTTTCCTCTCCTTCAGACCCTGGGAACCATCAGGATACCTTCCGAAACTTGGTGTCCCATTGACTTGTATTGGTATCGGGTATCGGTATCGGCGATATCCGATACTTTTTGGGTATCGGCCGATACTGTCCGATACCGATAGTTTCAAGTATCGGACGGTATCGCTCAACACTACTCATGGCTGTACTAGCTCAAAATGGTGCTTCTACTCAATACTGAGCAAAGGGTCTGAATACTTATGACAATGTGATATTTCAGTTTTTCTTTTTTAATGAATTTGCAAAAATTTTTACATTTCTGTTTTTTTTCAGTCAAAATGGGGTACAGAGTGTACATTAATGAGAAAAAATGAACTTTTTTGAATTTACCAAATGGCTGCAATGAAGCAAAGAGTGAAAAATTTAAAGGGGTATGAATACTTTATGCACCCACTGTAGATCGATCGTTGAGATATATAATCAGTGCAGTGCATGTGTACCTTACCATACATGTATTTAGCTAATAATTAAATAAATAAAAGAAAAAAATGTTGTGAGGGCCCTCATATTTTTCTTAACCAGCTGAAGGAAAGCGAACAGCTGGGGGCTGATGTTTATAGTCTGAGTAGTGGGTAATAAACATGGATCTTCCCAAGCTATTAATATCAGCTCACAGCTGTCTACTTAGCCATTTCTGGATATTAACAATGGGTGACCCACCAAAAAATGATGTGGTGTCCTCCTTATTAACAACAAGTAAAGGCTAGACAGACAGGACAGCTGAGGGCTGATATTAATAGCCTAGGAAGGGGCCATGGATATTGGTCTCCTCCCAGACTAAGAACATCAGCAATTAGCCACCCCAAAAATGGCATATCCGTTAAATTAGAAATTTCTCAGGCAGCATGCGGTGACATCAGTATGGTGACCGGAGTTCTTCAGCTATGAACTCCAGTCACCCTACTGATGTCAGTAATAATGGGTGACAAAAGACTGACTGGCACTTCCAAGCTAATGTGAACAGGTGCATACTAGGAGCAACCATCTCCATATACCATTAACAAAAAGTTGCACTCTGTAGTGCTAAAGTATGTCAATATGGAATGTATGAAATATCAATAGCAATACTGCTTCTGCATACTAGGACAAAAATGAGATGCTTAGCACATAATTTGGCCAATTCATGCATGCCCATCAATCAACTACAAGGTGGTCTCAAATCTGCTGGGTCCTAATGTGTCTAGTGTGAATACCTCCGTAAGACTAAAGTCTGAATTCCTGGGTAGATGTGAATACCTCTCTTCAAAGTTTGATTTTATGGGTAGGTAGGACCCTGTTGCAATTAAAATCCACCACTTGCTGGAGGGCGGAGTGCTCGGTCAGTAATAATGGGGGCACCCCACTTCACAGTAAGTAGACAGCTGTGGGCTGATATTAATAGCCTGGGAAGCTCCATGTTTCTTACCCTCTTCTCACGCTGCAAATTTTTCTTCACCCCAATTCCAGGTGATGAAAAACTCACAGATAAGCACTGCGTAATTGACTAACATTGTAGTGAGTGCAATGCTAGTTTTTTTTTCACATTGGCACTTGCCGAGTTTCAACGCTGATGAAAGCAAACCCTTAAAGGCATTACGTTAAACACTTTTTTAATGTTTTTTTGTATATATTTTTTCAAGAAACTATTTTGGAATGTATTTGTTATGGATCTCTTGTGTTTCCTGGGCAAGACTAGGATAGCTGGAGGATAGGTTGTCACAACCTATAAAATTTTTGCAAACTGTTATGCATAACAATGTGGAACAATGTACTTGAAGTTGTTTTAGTTTTGAAACAAAAATACTCATCATTGGGAGGCTTGTCCAATAAAATGTAATTTATGCTGTAATGGTTGATGATTTGACCATTATATGGGCTCATTTGAATTGACCATTTAGGAAAACCAGAGAAAAATAGCATTTGCTCAATAATTTGGAATGCTAATGCTTGTTGTTAATATCATAAAACTATTTCAAAAGACCTCGGCAACCAGCTCCAACAGCTTGAAATGTAATCAAGAAGATTTTTACTGATGGAACAGCCTAGGACGTAGTATACACGGTCACCAACTGCTCCGAAATTTCTGGGTCATCCATAAAAATACGGTAGTTTTTTCCCCTGCTCGTAAAAAAATAAGAGGTGCATAATTGTACGTCCATCGGCGCACTCATGACGTGACGTGAGTTGCCAATGTATTGCTTTGACAGCAAGAGATATGTTGTAGACCTTCATGCTTGTCATTGCAAAGCTCCTTTGAAACCCAGCCCATGGCTGGGCTTCAAAGAGACTGTGATTTTTACTATACTGTATATAGCAATGCTTTTGCATTGCTATATACAGCACAAGCAATCAGTTAAATGCAGCTTCCAGTCCCCTAAAATGATGAACCAGAACAGTTAAAACTGAAAAAAAGTTTTAAAAAAAATGTGGTATCCTTGCATTCAGAAAAGTCAGACCTATCAAAACATAAAAAGGAATAACCCAAACAGTAAAGACTGCAAAAAAAATAAATCAAGAACACCCAAATAACGTTTTTTTTTGGTTGCTACAATACCACAAAAAAAGATGTAAAAAGCGATAAAAGCATCACATAGTCATGGAATTTCATGTGTTGGCACACATGAAATTGTTCCAGAAAATGAAGTATTTCTACAAGAAAATGATAACAATTACACGTTTTGTTATTTACATGTTTATTTCCTTTGTGTGCACAGGAACAACACAAAAAACTGAAAAAAAGGCAAATTGAAAATCATTTCATACAAAACCACCAACATTGACTGGACAAAATTCTTCGCACTTTTTCAAATTTGTGTGTAATTAGCTTTGTTTCAGGCATGTGATCCTCATTTAAACTCACTTGTTTAGGCAAAATCACACCTGAAACCAGATGCAAAGAGAAGTTGAATCAATCTTTACATGGTGTGTTTGTGTGGAGAACAGAAAGAGAAGAAAACTGTCTGAGGACTTGAAAACCAAAATTATTGAACAATATCAACAATCTCAAGGTTACAAGTCCATCTCCTTAGATCTTCATGTTCCTTTGTCCACAGTGCGCAACATAAGAAAGAAGTTCACAACCCATAGCACTGTGGCTAATCTCCCTGGACGTAGATAGTAGAGAAAAATTGATGGAACGTTGCAATGTAGGATAGACCGGATGGAGGATAACGAGCCCCAATCAAGTTCCAAAAAAATTCAAGCATCCAATCAACAAGCTTTTAGGCTGTGTGTGCTTTCTAAGTCATCACAGCCATGTCATGTATTGGCATGGCTTTTATTGGCCTGCGCAACCTGTGACCCAGCCTGTATAAAAGCTGGATCACAGGTTGTGCTGCCATTTTACTCTGAGACTGTTGTAAAGTGCCATAACAGCCTGATGCAGCATGTCCTAACAGCTTGGTGCAGTGAGCCCTAACAGCTCGAACCTATAGGCGAACTAGGCGGCCGCCTAGGGCGCCGACCCTAAGGGGGCGCCAGAGAAAAAATAGAAAAAATTATAAAAAATCTTTTCAAAAGGCAAAAGGTGTATGGAGCGGAGCTGAATGTGTATGAGGTGTATGGAGCGGAGCCGTGTGTGTATGAGGTGTATGGAGCGGAGCCGTGTGTATGAGGTGTACGGAGCGGAGTCGTGTGTGTATGAGGTGTATGGAGCGGAGCTAAATGTGTACGAGGTGTACGGAGCGGAGCGCGTGTGTTCGGAGTGCAGCCGCGTGTGTAGGAGTAGCTAAGTGTGGCCATTATACGGTACGAAGTATCATGTGCGGCCAATATACAGTATGGAGCATCATGTGTGGCCATTATACAGTATGGAGCATCATGTGTGGCCATTATACAGTGTGGAGCACTGTGTGGCCATATTTTTTTGTTTATAATTATTCTTTATGAAACAGTGTGATCAGCAGTGCTAAATAAGTGTGGTTGGGATGTGGATATGGGTGTGGCTAGTTATGAATGGGTGTGGTCAGAGGCGTGGCCTAAAATTTGCTGCGACGCGCTTCGCGCACCGCAAACTTTGTCCCTCTTTCCCATCTTCAAAACTTGGGAGGTATGTTAAAAGTAGTAGGGGCGCAACAAAATAGTTTCGCCTAGGGCGCCATAATCTCTCGGGCCGGCCCTGGCCTGATGCACAGTAGCATAGCAGCCTGGTGTAGAATGCGATAACAGCCTGGTGCAGCCAGCCCAAACAGTCTGGTGCACAGTGCCATAGCAGCTTGGTGCAGTGTGCCCTAACAGCCTGGTGCACAGCACCATAGCAGTCTGGTGTAGAATACCAAAATAGCCTAACAGTGTAATAATCTGCTGGGCACTTTCTCTTCTCTACTATGCACTTTCTTGAGGTGTTAAAAATAAGGACAGCTTCAAATAGGGGACGTGGAAGTGGACGTGGTGCTGCTGGTGGTGGTGTAGTTGCTACAGAAGGAGACATGGTCATTCTGTGCCTGCTACATGATGAAATTAAACACCTTCCTCTGGTGCACCCGGGTGACGGGACATTCTGAGTTATTTTGTAGGCTTGAGTATCGCTGGACAAATGGTAAGACACGAATATGCTGAAGCAGTTTTAGTTTGCATGGCTGAGAGTGCCTCCAATTCCTTCACATTATCTTACACTCTGTCCCCTGTGGAAAGCACAGAGTTGGCACCTGCAAACCATATACAACTGGCTTCCACCACACCCCCTTGCAATTCAGGCAAGCAGTCTGAGCCCCAAGTCATGCAGCAGTCATTTCTTCATTTTGATGACTCCACTGGCTAGGGTTCTGTAGGCCATCCACCTGGACCTGCCTCACAAGTGGAAGATATTGAGTGCACTGATGCCCAAGCATCGTTGAAGGATGAGTATGTGGGAGGGATAGTGCACACGGCAAGCAGACCACCGCAGCACATCTCTCATGGTGACGAAACACAGGTGTCAATTGCTGTGTTTTTCTGCAGTCTGCAGACTGGCAAGGAGGGCAGGGGTAAAAAGTGGGTAAAAGATGATGTAGGGGATAATGAGGTCTTAGACCCCACATGGAGTGAAGAGCATTCGTGTGATATGCACAGTTCCGAGGAAGAGGAGGTGGGCACACTGCCCCAGCTGTACATCAAAAGAGGAAGCAGGGTGAAAAGTGTAGTGTCAGGCCGTTAGCCAGTACGTCATCTGCTACTGCCACCAGGCCAATGAACTGAGCACACCAAAGACAGCTCAAAGGAGCATTTCTTCAAAACATGTGCTGACGACAAGAGACTGGTGGTTTGCACGCTGTACAGTCAGAACTTGAAGTGAGGGTCTCAAATGTTCTCAACCTGAACACCACTTGCATGATGAGACATTTGCAATCAAAGCACAATCTGCAGAGCAGTACACACCTGAACAACCGGGAAGATCTGAAGCTCCTCCTGTTCCCTCTTGTGCTGCAGTCTGGACCTCTTCCTCCTGCTCACAATCAACAGGACCACATGACTCCCCGCAAAGAGAGGACACCACCACTGCCATCAGTGTCACCGAGCATCTTCACACCGTCCAATGGAAGCATTCAGTTGTCCATCCCCAAACACTGGAGAGAGTAAAATTACCCTCCTACCCACCCACGAGCCCTGGTCCTGAATGACAGCATTTCCAAATAACGGGCATTTCAAATGCTGCCATTCCGGCTGGTGGAGATAGACAGTTTTAAAAAACTGATGGCTGTGGCTGTCCCACAGTATTTGGTTCCCAGACTCCACTACTTTTACATTAGGGCCATATCTGCACTGAACACACATGTTGTGGACAAAATCAGGTATGCACTGTGTAACTCCACCAGTGGCAAGGTCCACATAACTACCAATAAGTGTACCAGTAAGCATGGCCAAGGACGTTATTTCTCTCTAAATGCCCACTGGGCAAATGTAGTGGTGGCTGGGCCTGAGGCAGAAGGTGCATGTGCTACCACCACCGAGGATTGCTAGATGTTTCTCTGTCCATGTTGCCTCCTCCTCCTTCTCTGCTTCTTTCACCACTTCCTCCTCACACGATCAGCGGAATATCTGCACCACCAACTTCACTACAAATAGGGGAAATTACAGCATGCTGTACTGAAACTCATCAAACACCATGCAGGAGCTATGCACAGGGATTAATCAAGAGACAAATGAGTGATTGCTGCAGCTGAACCTCAAGCCCAGCCTGGTGGTGTACGATAATAGTCAAAATTTCGTAGCTGTTCTTGGCCCAGACAGTTTGAAGCACATCACATGCCTGGCGTCTGTGCTGAATTTGGTGGTGCAAAGCTTCCTTAAAAATGATCCCAATATGTCAGAGCTGCTGCTAAATGTGGGGGCCATATGTGCAAGCTTTTGGTGTTCTCCTATAGCAATATACTATATGCAGGACTATGGGGAGTGCGTTATACTATATAGAAGCTTATGGGTAATTGCATTATACTACATGGAGGCCTATGGGGAGTGCATTATACTAAATAGAGGCCTATAAACAGTGCATTATACTATGTAGAAGCCTATAGGGAGTGTATTATACTAAATGAAGGCCTATGGGGAGTGCATTATATTACTGTATATACAGGCCTATGGGGAGAGCATTATACTATATTTAAGCCTATGGGGAGTGCATTATATTGAGGCATATGGGGAATGTATTATATGATACAAATAATAAAATACTAAATGGAGGCCTATGGGTAGTGCATTATACTATATACAGGTCTATTGGTGGTGCCTTATGCTTTATGGAGGCCTATGGCGAGTGCATTATACTATATGGAGCTCTATGGGCAGGGCATTAGGCCATGTTCACACTTTGCGGGTTTTACCGCGGATCCGCGGCGATTTTGATGCTGCGGGTCCGCAGCAGTTTCCATAGCGTTTACATTTACATGTAAACCCTATGGAAACAGCAATCCGCTGTGCACATGCTGCGGGAAAAACCGCGCAGAAACGCAGCGGTTTACATTCCGCAGCATATCACTTCTTTGTGCAGAATCGCTGCGATTCTGCACCCATAGGAATGCATTGATCCGCTAACTTTCCGCATGGGGATGTGCCCACGATGCGGGAAGTAAGTGGATAATGTGCAGACTCTCCTCCAGGCCCTGGAAAAAAGAATTAAAATAAAAAATAATGCTATACTCACCTCTCAGCGCTGCACGCGGCTGTCCGGTCTCAGGGTTGCTGTGCGAGCAGGACCTGCGGTGACGCCGCGGTCACATGACTGTGACGTCACGAAGGTCCTTCTCGCACAGCATCTTTGGAGCCGGACCGCCGCGTGCAGCGCCGAGGAGATCAGAGGGTGAGTATAACCATTTTTTATTATTTTTAACATTACTATTGATGCTGCATATTGCTGCATATGCAGCATCAATAGTAAAACCAAAACCCGCAGCGGAAACCGCAAAACTAACCGCGATAAATCTGCAGGGATAACCGCAGCGGTTTTGCCCTGCAGATTTATCAAATCCGCTGCGGGAGAACCCGCAGAGGACCCCGCAAAGTGTGCACATAGCCTTATACTATATTAAGGCCTGTGGGGAGTGCATTATACTGTATAGAGGCCTACTGGAAGGGCATTATACTATAATGATGTCTATGGGAAGTGAATTATACTGTATCGACGTCTACGAGCAGTGCATTATATTATATAGAGGCCTATGGGGAGTGCATAATACTAAATGGAGGCCTATGTGTAATGCATTATGCTACATATATATAGGGAGTGTAGTTTACTGTATAGAGGCCTTTGGGGAGTGCATTATACTTTATAGAGGCCTACGAGGAGTGCATTATACAATATGGAGGTCTATAGGGAATGCAATAAACTATATAGTGACCTTTGTAGAATGCATCATACTAAATAGAGGCCTATGGGGAGTGCATTATGCTATATAGAGGCATATGGGGAGTGCATTATACTAAATAGAGGCCTATGGGGAGTGCATTATACTACATACAAGCCTAAGGAGAGTGCATTATACTATATGGAGCCCTACGAGCAGTGCATTATACTGTATAGTGGCCAATGGGGAGTGCATAATACTAAATGGAGGCCTATGGGGAATGCATTATACTACATAGAGACCTATAGGGAATGCAATTTACTGTACAGAGGCCTTTGGGGAAGTGCATTATACTTTATAGAGGCATATGATGAGTGCATTATACTATATAAAGGCCTATGGGGAGTGCAACATACTATATAAAGGCCTATGGGGAGTGCATTATACTATAGAGAGGCCTATCAGGAGTGTATTATACTATACTAGCTGAAGAGCCCGGCATTGCCTGGGCATAGTAAATATCTGTGGTTAGTTATAGCACCTCACTTCTCTTATTTTCCAATCACGCCTCTCATTTTCCCCCTCACATCTGTCATTTTCCCCCTCACATCTCTCATTTTCTCCCTCACACCTCTCATTTTCCCCCTCACTCCTCTTATTTTCCCCCTCACTCCTCTCATTCCCCTCTAAGACTTGTCATTTCGACCTCACATCTGTCATTTTCCGATCACTCCACTATTTTCCCTCAGTCCTTTCATTTTGCACTCACACCTTTTCATTTTCACCTCACACCTCTCATTTTACCCCCAGTATATACATGTTTGTCATCTCCCTTATATATAGTATACACCTGTATATCATCTCCTGTATATAGTATATACCTATATGTCATCTCCTCCTATATACAGTATATACCTGTATGTCATCTCCTCCTGTATATAGTATATACCTGTAAGTCATCTCCTCCTGTATATAGTATATACCCGTGTGTCATCTGCTCCTGTATATAGTATATACCTGTGTGTCATCTCCCCTGTATATAGTATGTACCTGTATGTCATCTCCTCCTGTATTAGACCTCATTCACAAGTTATTTGGTCAGTATTTTTACCTCAGTATTTGTAAGCAAAATTGGCAGCCTGATAAATCCCCAGCCAACAGGAAGCCCTCCCCCCGGGCACTATATATTAGCTCACACATACACATAATAGACAGGTCATGTGACTGACAGCTGCCGTATTTCCTATATGGTACATTTGTTGCTCTTGTAGTTTGTCTGCTTATTAATCAGATTTTTATTTTTGAAGGAAAATACCAGACTTGTGTGTGTTTTAGGGCGAGTTTCATGTGTCAAGTTGTGTGTGTTGAGTTGCGTGTGGCGAGATGCATGTAGCGACTTTTGTGAGATGAGTTTTGTGTGGCGACATGCATGTAGCAACTTTTTGTGTGTCGAGTTGCATGTGACAGGTTAGTGCAGCAAGTTGTGTGCAGCAAGTTTTGCGCATGGCGAGTTTTATGTGTGGTGCGTTTTGAGTATGTGCAAGTTTTGTATGAGGCAACTTTTGCATGTGTTGCAACTTTTGTGCATGTGGCAATTTTTCCGCGTGTGCAAGTTTTGCATGTGGTGAGTTTTCCATGAGGTGAGTTTTGCACGAGTGGCTAGTTTTGCGTGAGCCTAGTTTTGCATGTGGCGAGTTTTGCATGTGGTGAATTTTGCGCGTGGCGAGTTTTGAGCGGTCACTTTTGTGTTTCGACTTTTATGTGGCGAGGTTGGTGTATGTGTGGTGAAATGTGTGCTGAGGGTGGTATATGTGTTCAAGCACGTGGTAGTGTGTGGCGCATTTTGTGTGTGTGTTCATATCCCCATGTGTGGTGAGTATCCCATGTCGGGGCCCCTCCTTAGCAACTGTATGGTATATACTCTTTGGTGCCATCGCTCTCATTCTTTAAGTCCCCCTTGTTCACATCTGGCAGCTGTCAATTTGCCGCCAACACTTTTCCTTTCCCTTTTTCCCCCATTATGGGGGGCAAAATTGTTTGGTGAATTGGAAAGCGCGGGGTTAAAATTTCACCTCACAACATAGCCTATGACACTCTCGGGGTCCAGACATGAGACTGTGCAAAATTTTGTGGCTGTAGCTGCGACGGTGCAAATGCCAATCCCGGACATACACACATACATACACACACACGCACACATTCAGCTTTATATATTAGATAAAGGCCTATGGGGAGTGCATTATGCTATGAGGAGGCATTTGGGGAGTGAGTTATTCCATACAGAGCCCTATGACGAGTGCATTATACAATATCGAAGCCTATGTGGAGTCTATTATACTATATAGAGTAATATGGGCAGCGCATTATACTATATAGAGAGTGTATTAAACTAAATAGAGGCCTACAGGGAGTGCTTTATACTATATAGAGATCTAAGGGGAGTGCTTTATACTATATGGAGGATTAAGGGGAGTGCATTATACTATATAGAGGCCTATGGGGAATGCATTATACTATATAGAGGCCTTTGGGGAGTGCATTACACAATATGGAGGCCTGTGGGGAGTGCATTATATTATAGGGTGGCCAATGTAGAGTGTATTATACTATATGGCGGCCTATTGGGAGTATTTTATACTAAATAGAGGCTTATGGAGAGTGCATTAAACTATTTAGAGGCCTATAGGGAATGCAATATACTATATCTAGACCTATGGGAAGTTTATTATACTATATAGAGGCCTATAGGGAGTGCATTATACAATATGGAGGTGCAGCGCCCCAGAGTCCTGGTCGTTGCAGTACTGATGCTCCGCCGCTAAGGGGGGCTATGGTACGTCTGATGGCACTGAAGGAGTTCTTCTGACCAGGTATCACAGTCACCAATACACTTCACAGTCTGGCCTCCAGGGGGAGCTAAGGGTGCTATGTATTAGGCCACTCCTCACAATCTGGTAAAACTGGGGGTTAGGCAGAAAGTTAGACAGAAGCTGACTGGGTTGGAGCCAGGCAACATCCTGTGGCAGGGGGTGTTGCAGGGGAAGATTCAGGGGGGCCACTGTCAGGGGTGGGATCCTGACAGAGGCCTAGCGAACAGAGAGAACGTTACGGGACCGCGCCTGCACGAGATAGCGGCGGTACTCCAAGAAAGGATAAGAAGCGAGGTTTATTGTGCTGAGTGAGAAACGAGATCAACGCAACAAGGAGAAATACCAGTAGGAGTCGTGCTGTAAGACGAGGCAACATCCTACTGAGGCGCGCAGCCGGTGGCCGGAACGCCGAGGAAGTATAGAGCTCCAGGCCTAACTTCAAACCTACGGCAGGACAGTCAGTTATAGGCGGGCTGTCTCACCCAATTCACCTAAGAAGACATAGGGGGCAACAACAGGAGAGGGGCGACTCTAGGGTCCTGGAAGAACTCCGAGCCTACCCGTCATACGGGTGCGTCCTAGCCATATCATCTGGGGGACGAAGAAGAACATCATAATCGAGTTGTGAGGGAACTTCAGAAACAGACACAACAGTTGTGGGGACTATCCCGTAAGCACAGCAGGGGAGGACCACAACACACAAGCGCTAGAAGGTAGGCACAGATTTCCACCTGCAAAGGGAACTCTGGAGGTGCCATCGGATCGGCCTGACTCGCGCTGCCCGGTTAACCGTATTCCGGACTGAGGATCCTGGGACCTTCAGTAAAGAGGTAAAGAGACTGCAACCTGGTGTCCTCGTTATTTACTGCGACCTGCACCGCACCACCACAACATCATCACCATACCTCCACCTTCATTGTACGCCCCTCAGCAGGGTCACGGACCGGGTCTAGCCACCGTGACAACCCCAGAACAGAGACTCAGAGGCCCGGTACCGGGTACCCCTCGGCCCTGCGGCAGTGGGGGCGCTACAACTTGGCGTCACGAACAGGATGTACTTAAGCCTGAAGAATCAGGTCATGTGTGCCTTGGAACTGTGATTGAATTGTGCTTTATTGAGAAGACTGTGTATTGCCGCCAAAAATTCGCCAGTTGCCGCCAAAACCCGCCGCCATTGCAGCGCCACAGGGAGCGCAGAAGAAGAAGGGCATGCCATGGGAGGAGACTACCAAAGCGGCGCCAAAAGCAGTGACCGCCCCCTCCGACTTCTGCTGCGAGATGATGACCTGCCCAGAAGCAGAGGAGAACCGCCCCCTGATTGGCAACGGCGGGAACGAGGTGAAGAGGGAGCTCGACCTTGCAGAAATGGCGGAGCCAGGTGCATGCGTTGCCACTGAACACTGGACAGCGATGATGATCAGCAAGTGCCCGAGTGGCGGCGAAGTGATCCCGGCTTGCCCTCACCCACCAGAGGCGGACTCGCATTCACCGCAGCTGAAGGATCTGAACTCCTTGGAGCCGCCGGCGGAGGAGCCGAGCCTACCTATCCCAACCACGGAGCCATGGAGGGCGGAACCACATCAAGAGGCCACCTTGGAGGAACCGCAGTCCGGGCTGCGGCCGATTCCAGTGTCCTTGTCAGCGGAATGGATCGACATCGGTGGAATCACATCAGGCGCAGGTATGGAAGACGCACCTGCTCCCCTGACCGATCCTGCTCCCCTGACCGATCCCGCTCCCGCTCCTCACCCCAACAATAACCGTGTCCTCTCGGCGGGGCTGGTGGTGCTCACCCCCGACACGATGGGGAAGCTGGTACCTCCACTACTGACCACGATGGGGGAACCCATAGATGTGAGCCCAGAAGGGGTGATCCTCCAGTGGGACACCCCCTGGACCGGGCCAGAAGGAGCTCGGGAGGAAGGCTTCACCCTTGCTGTGCTCACCTGGGAACAATATAAACAATGCCTGATCCTACATTGGAAAAACTGAAAAGACACAGGACAAACTAATGCGCCAAAAGTACAACGCCCGAAGCCTGCGTGCGGCAGGAAAGACGTGGTAAAGCGGGGAACTGTGCTGGCCTTTCACCCAAAGCGGGGTTGGGGCTCCATACAAGAACCGGGACTACCGACTGACGTCTTCGTTACCAGTTATAACGTGAAGACTCCCTGCCGCAACCAATATGATGACCCACTATTGCAAAGGGGGGATCAGGTGACCTACACCCGCCACCGGAGTGCGCAAGGGTGGTGCGCTCGGAACGTCCAGCGATGTGGGCCTGAGGGGGTGTCACCTGTTGCCCCGATCATGACCGGTCCAGACTTGACAGATCTTGTTACTATCGCCACTGTACGCCTTGTTGCGGCTACCGAGCTTGCAGCCAGGGTTAGCCTTCGGATACAGACACCGGGTGTCCTGACTGCACCCGAGAAACCAACCATTGACACTGACACTACATCAGCCGCGGACCAGGGGCCGAAGCTTGAACGGTCGAGGTGTCCACTGTCGGCTGATGTCCTGCAACTTACTATGAAGCTCTAGATGCCTTATAAAATGTAAATAGTTGACTGTTTGTCTTTTGCTGTTTTGCTGCTACAACCCGATTAGGGTAACTCTTAAAGGGATCCCTTTGTTTACCCGGGATCCCTTCCTCTGCTTTTGCTTTTGTTTCCTGTTTTATCATTGTTGAAAGAACTGCTGGATCATGAACACTGCATGATTACAAACTCATTGTAAATAATTTGCACCTTCTTAAAGGTGCCCTCTACTGGTTTTACAAAAGAAGGGACTCTTTGCGAAGAAACTGTTCCTGGAGACAGCACCGGAGCCCTTGCTGTATACGAACTCGCAGCTTGAGAAGTTGCACTACCTCATAGAGACTTGGTCCCTTCTTAAAGGGGACATTCATCGATAGCACTTAGAGAATGATGATACTTTAACAGAAGAAGTAATAATGCTGACATGTAGCAGTTATATGTAGTTAGCTAGTTAATTGTAAGGAATGTTTAATAATGTGTTAGAGAATGAGGACAGGAAGTGAACCCATACGGGGTTAGTTGGTGAGTCCTCCTAGGAGCCATACAGAGATGGCTCGGTGATCCTGAACTGAGAGATGGATGATATGTTCTATACTGTGTATAGTAGCAGAAAGGCAGAAGGCCCGGGCGGAAAGGGGCGGTCCTGCAACAGAACGAGAGGCAGTATGCCTGGGGCAGATAGACAGGCGGTCCTGCAGATGTAAGGATGGAAAATGAAGGAAAAGTTGATTAGCCTTATAGTGTTTTATAAGAAGGTCTTTAGTGGATTCAGGGTGTACATCCTTAAAGGCAACGTTAAATTATTGTTCAAAATTTGCACTTAGTAGAATACCCAGTTGGGTAAGAAATGTTATTTATAGTATGTTATTTAAAGTATTTAACCATGTTTGTAACATTCAAGTGTCCTCACCTCCCATAAAGGGAAGCTCTGTTCAAACTTGCTTATTGTTATTGCATTTCAAAATTGTATGTCTTTTTGCTGACATGTATTGTTGTTTTCTTCCCAGTCCAGGAGTACTGGATTTAACCGGGGGGGAGTGCAGCGCCCCAGAGTCCTGGTCGTTGCAGTACTGATGCTCCGCCGCTAAGGGGGGCTATGGTACGTCTGATGGCACTGAAGGAGTTCTTCTGACCAGGTATCACAGTCACCAATACACTTCACAGTCTGGCCTCCAGGGGGAGCTAAGGGTGCTATGTATTAGGCCACTCCTCACAATCTGGTAAAACTGTGGGTTAGGCAGAAAGTTAGACAGAAGCTGACTGGGTTGGAGCCAGGCAACATCCTGTGGCAGGGGGTGTTGCAGGGGAAGATTCAGGGGGGCCACTGTCAGGGGTGGGATCCTGACAGAGGCCTAGTGAACAGAGAGAACTTTACGGGACCGCGCCTGCACGAGATAGCGGCGGTACTCCAAGAAAGGATAAGAAGCGAGGTTTATTGTGCTGAGTGAGAAATGAGATCAACGCAACAAGTAGAAATACCAGTAGGAGTCGTGCTGTAAGACGAGGCAACATCCTACTGAGGCGCGCAGCCGGTGGCCGGAACGCCGAGGAAGTATAGAGCTCCAGGCCTAACTTCAAACCTACGGCAGGACAGTCAGTTATAGGCGGGCTGTCTCACCCAATTCACCTAAGAAGACATAGGGGGCAACAACAGGAGAGGGGCGACTCTAGGGTCTCGGAAGAACTCCGAGCCTACCCGTCATACGGGTGCGTCCTAGCCATATCATCTGGGGGACAAAGAAGAACATCATAATCGAGTTGTGAGGGAACTTCAGAAACAGACACAACAGTTGTGGGGACTATCCCGTAAGCACAGCAGGGGAGGACCACAACACACAAGCGCTAGAAGGTAGGCACAGATTTCCACCTGCAAAGGGAACTCTGGAGGTGCCATCGGATCGGCCGGACTCACGCAGCCCGGTTAACCGTATTCCGGACTGAGGATCCTGGGACCTTTAGTAAAGAGGTAAAGAGACTGCAACCTGGTGTCCTCGTTATTTACTGCGACCTGCACCGCACCACCACAACATCATCACCATACCTCCACCTTCATTGTACGCCCCTCAGCAGGGTCACGGACCGGGTCTAGCCACCGTGACAACCCCAGAACAGAGACTCAGAGGCCCGGTACCGGGTACCCCTCGGCCCTGCGGCAGTGGGGGCGCTACAGAGGCCTATGGGGAGTGCATTATACAACATGGAGGCCTCTGTTTTGTGCATTATACTATATGGTGGCCTAGGTAGAGTGCATTATACTAAATGGATGCATTCAGGGAGTGCATTATACTATATAAAGGCCTAAGGGGAGTGCATTATACTGTATGGAGGCCTAAGGGGAGTGCTTTATACTATATAGTGGCCTATGGGAAATGCATTAAACTCTTTGGAAGCATATGAGGAATGCATTATACTACATAAGTGCATATAGGGAGTACAATTTACTGTATAGATGACTTTGGGGAGTGCATTATACTTTATGGATGCTTATGGGGAGTGCAGTATACTAAATAGAGGCCTATGGGGAGTGCATTATACTACATACAAGCCTAAGGAGAGTGCATTATACTATATGGAGGCCTGTGGGGAGTGCATTATATTATATGGTGGCCAATGTAGAGTGTATTATACTATGTGGAGGCCTATTGGGAGTGTTTTTTTATACTAAATAGAGGCTTATGGAGAGTGCATTAAACTGTATAGAGGCCTATGGGGAGTGCACTATACAATATGGAGGCTTGTGGGGAGTGCATTATACAATATGGAGTCCTATGGGGAGTGCATTATGCTATATGGAGGCCTATGGGAAGTGCATTATGCTATAATTAAGCCTATAGTGAGTGAATTATACTGTATAGAGGCCCATGGGAAGTGCATTATACAATATAGTGAGCCTATATGGAGTGTATTATACTATATGGAGGAATGTGGGC
Organism: Ranitomeya variabilis; assembly: GCF_051348905.1. NCBI lineage: Eukaryota > Metazoa > Chordata > Amphibia > Anura > Dendrobatidae > Ranitomeya > Ranitomeya variabilis. Next base: position 287,954,258 of record NC_135237.1, read on the forward strand.
AGTTCATTATATTATATGGAGGCCTATTGAGAGTGCATGATACTAAATGGATGCTTACAGGGAGTGCTTTATACTGTATAGAGGCTTAAGGGGAGTGCATTATACTATATAGTTGCCTATGGGAAATGCATTAAATTCTATGGAAGCATATGAGGAATGCATTATACTACATAAATGCATATAGGGACTGCAATTTACTGTATATATGCCTTTGGGGAGTGCATTATACTTTATGGAGGCCTATGGGGAGTGCATTATACAATATGGAGGCCTGTGTTTAGTGCATTATACTATATGGTGGCATATGTAGAGTGCATTATACTAAATGGATGCATTCAGGGTATGCTTTATACTATATAGAGGCCTAAGGGGAGTGCATTATACTATATGGAGTCCTAAGGGGAGTGCATTATACTCTGTAGAGGCCTATATGTAGTGCATTATACTATATGGAGGCCTGTAGGGAGTGCATTATGCTATTTGGAGGCCTATGGGGAGTGCATTATACTATATGGTGGCCTATGTAGAGAGCATTATACTATATGGAGGCCTATGGGGAGTGTTTTATACTAAATAACCTATGGAGAGTGCATTATACTATTTAGACGCCTATGGGGAGTGCAATATACTATATGGAGGCCTATGGAAAGTTTATCATACTTTATGGAGGCCTATATGGAGTGCATTATACTATAATGAGGCTTTTGGGGAGTGCACAGGGGCGGATTATAAGAGGGTCAATATGGGCGGTAGCCCAGGGCCCAGTGGTGTGGGGGGGCCCTGGGCTACCGCACAGATTGACCGCCCGAGTACTGTGAATGCCCGCCGCCGCCGGCATTTATGTGCCCCCAGACCCGGTGGGCAGAGAGAGGGGGCCGGCATCGGGCCCCTTCTCATCTGCTCACCAGGCCCCTTCCGGCCGCAGCGCACACGTCGCCGGCGTCTGACGTCATTGTCAGTCGCCGGCGAGTGTGCGCTGCTGGAGGGAGCTGCTCGCCGCTGGAGCGCTGGGTAGGTGAGGAGAACTCTTTTTTTTTTTTGCGAACGGCAATGCTGGAGGCACTGGGGGCAATGCTGGAGGCACTGGGGGCAATGCTGGAGGCACTGGGGGCAATGCTGGAGGCACTGGGGCAATGCTGGAGACACTGGGGCAGATTGCTGGACACTGGGGGTAATGCTGGAGACACTGGGGGCAATGCTGGAGACACTGGGGGCAATGCTGGAGACACTGGGGCAGATTGCTGGAGACACTGGGGGCAATGCTGGAGACACTGGGGCAGATTGCTGGAGACACTGGGGGCAATGCTGGAGACACTGGGGCAGATTGCTGGACACTGGGGGCAATGCTGGAGACACTGGGGGCAATGCTGGAGACACTGGGGCAATGCTGGAGACACTGGGGCAGATTGCTGGACACTGGGGGCAATGCTGGAGACACTGGGGGCAATGCTGGAGACACTGGGGCAATGCTGGAGACACTGGGGCAGATTGCTGGACACTGGGGCAATGCTGGAGACACTGGGGCAGATTGCTGGAGACACTGGGGCAGATTGCTTGAGACACTGGGGCAGATTGCTGGAGACACTGGGGCAGATTGCTGGAGACACTGGGGCAGATTGCTGGAGACACTGGGGCAATGCTGGAGACACTGGGGCAGATTGCTGGACACTGGGGCAATCCTGGAGACACTGGGGCAATGCTGGAGATGCTGGGGCAGATTGCTGGACACTGGGGGCAATGCTGGAGACACTGGGGCAGATTGCTGGAGACACTGGGGCAATGCTGGAGACACTGGGGCAGATTGCTAGAGACACTGGGGCAGATTGCTTGTGACACTCGGGCAATGCTGGAGACACTGGGGCAGATTGCTGGACACACTGGGGCAATCCTGGAGACACTGGGGCAGATTGCTGGACACTGGGGGCAATGCTGGAGACACTGGGGCAGATTGCTGGAGACACTGGGGCAATGCTGGAGACACTGGGGCAATGTGTGGAAACACTGGGGCAATGCTGGACACACTGGGGCAGATTGCTGGACACACTGGGGGTAATATGCTGGACACACTGGGGGTAATATGCTGGACACACTGGGGCAGATTGCTGGACACACTGGGGGCAGGACTGGAGGCATGGGCAGAATGTAGACACGCGGCATGATTGGAGACACGGGGCAGAATGAAAGACATGGGGCAGGATTGGATCATGGGGCAGGATGGATACGATGGAGACAGATGGGGCAGGATGGGGAGATCATATGGTGTAGAATGGACACTCATGAGGGCAGGATGGGAGAACATATGGCTGGAGCCAGGAATGAGACACACGGGGCCAGGGTGGGGAATATTATTACCATAGGGGCTAATTAAGGGATATTATTACTGCAGTGATGTATTTATTTTATTTATTGAAAGTATACTGTTTTAAATAGGAGGGGGGGCGGTCCTGTTACTGTGCAGAGTGACACTATATCGCCTTTTTTTCTCCATGTGGTGTAATGTAGAAGTTGTGAAAAATTAAGTAATGTGTTCTGCAAGCAGAGCTCTAGATAATAGAAATATGTTAGGTGATAACCCCAAATTAGTATTTAACAGAAATTCAACCAAGAACTAATTTAAACAATATCTTTATTATAATATTAGGATAAATAAACCAACACAACCCCTTAAAAAACCCTTCTATTAAAGACAGGGTTACTTGGTATGTATGTACATGGGCAGAGGGGTAGGGTAACTATATAAGATCTGACACCTATGCGTCCCTATGGTTTCCCCTACCTATTTGCGGAGGTTGGCACCCTCTTGGACGCAATATGGCGCCCCCGCTCCTCGACGACTGACCCTCAATGCCCTATGGATCCCTAGTGCACCGTAATTAGGGACACCTAACAGCTGCCCACACCTAGGGCCCACACCTAACAAAACACATACCAAATAAAATTTTCACCCAAACACCACAATGTCAAAAAAGTATGCCGTAGCCGAAACTTGATTATATACGGCACAATAAACAGTCTGTTCTAAGCCTCCTTCACTGGCTATTATACCCTTGTGCGTCCCTATCCGCACTGCCCTGCCTGACAGCGGAGGTTGGCACCCTCTTGATCGCAAAGTGGCGCCCCCGCTCCTCGGCGGCTGTCCCTTGGATGCCCTTAATAGGTCCCTACAGATAATTGAGTCCCCCTAGGGAAAAGTGCCTATGGGGCTGTATTAGTGGGCTATACTCTAAGCACAAGGTCATTGCAATATCAAAAAGCACAGTGAATGAGACCTAGTGTCCATATATACCAGCTATACTAGTGATTTATTCACACAAGACAGAAGAGTAACAATATTCTCTATATACCAGAGATGCATATACACATTAATGGCATTGCTATATCAGATTATATATGGTGAAAAGATCAAAATACTAAATAATTAAAAAATCTGGTGCACTTATCTGTGCCCGGATCTCGCCTCTACGCGTTTCCCCCCCATGATATGGTTCCTCAGGAGGCACATGGGAAAAAGAGCCGTGTGTTACCACATCGGTGATATGCTGTGCCTGGTTGTAGGTGCAGGGATAACACTGATACAGACTAACTTATATAGCTTATACAACTCCCACCCACCTAACGGTATAGAGGGAGTTAATCCAAACCTGCGAACATGTGGGTTAATACGCTAATCATAGCGCAGATGTCCAATGAATGCCCCCAGTCCATAGTTTCACATTGCACATTGCGGCCGCCATAGGTGTCAGATCTTATATAGGTACCCTACCCCTCTGCCCATGTACATACATACCAAGTAACCCTGTCTTTAATAGAAGGGTTTTTTAAGGGGTTGTGTTGGTTTATTTATCCTAATATTATAATAAAGATATTGTTTAAATTAGTTCTTGGTTGAATTTCAGAGCTCTAGATAACTATGTTATTTCCTGCAGAAATGAGTCCTGGCTGGAAGAAATGATGGCGGTCTGTGCTGGATGAAAGATGGAGGACTTCACCCAGAGACGTCACTGGTGAGTCAGTGTTACCTATACACTGACACTATACACTGTATACTATATACAGAGGTCCTGTGTACAATGTCACCAGTGATCACTGTATTACCTGTACACAGACACTGCATACTAAGTACAGATCTCCTGTGAATACTGGCACTTGTGATAGTATTGTGTTTTGTTTTTTTTTAATTACTAATCAGTATTGTAGTATTCAGTCACTATGTGGTGGTAATATGTGGTCTGGAAATGGTGTGGTATTTGTCCCTTGAATGTGCTATTTGGTTACCAAGTGGTGGTAATATGTGGTCTTGACATGGTGCGGTGGTATTTGTTCCTTGTATGTGATATTATTCGATCACTGTGGTTGTAATTTGTGATCTGGTCATGGCGCGGTGGTATTTGTTCCTTGTATGTGATATTATTGGTCAAAATATACCTAAATTGTATTGCAGATTTCAACAAATATTTAATAGGTTACAGTAGAGTAGGGCCATTTTTCCGGAATAATCTGGTTCGGGTGTCACATGACCCCCGTCACATGACCCCCGTCACATGACCCCCGTCACATGACCCCCGTCACATGCCCGGGGGGCCCACAGTTTCTGAACAGCCCGGGGCCCTGGCTACCCTTAATCCACCCCTGGGAGTGCATTATACAAAGTAGAGGCCTGTGAGGAGTGCATTATACTATATAGAAGTCTATGAGGAGTGCATTATAAAATATGGATCCCTATGGGGACTTCATTATACTATATTGAGGCATATGGGGATTGCATTATTCTGTACGGAGGCCTTACAGATAGTGCATTATACAATATAGGGGCCTAAGGGGAGTACAATATACTATATAGAGGCCTATGGGGAGTGCATTATACTATATAGAAGCCTATCGCGAGTGTATTATGCTATATAAATTCCTATGGGGAGTGCATTATTCTGCATGGAGGCCTATGTAGAGTGCATTATACTATACAGAATAGGTCAGTATACTGTGTGGGGGAATTATACTGTGTATAGGGGAGCATCATACTGTTTAAAGGGGAGCTGTACTGGGGGAGATTCAGAGCATTATTAAATGTTAAGTGGCAGGCATTTAATGTTAAAGAGGCACCCTGGCTATTGTGACTGTCAAAAAGGTACACAGAGGGTATTATTACTTTCTAGGGGTCAAAATGTGGGTATTATTTTCTAGGGCACTTGCACAGAGCATTGCTATATTCTAGAGGTTTGTTTTACCATCTAGAGGGCACAACGCAAAACACAGTAGGTGCAGTAATAGGGACACATAAGGCAGCAATGGCTCATTATTGTGGTATCAGTAGGATGAGGAGTTTGTGCAGGCTGGGAATAGATGGGGACGGTGTCTAAACTGTGAGAAGTCAGATTTTTTTGTTTTAGTCTCTGCAGCTGAGTCCTGGCTGGTGGAGTTGTCATGTCGGTCTGGGCCAGATGGAAAAGACGGTAAAAGTGAACAATTCCATCAGAAAGAACTTCAGCTATAAATTACTATCTGTAACTGTACTGTAATCTCCTATATGTTCTGCAGGACTGTTATCTACTACTATATGGTCACTACATGATGGCAATATCAGTGTTGGTCTTTGTATAGACATTTTTATTAGTAACTGAGCAGTCATATGCTGAAATTCTCCTCTATCCACCATTAGTATGTGCCACTACAGTTGTAATCAGGGTTACCTCGTTAGGGGCCCATTGAGAAGTTTCATCCCCCTTGAACCAAAAACCTAGTGTGACACGAGTCACTATAATAATAATAAGTCCCAAAATTGGAGAGAAAGACTACAATAACAGATAGTAATATAATACTACTTACTGGATAAGTAAAGGGAGATCAAACGATCCGAGGTCAGGGCCAGGAAATAGCGCAGTACAGCAAAGGGTAGTCAGAGATTAAATCGAATTCATGACCCAGGGTCAGGAAAACCAGAAAGGCAATATAGTTTACAGGGAGCAAGCAAAAGAGAAGTCAGGACACAAGCAAAAAATCTAAGTCCAGGAAGGGAATAAATTCAGGCTGGGTCAGGCACAAAGTACAGAGGGATCAGACTTACACAGGCAGCAGCAAGTGTACGATTGACACTGGATGGAGGAGCTAGCATGCTTAAGTAGAGGACTAATCAAGAGAAGTGAACACAGATGATTGCAGCACAGACCCAGCACAACCAAAACAGACTGACAGCCTCCACACAATAGTAACATAGCAAACAAGGACAGTGTGGAGATCATGACACCGAGCTACACCTCTGGTCTGAGAGCAAAGAAAAAAGCAATTCTATTATGTTCAATGGAAATAAACAACATCTACTGGACAAAAGATGAATTATAATTATAACGAACTTGAAAGTTTTTATTACAAGTTGTATCATGTATCAGGAAGCAAATACATTACTATACTGCTCATTGCAATATAATTTTTAAAACATTTTATATTATGTGTTATATTATCTATCAGCTAAATTAATTTTTTAAATATTTTATTTTTCACCATTTAAACTATTTTAAACAATGACACCAGAACTATATATTGTACCAGTTTATGAGAAAAACATATGATCCTCACATTGTATTATTGCCACATGTTTTCCATCTGCTACTGCTAGGTAACCTACACAATACAATTCTGTATACTCACCTGAGGAAGGCTCCGATTCAGAGCCAACTTCCAGTTTGTGTGTTTTATGAACCCCCTAGTAAAGTAACCACATCTCCAATTGGCAAGGAGTTTGATAAAGGACGCCTTGAGCATTTGAAGCGCATAGCTAAATCTTGACATGTGATCTTTGCCATTCCCATGGTTTTTAAGAAGCATTTTCTAATACATTTTGGGTTAAAAGAAGCTGGAACACATCTTTTTCTCATCAAACTTCAGGGATCTCATTCACTTCACTTATACTGTAAACCCTTGCATATACAGTATTCTGTGTGCCCACAGCCTTACAGTTCATTAGGGAGAGTCACAGACTAAATAATTTATATTATTGGGTGGTGGAGATTATAGTTAACTAAAGTTAACCCTAGAACGCATACCTGGGGCCTCGCAGGCCTGCCAGGTTACTTGTTTTCTATTTTCTGTAAAAGTACTTTAGTTAGAATTTTGAAAATCTAGGTAATCCTCAGGTATAAAGTTGTTAGTAATTTCCAGTTATTCATATATTTTTATGTTACAGACATTTCGGTATAACAACCTTTTTTTGGGACTACCCCATATTCACGCACCTGGGGCCTTTTAGGCCTGTACTAGGTTTACATGTGATACTCAGTCTTTTTGTCTGTATTGTTGCTGGGGAAGAACTTTTATGACTCTGCTATTGCTGCTATTGCTGGGAAGAGTGTGGATTCTGCATTCCCTTTTTTCCAATATCCTTGATGTGTCAGCCCTCAATAGCTACATTGTTTATTGTCAAACTAATCCAGAATTCCATGCCAACAGGAAAGACAAGAGACGTCTATTTTTGACAGAACTTTGTTATGAACTTTTGATGCCTACTATGATGGAGAGAAGCAGCATGATATGCTTATCAAGGCAAATTACGGAGGCAATGATCCAATGTGGAATATGCTTTCTGGAACATCCAGAGCAAAGAGAAAAAAAAAGAAAGCGCTGCTGTATTTGTCCAGCAAAATAGGAAAGAAAATCGGAGCGTTTATGTTCTACTTGCGGACAAAATGTATGCAAGGAACATTCAGCCGAAAAAATAATATGCGAGAATTGTCAGGGGAATATGTAAAGTTACAAATAAATATTCCTGCACCAAGTTTGCTACAACCAAAAAATGTTTTCATAAAAAAATTGCATATAGAATGCCTATATTTGGCGTGCCCGTTTACTTACTTTTTTGTTGTTTTATGCACATAATTATGTTTTGAAATATACGCATCTTAGGCTGTGTTCCCAGTAGCGCTGGGGTTCGCCAGAAGGGGATCCATAATGGATCTGACCTCCTGGTAACTCCAGCTAAGGCTGCCGGAATGGCGGGATTCTGCCAGCCTTAGCTGGGGTCACCAGGAGGTCAGATCCATTACGGATCCCCTCCTGGAGGAACCCAGCGCTAGTTGGAATGCATCCTTACCTTGCAATTGTAAAATAAATTTTGAAAAGTATTTTTATTTGAGTTATTCCGTGTTATTTGCACACAGGCCTAAAAGGCCCCAGGTGCGTGAATATGGGGTAGTCCCAAAAAAAGGTTGTTATACCGAAATGCCTATAACATAAAAATATATGAGCAACTGGAAATTACTAACAACTATATACCTGAGGAATACCTAGAGTTTCACAATTCTAACTAAAGTAATTTTACAGAAAATAGAAAACAAGTAACCTGGCAGGCCTGCGAGGCCCCAGGTATGCGTCCGCCAGCCATAGCTGGGGTCACCAGGAGGTCAGATCCATTACGGAATCCCGTCCTGGCGGACCCCTGCGCTAGTGGGAATGCATGCTTACTTTGCAATAAACTTTGAAAAGTATTTTTATTTGAGTTATTCCATGATAATTGTAAACAGGCTTAAAAGGCCCCAGGTGCGTGAATGTGTAGATTTCTATGGGTATGCGTTCTATGGGGGGCACAGTGCTGCTTATCACTGTATATTTTTAATGGTGTAGTAAATGTATTCAGGGGGGAGACACATGTATGTATACAATATATGTGACCTTGTTATTTTCAGGGCTGCAATGATTATTGTGACAAGACGAGTTGTGGCTGGTAGATGTCGACATGAAGGTCTGACCAGATGGAGAAGAAACAGCAGAAAACGGCTCTAATCAGACGAGACGTCAGCGGTAAGTGGCCGGATATAAATATTATTCTGGGTCTGCACTGTGTCAATTGGACTGATAATGTTATCTGTAAAATCCCTTATTCTACATTTTCACATTTGTGTGATATGTCCGTGTGCTTCCAGACTTTTTTATCAGACGACACAAGGACTCAGAGTTTTATAGGTCCATTCACACATCCGTGAAAATCACAGATCTGAGAATGAGATCCGTGAAGGTCAGAGAATGTCTTGTTCTGATTTCAATCTTGATGATCAAAATATGACATGTTCAATGGGTCTGTAAAAAGCTTGCAGCACACCGACACTGCACACAGATACAGGAATGTAGCCTTATTTTGTTTAATACTGTCTTTTAATATATAGTGTACTATATATTTATGAGGAATCGCTCCTGTCAAACCAATCTAATCAGTTTTTATGAAGAGGTAAGCTATAGACTAGACCAAGGTGAATCATTGGATGTGATATATCTTGATTTTTCCAAAGCATTTGATACCGTGCCACACAAGAGGTTGGTACACAAAATGAGAATACTAGGTCTGGGGGAAAATGTGTGTAAATGGGTAAGTGACTGGTGTGATGCAGTGACCTCTGTTACAGGTAGGGGGTGCTGCATGGTCTCTTTAGAATATACATGGAGGCATATTACGGCCATAGGAATGCATAGCAATCGCAGGCTTAGCGGTGGTGATGAGTCAAAGTCCGGCATTATTGTGAATGGCCGGTATGTGTGTCGCAGAGGAAGACACTCTGCACTTCCAGCCTGAAGTAAGGTTGGTCTGGGACCTGTAGTTCCACAAGTAATTATGTTGTTTTAGAGGGAGGCTGGCAGGGCTAGTTCTGAGAGCTGGGAGGGTCGAACTAGCTACACACACCTCCCACCTGTGGGGGTGGTTAGAGCTTCATAATGTGACCAGGGTGTGGGTCACATGGGTTGAGAGTGTTTGGACCTGAATGGTCTGTACTGTAGGTCCTGGAAAAGGTCAGGTCTGTGTTGGAAGCTCCAGTGAGTGGAGAGTTCCTGGAAGCACCTAGAGAGACCGAGTACCTACAGAGCCTGGGACAGCATCTGTGTTGGCGAAGCCAGGACTGACAAGGAGTCAGCGTGAGGAGCGGAGCTCCTTGAAGGTAACTCCGGACAAGGGGGATTGTAATATACAGCAGAGAAGTTTATCTGCTGCATGAACAGACTGGTGGTCATGATATGTTCATATGTGATGAAGTAATGGACTATGTGTAAGCCGGTGATGTGCAACCTGGCTTACAATGCGGTTTATGCTGCATAAAATAAACCGTATGGACTGATTTATGTGTGAAACACCATGCCTGACTACGTTAATCCCATGCCAAGCGAGTGTCCTCCAACACAAGCAGTAGGCACAACGATACACTGGTTAGTGATAGAAAGCAGAGGGTGGTTATAAATGGTATATTCTCTAACTGGGTGCTGTGACCAGTGGGGTACCGCAGGGGTCGGTGTTGGGACTTATTCTCTTCAACAAATTTATTAACCATCTGGTAGAAGGTTTACACAGTAAAATATTGATATTTGCAAATAACACAAAACTATGTAAAGCAGTCAATACAAGAGAAGATAGTATTCTGCTACAGATGGATCTGGATAAGTTGGAAACTTCGTCTGAAAGGTGGCAGATGCCGTTTAACAATTATAAATGTAAGGTTATACACATGGGAAGAAGGATCAATATCACCATTACACACTGAACGGGAAACTACTGGGTAAATCTGACATGGAGAAGGACTTGGGGATCCTAGTTAATGATAAACTTACCTGGTGCAGCCAGTGCTAGGCAGCGGCTGCCAAGGCAAACAGGATGATGGGGTGAATTACACATGATGAGAGCATTCTACTGCCTCTGTACAAATCTCTGGATAGACCGCACATGGAGTACTGTGTACAGTTTTGGGAATCGGTGCTCAGGAAGGATATAATGGAACTAGAGCGAGTACAACGGAGGGCAACAAAATTAATAAAGGGAATGGGGGAACTACAATACCCAGAGAGATTAGCAAAATTAGGATTATTTAGTCTAGAAAAAAGAGGGGCGATCTTTTAACCATATATAAGTATATAAGGCGACAATACAAATATCTCTCCGAGGATCTGTTTATACCAAGGAAGGTGGCGATCACAGGGGGCCATTCTCTGAGTCTGGAGGAGAGAAGGTTTTTCCACCAACACAGAAGAGGATTCTTTACTGTTAGGGCAGTGAGAATCTGGAATTCCTTGCCTGAGGAGGTGGTCATAGCGAACTCAGTCGAGGGGTTCAAGAGAGGACTGGATGTCTTCCTGGAGCGTAACAATATTGTATCTTACAGTTATTAGGTTCTTTAGAAGGACATAGATCTGGGGATTTATTCTGACAGAATATAGGCTGAACTGGATGGAGAAATGTTTGTTTTTTTGGCCTTGCTAACTATGTTTCTATGTTACTATGTTACTCAATTATTATGTATAGCACAGTCCCTTAGTATATAGTGTACTCACTTACTATGTATAGCTCAGTCCCTTAGTATATAGTGTTCTGACTTGTTATGTATAGTACAGTTCCTTAGTATATAGTGTACTCACTTATTGTGTATAATACAGTCCCTCAGTATGTAGTGTACTCACTTATTATGTATAGCACAGTCCCGTAGTATATAGTGTACTCACGTATTATGTATAGCACAGTCCCTTAGTATATAGTGTACTCACTTATGTATAGCACAGTCCCTTAGTATATAGTGTACTCACTTATGTATAGCACAGTCCCTTAGTATATAGTGTACTCACTTACTATGTATAGCACAGTCCCTTAGTATATAGTGTACTGACTTGTTATGTATAGTACAGTTCCTTAGTATATAGTGTACTCACTTATTGTGTATAGTACAGTCCCTCAGTACATAGTGTACTCACTTATTATGTATAGCATAGTCCCTTAGTATATAGTGTATTCACTTATTATGTATAGCACAGTCCCTTAGTATATAGTGTGCTCACTAATTATGTATAGCACAGTCCTTAGTTACATAGTTTCCTCTTTCATTATGTATAATACCATCCCTTATTACATACCATCCTCTCTAGTTATATATGGTGCCATTCATTATTATACAGCTTCCTCTGCTGTTATGTACAGCACTGTCTCTTACATCGTGTATGCTTGTTATTTTTGTTATTCACAGAGCTTGCTTTTATGACATAGTCCTCTCTCTTGTAAGAATATAAATTGACTGCTGATGGAGCAGCATCTAACCAGAAGTCCAGTCCATCAGCTCCTCCATTAAAAAAGAAACTTTCCCATGTTCCGTCAGCAGTCATTGCATTATATATCTGACAAGAGAGGATAGTATGTCACAAAGACCAGGGCTCTATATAATCCAATTTTAAGGGACAGAGCTGTACATAACAAGAGAAGGCACTGTGTGATGAGGAGAAATCTACAGGGTGGGCCATTTATATGGATACACCTAAATAAAATGGGAATGATTGGTGATATCAACTTCATGTTTATGGCACATTAGTATATGGGAGGGGGGAAACTTTACAAGATGGGTGGTGACCATAGTGGCCATTTTGAAGTTGGCCATTTTGAATCCAACTTTATTTTTTTCAATGGGAAGAGGGTCAAGTGACACATCAAACTTATTGAGAATTTCACAAGAAAAACAATGGCACTCACCAGGCTGATTTTCAAACTTTATTAGAACATCTTCTGCAGGAGAATGGGAACAGGGGTGCAGGAATGACGATGATCATTTTGGGCAAGTGCGCTTCAACGGGTCAATATGATTTTTTTCATTGTTTTATTTTGAATGGGGTGAAAGGGGAGTGATTTAAACGTTTGTTTTTTTAATTTTTTTCATATTTTTAAAAACATTTTTTTTTTATTTTGGCATGCTTCTAGAAGCTGCCACAACTCGATGCCTCTGCTACATAGAGGCAATGCTGAGACGATGCGCCACAGGTTGGCGCTGATAGCAGTCTGGCATCAACAACCATAAAGGTCTTTAGGAGACCTCTGGTTGTCATGCCGACATACCGATGACCCCCGATCACGTGACAAGGGTCAATGGTGCGCGCATTTCCGTCTGGATGGCCGGAAACGCTTGTTAAATGCAGCTGTCAGAGTTTTACAGCGGCATTTAACTAGTTAATGAGCATGGGTGAAACAGCTGATATGTCCCAATTTTTCTGTTACAATCAATATGCAGACTGGAAGCAACATACCGGTAGATGAAGCTAATCGATTGTCAGATCAAAGTAATGATGACATTGGAGCATCTATACCAAGGGGATTATGTTTCTGGTACATTTCCACTGTACACTTAACGAGCCACACTTGATTGAGCCATGCAGACTAACACTACCGACTTGCACCATTCATGTACGGCAGATGTTGGTAAGGGGGTATTAATGACCCTTGTTGTGACCTCCATTGTTTCTCCTTTTAATTACAATCCTCAGTGTGCCATCTTATGATAATGTCCACCTTTGTACCTTCTGTTAACCTATTCTCGACATTTGTGACATATATACATCATAGTGATCTCCCGCGCACAGGAGGCTGTGCGTGGGCAATTGCTGCAAGGTGTCATCTGATTCTGACACTCAGCACTCAGTGCTAGGAGTGGCGCACACACCGTTCCCGGCACTTAAACCTGCTAAATGCTGCCATCGATCGTAGCATTTAGCAGAGAGGGAGCACCTTCTGCTCTCAGATCGGCATCCTGGTGAGGTCATCGCGAGGGGCGCTTTGCTGCCATGGTGACTCAATGTCCAGAACAGCCCAGCCTATAAAACTGTCCCACTAGTTAACTCTATTAAAAAAATAATAAAAAACTAGGCAAAAAATGATGCATTTTCTTTCTGAACAAAAAGTGGAATAAAACACAATCAAAAAGACGAATGTAAATAAATATGGTATCTCTGAAATCATGTTATCCTGCAAAAAACAGGCGACCATACAGCTCCATCCAAGGAAAAATAAAAAAGCTATAGCTCTCAGACTAAAGCAATGCAAAATTTTCTTTTTGTATAAAATAGTTTTTATTGTGAAAAAGGGCAAAAACATAAAAAAATAATATAAATGTGGTATCATTGTAATTGTACTGACCCTAAGAATGCAAGCATTCACATGACTCTGTCAGCCAAAATATGAAAAATTATAGATATCAAAACAGGTCGTCAAATCACTAGTGATGAGTGAGTATACCCGTTGCTCGGGTTTTCCCGAGCACGCCCGGGTGCTCTCCGAGTATTTGTAAGTGCTCAGAGATTTCGTTTTCGTTGCCTCAGTTGCATGATTTACAGCTGATAGACAGCTTGAATACATGTGGGGATTCCCTAGCAACCAGGCAACCCCCACATGTACTCAGCTGTAACTCATGCAGCTGCATCAACAAAAACTAAATTTCCGAGCAGTTACAAATACTTGGAGACCACCTGAGTGTGCTCGGGAAAACCCGAGCAACGAGTACACTCGCTCATCACTACTAATCACTTAACCTGCACAAGAAATGACGTAAAAAATAAATAATACAAATTCTTCACCTGCTGTTGATTTGTTCATTCTGACTCCCAAAGATCACAGTAAGGCTCGGCACACATTTATCGTGCACTCTATGCTGAATGCTTACACTGGGGTCTTTTGTGTAAATCTCTGAAATACATTATTCAGACAGAACCATCGATGGAATACTTCTTATAATGAGGCAGATCGAAGCACTGTAGATGCCATCTGGCAGCCTATGATTCGTTGGTGTCCATCTTTTTAGGCGTGAATAAAACCGCTGTCCACCACAGTTTTATGCACTTCTGAAAAAAGGACAACGCTGAATGGATTCCAGGCAGAGTTCAGAGTAGCTCTGCTGCCTCATTATAGTGAGTGGATCCTTCGTGGGTTTCATCTGAATCACGTCACTCGGAGATTTAGGCTATGTGCACACGTTGCGGTTTTTACCGCGGAACCGCAGCGATGTTGACACTGCAGGTCCGCAGCAGTTTCCATTGCGTTTACAGTTACATGTAAACCTATGGAAACCGCAATCCGCTGTGCACATGCTGCGGGAAAAACCACGCAGAAACGCAGCGGTTTACATTTCGCAGCATGTCACTTCTTTGTGCAGAATTGCGGCGATTCTAAAGCATTGATCCGCTTACTTCCCTTATGGGGCTATGCCCACGATGCAGGAAGTAAGCGGATCATGTGTGGATGGTACCCGGGGTGGAGGAGAGGAGACTCTCCTCCAGGCCCTGGGAGCCATATTTGTGTTAAAAAAAGACTAAAAATAAAAAAATAATGATATACTCACCTCTCAGTGATGCACGCGGCCGTCCGGTCGCAGGGTTGCTATGCGAGCAGGGCCTGCGATGACGTTGCGGTCACATGACCGTGACGTCTCGAAGGTCCTTCTCGCACAGCATCTTTGGAACCGGACCGCCGTGTGCAGCGCCGAGGAGATCAGGACGTCGGAGGGTGAGTATAACCATTTTTTAATTATTTTTAACATTACTATTGATGCTGCATATTGCTTCATATGCAGCATCAATAAAACCCGCAGCGGAAACCGCAAGACAAACCGCGATAAATCTGCAGGGATAAGCGCAGCGGTTTTGCCCTGCAGATTTATCAAATCCGCTGCGGGGGAACCCGCAGAGGACCCTCCCTACGTGTGCACATAGCCTAAGTTGGAACCCCAAAAGTGCTTAGCATAGAGCGTAGAGCGGTGGATAAATGTGATCCCAAACATTATGTATAATGTTAAAAATAAAAGCTTCAAGTCAATCCACAAAAAAACAAGTCCCCACTCAGGTTCATCATCTGTTAGCAGAAATATAGGGGACTTCCATGCTACTTGTAGTGCAAATGCTCTGGAAAAGCGAAATGGCTCCTCATCCCTCTAAATAACAAATTCAGCAAATTCTCTGCTCCCAAATGCAAATGCCCTCCTCCCTTCTGAGCCCCACAGTGTGCTTAAACCGCAGTTGGCATCCTCATGTTTGGCATTTCTGTAGCAATGAAAGTCTGCCCAATTTAGAGGTGCATGAGCTGGGCACAATGTATGGGCACTACAACGTACTGGTCACTACAATGTACTGTTCACTACAACGTACTGGTCAGTTTGAAATTTTCACTCAGCAACATCCACTGCTTCTTGTTTCTGGAAAACACCCATGGAGTCAAAATCATCACTGCATCTGTGAATAAATTCCCAAAAGGGTATAATTTCCAAAATGAAGTAACTTGAGGAAGGATTCTGCTCTTCTAGCACTTAGGGTCTCTAAATGTGGAGTGCGCAAACTATTCTAGAAAAATCTGTGCTCCAGGAGGCAAATATCGCTCTGCCCCTCCCGAATCTTGCTGTATGACTAATTAGTACTGTGCAGCCATATATAGGGTATTTCTTATTCAGCGGAAATTGTGGGGGAAAAAAATTGTACCATTTTTACTCATTTCCCAGTGTGAAAATGTAAAATCTGGGGCTAAAACAAAATGTTGGTCATAAAAATGTAATAATTTTTTTCTTCACTGCCCAATGGTATAAAATTATGTGACCCACCTGTGGTATCAATATGATCACTGCAACCCTAGACAAATTCATTGAGAGGTGTAGTTTGTAAGATGATGTCTCTTATGGGGGTTCTGACTCACAAAGCTCTATCAAAAGTAAAATAAAAATGTATGGACACAAAACAAATGATTTACAATTAAAAAAAAAGTGTTTTTATTGTGCAAAAGCAAGGAATAAAAATGGATATATATATTTGATATGGCTGTAATCATAATGACATACAGAAAAATAACGTGTTATGTAAACCACGCAGTGAAAGCCGTAAAAACAAATCCCTAAAAGCAATAGTGACATTGATTTTTTTTTTGTTTCTTATACAGCTTACCACACAAAATACTGTTCTTGGCTAAATCAATGAAGAAATTAAAAAATAATGGCTCAAAACAGATGCAAAAAGGAAACAAACAAAATTTTTTGTTCATTTCCCTCTTTAGCCTTCTTGAAAAAAATATTACGTTATATACTAATCAGCCACTAGATGGCGAACAGGAAGCATTAAATAAATGACTTTCAGCCACTGTAAAGCTCTGTTACAGGACTTTTTGGTTATTTGTATAGCCGCAACAAAGTGCACATGATGCATTTATTTAAATCAGTTCCTGTGCCCAGTGGAGAGCATAATCCAATCTCCCTTACTCAGTAATTGGTTAAGGGGGCTTTAACAACAGCATTTTGGTTCCTGTGCTAGCCATTGTATCAAGGAACCTTTACAATGATTGTGCCCTTTGATCATGTCCCACAAGTCCTACTTTGATACATGTTGCAGATCAAACTCGCCAATGCAAGTCAACAGCCCCATGAAAAAAAATAGCACAGGCATGTCATCTGTGTGTGATCCATATTTTACACTATAAAGGGGTTGTCCTGTCTTAAACTACCACCATATGTGACTGCAGACTTGTGGTTCCTCACATCTTGTGCACCGCATGCTATTAGGAGTCTCCAGCGCTGCTGCCGAGAACAGCTGGCATGTGACCGCAAGTATGCAATATACAATGGGTGAAATAAGTATTGAATGCATTATCAATTTTGTAAGTAAATATACTTTTAAATGTTCTATTGATATGAAATTCTCACCAGATATTGGTGATAACCCATCCAATCCTTCACAGGCAGAGAAATCAAACCATAGATGTCCATATATTAAGTTATGTGTAATAATGAGAAATGACAAAGGGAAAAGGTATTGAACATATAAAGAAAGAGAGGTGTAAAAAGCCATGGAAAGTCATGACACTAGCTGAAATCTAACTAGAAAGCAATCCTGCCACTTAGTGACAAATAACATCAGCTGGTTCAACTGATGGTCTATAAAAAAGTGTCTCAGTACCTGCCTGCCTGTGTGTCTGTCGAGCCAGTCACTATACCAACCATGCCAGCCAGAACTTGCTAAATCTACCATTCCTGGTTGTTCCTGCCTCCTGTCTCTTGGAGTTCAGCTGCCATCCATGCGAGGCCAGTCCTGGTGTAGCATCTAGTTCTGTCTCCCTCGTCCCTCCTCAGATTGCGTGCATCCAAGGTCGGACTTGGTGAGGCTCCTAGTAACGCCCCTCCAGGCTCTCCTCGGATCATGGCACAGTGGTTCCACCACCCAGTCCGTTACAGTGTTCAATACTTTTCCATGTCTCATTTTCATTATTACTAGTGTTGAGCGATACCGTCCGATACTTGAAAGTATCGGTATCGGAAAGTATCGGCCGATACCGGCAAAGTATCGGATCTAATCCGATACCGATACCCGATACCAATACAAGTCAATGGGACACCAAGTATCGGACGGTATCCTGTATGGTTCCCAGGGTCTGAAGGAGAGGAAACTCTCCTTCAGGCCCTGGGATCCATATCAATGTGTAAAAGAAAGAATTAAAATAAAAAATAGGGATATACTCACCTCTCCGACGCAGCCTGGACTTTACCGCCGTAACCGGGAGCCGTTGTACCTAAGAATGCGCGCTTGAAGGGCCTTAGATGACGTCACGGTGCTCTGATTGGTCCGTAGCGGTCGCGTGACCGCTACGCGACCAATCACAAAGCAGTGACGTCACCTAAGGTCTTTCAAGCGCTTGAAATACCTTAGAAGACGTCCGCAGCTTCTGATTGGTCGCGTAGCGGTCGCGTGACCGCTACGCGACCAATCACAAAGCAGTGACGTCACCTAAGGTATTTCAAGCGCTTGAAAGACCTTAGGTGACGTCACTGCTTTGTGATTGGTCGCGTAGCGGTCACGCGACCGCTACGGACCAATCAGAGCGCCGTGATGTCACACTAATTCTAGGAATTTAGGACCTGAGAATTACGTCACGGCTTGTGATTGGTCGCGTGGCGGTCACATGGGCGGCCGCGACCAATCAGAAGCCGTGACGTCATGGAAGGCCCTGAACGTGCTCATTTTAAGCAAAGAAGGCTGCCGGTTACCAGCGGTAAGGTCCAGGCTGCGTCGGAGAGGTGAGTATATCAATATTTTTTATTTTAATTCTTTATTTTACACATTAATATGGATCCCAGGGCCTGAAGGAGAGTCTTCTCTCCTTCAGACCCTGGGAACCATAGTATCCCATTGCACTGCATTGGGTTTCGTGTTTCGGCCGACCCCGACCCCGACTTTTTTATAGGATCGGCCGATTTCACTCGACCCGACTTTTGAGAAAGTCGGGTTTCGTGAAACCCGACCCGATCCTATAAAAATAAAAGTCGCTCAACCCTAGTTATAATCACTCCCGCTTCTGCAGTGAGATCAGGAGGAGGGAAGAGTATCAGTCATGATAAAGATCTGGCAAAAATTAAGAGACCACTGCAAAATGTTCAGTTTGTCTGATTCTTCTCTTTATAGGTATATTTTTGAGTAAAATGTAAATTGTTCATTTAATCTATAAACTTCTGACAATATGTCTCTGAATTTCCAAGCAATACATTTTGTATTTTTTTTCTGAAAAGGAGAAATGGTCAAAATTAAAAATAGCCCAGTGCTTTCAGACCTCAAATGATGCAAAGAAAACAAGTTCATAATCATTTAGAAACAACAATACTAATGTTTTAACTCACAAAAATGTTCAGAAATCAATATTTTGTTGAATAACCATGATTTTTCATCACAGCTTTCATGCGTCTTGGCATGCTTTCCACCAGTCTTTCACACTGCTTCTGGAGCAAAAATTTAAGCAGTTCTTCTTTGTTTGATGGCTTGTGACTATCCATCAACCTCTTGATTACATTCCAGAGGTTTTCAATGGGGTTCAGGTCTGAAGGATGGGCTGCCCATGACAGGGTTTTGATGCGGTGGTCTCTTAATTTTTGCCAGAGCTGTATGTCTTACTTACCCAACTAACATCAGCAGGAGCGCGGTGGGATGGCACTCGCGCTGACATCAGAAAGGTGAAGTGAGTTCATTGGCTGTGAACTCGCAGGACTTGTCTGATGACACCACGAGCAGGAGATCTTTCTCATGCTAGCGGTGCCGTCAGACAGGGAGTAGGAATTCACAGGCAGACATTGAGCACAAGCTGCTCAGTGTCTCTGCTGGATGACAGGCTGTATGGTTGCGTCATGCAACCATGCAGCCTGCCATCTAGGTGTATCAGAACTAGACCTGTCGTGGGACAAATGGATTAGCAGCATCTCTGCGGAAAGGTGAGGAATATTGTTGTTTTTATTTTTAACTCTTTTGCAGATGACAAGGGCATTGAGGGAATGGGTGAGGTCATAAATATGGTTTAATTAAGAATTATTAAATGAGTCTGTGTCATTCTTTCAATTAAAGGGCTTTATTTTGGGTGTCTGTGTTTTCATAAAATGTGACTATGGAGTTACTAATGGGGGCATCTTATTGAGGCCTCTCCATTACTAACCTCGGGGCTTGATGTCACCTGACAATAAAAAGGTGACATCAACCCCCCCCAACTACTATCCTACTTGCCACCGCTACCGGTTAAGTGGGAAGAGCAAGACGAAGTGCCAGAATTAGCACATCTTAGCAAAGCGCCTATTCTGAGGTGGCTGAGAGCTGTTTTTTTCAGTCTGGGGGGCCAATATCCATGGCCCCTTCCTAGGCTATTAATATCAGCCCTCAGTTGTCTGCATAGCCTTTGCTGGTTATTAATTATAGGGGGACCCTATGTAATTTTCTTTAGGGTCCCCCATTTTAATAGCCAGTAAAGGCTAAGCATACAGTTGTGAGCTGATATTAAAAGCCTGGGAAGCTCCATGGGCATTACCCCCTTCCCTGGCTATAAACATCGGCCCCCAGCCATCGGCTTTTCCTCTGCTAGTTACGAAAATTGTGCAGGAGCCCATGCCATTTTTTTCAGAAAAATTATCATTTATTAATTAAATACATGTACAGTAAGTTGCACACACCCTGTACTAATTGTATTTGTCACAGGCATCTGTATATCTACCTATTTTATGTGTATTTACTATATGTAATCCATCTGTTTACACTACGTGGCTGCTGAATTGCCGGCTTTTCATCTATCTATTTATCTATGTAAAATATATATACTGTATATACAGTATATGTGTGTGTCACTGGCATCTATATATCTATGTATTCTATGTGTATATATCTATTCTATCTATTCTATTCTAACCTGTCACTCTGTGATTTTACTGTATGCGGCACATGAATTGCCGGCTTTTCAAAGGACATCGATGTGTAAAAATCTGACAACACTCGCATGTTCCGACTGCTTTGTGATTTTTTCTCACACCTATAGGCTTTCATTGCCGAGTCTCAGTGACAATTGCAGCATGCTGCTATTTTTCACGAACGCCAAATACGGCTGAGAAAATAAATGCTGATCTGAGCTGCCCCATAGATTAACACTGGGCCTAATGCTATGCAATGTTTTCTCGCATAGCACTCGGCCGTATTCTACAGTAGTGTGACTCTGGCGTAAAGGTAATGCTTTTATTAGGGATTTGTAAAATGATGAGTGAATCTGCTGAAATTTGCATTCAGCAGTTCACTCAAACTTGGCCAGGAAATTTGATCAGCATCAATGTTTTTTCTTTCCTTTCCTTTCCTTTACTCCCTATATCCGATCACTCACTCGCTCTTGTCACCTGCATCTTAAAAACATCTCCAGAATCCTACCTTTTCTCACCTTTGAAACGGCTAAGACTCTTACTGTCGCTCTTAGTCTACGTTCACATTTGCGGTCTGCGCCGCAGCGTCGGGCGCCGCAGCGTCGCCGCATGCGTCGCCGCATGCGTCATGCACCCCTATATTTAACATGGGGGCGCATGGACATGCGTTGCACTTGCGTTTTGCGACGCATGCGTCACTGCGGCGCCCGCGTCCGGGTGCAGAGGACGCAGCAAGTTGCATTTTTGCTGTGTCCAAAACCAACCAAAAAAAGGACGCATGCGTCGCAAAACGCAGCGTTTTGCATGCGTTTTGCTGCGTTTTTGTTTGCGTTGTGCGTTGCGTCGCCGACGCTGCGGCGCACAACGCAAATGTGAACGTAGCCTTATTCATTCTCGTCTGGACTACTGCAATTCTCTTCTGATCGGTCTCCCTCTTACCAAACTTTCTCCTCTCCAATCCATCTTGAATGCGGCAGCCAGGGTCATATTTCTGTCCAACCGCTTCACCGATGCCTCCATCTTGTGCCAGTCATTACACTGGCTACCCATTCGCTACAGGGTCCAGTATAAACTCATCTCTCTCACCCACAAAGCTCTCCACAGTTCTGCACCGCCTGATATCTCCTCTCTCATCTCTGTCTATTGCCCTACACGTGCCCTCCGTTCTACAAATGACCTAAGGCTAACATCCCCCGTAATCCGAACCTCGCACCTCCGTCTCCAAGACTTCTCTCGTGCTGCGCCAGCTCTCTGGAATGCACTTCCCCAGACGATCAGGCTGATACCTAGCCCCGACCTATTCAAGTGCACTCTAAAAACCCATCTCTTCAAACAAGCCTACCACATCAACTACTCAGTAAACTAACTTTGCCCTGTTCCCTCCTTATAAAATATTATTCTAAATCTGCACCCTACTATTCATCTGTCTCCACACCCTCCATGCACATGATAACTGCACTTGATACTTGACTATTGCACTTAAACACACGGGCTGATGACCGGATCATGCAGCTTTATATGAAAAAGGAGATTTTTGTGTACTCACCGTAAAATCTCTTTCTCTTAGCCTCTAATTGGGGGACACAGGACCATGGGTGTTATGCTGCTGTCCACTAGGAGGCGACACTATGCATAATCTGAAAAAGATTAACTGTGGCTCTTCCTGTGCAGTATACACCCCTGGACGGCATCAGCCTTCTCCAGTTTTGTGCAAAAGCAGTAGGAGGAACGTAACATGAATAACATAATTATGCCTGTAAGAAGGCAACTATGTACGAGCTCAAGAAACAATATGAGAACTCAACAGTTACAACAGCCCGGAAAGGGCAACAGGGTGGGAGCTGTGTCCCCCAATTAGAGGCTAAGAGAAAGAGATTTTACGGTGAGTACACAAAAATCTCCTTTACTCTGTCGCCTCATTGGGGGACACAGGACCATGGGACGTCCTAAAGAAGTCCCTGGGTGGGAAGCAATGGACGAATATTGTGCAGACAGGCCCGTACACTTAGGGCACCGCCGCCTGCAGGACACGTCTACCCAGGCCCGCGTCCGCTGAGGACTGGGTATGAACCCTGTAGTGTTTAGTAAACGTGTGTAAGCTAGTCCAAGTGGCCGCCTTACACACTTGTTGTGCCGAAGCCTGGTGCCGAATGGCCCAGGAGGCCCCTACCGCCCGTGTAGAGTGTGCCGTAATGCCGGCTGGAAGAGGAGAATTCTTAAGGCGATACGCCTCTTGTATGGTGGATTTGATCCACCTGGCAAGAGTAGCTTTGGAAGCTGGCATACCCTTGTGGCCGCCTTCCGGAAGGAGGAAAAGGGAATCAGACCTCCGGAAGGACGCAGTCCTAGACACGTATATACGCAAAGCCCTGACAAGGTCAAGCGTATGCAGAGCCTTCTCCACTCTATGAACCGGAACCGGACAAAGGGATGGTAGTGAAATTTCCTCATTGAGGTGGAAGTCGGACACAACCTTCGGGAGGAAGGATGGGACCGTACGAAGAACTACCTTGTCCTGGTGAAATGCCAGGAAAGGCCGTCTGCAGGAAAGTGCTGTCAGTTCAGACACCCTGCGTAGCGAGGTGATTGCCACCAGGAAAACCACCTTCTGGGAAAGAAGGCGGAGCGGGACCTCCTTAAGAGGTTCGAAGGGTGGTTCCTGCAATGCTGTCAGGACCAGGTTGAGGTCCCACTTTTCTAGTGGTCGTCTGTAGGGGGGAACCAATCGGGAAACCCCCTGAAGGAAAGTCCTTACTTGCGGCTTGGTAGCAATGCGCCTTTGGAAAAGCACTGAGAGGGCTGACACCTGGCTCTTAAGCGAGCCCAAGGACAGCCTGGCCTCCAGACCCGATTGGAGAAAACCAAGTACTTTGGGTATGGAATAAGGGAGTGGGATCTGGCCACGAGATTCGCACCAGGTAAAGAAAGCTTTCCAGGTACGGTAATAAATCTTGGCAGAGGCTGGTTTCCGTGCTCTGATCATGGTTCCAATGACATCTGCCGAGAGCCCTGCCTGGGTTAGAACCCAGGTCTCAAGGGCCACGCCGTCAAATTGAGAGCCCCTGAGTTCTGGTGGTAGAACGGCCCTTGTGATAGAAGATCGTGGCGGTCGGGGAGACGCCAAGGGGCGTCTGCTGTGAGTTGTACGATGTCGGCGTACCATGTGCGTCTGGGCCAGTCTGGTGCAATGAGGATGGTTGGAACTCCCTCTTGTTTGATCTTCCTCACCACTCTGGATATCAGGGGGAGAGGTGGAAAAATGTACAGAAGCTGGAACTGGGTCCAGTCCTGAACCAGAGCGTCTGCTCCGAGCGACCGCGGATCGTGTGTTCTGGCAATGAAGTTGGAGACCTTGGCATTGAAATGGGATGCCATTAGGTCCACATCCGGGGTCCCCCAGCGGAGACAGATCTGTTGAAAAATTTCGGGATGGAGAGACCACTCTCCCGAGTCTATTCCTTGTCGGCTGAGGAAGTCTGCTTCCCAGTTGTCCACACCCGGAATGTGGACCGCCGAAAGAACCGACCCTGTGTCCTCCGCCCAGCGGAGGATATGTGACACTTCCCGCATCGCCTGGGTACTGCGGGTCCCCCCTTGATGATTCACATATGCCACAGCCGTGGCATTGTCCAACTGTATCCTGATGTGAGAGGCTGCCAGTAAGTGATGGAAGGCCCTCAATGCCAGTAGGATGGCACGAATTTCCAGGATGTTGATGGGCATGGTCGCTTCCGCTGGGGACCATTTGCCCTGTGCCCTGTGGTGTAGGTGCACCGCACCCCAACCCGTCAGGCTCGCGTCGGTGGTCAGGACCTTCCATTGACCTGAGAGAAAGGATTTCCCCTTTGCTAGCGAGGTTGGCTTGAGCCACCAGTGCAGGGACCTCCTGGTTGACGACGTTAGCTGGAACTCCCTGTCGAGAGAAAAGGGATTCCGGTCCCAGGACTTGAGAATGGCTAGTTGGAGAGGTCTGAGGTGAAACTGGGCAAATGGGACAGCTTCTATTGCCGCTGCCATCTTGCCGAGAACTCTCATGGCAAACCGGAGAGATCGAGGGGGTTTGCGGAGGAGGGTGCGAACTGCTAGTCGGAGAGCCAGTGCCTTGTCCTTGGGAAGGAGCACTAGACCCCTGGAGGTGTTGAATAACATTCCCAGGAAGGTCAGGGACTGACTCGGGGTTGGTGATGACTTTTGTAGGTTGATTAACCAGCCCATGCGACTGAGAGTATCGGTTGTGATTGAGACGCTGAGCTCGCAGTCCTTGAAGGTGGGAGCCTTGATGAGTAGATCGTCCAGGTATGGAACGACTACTATGCCTCTGGAGTGCAGGACGTCCATGGTGGCTGCCATGACCTTGGTGAACACTCTGGGAGCCGTGGCGAGTCCAAAGGGGAGAGCCACGAATTGGTAGTGGTCCTGGCCTATTGCGAACCTGAGAAACCTCTGATGGGCAGGTGCAATGGGTATATGCAGGTATGCATCTTGTATGTCTATGGAGGCGAGATATTCTCCCTTCTCCATGGACGCAATGATGGACCGAAGGGACTCCATGCGGAAATGACGGACCCGTACATATTTGTTGAGCTGTTTTAGGTCTAGTATGGGCCGTACACTGCCTCCTTTCTTGGGAACTACGAACAGATTGGAGTAGAACCCTCGGAAACGGTCGGTCGTGGGTACCGGTACTATGACTCCTGATTGACAAAGCGAGGAGACCGCTTGGTGGTAGGCTCGAGCCTTGGCTGGCGGTTTTGGGGGGACAGAGAGGAAGAACCGGTCCGGTGGGTTGGAGGTGAAGTCTATTTTGTATCCGGAAGACACTAGTTCCGTGACCCACCTGTCTTCTGTAATAGGCAGCCAGACTTGATGAAAGAGCAAAAGTCGGCCGCCTACTGGTGTGGTGTCTTCCGGAGTCCGTGAGTCATGAGGAGGAGAAGGTCTGAGATTTTCCTCCTCTGGGCTTAGACTGGCCTGCTTTTGACTGCCAGGTCTTGTCCGACCTTTGCGTCGATCGTGAGTTGTCCCTGCGTGGGGAACGGTTACGATTTTGTACTGGACGCGAGACGGACCAGCCGGAGGAATTCCGAAAGGATCGGAATCGATTACGCTTCTTGTAAGTGCGTTTAGGTTTCAGTTGGGGAAGAGAAGTACTCTTACCCCCTGTGGCGTTGGATATCATAGTGTCCAACTGTTCACCGAAAAGTCTCCCACTGAGGTAGGGGAGGTGCGTGAGGGACTTCTTTGAGGCTGCGTCCGCTTTCCATTCCCGCAGCCAGAGGATACGCCGAATCGTGATGGCGTTTGATGCTATCCCCGCGACTCCCCTTGCTGAATCCAGAGCTGCATGGAGCATGTAATCTGCTACAACAGCAATTTGAAACGCTTGGTCCGACAGTTCAGGAGCGGATGCTTGGAAGGCTTGTAAATTGTTTGCCCAGGCCAGGATGGCCTTGGCAGCCCAAACTGAGGCGAACGCGGGAGCCAGGGATGCCCCTGCAGCCTCGAAAATTGAACGAGCCATGCGTTCTACCTGCCGGTCTGCTGCGTCCCTTAGGGTTGAGCTATCTGGCAGTGAAAGGAGGGTCTGTGCTGCTAGCCTGGAGACTGGGGGATCCACTTCAGGTGGATCTGTCCATTCCTTGGTGTCCTTCTGTGGGAAGGGGTACCTCGCCTCCAGATATTTGCGATTAGCGAATTTTTTCTCAGGCTGTGAGAGCTGTTTTTTAAGGATCGCCTTAAACTCTGGGTGGTTAGAAAAAACCTTAGGCGGCTTCAGAGGTCCTTCAAAGGAAATCTGATGTTCTGGGGCCTCTGGTGGCGGATCAGAAATGTCCAGCACCCGATGGATGGACGATATTATGTCCTCAACTAGCGCTGTATTGCTAGGAGGGATTGGGATCAGGGACCCCTCAGTTTCTCTGTCTGAGTCAGAGTCGCAGATGCCTTCCGAATTCTATGTATCACTGAGGCGTCCCCTGCTGGGTGAGCTGGGGAGGAGGCCTTCTCTGGTTGGGGATTGCGGAGATCTGCATTGTCTGTCCCTGGAATGGGATGGTCTAGATGACCTGGAGCAACGGTGTCTCTCCCTAGAGGGGGATGACCGTGTGCTATGGGATGACGCAGATGGACTTGATCTATGGATCCGCTTGCGTCCTGACCTAGACGTGGATGTGCCAGGGGCATCTTGTTCCTGAGTCAAGCTCTCCCGTTGTTGGGTAACGGTCATAGCCGGGGCATGACCCTGCAGAGCCTGAAGCAATGTGGAAGTTAGGTTATCTATAGACTGCGTCATAGATTGCGATAACTGAGTAGCCCATTCCGGTGTGGCATTAGACACCGAGGCATTGGCAGGGGCTTCTTGAGGCTGTGACACAGTAGTTTGTATACAGTTCTGACAATGCGGGTACGTGCTGCTACTGGGGAGAGCGGTCCCGCAGGCTGTGCAGAATGCATAATAGCAGTTCTGCCTGGTTCTCTTAGACCTTGAGCCCGGCATAGTGCACAGAGTGCAGAAGTGCTGCCAGCAGATGGACCTTGCAGGGGTAGAGAACCTACAGGGGAGCCTTATAGGTAATATGGATTCACAGCTGAGTAAAGATAACCCAGCTGTGATCTTACCCCACCAGTGTACCCCTAGGTCCAGCGCCGAAAATCCACAGTCCTGTGCCCCCCGGAGACTGGCTGCCTGGTCCTGCAGACCGGGAGATGCAGGGTTAATCTGCAGCCGAAAATGGCTGCAGAGACAGAGGAGAGAGGAGGAGAAGGGGGCGGAGAGCTGGAAAAAGGCGGCAAGGCTATAAAAAACCCGCCCTTTCTGTCTCGATCCGCCCCTTGTATGACACTGTAGAGTGTCATATTTGTCATCCGGGGGGCGGGCCGGGGGGCGGAGAGGAGGCTGCTGCTTCAGCTAGGCCGAAGCCGGGGCCTAAATTAGATGCCTGAGGCCCAGAAGGGCTCCAGGCCGGCGCGAAAGTCCGGGAGGGGGTCGGATCTGAACCGGACCCCTCCGGATTTGAAGGCAGGATGGCGGTGGGGCTATAAGTGGAAGGGGGAGCCCGGCTGGGGTCCCCCTGAGGCAGTATAGAGCTGGTGCTGCCACAGAGACAGGGACGCAGGGAACCCTGTGTCTGTATGTGCCATGCCTGCCTGCACTCCCCCCGGCCCCAACAGGAGCCCGCAGCTGGGCTGGGGTCCCTGGATGCAGGCGCAGTATGCTGGCCCATTGCTGGGAGCTGTAGGATGCTGCCTGTACAGGCCTTACCTGAGGTGTCTCAACCTAATACCCCCAGAGGGGGATAGGGAGGGTGCTTTTGTCACACACCTTCAGGGGCCTTTATCCTCGCCTCGACCTCAACCCAGAAACCAAAAGGAATTGGGGAAGGAGGGGGGTCTCGACTTCGAACCAACACCCGAGAGGTTGGGGAAGGAGCAGCATGGGGAATAGCCATCTCAACTTCAACTGGGCACCCCATAATAGGGGGCCGAGGAAGGAGCCATGCCGGGGGTCTCACAGGAGACCCTCTTTTCTTCATCTGTAATCCCGTCGGAAAACGGGAAACGGAGTAAAACGGAGTAAAAATCTTTAGGTGTGCCTCCTTTGCGACACTAAGCAAAAACTGGAGAAGGCTGATGCCGTCCAGGGGTGTATACTGCACAGAAGGAGCCACAGTTAATCTTTTTCAGATTATGCATAGTGTCGCCTCCTAGTGGACAGCAGCATAACACCCATGGTCCTGTGTCCCCCAATGAGGCGACAGAGTAATCCCTATTTATTATAATTGCCAGACTTGAAATAACAAGCACTTTTCACCTATTGTGTCCCCCCATTTCCTTGTAGATTGTAAGCTTGCGAGCAGGGACTTCACTCCTAATGTCACTGTTTAAATTGTCTTAACTTGTATTGAATTTGTCTGTATATGTCCCCGCTTAATTGTAAAGTGCTGCGAAATATGTTGGCGCTATATAAATAAAAATTATTATTATTATTATTATATTACTGAATTATAAAACAAATCTTAGTTGTTCTGGGATCTCGCCAGACCCTAATCCATTCCTATGCAAAGCTTCCTCTTGCGTTTTCATTCCTTTGGCATGTGCGTAACATGCTCTTCCTTCTATTTCATGCCACTGGACTAGAGATGAACGGACCTGTGGATGCTCGGGTCCATCAGTTTTGGCCTGCCTTTATAAAAAAGTTTGGTTCGAGAACCCAAAAGGTAGACGTACTTGATCTTAAACCCAAACCGCATTCCAGTGAATTGGGGGCTGAACATCTGGCGGTCCCCACATTGTCATCTGTGTGACAGCGTGGAAAACACCAGCTCTGACAGGTTGTAACCATATTAAAGATACCGCCGGTCACAGACGCTGGGTATCAAATATGATATGCTACTCCTGGGGTGGCTGCAGGATGATATTTGGAGGTTGGGAATGGCCCAATAACCATAACAGGTGTGGACCTGTCTGCTTTCCCTTGGCTAGTTATTAAAAAATAGGGGGTTCGTGGCATTTTTTAATTTATTTATTTAATTTATTTATCACTAATTAAATAATTGAACAAGTGAAAAGTACTAATGAATAATTGAAAAAAACAACGTGCGGTCCCCCCTATTTTTAATAGCCAG
Source organism: Ranitomeya variabilis (assembly GCF_051348905.1). NCBI lineage: Eukaryota > Metazoa > Chordata > Amphibia > Anura > Dendrobatidae > Ranitomeya > Ranitomeya variabilis. The sequence goes on from NC_135237.1 coordinate 287,983,833, forward strand.
CCAAAGGAAAGCAGACAGCTGTGAACTGGTCTTCTCATGTTGACAAGGGGCCAATATCCATGCCTATTCCCAGCCTATTAACATCAGCCCCCAGCTGTCTACTTTGCCTTTGTTGGATATTAACAATAGAGAAACCATAAAAAAATAACATGGAGTCCTGTTATGATCCTAGTGGTAGAGGATCTCAGGACTTCCAGCTAAGTCCGCAAACACAAAAACCAGCTCATAGGGAAGTGGCAACTTGGCTGACCGCATATCTGATCCTAGCAACAACAACTAGAAGTAGCCGGGGAACGTACCTACGTTGATTCTAGACGTCTCGCACCAGCCGGAGAACTAACTAACCCTTTCAGAGAAAATAAGACCTCACTTGCCTCCAGAGAAAAGACCCCAAAGTTATAATACAAGCCCCCAACAAATAATAACGGTGAGGTAAGAAGAAAAGACAAACGTAAGAATGAACTAGATTTAGCAAAGAGAGGCCCACTAATTAATAGCAGAAAATAGGAAGAGGACTTATGCGGTCAGCAAAAACCCTATAAAAATATCCACGCTGAATATCCAAGAACCCCCGCACCGACTAACGGTGTGGGGGGAGAACATCAGCCCCCTAGAGCTTCCAGCAAAAACAGAAATCACATTTTGAACAAGCTGGAACAAAATAAGAGCAAATGCAAATGAACAAAAATAAGAAAGCAGAACTTAGCTTATCTTGCCAAAAACCAGGAGACCAGGAGTCAGGAGAAAACAGACATAGACTGATTACATCGATTCCAGGCACTAGACTGAGTATCCAGGAAGTTTAAATAGGAACACCCAAGGCCTAACGAACCAGGTGGGTACCAACCTGGGGAAAGACAATCCAAGTGCCATACCGCTAGTGGCCACAAGAGGGAGCCAAAAAGTATAGTTCACAACAGAGTCCCCCCTACTTTTAATAACCAGCTAAAGCAAAGCAGACAGCTGCTGGCTAATATTAATAGGATGGAAAGAGCCATGGATATTGGCCCCATCTCAGCCTAATAAGACCAGACCTCAGCCTTAGCCTTGGCTCTTCCCGCTTGCCCTGGTGCGTTATCAAGTAGGGTAATGGTTTGGGGGTTTATGTCAGCTGTGTAATGTCTGTTGACATCATGCCCAGGAGTTAGTAATGGGGTGGCATCTATCAGACACCCCCATTACTAACCCAGTAACCCCCAGGAGAAACAACTGGTATCCATTGTGTCCACACATGGCATCCTCCGCATTCCGTAGTTCCTGGATTATATCCCATTCAATCCGTTAAAGCTGGTACAGCTCCTGTAGTTTCTGTTCCTTGTTGAGGTTATACATCCACTCTGCTCTTCTTCCCAAGGTCAAGTTGGTGGGGTTGGATATAGTGGTGTCTGAAACCTGTTGTGCATGCCTCATCAATGGTCTGCTGGGTCTGTCTGTATGCCTCCCTGTTTGTGGAGCCCTGGATGGTGTGTGAGAACACCAGTCCCCTGCAGCTCCCCTGGTTCTGCCGGGTTGAGTAATATCCCACTGCTGCCACCATAATGTGGAGACACAAGGGGGTCAGCGGGTGTCCAGGTCCGTTAGCCAAAACCGCATGGACCAGGGATTGTCCCGTGAATGCCCGCTCTCCTTTTAATGTGGGCATAAGGCTACTCAGACAACATAGGGTGAGGGTAAAACAGTGGGGCAATGCTTTATTGAACCACAAACCAGGCACAAAACATGTAGAACAGTTGCAGCACAGTACGCCAAGATGGTGCACATTACAGAGTCTCACGCTTCCGCTGACTTGCCAAGATAATGACAGCTGTTACTTCAGAGCTTCCAAAGTTGACTACTCCACCTGTGGCACACACACACAGAGGAGGTAACGACAAGCGCAGGAAGATGGCAGTCCATGCAGTTACAAGGCCAGTTGATCGAAGGGTCACAGCCTGGCTTCATCTTCCAGGGTCAACTACCCCACCTGTGGAACGCACATAGAGAAGAGGTAACGACAAGTGTAGGAAGATTACATTCCATTCAGCTACAAGGCCAGTTGACCAGAAGGTCACAACCTGGCTTCTCCGAACATCTCCATGGAACCAGGTGACTGGCAGGTCCTAATCCTGGCTTTCTCCAAACTTATCCATGGATTCAAGATGGTCAATGGAGAAGATCTGTATTCTTCCAGCCGTGGCCGAAATCCTCTAAGCCGGCATCCTGTACAATAATTAATCTGTGTCCCTCGTGATGGAGCCATGATGCATTGGCTTCTGTCCTGTCTCAGGAGTCTTGATGTCTTGCTGAATCTCTGGCTTTCTCTCTCTCTTAAGGTACCGTCACATTAAGCGATGCTGCAGCGATATCGACAACGATGCCGATCGCTGCAGCGTCACTGTGTGGTCGCTGGAGAGTTGTCACACAGACAGCTCTCCAGCGACCAACGATGCCGAAGTCCCCGGGTAACCAGGGTAAACATCGGGTTACTAAGCGCAGGGCCGCGCTTAGTAACCCGATGTTTACCCTGGTTACCATTGTAAATGTAAAAAAAAACCAGTACATACTCACCTTCTGATGTCCGTCAGGTCCCTGGCCGTCTGCTTCCCGCACTGACTGTGAGCTCCGGCCGGCCGTAAAGTAAAAGCAGAGCACAGCGGTGACGTCACCGCTGTGCTGTGCTTTACGGCCGGCCGGCGCTCACAGTCAGTGCGGGAAGCAGACGGCCAGGGACCTGACGGACATCAGAAGGTGAGTATGTACTGTTTTTTTTTTACATTTCCAATGGTAACCAGGGTAAATATCGGGTTACTAAGCGCGGCCCTGCGCTTAGTAACCCGATATTTACCCTGGTTACCATTGTAAAACATTGCTGGCATCGTTGCTTTTGCTGTCAAACACGACGATACATGCCGATCTGACAACCAAATAAAGTTCTGGACTTTCAGCAATGACCAGCGATATCACAGCAGGATCCAGATCGCTGCTGCGTGTCAAACACAACGATATCGCTATCCAGGACGCTGCAACGTCACGGATCGCTATCGTTATCGTTGCAAAGTCGTTTAGTGTGAAGGTACCTTTAGAGGCATATCACTTCTTTTTATGTTTAACAAGTGCCCTTCAAGCCAGCATCACAGATAAGGGGAAGAATAGTGACGACCAAGTCGCCTTGTTTGATTATGTAATCTATTTGCATAGATTTTCCTTCTCTGTTTTAAAAATCAAAAAGCTATCTGGCCTAGACTATGCATAATTAGCATATCAGTAAACATCACTATAGTCATTAAGGATAAGAGCACAATATGCTACATTAAATGCCAACTTACAAGTCAATATTGCAGTGCTGACACACCACTGACTCCGCACACACCACTCCAACGCACATGACGTTGACGAAGCGGAAGGGAAACTTGAGTGGTGTGAGCGGGGGCAGAGGTGTTTAGCACTGGTTGGTACTTGTGGTATTAATATGCACTCATCTTTTGCTTTTTATTTATGTGGGATCTTATTTTTTTTAGGGTTATTTTGAACACTTGGTTTCTCACAAATGAGTTTAACTTGATTGATTATCATATTTATTATGCACTAATACTTATTTAATCATGGAGATTTTTTAGTATAAGCACTCTGCTTTTTATTGTAATAATAATAATTGAATAATTTTTTTCTTATATTTATTTCACTTTTAATGGTGTATAGTTTAGAACTAATTATTTGATGATTTATTTTACTTTTTGATTTTTTACCAATCAGTTTGACATACCCTGCCTTGCACATACAATGTAATTTAATATATTTTTATTGTTTGTTTATTTAATTTTTATTTTTTATTTTTAATCTATTTTTATCTGCTTTAATAAAAGTCTCATGTTTTTAATGTGATATTCTGTGCTATTATGTCTTTTGTGTATAAATAAAGCATTTATTATATTAGACATTTTTTTTTTATGAATATTTCTTTGGGATTATATGTTGATGTTTAATATTCATTGATTAAATATTGGATATTTATTTTTTTGGTATTTCTTTTCTATATAAGATTTTGCATATTCAGCTATAGTTGGCATGGGGGCTGGCGAGCCCCACTCTGGCTCTGTCGCGGATGCACCCTCTGCCACAGTGATCGTTACACCACTGGCCACAAAATTTTCTTCATTCCCTTCCTGGACCTCTACAATAGCATCCTCATGCTACTTTGCTGAATTCAAGCAAAGCAAATCACAAAATGAGGAGAATCCAGTTTTTCTTATAAAATCCAAGGCGAATTTCATTTGCCTCAAACCTATTGCTCATCAATACCTAAGTCCACTAACAGGTGCTTTGCTAAGTTTGAGCAGTCATTATGTTGACAGACTACAGTATATGTCCTCCGCTGCATCTGTTCCTCTACATCCATGTACTACTTGTATTGATTAAAGAAAGGATTGTTTTACTGCATCACGAAGTGCCACCTATTTTTTCCTCTTTGGCCTGGACTTTGTTCGACACTGATCATTTCAGATGTTGCACCCTGGATTTTGCAAGCTGTTACACTGCTAAGTAAGCTTGAAAAGGTATGTTAGTTGGTGCTGGTTTTCCTTATTTTCCACGTTATGTCGACAGACTCTATGCAAGATGCTAAACTATCACATAACTCAATTTCCTTGCTGTGTCCCTTATTATTTGTTGTTTACAGATGTGGTGAACCCATTTCCAGTTCACAAAACGATGTCAAAATACATTTTTTTACATGAAAATAACAGGAAATAATGTGAATTTGGCAGAAACGCCTTCTGGATAATGGGTTTGGTGGCAAGTAGGCTTTGGGCTAAGCATCTGTAGATAATACATCACATCCTCCTATGCACATGAAAACCACAGCAGGAAGCAGCCTACACTTTCAGATGCTTTCTCTTATTTATAACCTTCTCTGCGGCCTGTCTAGCGTATAAAATACTATTGGTGTGACTCTGCTGAAACTGTAATGATATCGTATTCTACTGGTCTCAATTGTGGTTGAATTATGGGCTTGACAGCAACTTTGAGGTGAATCTGTTTTTGTCTTATGTAAATTGACCATAATATATTTATTTCGCATTATTTATGCTAAGCCTAGCTTCTGACTGGTATTAAAAAAGCATCTGTCATCAGATTTCTCAATATTTAATAGAAATAATATTAACCAGTTCATGTTTCATTTTTTTTTCGGACATATATTTAAAGTGAAAAAATGCTATTAACCTACAGCTATGGTGTTAATTACTGAATGCAGGAAGCTGCTGAGAGGATCACGATCGGACTGAAAAAAAATTGCAGCATGCTGTGATTGTAATCGGAAATTGGATCGCATTCGGAAATGGAAGTCAATGGGTCTGAGAAAAAAATCGCTCAGCACTTGGACCATGCAAGTGCTGTCCGATTTTTACACATCTATGTCCTTTGAAAAGCCAGTAATTCAGCAGCCACATACAATAAAATCACAACAGGACCCGACAGGAAAGAATAAGTGGATTACATACAGTATATACACATAGAATAGATAGAAATATACAACTAGATGGTGGCCCGATTCTAACGCATTGGGTATTCTAGAATATGCATGTCCACGTAGTATATTGCACAGCCCACGTAGTATATTGCCCAGCCACATAGTATATTGCCCAGCCACGTAGTATATTGCCCAGCCACGTAGTATATTGCCCAGCCACAAAGTATATTGCCCAGCCACGTAGTATATTGCCCAGCCTCGTAGTATATTGCCCAGTCACGTAGTATATTACCCTGTGACGTAGTATATTGCCGAGCTACGTAGTATATTGCCCAGTCATGTAGTATATTGCCCAGCCACGTAGTATATTGCCCAGCCACGTAGTATATTGCCCAGCCACATAGTATATAGCACAGCCACATAGTATATTGCCCAGCCACGTAGTATATTGCCCAGCTACATAGTATATTGCCCAGTGACGTAGTATATTGCCCAGTCACATAGTATATTGCCCAGCCACGTAGTATATTGCCCAGCCACGTAGTATATTGCCCAGCGATGTAGTATATTGCCCAGTGACGTAGTATATTGCCCAGCCACGTAGTATATTGCCCGGCCACGTAGCATATTGCCCGGTCACGTAGTATATTGCCCAGCCACGTAGTATATTGCCCAGCCACATAGTATATTGCACAGCCCACGTAGGATATTGCCCAGCCACGTAGAATATTGCCCAGCCACGTAGTATATTACCCAGCGACGTAGTATATTGCCCAGTGACATAGTATATTGCACAGCCACGTAGTATATTGCCCAGTGATGTAGTATATTGCCCAGTCACGTAGTATATTGCCCAGTCACGTAGTATATTGCCCAGTAATATAGTATATTGCCCAGTAATGTAGTATATTGCCCAGCGATGTAGTATATTGCCCAGCGACGTAGTATATTGCCCAGCCACGTAGTATATTGCCCAGCCACGTAGTATGTAGTATATTGGTCAGCCACGTAGTATATTGCCCAGCCACGTAGTATGTAGTATATTGGTCAGCCACATAGTATATTGCCCAGCCACATAGTATATTGCCCAGTAACGTAGTATATTGCCCAGTGACGTAAAATAAAAAATAAACATATACTCACCTTCCGAAGTGCCGTTGAAGTCCTGGCGCCTGTGTACGGTGCACGCGGCAGCTTCCGGTCCCAGGGTCGGTATGAGCGCAGGACCTGTGATGACGTCGCAGTCACATGACCGTAACGTCATGGCAGGTCCTTCTCGCATAGCATCTTTGGCACCAGAACCTGCCACTTGCACTGCCGAGGACACCGCGCCACCTCGGAGGGTGAGAATAACCTTTTTTATTATTATTATTATTATTATTTGTAACAGATCTTTTTACTATTGATGCTGCATAGGCAGCATCAATAGTCAAAAGTTGATAAGGAAAATGCACACGGCACTCAAGGTTCCTATGTGGTGCTCAAGTCAGGTTTCCAGCCCGTCAATCCAATAATCAAAAATCACTTGGCACTCAGAGGATTATTTGCAAGATGATTATTCCATTTATTTGTGCATCCAGTTAAAGAATAAACGTTTTCGGTCCATACATCAGACCTTCATCAGAAATTCTTTTTTATCAAACTGAAATACAGGCAGATCATAGAAAAAAATGAATAACAATATACACAAGGTGCACAATATAAAGAACAACGGAATTGCAGTTATATTTTTCCAGACCAGATCCATCATGTGACGAAAAAAGGTGTGCGCAATCGTGGCGGCTGGAGCAAATCCGGTTTCGTGATCCGTGAGCTGTGAGTACTTTCAATTATCAAGAGCTAAAAAAAGGCTGTACAGCTGTAAGTGAAGGTAAGGAAGAGAACAAATGGCATAGAAGCAACAGGTTATGGCATAAGACGGTGAGTCCTGTAAGAGGACTCCATGTGTGGTAGAAGGTCAATACTACCTCAAAGGATACTAGGTGGAGGAATAATCCGGGTGCTTGAGAAAGGTGCTGTGCACTACAACGAGTTAGTGAGAACCTATGAAGAAAGTGTGACAACATATGTTAATTGTTAGTGTCCGCATAGGTATCCGGCTGTAAGGAGAATTTAACATTAATGACTAATATGCGCGACCCGGTATTATTGGAATTTAAGACAGTGGTATAAGGCACAAGCTTATCAGGCTGACAGGAAAGAAAAGAAAATTGAAAGCAGTAGAAGAGGGTATAGGGGCCATGTGGCAACCACGCGATAAAATCAAAGTTGTTAAATGATGCTGAGCTGTGGACTGTGAGAATATGACGGGACCATGAGATAAATAATAGAGCATATGGAGTAGCGTTACCTGGAAAACAATGCACGTAGGTATATCAAGGCCAGACAGGCCTGAGCTGGGTAACCCGGGACCAAGAGGAGAGAGGCAGAACGCCTGTGGCATATAAGGGAAAAGTATATGTATATATATATATATATATACACTCACTGGCCACTTTATTAGGTACACCATGCTAGTAACGGGTTGGACCCCTTTTGCCTTCAGAACTGCCTCAATTCTTCGTGGCATAGATTCAACAAGGTGCTGGAAGCATTCTTCAGAGATTTTGGTCCATATTGACATGATGGCACCACACAGTTGCCACAGATTTGTCGGCTGCACATCCCTGATGCGAATCTCCCGTTCCACCACATCCCAAAGATTTCATGTTGTTTACGCCAAATTCTGACCCTACCATCCGAATGTCGCAGCAGAAATCGAGACTCATCAGACCAAGCAACGTTTTTCCAATCTTCTACTGTCCAATTTCGATGAGCTTGTGCAAATTGTAGCCTCAGTTTCCTGTTCTTAGCTGAAAGGAGTGGTACCCGGTGTGGTCTTCTGCTGCTGTAGCCCGTCTGCCTCAAAGTTCGACGCACTGTGCGTTCAGAGATGCTCTTAGGCCTACCTTGGTTGTAACGGGTGGCGATTTGAGTCACTGTTGCCTTTCTATCAGCTCGAACCAGTCTGCCCATTCTCCTCTGACCTCTGGCATCAACAAGGCATTTCCGCCCACAGAACTGCCGCTCACTGGATTTTTTTTCTTTTTCGGACCATTCTCTGTAAACCCTAGAGATGGTTGTGCGTGAAAATCCCAGTAGATCAGCAGTTTCTGAAATACTCAGACCAGCCCTTCTGGCACCAACAACCATGCCACGTTCAAAGGCACTCAAATCACCTTTCTTCCCCATACTGATGCTCGGTTTGAACTGCAGGAGATTGTCTTGACCATGTCTACATGCCTAAATGCACTGAATTGCCGCCATGTGATTGGCTGATTAGAAATTGAGTGTTAACAAGAAGTTGGACAGGTGTACCTAATAAAGTGGCCAGTGAGTGTATATATATATATATATATATATATATATATATATATATATATATATTAGTATATTAACCCCAATAAAGACTCAAAATTACCCCTGGATAATGATAATTGGTGTACACCAAGTTACCTCTATATTCCTGAAGAGACTGTGCTGGGTGAAGGCGAAGTTATTCTTTAACTGGATGCACAAATAAATGGAATAATCATCTTGCAAATAATCCTCTGAGTGCCAAGTGATTTTTGATTAATAGTCAAAAGTTGGTCACACAGGGTTAATAGCTGCATTAATGGAGTGCGTTACACCGCGGTCCATTAACGCTGGCATTAAACCTGTGTGAGCGCTGACTGGAGGGGAGTATGGACCGGGCACTGACTGCGGGGAGGAAGGAGCGGCCATGTTGCCGCCGGACTGTGCCCGTCGCTGAATGGTCGTGGCAATGGTCGTGGACGTTTTGCCACGACCAATCAGCGACTTGGATTTCCATGACAGACAGAGGCTGCGACCAATGAATATCCGTGACAGACAGACAGACGGAAGTGACCCTTAGACAATTATATAGTAGATTGCTTCTTACTAAATTAGAATATTATCAAAAAGTGAATTTATTTAAGTTCTTCAATACAAAAAGTGAAGCTTATATATTATAGAATCATTACAAACAGAGTGATCTATTTCAAGTGTTTATTTCTATTATTGTTGAAGATTATGACTTACAACTAATGAAAACCCAAAAGACATTATTTCAATAAATTAGAATAATTTATAACCAGCTTAAAAAATCCGAAATGTTGTCCTATTGAAATGTACGATCAGTAAATGCACTCAATACTTGGACGGGACTCCCTTTGCATCAATTACTGCATCAATGCGGCGGGGCATGGAGGCGATCAGCCTGTGGCACTGCTGAGGTGTTATGGAAGCCCAGGTTGCTTTGATAGTAGCCTTCAGTTCGTCTGCATTGTTGGGTCTGGTGTCTCTCATCTTCGCCTTGACAATTCCCAATAGATTCCCTATGGGGTTAAGGTCAGGTGAGTTTGCTGGCCAATCAAGCGCAGTGATACTGTTGTTTTAAAGCAGGTATTGGTACTTTTGGCAGTGTGGACAGGTGCCAAGTCTTGCTGGAAAATGAAATTTCCATCTCCAAAAATCTTGTTGGCAGAGGGCAGCATGAAGTGCTCTAAAATTTCCTGGTAGATGGCTGTGCTGACTTTGGTTTTGATAAAACACAGTGGACCTACACCAGCAGATGACATGTTTCCCCGAACCATCACTGATTGTGGAAACTCAAAACTAGACCTCAAGCAGCTTGGTTTGTGAGCTTCTCCACTCTTCCTCCAGACTCTGGGACCTTTATTTCCAAATGAAATGCAAAATTTACTTTAATCTGAAAACAACACCTTGGACCATTGAGCAACAGTCCAGTTCTTTTTCTCCTTGGCTCAGGTAAGACGCTTCTGGCATTGTCTATTGGTCATGACTGGCTTGACACAAGGAATGCGACACTTGTAGTCCATGTCCTGGATATGTCTGTGTGTGTTGGCTCTTGAAGCAATGAATCCAGCTGCAGTCCACTCCTTGTGAATCTCCCCCAAACTTTTGAATGGCCTTTTCTTAACAATCCTTTCAAGGCTGCGGTTATCCCGATTGCTTGTACGCCTTCCTCTACCACACTTTTTCCATCTACTCAACTTTCCATTATATACTAGGATACAGCACTCTGTGAACAGCCAGCGTCTTTAGCAATGACCTTTTGTGGCTTACCCTCCTTGTGGAGTGTGTCAATGACTGCCTTCTGGACGCCTTTCAAGTCAGTAGTTTTCCCCATGATTGTGGAGCCTACTGAAACAGACGAAGGGACCTTTTTAAATGCTTAGGAAGCCTTTGCAGGTGTTTAATGGTTATTATTCTAATTTACTGAGATAATGACTTTTGGGTTTTCATTGGCTGTATAAATGACAGAGAATTGCTCTATGTAGAAGCTCATGTTAAAATCACATTGCAGCTGGATAGCAAACAAACTGCAAACTGCATTTGGATGTAATTCGGATGCGAGGTGTTAAAAATCGTATTATGCAATTGCTAGTGTGTCTCTGGCCTTAGAGGCAGATCCTGGCTCTGTCATATCTGCTGGGTATTTGATGGGTTCAAAGAGAAAAAAGAGATTCCAGCTTCCGCTTGATGTTGAGATTAAAGACATGACTTTTAATGATAACATTTAAAATGAAAAAATCATAATGATAAAATAAATGTTGGAAAGAAGGAGGGAAATGAGGAGTGGCGGGGAATTAGGACAGCTGTCTACGCGTTTCGAGCTCAGGGCTCTTAGGGTACCGTCACACAGTGCCATTTTCATCGCTACGACGGCACGATCCATGACGTCGCAGCGTCGTATGATTATCGCTCCAGCGTCGTAGACTGCGGTCACACTTTGCAATCACGGCGCTGGAGCGATGCCGAAGTCCCCGGGTAACCAGGGTAAACATCGGGTTACTAAGAGCAGGGCCGCGCTTAGTAACCCGATGTTTACCCTGGTTACCAGCATAAACGTAAAAAAAACAAACAGTACATACTTACATTCCGGTGTCTGTCCCCGGCGCTGTGCTTCTCTGCACTGTGTAAGCACCATAGCCGGAAAGCACAGCGGTGAAGTCACCGCTGTGCTCGCTTTCCGGCTGGCCGGCGCTCACAGTGCAGAGAAGCTGAGACGCTGGGGGACAGACACCGGAATGTAAGTATGTACTGTTTGTTTTTTTTACGTTTACGCTGGTAACCAGGGTAAACATCGGGTTACTAAGCGCGGTCCTGCGCTTAGTTACCCGATGTTTACCCTGGTTACAAGCGAACGCATCGCTGGATCGGTGTCACACACAACGATCCAGCGATGTCAGCGGGTGATCAAGCGACAAAAGAAAGTTCCAAATGATCTGCTACGACGTACGATTCTCAGCGTGGTGTCTGATCGCAGTAGCGTGTCAGACACAGCGATATCGTAACGATATCGCTAGAACGTCACGAATCGTGCCGTCATAGCGATGAAAATTTCACTGTGTGACGGTACCCTAAGTCCTGACAATGAATGTGTCCAGGCTACATGTATATATATCTCCAACAGAAAGAAAAAGACGAAACATTTGATGTAATCAGTCATGAACGGACTGTTGCTTGCATTTAAATGAACCTGTGCAGACCACAGCCTTCAGCAGAAAAACCACATAGAACAAAATGAAAAAATATTCCATATACCGCTTAGAAGCCAGACAATGACAGCATTATAAAAATGTAGGCATAATATAAATAGTTGTAGTAAAGTTGATTGTACCAAATTTAAATTATTAACGCATTTTGTAAGTATGTGGAATCTCTATATGTGGAGTCTCTATATTATGTGCCATGCACGAAAAATTGACGACAACACACTTGTATGGAGGCAGAGTCTGAACAAACTCCACTGACTCGTAGGTGGTAAGTATGTCATATAGGATTCAAAATATTACGTCTGAAAAAAAACAGATTAAAGTAGGGAGTAAAAAATGAACGTAGCACAATCAAGTATACTATGCAGTGATGTACAAATATTGGCGTAATGAAAACTAAGTAGGATCAATGCTACAAAGTTAAATGGTGAAAACATTATATAAGTAGAAATATACCCACAGTTTGTGTAGAATCTCCTGCACTAGCAAAAATTAGCAACAGCCGCATATAGAACATTAAGTTGCATGCAAACAATACAAGTACAAAATAACAGCTGTTACAGGAAGAACACCATAGGAAAAAAAAAATATATATATATATATATATGTTATATACATTTCCCGGCCAAATAATGGTAGTGATATAAATTCATTGGCATGGTATAAAGTAATTATGAAGGGGTCAAATACACCAACGTTCAAATATGGAGACATTATATAAGTAAACTGAGTTTCATACAGTCTCTATATTGGTCATCATGCAAAGTCAGAAAACAGCAACACACTAAAGTATAGGCAGGGTCTGCGCATGCTTCTACTGACTCATAGATGAAAACTACATCATATAAATATCAGGTTATTAAGTTTGCCAAGTGTGGAAAAAAGTAGTTTACATACCCGTATAGATGAAAAGTCATGCTTCATGGAGAGAATTCTATCAGGGAATGAAAAAGGAGAACATACCTGAATAATGATGCTTGACAACAACATAGAATTAATAAATATTATAAGATAATTTCATTTTTATCAAGATTCAACTATAAAACATGAAATAAATATAATGCATCTCGCATACAGGAGAGTTAGATGATTGCATCAATAATAAGCATGTTTGATATAACCAACCCTATATAAGATGGACTAAATGCCATACTTAGAGTGCAACTTGAGAAATGAACGCACAGCACTACAGACAAACCAAAAGAACCATATCAAATAAGTGCATGGTATAGACAACCTGTAGGTGCTGTGAAGATACTATTGAAGATCTTAGTAGTAGATCATATAGCTCAGAGGGAGGACAGATCACAAGGTCTGTTCATAAATATAGACACTAACGAATAAATATAAAAACAAATTAATTATTATGCTGTATGTCTGTGAGATAATTTAATGTGAATATAATAGATTCGTTCTATAGTTATTAAGCCCCTTGGGATACCTAGCACCAAGTTTCAAAATCCAGTGCGCTTCACATTTGAGGAGCACCTTTTTCCAATCCCCTCCACGGAAGGGACAATTGACCCTTTGTATGCCAGAAAACATGAGAGATGACAAACCACCACAATGTGTGTCCAAAAAATGCTTAGTAAGGCCTGGAAAAAATGTTTTGGTTTTATTGGACGTAATATAATAGATGTGCTTTGATAATCTAATTTTTTGTTTCCTTGTGGTGCACCCCACATATTGTTTATTACATTTTGCATTCAACAAGATAAACTACAGGTATGGTGTTGCAGGTGATAAAGGAATCAATTTTGAACCGCATCAAAGTGATGCAAGATGAGAAAACTTTAGTTTTCAACATAAATTTGCATATGGGCATGCCACATTTGAAATTGCCTTTGAATGATAGCCACGTTTGGCTGATGGAAGAGGGGCAATGGAATAGGCTGGGGGACAATGTGTCACTATGAGACTTGGCTCCATGAGAAGAGTGTCTGACACCCGGTGACAATATATTTGCAATTTTTTTGTCCTGGAATAGTATGGACAAGTTTTTATTAAAAATTGAGGTTATAGACTGATAGTCAATGCTAAATATAGTGACAAAGGTAATAGGTTTTGAGATATTATTATGAAGTTGTCCATGTGAAGGAACAATGAGGTCTTTGCGTGATTTGGTTGTTTGTGGCCCTAGTCAGATTGGGTTTGCAGTAACCCCTCTGTGAGAGTCTACTTTTGATGATATGGCATTCTTGTTTAAATGAATTATTATCGGAACAAGCTCATCTGGCTCTCATGAACTCATATTTTGCTACATGTTGTGGGTGGCAACTGGAGACTTGCATGGCCAAGTTAACACCAGTGGGTTAACGGCATAGCTTCGTGCTATTAATGCCGCTCTCAGGGTGGCCACAAAGGAACACATCAAGAAATGGAGTCTGTGTACCTGGAAATTCTGCAGTAAACCTATGATTTAAAACATTATTGTTGAGAAATCCTACAAAATTCAATTGATGAGACACATTCAAGTTTTCAGAAACAATGAATATCAGATCAGCAATATACCTGCCAAACGAAATAATAGAATAATGGAAAGAATTGCTTGGTAGGTATAAGACCATTTCTTCCCACCATGACATGTACAAATTAGCCAAGAGCTGTGAGAAACTAGCACCCATAGGGTAGCCTAGTACATGAAAATAAAAATTACTGTCAAATGAGGAAAAATTGTTCCTCAATAGAATGTCACCTCCTGTAACACAACATAATTAAATGTAACTACAAACCACAATATTTATGTAGATGGTAGGTGATGGCTTCCATCGCTAGCCTATGGGGAATAGTGAACTACAATGCCACCACATCACTAGTTATCCAGTTATAATTCTGTTCCCATTTACCCATTTAAGCTGATCCATAATATAGAGTTAGTGTTTTGTGTCTTTGATATTGCTTACTGTGGAAAGGACTTAGGGTTGGAGGATATTATCCAACCAAGACAAATTTCCTGTTAGAGAATTGATCTCCGCTACAATCGGATGTAGTGGGGGTGGAAATTCCTCCTTATGAGTTTTAAGCAAAGCGTGGAAGATGAAGATAACTGGGTTAGTAACCAGCAAAAAATCTTTCTCCTTGGTCGATAAACATCCGTTGGATACACCAGATTGCAACAAACTTGTTAGTTCAATTGTAATACGAGGAGGGGGATCAGTAGTCTGTTTATATATTGTCACATCAGTCAGAAGATCAGTAACCAATTTGTGCAATATCATGCAATCCAAGATGACTATGGAACCTCCCTTGTCCAATTGGCGGATGATGATATTGGGACTGTTTTTGAGTTAATAGCCACCTTTGGCTCTTTTGTGATATTGAATGGAGAGTGTCTCTGAGTAGTCAATAATTTGGTGAGATCTCGTTCCATACTATGTTGGAAATCATCCATAATGGAAGCACGTGATTGTAATGAATAAAAATCAGGGTTTGCAGTTTTAAATGCAGGCAGTTTATTATATTCACCCTGTTCTGACATGAGATCTGTCAGAGTGGTAACAGCACATTGCTCAGAAAAGTTGAAAATAGGTGTCGGTGGAGCAGGATGATGAGTATAGGCATTAAAGTTAGTAGAAATCGCAGAATTTTGACTGTCATCATTGATATGACACGGGAAATGTCTTTTGACAGTAAACAATCGCATAAATTTGTTGATATCCAATAAAGTGCTGAACACGTCGGCTTGCTTAGAGGGAACAAAACTCAAAACTAAAGTCAATACATCCCTTTGCTCAGATGAAATGATAGCAGCAGACAGATTCAATACCATGAAGTTTTTAATTTGCCAGGGGGATGCATGTGCACTTTCTAATATTTTTTCCTCCTCGTATGGTATGAATGGGACCTTACGATATTTTTTATCTGCCCTGTGCCATGGTCGCTTTTTGACTGTGTGAACAGTTGTGGGGTAGAGTTAGAGAATTTATTCTCCTTGCTCCTGTTGAAAAATAAGTCCAATTCGGATCCACTGGTATCTGCACCATCTGAATTGCCATCAGAGGATTCAAGCTCTGAAGTTCTGAAACTGACACGGGAAGAGTGCTGTTATTAAGAAAAGATTTGTTATTTTTAAGAAAAGGTTTAGGAGTTTCACGATCTTGTTGCCACGTATAGACAGGGTTGTTTTCATAGTCCATGAGATTTTTCAAATTTGCACTTTTTCATTGCTGTAATGGTGTCCTCCTGTTCATTTAAGGTTTTCTGTAATTTGTCTTTGAGGTTTGAAAAATCAGATTCTGTGGACAATTTATTTAAAGATTCCTGTTGTTGATGACCATGCTTTCCAGGTCAGTTAGTTTGACTTGTTTATTATAAGCTGAATGAGCTAAAATGAGCAGACATTCAAAATATCAAACCATTCTTTTTCAAAGTCCCACCATACGCACAGTCTTTGTGATAATATTTTTTCCAAGTCCAAAAAAGCCACGACAAAAGCGACAATACATGCGGCCACAGGAGAATTAGATGATCGCATCATTAATAAGAATTTTTGATATAACCAACCCTATATTAGATGGATTAAATTCCATACTTAGAGTGAAACCTACAAAATGGACTCATGCAACTTAATGTTCAATATGCAGCTGTTACTGATTTTTGTTTGTTCACTAGATTCTACACAGCAAACTATATATAAATACCGTATAATCTAATGTAAAAAAAAAATGTGTCATATAATGACTAAATTACACTTTCTTAACAGTCTTACAAAGAATTAAATGGTCTTTTTTCAATCTCATTTTCAACTTTCCTACTCTGTTCACTGCCTGCACAAAAAAGTTTGTAACAGCTATGCAGTGCAGAGCGCAGACAAGCAGAGCTGAGAAAAGTAGAGTTGAGACAAGCTGAGCTGAGCTGAGCTGACCTGAACTGAGCTGTGTTTGATGCCTGCAGCTCAGTGTTATGAAACAGCAAATTCTGCTCTGTTGATATACACTCACCGGCCACTTTATTAGGTACACCATGCTAGTAACGGGTTGGACCCCTTTTGCCTTCAGAACTGCCTCAATTCTTCGTGGCATAGATTCAACAAGGTGCTGGAAGCATTCCTCAGAGATTTTGGTCCATATTGACATGATGGCATCACACAGTTGCCGCAGATTTGTCGGCTGCACATCCCAAAGATGCTCCATACAAGGCAGGATGGATCCATGCTTTCATGTTGTTTACGCCAAATTCTGACCCTACCATCCGAATGTCGCAGCAGAAATCGAGACTCATCAGACCAAGCAACGTTTTTCCAATCTTCTACTGTCCAATTTCGATGAGCTTGTGCAAATTGTAGCCTCAGTTTCCTGTTCTTAGCTGAAAGGAGTGGTACCCGGTGTGGTCTTCTGCTGCTGTAGCCCATCTGCCTCAAAGTTCGACGCACTGTGCGTTCAGAGATGCTCTTAGGCCTACCTTGGTTGTAACGGGTGGCGATTTGAGTCACTGTTGCCTTTCTATCAGCTCGAACCAGTCTGCACATTCTCCTCTGACCTCTGGCATCAACAAGGCATTTCCGCCCACAGAACTGCCGCTCACTGGATTTTTTTTCTTTTTCGGGCCATTCTCTGTAAACCCTAGAGATGGTTGTGCGTGAAAATCCCAGTAGATCAGCAGTTTCTGAAATACTCAGACCAGCCCTTCTGGCACCAACAACCATGCCACGTTCAAAGGCACTCAAATCACCTTTCTTCCCCATACTGATGCTCGGTTTGAACTGCAGGAGATTGTCTTGACCATGTCTACATGCCTAAATGCACTGAGTTGCAGCCATGTGATTGGCTGATTAGAAATTAAGTGTTAACAAGAAGTTGGACAGGTGTACCTAATAAAGTGGCCAGTGAGTGTATATGGCAGTGGCCTATCTTTTCCTATAAGCATCAACAGATGAGAGGTTTCACATCACCATCTGTAACAAATATCAAACAACGCTCAGCTCCAGATATAAAATTTTAGGATGTAAAAACACATTGTTTGGGGGTGTGATATGCAAAATGAAGCAGATTTAAAATGAGCTGTATTGGTAGAAATGAATAAATATACTGTACACTACCGTTGAAAAGTTTAGGGTCACTTAGAAATTTCCTTATTTTTTAAAGAAAAGCACAGTTTTTTCCAATGAAGCTAACATTAAATGATTAAGAAACACACTCTATACATTGTTAATGTGGTAAATGACTATTCTAGCTGCAAACGTCTGGTTTGTAATGCAATATCTTCATAGATGTATAGAGGCCCATTTCCAACAACCATCACTCCAGTGTTTTTATTGTACTTTGTGTTTGCTAACTGTGTAAGAAGGCTAATGGATGGTTAGAATACCCTTGAAAACCCTTATTCAAGTATGTTAGCACAGCTGAAAACAGTTTGGCTGATTAGAGAACCTATAAACCTGGCCTTTTCGTTGAGCTAGTTGAGAATCTGGAGGATTACATTTGTTGGTTCCATTAAACTCACAAAATGCCCAGAAAAAAAGAACTTTCAGGTGAAACTGGACAGTCTATTCTTGTTCTTAGAAATGAAGGCTGTTCCATGGAAGAAATTGCCAAGAAACTGAAGATTTCCTACAACAGTGTGTACTACTCCCTTCAGAGGAGAGCACAAACAGGCTCTAACCAGAGTAGAAAGAGAAGTGGGAGGCCCCGCTGCACAACTGAGCAACAAGACAAGTACATTAGAGTCCGTAGTTCGAGAAATCGACACCTCACAGGTCCTCAACTGGCAGCTTCATTAAATAGTACATGCAAAACGGGAGTGTCAATGTCTACAGTGCAGAGGCAATGCCGGGATGCTGGTCTTCAGGGCAGAGTGGCAAAGAAAAGCCATATCTGAGACTGACTAATAAAAGGAAAAGATTAATATGGGCAAAAGAACACAGACATTGGACAGATGAAGATTGGAAAAAAGTGTTATGGACAGACGAATACAAGTTTGAGGTGTTTGGATCACACAGAAGAACATTTGTGAGACATAGAACAACTGAAAAGATGCTGGAAGAGTTCATGACTAGTGTTGAGCATTCCGATACCGCAAGTATCGGGTATCGGCCGATACTTGCGGGTATCGGAATTCCGATACCGAGATCCGATACTTTTGTGGTATCGGGTATCGGTATCGAAACAACATTAATGTAATAATGTGTAAAAGAAAGAATTAAAATAAAAAATATTGCTATACTCACCTCTCCGACGCAGCCTGGACCTCACGGAGGGAACCGGCAGCGTTCTTTGCTTAAAATTTGCGCGTTTACTTCCTTCCGTGAAGTCCCGGCTTGTGATTGGTCGCGAGCCGCCCATGTGGCCGCGACGCGACCAATCATAGCAAGCCGTGACGTAATTTCAGGTCCTTCAGGATTTTAAAACTACGTTCTGGCTTGTGATTGGTCGCGTCGCGGTCACATGGGCGACGCGACCAATCACAAACCGTGATGTCATGGGAGGCAGGACACGCGCGCATTTTAAAATGCGCGCGTGTCCTGCCTCCCGTGACGTCCCGGCTTGTGATTGGTCGCGTCGCCCATGTGACCGCGACGCGACCAATCACAAGCCAGAACGTAATTTTAAAATCCTGAAGGACCTGAAATTACGTCACGGCTTGCTGTGATTGGTCGCGTCGCGGCCACATGGGCGACACGAACAATCACAAGCCGGGACGTCACGGGAGGCAGGACACGCGCGCATTTTAAAATGCGCGCGTGTCCTGCCTCCCATGACGTCACGGCTTGTGATTGGTCGCGTCGCTCATGTGACCGCGACGCGACCAATCACAAGCCAGAACGTAATTTTAAAATCCTGAAGGACCTGAAATTACATCACGGCTTGCTGTGATTGGTCGCGTCGCGGCCACATGGGCGGCTCGCGACCAATCACAAGCCGGGACTTCACGGAAGGAAGTAAACGCGCGAATTTTAAGCAAAGAACGCTGCCGGTTCCCTCCGTGAGGTCCAGGCTGCGTCGGAGAGGTGAGTATAGCAATATTTTTTATTTTAATTCTTTCTTTTACACATTAATATGGATCCCAGGGCCTGAAGGAGAGTTTCCTCTCCTTCAGACCCTGGGAACCATCAGGGATACCGTCCGATACTTGAGTCCCATTGACTTGTATTGGTATCGGGTATCGGTATCGGATTGGATCCGATACTTTGCCGGTATCGGCCGATACTTTCCGATACCGATACTTTCAAGTATCGGACGGTATCGCTCAACACTATTCATGACACCATCTGTCAAGCACGGTGAAGTTAATGTGATGGTCTGGAGTTGCTTTGGTGCTGGTAAAGTGGAAAATTTTTACAAGGTAAAAGGGTTTTAAATAAGGAAGGCTATCACTCCATTTTGCAACGCCATGCCATACCCTGTGGACAGCGCTTGATTGGAGCCAATTTCATTCTACAACAGGACAATGACCCAAAGCACACCTCCAAATTATGCAAGAACTATTTAGGGAAGAAGCAAGCAGCTGGTATTCTATCCGTAATGGAGTGGCCAGCGCAGTCACTAGATCTCAACCCCATTGAGCTGTTGTGGGAACAGATTGTCTGTATGGTACGCAGAAAGTGCCCATCAAGCCAAACCAACTTGTCGGAGGGGCTTCTGGAAGCATGGGGTGAAATGTCTCCAGATCATCTCAGCAAATTGACTGCTAGAATGCCAAAGGTGTTACGGATCTGCAACACAGGGCTAAGGTAGAAGGGGGAAAACTGACCCTGCACTATGACTAGGCCGAAACCCTACAATGGAGTGGGTGACCCATTCTATGCAAATAGACCCACCGACGATCCTAGGTTAATCTCAAGCGAAGACCTATAGATAAGGGGAAGGGGTTCCCTAAAAGAACTAAGGACTGGGTACAAAAACAGGTCACCTCCTAATAGAAAACAAAGAGAAATCTGCAAAAACCAATAGAAAACAGAAACTAAGGCTAGCAAAACTAGAGGTACCAACACTGCACAAATAACATACACAGAAGACAAAGCAAAGCACCAAGCTAGAGCTCAAGCAGATTAACACTGTTGTCCAGCAAGCACTGGGAGGCAGGTGCTGGGTAATAAAGAGTGATACAAACACCTGACCCAAGACAAACCCAGCAACAGAGGAAAAAGACCAGCAGCCAGAACTCCACAAGAAAATGGCTGATAGACACAAACTAAACAGATTCTAACAAAAGATCTACAATGCTGCAATTGCTGAAAAGGGAGCATTCTTTGACGAAAGCAAAGTTTGAAGGAGAAAATTATTATTTCAAATAAAAATCTTTTTTCGAACCTTGTCAATGTCTACACTAGATTTTCAATTCATTTGTCAACTCATTTGATTAATAAATGTATGGGTTTTCATGGAAAACACAAAATTGTCTGAGTGACCCTAAACTTTTGAACGGTAGTGTAGGTATACAATATTATAAGACCATTATTGAGACTTTGGCAATATCTTTGCTCGCCTATCAGTAATGGATGAGTTATTTAAATTGATCTCAGTGTCTGTCATTATATAGTATGTGTGCGGATTTGTGATACAATAGGAAGTTGGTTGCCTTGTCTCTGGACTGTGCCTGCAGTTGGATGTGTTTTGTTCATGAATCTGCACCCCAAACCTTCATCTTGCACCCTAAAACACTGCTGACTTGCTTCAGTGGGAAAGGAGCCTCTGCAAGTATAAATCTGTTAATTTGTTCTTTTAAACCTCAATTTTTCTCCAGTTTCTGTGCCCAGAGTTTTGTATTCTGTAACCAGTAACCTTGACTTTTTATTTCTTGGCTTTATTTGGAGATATAAATATGAGCCTGTTGAGACGCTGTGTGCATAATATAGATGGCCTGATTATCTGCTAAAAGGTTATCCTGAAGCTGCTCATCTGTCTAACCCCAAATCATGGGTGTGGAAGTATTGAAAATAAGCCAAATGTATTTTATCTTGAGGAGGGATTTACTGAAACACGTCTGATTCCTCTGATGCCTACTCATCATGTCCAGTGTTCTGTATCCCAGACCCATCTAGTATTCTATATTCTAATCCCTAAAAACTGATACTGTATGTCTTAAAACCTGTGTCTGTGTCCATACTCTGAAACCCTTTGGGGTTTCTTAGGAAGGAGAGCTTTTGGGTGATTACTTTTTGTCTGCACTTTGAAACCAGGTATAACCTGGCTTTACCTAAGTTTGAATATGAGCCTACTGTGATCCTGCTGCAGATTATGGATTGCTTAGTTTCTTACCTGGTGGTTAATCTTAAAAAAAACATCTCAGCTCTGCAGTCTACCCATCCAATCCTGATCATGGGTCTCGGTTGAACTCCCATTATTATGAACATAAACCTGCTGAGTCTATGCTGCTTGTTGCGAGCTCAGCTCTGCTGTCTAACCCATATCCAGTATGCTGTAGCCCAGAACCTGTCCTTCATCCTGTAGTCTAATCTCCAATTACTAGTTGTGTTTTTTAAATCCTGTATTTCTGCCTGTACTTTTAAACCTTTTGAGATTAATAAAGAGAGCGGCCTTTTGTGAAGTAAACCTGACTGAGTACTGTTTGTTTATACGGGGTGAGTATTCTGTACCACATAACTGTCACGGGGAGACTAGGTGAGCGAGAGCTAATAACCCGGGCCCCTGCAATTTCCCTCAGACTAGGGAAATCCTAGCTGACCCTCTACCTGAAGTTTACACTGATGGTGTGCATGTCCAGGCCTCGAACCTCACCCTGCCTCCTGTTTCAACCCTAAGCTGAAACCTCCGCCCACCACCCAGTGAAGAGGTAATTTACCAATACCCACAGTTAACACAGACAAGGATAAAGGAAAATATACACCACGCCGCAGTCACTCAGGAATACACTATAAATGTGCAGGGCAAAATAAATACAAATATAGGAAGGAGTAAATAAGACAAAGGAAAATGCACCACCAGCAACGAATCTCCAACCACCAGCTCTCCACTCCAGACCGAGATAACAACGCACAAGACAGAAGCTATAATCGGCGACGCCCAATGATCAGGAGAGCTATTTAAAGGCAATGGGCATGGCCCAGCTTCCAATCCGAGGATCAGGTAAATTAACCCCGGAACAGCTAGATAAAATCTAGCTGACGCCAATGAGCAAATAGTGGTCAAAAACGGAATTACCACTGTCTGTCGAACGACCTGGTCTGAACAGCGTCCGACATGACAGTACCCCGCCTTCTACGAGGGACCCCAGGGCCCTCACGGCTTATAGGACCTGGCTCGTCTGGATGACGACGATGAAAAAACCTGACCAGCCGATCCGCATGAACGTCCGAGGCTGGTACCCAGGACGTCTCCTCAGGCCCATAACCACGCCAGTGTACCAAGTACTGTAAAGTGCGGTGCACTACACGAGAGTCAACCACCTTGGAGACTTCAAACTCCAAATTACCATCCACCAAGACTGGAGGTGGCATAGGCGCCGCGTCCACAGAACCCACCACCTTCTTTAGAAGAGACCTGTGGAAAACGTTGTGTATCTTATACACCGTAGGGAGCTCCAATTGGTACGCTTCTGGGTTAATGACGGCGGTGACCCTAAATGGACCAATAAACCTTGGACCCAATTTAAGGGACGATATTTTGAGTCTTATGTTTTTTGTGGATAACCACACCCAGTCATCCACACTCAGGTCCGGACCTGGCACACGCCTACTGTCAGCCACACGTTTGTACCTAGCACCCACACTCAGCAAGCGCTGTTTAACTCTCCTCCAGACTGATGACAATTGTGCTCCTAACTGGTCCTCCTCCGGAACGCCGGGAGAGCCCCTCTGACAAAGTACAAAATTGAGGATGTAGCCCGTAAACACAAAAAAAAGGAGACTCCGCAGACGACTCCTGGCGGTGATTATTGATGGCAAACTCAGCCAAAGGAAGAAAGGTAGACCACTCCTCCTGGTTATCAGAGACAAAGCAGCGTAGGTACTGTTCCAAATTTTGGTTCATACGCTCAGTCTGACCATTTGACTGAGGATGAAACGCCGAAGAATGAGACAACTTGATCCCCAGCCGTGAGCAAAATGCTTTCCAAAATGTTGCCACAAACTGAGTACCCCTATCAGACACAATATCAGGTGGAACCCCATGAAGTCTGACCACCTCCTGCACAAATACCTGAGCCAGAGTCTTAGCGCTAGGCAATGAAGGAAAAGACACAAAGTGCGACATTTTAGAAAACCGATCAACAATCACCAAGATGACCGTGTTCCCAGCTGATGAGGGCAAATCAGTGATGAAATCCATGGAGATTTCCGTCCACGGCTTACTAGGTACCTCAAGAGGAAGTAGTGTGCCAACAGGACGGGAGCGGGGCGTCTTAGCCCTAGCACACATGGTACAAGCTGACACGTATGAGACCACGTCCTGTTGGATCTTGGGCCACCAAAACCGACGTGACACCAACTCCAAGGTACCTCTAACCCCTGGGTGGCCAGCCAGGACAGCATCATGATGCTCCGCCAAAATCTTTAAGCGGAGATGAAGCGGTACAAAAGATTTGTTGATGGAAAGCTGAGATGGTACCTCCTCCTGAGCCTCGGCAATCTCAGCCTCAACCTCGGTAGTGAGAGCCGAAACCACAACACCCTTTTGGAGGATGGGTACTGGATCCTCCCGAGGTTCTCCCCCCGGAAAACACCTGGACAGAGCATCCGCCTTAGTGTTTTTAGACCCCGGTCTATAAGTGACAACAAAATTGAACCACGTGAAAAACAATGCCCAGCGAGCCTGCCTGGGGGACAGACGCTTGGCTGACTCCAAATACAGCAGATTCTTATGATC
Organism: Ranitomeya variabilis; assembly: GCF_051348905.1. Classification (NCBI taxonomy): domain Eukaryota; kingdom Metazoa; phylum Chordata; class Amphibia; order Anura; family Dendrobatidae; genus Ranitomeya; species Ranitomeya variabilis. The sequence continues at coordinate 288,008,603 of NC_135237.1, forward strand.
GGTAATAACAGTTACCTGATGTACCGATCCCTCCAAGAAGTGTCGCCATTCCTCAAAGGCCAACTTAATTGCCAACAACTCCCTGTTGCCGATATCGTAGTTACGTTCGGCGGACGACAGTTTCTTGGAGAAATAGGCGCACGGACGCAAACCACTCAAAGATGAGCCTTGAGATAGTACCGCCCCCACACCAACCTCAGACGCATCGACTTCCACAACAAAGGGTTTTGATACGTCTGGCTGCACAAGAATGGGCGCTGAAACAAAACTGTTCTTAAGAAATTCAAATGAGCGCGCAGCAGCCTCAGGCCAAACAGAGAAATTGGTACCCTTTTTAGTCATGTCAGTTAGCGGTTTAGCAATGATGGAAAAATCCTTGATAAATTTCCTATAGTAGTTAGAAAACCCAAGGAACCGCTGAAGTGCTTTCAGGTTATCAGGACGTTCCCAATGCAGCACCGCTTGCACCTTAGCGGCGTCCATTTTAAAACCAGAAGCAGACACAATATAACCCAAGAAAGGCAACTCTTGAACAGAAAATACACATTTCTCAAGTTTAGCATACAGCTTATTCTCTCTGAGAAGCTGTAACACCTGCCTGACATGATCTAAATGAGCATCACGGTCGCAAGAATATATGAGAATGTCATCTAGGTACACGATAACGAATTTCCCCAAAACATGTGAGAACACATCATTGATGAAATGTTGGAACACTGCAGGTGCGTTAGTCAACCCAAATGGCATCACCAAATTTTCAAAATGACCCTCAGGGGAATTAAAAGCCGTCTTCCACTCATCACCTTGACGGACTCTTATGAGGTTGTACGCCCCCCTGAGGTCAAGCTTGTTAAACCACTTAGCACCTGCCACCTGGTTGAACAAATCTGGTATCAGTGGCATAGGGTATGGATCACGAACCGTTATCTGGTTCAACTCCCTGAAATCCAAACACGGGCGTAATCCGCCATCTTTCTTCTTCACGAAGAAGAACCCTGCTGCCACCGGCGAGGATGACGGCCTGATGTGCCCTTTGCTCAAGCTTTCAGCAATGTAGTCTTTTAACGCTTGTCTCTCCGGACCGGAGATGTTAAACATCCTTGCTTTAGGCAATTTGGCCCCTGGTTTAAACCTGATAGAACAGTCATAGGGACGATGTGGCGGCAACTCTGAACAACCCTACTCAGAGAACACATCCACAAAATCCAGAAGTGACTCCGGAACGCTTGAAGTCACCGCAGCCACACATGTGGCCAGGCAATTCTCCTGGCAGAACTCGCTCCACCGAATTATGTCCTGAGTTTTCCAGTCAATTACCGGGTTGTGCATAGACAACCATGGAAAACCCAAAACCACCTGAGCAGGAAGATACCTGAGCACCTTACATGTAACCCGCTCGGAATGTAGAACTCCAATGTGGAGTTTCACCTCAGCCACAAATTCAGTAATCTCCCCCTGAGAGAGAGGAGCAGCATTGATGGTGACCACGCGGATAGGATGAGACAGTTTTTCAATCCTAAAACCTGCTGTGCGAGCAAACTCCTCATCAATGAGATTTGTGGCTGAACCACTATCCACAAAAACAGTAATTGGCAGCTCATTGCCAGCGATAAAAACCTTAGCAGGGAGCATGCATTGAGAAACCACCATGGAGGATATACATAAGCTCAGACTGGTCTCCTCCACACCCTCTGAGCTTAGAAGTTTTCCGCCGTTGCGTTTTTCTTAGACAGCAGAGGACAGATGTTAATAAAAGGACCAGTTTTACCACAGTAAAAACAGGCTCCCTGCTTCCTGAGCTCAGGGGCTCGACGCTTCACATGTGACACCCCTGCGATTTGCATAGGCTCCGTGGGCTCACCTGCAGCAACCACACATGAACCTAAACCCTCTCCAATAGGCGGTGTCTCATGCTCCCCCTGACGCAAACAGCGATCAATGCGGACAACCAGACTCATAGCGTAATCTAGAGAAGTGGGAGTCTCGTACATCAGAAGGGCTTTTTTAATCCTTCCAGAAATCCCATGTATAAACTGACTCCACAATGCTGGATCATTCCATTGTGTATCGATCGCCCAGCGACGAAATTCAGAACAGTAATCCTTAGCAACACGCTCCCCCTGGCCAATAGTGCGTATCTTAGATTCTGCTAGAGCCATTCTGTCAGGTTCATCGTAGATTTTTCCAAGAGAGGAAAAAAAACTCTCCACAGAGTCAAATGCCACAGAATCAGATGGCAAAGAAAACGCCCATGCTTGGGGATCCCCGCTTAACAATGACAACACCAGGCCCACACGCTGAGCCTCATTACCCGAGGAGATCGGGCGCATACGGAAATATAGTTTGCAAGCTTCACGAAAAGAAACAAATTTACTGCGTTCCCCAGCAAATTTTTCAGGCAAAGGAAATTTAGGCTCAGCAACTCTTCCTGTCTCTCCAGCTTGCACATTAGATACTGCTAGTCCCTGTTGCTGTACTGCCCCTCTCAACTCAGTGACCTGTAGGGACAGCGCCTCCAACTGGCGGGTTATGGAAGTCATGGGATCCATGACAAACAGAAAAAATAGAAACCCCTCTTTTTTTTTTTTTTTTTTGTTGTTGGGCCGATTATAATGTCACGGGGAGACTAGGTGAGCGAGAGCTAATAACCCGGGCCCCTGCAATTTCCCTCAGACTAGGGGAATCCTTGCTGACCCTCTACCTGAAGTTTACACTGATGGTGTGCATGTCCAGGCCTCGAACCTCACCCTGCCTCCTGTTTCAACCCTAAGCTGAAACCTCCGCCCACCACCCAGTGAAGAGGTAATTTACCAATACCCACAGTTAACACAGACAAGGATAAAGGAAAATATACACCACGCCGCAGTCACTCAGGAATACACTATAAATGTGCAGGGCAAAATAAATACAAATATAGGAAGGAGTAAATAAGACAAAGGAAAATACACCACCAGCAACGAATCTCCAACCACCAGCTCTCCACTCCAGACCGAGATAACAACGCACAAGACAGAAGCTATAATCGGCGACGCCCAATGATCAGGAGAGCTATTTAAAGGCTATGGGCATGGCCCAGCTTCCAATCCGAGGATCAGGTAAATTAACCCCGAAACAGCTAGATAAAATCTAGCCGACGCCAATGAGCAAATAGTGGTCAAAAACGGAATTCCCGCTGTCTGTCGAACGACCTGGTCTGAACAGCGTCCGACATGACAATAACTTGGCTTCACATGAGTTCCAATATGAGCCTACACAATTGCCTGCTACAGAACATGGATTGCTTGGTTGCCTGTGCAGCACCCCAGAGTCCTGGTCGTTGCAGTACTGACGCTCCGCCACTAAGGGGAGTGATAGGTCTAGTCTAGGGACTTGTTCGATTATCTGATATTTAAGTTGCGCCACAGTGTGTTTATATTTAGCAAAGTGTTCGGTAGCCAGGTTTTATTGCAGCGAATGGTGGATTTATGGCTAGCTATATGGTCTTTGATGTGCTGTGTTGTCTCACCTACATATAGAAGGCCACATGGGCACTTGATGATGTAGACAACAAAATTGGAATTGCACGTATAGTAGCCGCGGATGGGATATGATTTGCCTGTTCTGGGATGTGTCACGCTGTCAGACTTAATGACATTTGAGCAGGAGGTGCAGTTGAGGCAAGGAAACGTCCCCTGACGTTGTGGAGTCAGTACATTTTGATTAGAGGTGGGGCGCAGGCTACCGATGTCAGCCCGAACGAGTCTGTCCCTAATGTTAGGGGCCCTCCTATTGCACATGAGGGGTGGTGTAGAGAAACTAGCTATATTAGGGTAGGCTTTCGCTAAAAGGGACCAGTGTTTCTTAATGACCATTTCCTTTTTGGGCATAAAGGGGTGGAAGGTATGTACAAAAGGTACCCGATTTGCGTCTCACGGAAGGTGAAAGTGGCTGGAGAACACGTGTCTTCTCCTGGTTGAGCAAGCGTTGGGGGTAATTTCTCTCCCTGAATTTGCTGGACATATTGTCCAGGCGTGTATGGAGTAGGTCAGGGTCGGACACAATCCTTGCTTCCCTTGTGAATGCCACAGGAGCTTTCACTGGACCCATCTTGAGGTACCCCAAATACACTTCTTTAGACATATGTGACACTCCTTATGGCTGTACCCTCTACTTGCCGTTTTAATCCATTTAGCTCACATTATCTGCAGGACATTTTTATATGCTGCGGTTCACCCTAAACAGGACCCCTCTACCTATACCACAGGAGCAATTATTGGACTTACTATAAGGTATCCATAACATATTCTTCTATACAATTGGGGTCTCTCCTGTTGGGGTTCTCTTTATAGCCATACTTATCCCACATACGCTGCCCTAGGGGTACTCGGGACCCCATTAGACTCTATACCCCATTTTACTATTCCTTAACACTTTATTGGGACTATCGCATAATCTCCATCACCAAACGTGTCTGGAACACTCTCTTCCTTACCATACTCATACAGGACTTATGCTGCCTTATTACATATACACTGTGTAATGTTGATATTTTGTTATAATGACAGGTTATGCCTTAAACGGACCATTGTCTTGCATCAAAAGAGTTAAGGTAAACATTATATTTTCCCTAAACAGTGGTTTACTGATGTACTGGAATTACCTCTCAACTACAGGCTGACTTCTCGCTGCTCCTGATAGTATTCCCCTCATCATCTCTGGTTGCATTGTATATATTGTACATAGTATATTTTATATTTTGGTGTATGTTTACTAGTCTTTTTTTGGGGGGGGCAATTAACCAGACTGGAAATTTTTTTGTCTGACCATGGATCTCTAAAAGCAGAAACCTCAATCAAGACAGTAAATGCATATGGATGCTACAGTATATACTGTACTAGTAGCATATAGGATTTGGATGGTGAAAATCCCATCAATCAGCACACTATGTCATATCCTAACCACATACTTAGCCATAAACTGACAATGGGAAATACACGTGAGTACATATACAGTCATTTCAAAAATTAGACTGATTACTGACTAATCTGTCGATGCACTTGTGTTTAAAACCTTAAGACAGTCACATGTGTATCTCTAATGTCTTGGAAAGCATGACACAGTAGGGGAATACTGCAGTTTCCAACAATGTCAGTCTGCCGTTATTTCCAGAGCTTCCTCTATTGGTCATTAAATGAATAAAATATTATTTTTCTGCCATTGAATTAACCTTATAAAACCCATGATTAGGAATCTATAAAAATATTATAACTGTTAAGAAATAAGGTTAAATGGATCTACAGCCTTTTAGGAATGATAGCTTCTGTCTACATGTTGTACTCTGGAATAGTTACACTTTGCATTTAGACTTTTTACATTTATCAATTATAATGTACTAGAGCAATAAAATAACTAAATTGGGGCAAAAGAAGATCTCACAAATTTAAGTGATATACTACAACTGTCTAATATCTTTGCTTAGGAGTCCAGTGGGTGGTCTCAGTCATGATCAACAGGCTACAATGTATCTATACAGGATCCTTACAGAAACAGCTGTCAGTTGCACCCATTGGACTCCATTGAATGAAAAATGGAGTGATGTAAAATGCAAGTTATCTAATACAATATATCAACCAAATCCACTTAATGTAGCAGGTTTCCATTAAAGACTTGCCAGCCCAGTTAATCTTCTAAGGCTGACTATGTGTAGTATTTAAAGTGGACTTCCAGGCTCCCCTATTGTGAGGTTATTTTATATCTGTTTATAGCTGTATATATCTGCCAGGCACTGAATATTCTTTTCTTTATTTCATTGGTGGTTTATCTGCTTGAAGTTTATAGTCATTCTTTACATGCTACAATAACAATCCCATCTTAAAGCATTGCATTTTGATGAGCTTATGCTTGAGCACAAAAAGAACAAAGAAAGGCCTGCGTCTGAGAGTTTAATAATTATACAATTGTGAAGCATAAAGAATATGAGTGCACTTCCAAGGAAAAAGACTCAAAATAATTGCGGGTTTATCATTGTTCATCCTCATTTACTGTCACAGAATAGACATTCCACAGGTGACAAGATGAAGATCCCAACTATTTTAGTCTTTTTAATGTTTTTCATATATTACATGACAAAATACAATGAAACTGACCTTGATGTTTCGCAATTATAAATTGCTTACTCAAGAGACACATGACCTCTTGGCTTGATGTGGATGACTTCACTGATGTCATTCACATCATGCTATCTACCTCTCACTGTTGCTGCAGACTTCAAGGCTGGTACATACACATTTCACAACGCCATTTTCAGGGCTGTAGAGTCATCTCAGCAGAGCCCCAACAATGGAGGAGTACTGTGAGATTGCAGGGTAGGCAGCATGACGTGGATGACATAGGGGACATCATCCACATCAATCAAGGCAATGGGGCTGGTTAATAATAAAATACTGTAGTAAATGCTGTGGACAACACAAATCAAGAATAAAGTCCTCATTTTGGTGGTAAGTAGGGTTGAGCGAAACGGGTCGTTCATTTTCAAAAGTCGCCGACTTTTGGCTAAGTCGGCGTCTCATGAAACCCGATCCGACCCCTGTGCTTGTCGGCCATGCGGTACGCGACTTTCGCGCCAAAGTCGCGTTTCAATGACGCGAAAAGCGCCATTTCTCAGCCAATGAAGGTGAACGCAGAGTGTGGGCAGCGTGATGACATAGGTCCTGGTCCCCACCATCTTAGAGAAGGGCATTGCAGTGATTGGCTTGCTGTCTGCGGCGTCACAGGGGCTATAAAGGGGCGTTCCCGCCGACCGCCATCTTACTGCTGCTGATCTGAGCTTAGGGAGAGGTTGCTGCCGCTTCGTCAGAAGCAGGGATAGCGTTAGGCAGGGTCCACTAACCACCAAACCGCTTGTGCTGTAGCGATTTCCACTGTCCAACACCACCTTCGGTGTGCAGGGACACTGGAAGCTACATTTTTTTTTTTTCCCTCAGCGCTGTAGCTCATTGGGCTGCCCTAGAAGGCTCCGTGATAGCTGTATTGCTGTGTGTACGCCACTGTGCAAACCAACTGCTTTTTTCAAAGCACATATCCTCTTGTTCCTTCCTTTCTGCACAGCTATCTTTTTTGTTTGTCCACACTTTTTATTTAATTTGTGCATCAGTCCACTCCTATTGCTGCCTGCCATACCTGCAGGGAGATAGTAATTGTAGGACAGTCCCTGTTGTTTTTTTTTTTGTGGAAGATTAAGATTGACATTTCTGCTACAGTGCCATCCCTGTGTGTGCCATCTCTCACTGAGTGGGCCATAGAAAGCCTATTTATTTTTTTCCTTGATTTGTGTTCTAAAATCTACCTCAACACAAAAACAATCAGTGGGAGAAAAATATTGGCCTCAGTCAGGGCTTGTGTGCCACTCCTGTGTGTGCCATCTCTCATTCAGTGGGCCATACAAAGCCTATTTATTTTTTTGTTTTTTTTAATATTATTGGGTTTCTAAAGTCTCCGTGAAAAAAAAAAAAAAAACATAAAAAAACAGTGGGAGAGTAATATTGCCCTTTCAGCTTGTGTGCCAGTCTTGACTCCTGGGTGTGCCACCTCTCTCTCTCTAATTGTGGGCCATAGAAAGCCTATTTATTTTTTTGCTTTTTTTTAATATTATTTGGTTTCTAAAGTCTCCCTGAAAAAAAAAAAAATACATAAAAAAACAGTGGGAGAGTAATATTGCCCTTTCAGCTTGTGTGCCAGTCTTGACTCCTGGGTGTGCCACCTCTCTCTCTCTAATTGTGGGCCATAGAAAGCCTATTTATTTTTTTGCTTTGTTTAATATTTGGTTTCTAAAGTCTCCCTGAAAAAAAAAAAATACATAAAAAAACAGTGGGAGAGTAATATTGCCCTTTCAGCTTGTGTGCCAGTCTTGACTCCTGGGTGTGCCACCTCTCTCTCTCTAATTGTGGGCCATAGAAAGCCTATTTATTTTTTTGCTTTTTTTAATATTATTTGGTTTCTAAAGTCTCCCTGAAAAAAAAAAAATACATAAAAAAACAGTGGGAGAGTAATATTGCCCTTTCAGCTTGTGTGCCAGTCTTGACTCCTGGGTGTGCCACCTCTCTCTCTCTAATTGTGGGCCATAGAAAGCCTATTTATTTTTTTGCTTTGTTTAATATTATTTGGTTTCTAAAGTCTCCCTGAAAAAAAAAATACATAAAAAAACAGTGGGAGAGTAATATTGCCCTTTCAGCTTGTGTGCCAGTCTTGACTCCTGGGTGTGCCACCTCTCTCTCTCTAATTGTGGGCCATAGAAAGCCTATTTATTTTTTTGCTTTTTTTAATATTATTTGGTTTCTAAAGTCTCCCTGAAAAAAAAATACATAAAAAAACAGTGGGAGAGTAATATTGCCCTTTCAGCTTGTGTGCCAGTCTTGACTCCTGGGTGTGCCACCTCTCTCTCTCTAATTGTGGGCCATAGAAAGCCTATTTATTTTTTTTGCTTTTTTTAATATTATTTGGTTTCTAAAGTCTCCCTGAAAAAAAAAAAATACATAAAAAAACAGTGGGAGAGTAATATTGCCCTTTCAGCTTGTGTGCCAGTCTTGACTCCTGGGTGTGCCACCTCTCTCTCTCTAATTGTGGGCCATAGAAAGCCTATTTATTTTTTTGCTTTGTTTAATATTATTTGGTTTCTAAAGTCTCCCTGAAAAAAAAAATACATAAAAAAACAGTGGGACAGTAATATTGCCCTTTCAGCTTGTGTGCCAGTCTTGACTCCTGGGTGTGCCACCTCTCTCTCTCTAATTGTGGGCCATAGAAAGCCTATTTATTTTTTTGCTTTTTTTAATATTATTTGGTTTCTAAAGTCTCCCTGAAAAAAAAAAAGTACATAAAAAAACAGTGGGAGAGTAATATTGCCCTTTCAGCTTGTGTGCCAGTCTTGACTCCTGGGTGTGCCACCTCTCTCTCTCTAATTGTGGGCCATAGAAAGCCTATTTATTTTTTTGCTTTGTTTAATATTATTTGGTTTCTAAAGTCTCCCTGAAAAAAAAAAATACATAAAAAAACAGTGGGAGAGTAATATTGCCCTTTCAGCTTGTGTGCCAGTCTTGACTCCTGGGTGTGCCACCTCTCTCTCTCTAATTGTGGGCCATAGAAAGCCTATTTATTTTTTTGCTTTTTTTAATATTATTTGGTTTCTAAAGTCTCCCTGAAAAAAAAAAATACATAAAAAAACAGTGGGAGAGTAATATTGCCCTTTCAGCTTGTGTGCCAGTCTTGACTCCTGGGTGTGCCACCTCTCTCTCTCTAATTGTGGGCCATAGAAAGCCTATTTATTTTTTTGCTTTGTTTAATATTATTTGGTTTCTAAAGTCTCCCTGAAAAAAAAAATACATAAAAAAACAGTGGGAGAGTAATATTGCCCTTTCAGCTTGTGTGCCAGTCTTGACTCCTGGGTGTGCCACCTCTCTCTCTCTAATTGTGGGCCATAGAAAGCCTATTTATTTTTTTGCTTTTTTTTAATATTATTTGGTTTCTAAAGTCTCCCTGAAAAAAAAAAAAAAACATAAAAAAACAGTGGGAGAGTAATATTGCCCTTTCAGCTTGTGTGCCAGTCTTGACTCCTGGGTGTGCCACCTCTCTCTCTCTAATTGTGGGCCATAGAAAGCCTATTTATTTTTTTGCTTTGTTTAATATTTGGTTTCTAAAGTCTCCCTGAAAAAAACATTTTATCTTATTTGGTTTCTAAAGTCTCCCTGAGAAAAAAAAAAAAAAAAAATTAGGTGGGAGAATAATATTGACATTAGTGCTTGAGTGACAGTCCTGCGTGTGTGTCATCTCTGTGATTTTGTGCCACAGAAAACAGAGTGTGTAACATTGTGCCTGATTTTCCTTGTGGTCTCACCAACCTGTTAAGGGATATAGAAATCATACTGAAGTTATAGCTCACCGTGTAAGTTGTTTGACAGCAACAAATAAAGTTACTTTGGTTAATTTTTTAAAACAATGAGGAAGTCTGGTGCAAGAGGTCGTGGCCGTGGGCGTTCATTGTCAGCTGGTAATGATGGTAGTGGTAGTGGAGCATCAGGTGGTCGTGGGGATAAAAATATTCCACCTAAGTCTGGAGCTGTGGAGCCAGTTTCGTCGTCTGGCTACACAAGGCCTCGAACGCTCTCTTTTCTGGGAGTAGGAAAAACGCTTTTAAAGCCGGAGCAGCAACAGCAAGTTTTGGCTTACATTGCAGACTCAGCCTCTAGCTCTTTTGCCTCCTCTTCTGAAACTGGTAAATGTAAAAGCAGCGCGTCGCTTGTGGATGTTCACAGTCAGGGACAAGTCGCTTCCTTGTCCTCCTCAGCAAAAACTACAACAAGAGAGAAGGATGCAGCAGGCGACACAACGGGTCACTCCATGGAGCTCTTTACACATACCGTCCCTGGCTTAGAAAGTGAAACACTTAACAAGCCATGCCCATTACAAGTAGATTCTGACATGGAGTGCACTGATGCACAGCCACAGCCAGAGTACTATGCTGCTCCTTTGACTCAGACCACCACATTGCCCTCTCAGGTTACAGATCCACAATCAGACCCTGATGAGACTATGTTGCCCCGCCACGAACGCTATACCACAGACCGACACAGTGACACAGACGAAGTTGCACACGAGCTCGAAGAGGAGGTAATAGATGACCCGGTTGTTGACCCCGATTGGCAGCCATTGGGGGAACAGGGTGCAGGCAGCAGTAGTTCAGAAGCGGAGGTGGAGGAGGGGCCGCAGCAGGCATCAACATCGCAACAGGTTCCATCTGCTGGGCCCCTATCTGGCCCAAAACGCGTGTCAAAGCCAAAACCTGTTGGAGCACAGCGTTGCCATCTGGTTAAAGCTCAGTCTGCAATCCCTGAAAAGGGATCCGATGCTAGGAAGAGTGCAGTCTGGCATTTTTTTAAACAACATCCAATTGATCAGCGCAAAGTCATCTGTCAAAAATGTTCTACTAGCTTAAGCAGAGGTCAGAATCTGAAAAGTCTCAATACTAGTTGCATGCATAGACACTTAACCACCATGCATTTTCAAGCCTGGACTAACTACCAAACGTCCCTTAAGGTTGTAGCACCCTCGGCCAATGAAGCTAGTCATCAACGCAACATCCCTTCCGTCACTGTAAGGCCACCATTTTCCGCACCACCGGCAGTATCTGTGCAGGTTTCTTTGCTAGCCAAAAGCAGTCAGGGTCAGGGAATCACCAGTTTTGTAGGCGGAAATATTGCATCTAGGGCACCGGCGGAAACAATACCGTCTCCAACCGTCTCTCAGTCTGCCATGTCCACCGGCACACCCGCAAGTTCCACGATCTCCATCTCTCCAGTTCAGCTCACACTACATGAGACTCTGGTTAGAAAAAGGAAGTACTTATCCTCGCATCCGCGTACACAGGGTTTTAACGCCCACATAGCTAGACTAATCTCGTTAGAGATGATGCCCTACCGGTTAGTTGAAAGCGAAGCTTTCAAAGCCCTGATGGAGTACGCTGAACCACGATACGAGCTACCCAGTCGACACTTTTTTTCCAGAAAAGCCATCCCAGCCCTGCACCAGCATGTTAAACAGCGCATCGTCCATGCACTCAGGCAATCTGTGAGTACAAAGGTGCACCTGACTACAGATGCATGGACCAGTAGGCATGGCCAGGGACGTTATGTGTCCATCACGGCACACTGGGTGAATGTGGTGGATGCAGGGTCCACAGGGGACATCAATTTCGGGACAGTTGTGCCTAGCCCACGGTCTAGGAAACAGTTGGCTGTAGGCGTTCGCACCCCCTCCTCCTCCTCCTCCTCGTCCTCCTGCAGAAGCTACAGCTCTTCCACAGACCGCAGTCGGCCAACCACTCCATCGGCAGATGACACTGTTGCACACCAGTTGTCCCATTATGGGCCAGCTACTGGCAAGCGTCAGCAGGCTGTATTGGCTATGAAGTGTTTGGGCGACAACAGACACACCGCGGAAGTTCTGTCCGAGTTCTTGCAACAAGAAACGCAGTCGTGGCTGGGCACAGTAGATCTTGAGGCAGGCAAGGTAGTTAGTGATAACGGAAGGAATTTCATGGCTGCCATCTCCCTTTCCCAACTGAAACACATTCCTTGCCTGGCTCACACCTTAAACCTGGTGGTGCAGTGCTTATTGAAAACTTATCCTGGGTTCTCCGACCTGCTCCTCAAAGTGCGTGGACTTTGCTCACATATCCGACGTTCGCCTGTACACGCCAGCCGTATGCAGACCTATCAGCGGTCTTTGAACCTTCCCCAGCATCGCCTAATCATAGACGTTGCAACAAGGTGGAACTCAACACTGCACATGCTTCAGAGACTGTGCCAACAGAGGCGGGCTGTTATGTTTTTGTGGGAGGATACACATACACGGGCAGGCAGTAGGATGGCAGACATGGAGTTGTCAGGTGTGCAGTGGTCGAAGATACAAGACATGTGTCAAGTCCTTCAGTGTTTTGAGGAATGCACACGGCTGGTTAGTGCAGACAACGCCGTAATAAGCATGAGCATCCCCCTAATGCGTCTGCTGATGCAAATTTTGACGCACATAAAGGAGCAGGCGTCTGCACCAGAGGAAGAGGAAAGCCTTGATGACAGTCAGCCATTGTCTGGTCAGGGCAGTGTACAGGACGAGGTAGCGGGCGAAGAGGAGGTGGAGGACGAGGAGGATGATGGGGATGAGTATATTTTTAATGCGGAACCTTTCCCGGGGGCACTGGAAATTGGTTGCGTGTCAAGGCCGGGTTCTGGTTTTTTGAGGGACACAAGTGACGTAGATTTGCCTGCAACTGCCCCTCACCCAATCACAACCGGAGATTTGACAACTGGAACTTTGGCCCACATGGCGGATTATGCCTTACGTATCCTAAAAAGGGACACACGCATAACGAAAATGATGAACGATGACGATTACTGGTTGGCCTGCCTCCTTGATCCACGCTATAAAGGCAAATTGCAAAATATTATGCCACATGAGAACTTGGAACTAATATTAGCAACCAAACAATCAACTCTTGTTGACCGTTTGCTTCAGGCATTCCCAGCACACAGCGCACGTGATCGTTCTCACACGAGCTCAAGGGGGCAACAGACTAGGAGTGTTAGGGGTGCACACATCAGAAGTGGCATTGGACAGAGGGGTTTTCTGACCAGGTTGTGGAGTGATTTTGCTATGACCGCAGACAGGACAGGTACTGCTGCATCAATTGAAAGTGACAGGAGACAACATTTGTCCAGTATGGTTACTAACTATTTTTCATCCCTTATCGATGTTCTCCCTCAACCGTCATTCCCATTTGATTACTGGGCATCAAAATTAGACACCTGGCCAGAATTGGCAGAATATGCATTGCAGGAGCTTGCTTGCCCGGCAGCAAGTGTCCTATCAGAAAGAGTATTCAGTGCTGCAGGTTCAATATTAACCGAAAAAAGGACTCGTCTGGCTACCCAAAATGTTGACGATCTAACATTCATTAAAATGAACCACAACTGGATTTCGAAATCTTTTGCCCCACCTTGCCCGGCCGACACCTAGCTTTCCTATGAAAAGCTCTTGCCTGTGGACTACTGTGAATTACTTTTCTAATGTCTAATTTGCTGCAGCTGATTGTCCAGCATACGACATGTTTACACCTCCCTAAATGGCCAAACTCCCCACACGGGGCCGTGGTATCGCGATTTGGCGCAAGCACCCGTGAGACTGCTGTTTGTCTGAAGAGGTGGGTGTACTCGCTTTTGGTCGACGGCATTGCTACTGGGTTCCTCATAGTACAATAAAGTGTCTCTGGCGGTGGTGGTGTGCACCCAACGTCAGACACACTGTTGTAACATGAGGGGCCTTGGGCCTGTAACGCCGGCCACAAGAGAGTTCACCCACCCCCAGGTCAAACATTGCTCTACCACTTCCACAGTTATCTCTCACACTTCCACCAATGTTAAGTCTATGCGCTGACATCCTTCCATACCTGCCACTGACAATACCATTGTGTTGACATGTATGATGGTACTTAACATAGTCAGGGGCAGTGTCCTCTATTTACCACAGTAAATACTTTGCGCAAAATTAGTAGGTCTGAAACAACGCAGAGGATCCCACCCCTGAACCTAATGATTGCACCCTTTAGTGTTTTTGTTTTGTTTTAATGCGAGACATTCACATTTAGTTGTTGTTTTGGACTACTAACTGGCAGACACTCATTACAATCGGCCTCCGTTGACCAGACCACTGCTGCCCGTGTACCCCTGTAACTAATAATAAAGTGCCTACAGCCAGCCCAATTTAATTATGTTAGGCCTTCGAAGCCTGTCTGCGGTCCCTCCTTCCACTAGGCCTCCACTGACCAGACCACTGCTGCCCGTGTACCCCTGTAACTAATAATAAAGTGCCTACAGCCAGCCCAATTTAATTATGTTAGGCCTTCGAAGCCTGTCTGCGGTCCCTCCTTCCACTAGGCCTCCACTGACCAGACCACTGCTGCCCGTGTACCCCTGTAACTAATAATAAAGTGCCTACAGCCAGCCCAATTTAATTATGTTAGGCCTTCGAAGCCTGTCTGCGGTCCCTCCTTCCACTAGGCCTCCACTGACCAGACCACTGCTGCCCGTGTACCCCTGTAACTAATAATAAAGTGCCTACAGCCAGCCCAATTTAATTATGTTAGGCCTTCGAAGCCTGTCTGCGGTCCCTCCTTCCACTAGGCCTCCACTGACCAGACCACTGCTGCCCGTGTACCCCTGGAACCAATTATAAAGTGCCTACAGCCAGCCCAATTTAATTATGTTAGGCCTTCGAAGCCTGTCTGCGGTCCCTCCTTCCACTAGGCCTCCACTGACCAGACCACTGCTGCCCGTGTACCCCTGTAACTAATAATAAAGTGCCTACAGCCAGCCCAATTTAATTATGTTAGGCCTTCGAAGCCTGTCTGCGGTCCCTCCTTCCACTAGGACTCCACTGACCAGACCACTGCTGCCCGTGTACCCCTGGAACCAATTATAAAGTGCCTACAGCCAGCCCAATTTAATTATGTTAGGCCTTCGAAGCCTGTCTGCGGTCCCTCCTTCCACTAGGCCTCCACTGACCAGACCACTGCTGCCCGTGTACCCCTTTAACTAATAATAAAGTGCCTACAGCCAGCCCAATTTAATTATGTTAGGCCTTCGAAGCCTGTCTGCGGTCCCTCCTTCCACTAGGCCTCCACTGACCAGACCACTGCTGCCCGTGTACCCCTGTAACTAATAATAAAGTGCCTACAGCCAGCCCAATTTAATTATGTTAGGCCTTCGAAGCCTGTCTGCGGTCCCTCCTTCCACTAGGCCTCCACTGACCAGACCACTGCTGCCCGTGTACCCCTGTAACTAATAATAAAGTGCCTACAGCCAGCCCAATTTAATTATGTTAGGCCTTCGAAGCCTGTCTGCGGTCCCTCCTTCCACTAGGCCTCCACTGACCAGACCACTGCTGCCCGTGTACCCCTGGAACTAATAATAAAGTGCCTACAGCCAGCCCAATTTAATTATGTTAGGCCTTCGAAGCCTGTCTGCGGTCCCTCCTTCCACTAGGCCTCCACTGACCAGACCACTGCTGCCCGTGTACCCCTGTAACTAATAATAAAGTGCCTACAGCCAGCCCAATTTAATTATGTTAGGCCTTCGAAGCCTGTCTGCGGTCCCTCCTTCCACTAGGCCTCCACTGACCAGATCACTGCTGCCCGTGTACCCCTGGAACCAATTATAAAGTGCATAGAGCCTATTTTTTAATTTAATTTAATATTAATAAAGCCAGGATGAACTACGATATACCACGCTATGAGCTACCCAGTTGACAATTCTTTTGCGAGAAAAGCCATCCCACCCCTCCACCTGCATGTTAAAGACCGCATTGTCCTTGCATTCTGTCAATTTGTCAGTCCAAAGGTATACCTGACAACAGACACATGGACCTGTAGGCCTGGCCACGGAAGGTTACGTGTCCTTTGTGGCTCAATGGGTTAATGTATTGGATGCATGGTCCACACAAGGGACAGCCTGCAAAGTCTGTCTGCAGTCCCTAATTCAAGTTGGCCTCAACTGAATAAAGCTGAGCTTCTACCTTCTGGCTCAGATTAACTGCTGTTTTTAAAAAAATTGGCTTTTCAGTCCTTCTAAAGGTGTCTGCCCCTGCCTGGTGTTGTCCTCAACTGAATAAAGCTGAGCTTCAACCTTCAGTTCCAAACATACAACAAAAAACTGGTACAATACAAAAAGTGGCCTCCAGCTACAAAAACTTTCTCCTACAAGTAGTTAACTGACAGTTTTTTTTCCAGTGAAAACACAGATATGGCATCCAACGAGTGTTGTCCTGTCTCGTCTTCTTTATATTATTGCCAAGAAGCTGCAACTGAATAAAGCTGTGCTTCAACCTTCTGTTCCAAATTACCATTTTTAAAAATGCAATTGGCTGTTCCGGCCTACTAAAGGGGTCTGCCCCTGCCTGGTGTTGTCCTCAACTGAATAAAGCTGAGCTTCAACCTTCAGTTCCAAATTACCATTTTTAAAAATGCAATTGGCTGTTCCGGACTACTAAAGGTGTCTGTCTGCCCCTGCCTGGTGTTGTCCTCAACTGAATAAAGCTGAGCTTCTACCTTCAATTCCAAATTACCATTTTTAAAAATGCAATTGGCTGTTCCGGCCTACTAAAGGGGTCTGCCCCTGCCTGGTGTTGTCCTCAACTGAATAAAGCTGAGCTTCTACCTTCTGCCTCTTACTAACTGCTGTTTTTTAAAAAAAATTGGCTGTTCCGGCCTACTAAAGGTGTCTGTCTGCCCCTGCCTGGTGTTGTCCTCAACTGAACAAAGCTGTGCTTCAACCTTCTGTCCAAATTACCATTTTTAAAAATGCCATTGGCTGTTCCGGCCTACTAAAGGTGTCTGTCTGCCCCTGCCAGGTGTTGTCCTCAACTGAATAAAGCTGAGCTTCAACCTTCAGTTCCAAATTACCATTTTTAAAAATGCAATTGGCTGTTCCGGCCTACTAAAGGGGTCTGCCCCTGCCTGGTGTTGTCCTCAACTGAATAAAGCTGAGCTTCTACCTTCTGCCTCTTACTAACTGCTGTTTTTTAAAAAAATTGGCTGTTCCGGCCTACTAAAGGTGTCTGTCTGCCCCTGCCTGGTGTTGTCCTCAACTGAACAAAGCTGAGCTTCCACATTCTGGCTTTCGCCCTATACTATCAGATATTAAACTGCATTTGGCCTACTAGTGTGGTTAGGCCCTTGAAACAGTGTCTGCTGCTCTTGGGTTTGCTACTCCACTGAACAAAGCAATGCCGCCTGTTTAGTCCTGTTACCAATTTTGAACTGCATTTAGCCTACTTTATTCTTTGGCCCTATATCTGTTTCCTCCTCATCCTGCCCATTGCCCAGCCACTGCTAGATGAGTCTGCTGGTACATTGACCTAGACCACTACATTCCCCTTATACTCTACACAGCCAGAATCTGACCCTGCTGAAAGTAAGGTTCCCCTTCCCGCATGTTATACCACCTTACACAGGGACAGAGAGGAAGGTGCAGATGAAAGTGCAGGTTCCTTCATCAGGTGGGGGGGCATACTCGTTGGCGACGTCACTGGCACAGGGCCCCTCAGAGTACGCAAAAGTGTCGCTGCTGGTGGGAGGCGCCCCCGCCATGCAAACACACCGCTGTACTTTGAGGGGCCCTGTGCCAGTGCCAATGCGAACGAGTGGGCCCCCCCTGCTTGCACAGGATCACAGCACTTGCAACGTTGAAATACTTACCTTTCCCTGCAACACCGCCGTGACGTAGTCCGCATTTCCTGGGCCCACGAAAAACTTGAGCCAGCCCTACTCCCCCCACAACTTTTGCCAAATGACCCCCAATTCCCTATGCCCAACTATTATTATAAAGTTAATTAAGATTGACAAGCTTCAGAAACAAGAATGGATGTTTTTGGCATTAAAATGGGCACTGTAGGTGTTTTCCTGGCCTCCACTCACTGCCGACTATGCTTCCCCATTGACTTGCATTGGGTTTCGTGTTTCGGTCGATCCCCGACTTTTAGCGATAATCGGCCGACTGCACTCGACTCGACTCTGGACAAAATCGGGTTTCACAAAACCCGACTCGATCTTAAAAAAATGAAAGTCGCTCAACTCTAGTGGTAAGCTGTATAAAAAACCATTATAGAAAGACCTTACAATCACAACACATTTCTGAAAGCCATTTAGGACATGGATACCTGATGACATTTTCTCTTTAAGTATAGCATTATGTGTTATGCATGCTTAAACAGCAAGTCCATAATATCACGCTACTATAAGTATGCATGGTACAAAATCGTGGAAGTCAGCCAAACATTGTGGCTACTTGGGAAAGTATACATTTTAGGCACTTTCTCTTATATTAGTAGGAAGGCTACAGACTGAAGATCTAATGTAAGCATTAAACTGTCAAAAAATGCCAATTAAAAACATACAATTGTACTGCTTATATGTTCTCATTGAGGTTGCAGAGTATTTATATTGACCAAAGAAAGTCAGGGTAACATGTTATCTAGCTAAAAGGAGCAAATCTTCCAGCACACTGCTTCATAATTTAAATAAACTGAAGGTTAGAAAAAAAAGTCAAAACAAAATACTTGTAGAGGTATTGTGGTCCTGCATTACTCTGGGATTCAGGTTATCAGAATATTTAGGTTAAATGTTTCTGAACATGAGAATTGCCACAAGAACACCTTAACGTTTGATATTTATTTCAACATAACAGACAAAGTAGTGTAAGGAGTAAATAATAAATCTATAATTTTGGGTGGTGGTTTTGGCTAGTTAAGTATTTTCTGGTTGCACAGCTGTTACACCTTCAACAGGAACTCATAGTCATATAAGAAGTGATCCAAACCACAGGCAAGGAGGATTTTCTCCCTGTGGTCAGACTAAATGAATGGCCATGAAAACAAAGTGAATAATGAAATTCAGAGGGAAGATAAATCCACACTCACCATGACTCACATTTAGTGGAAAATGGACCAACAAGCACAGAAGGAAAAAGGTAATGGTGGACTGAGGGTGCTTTCTATGGAATTAGACTCAGGCTAGACTTCTTGGAAATTAACATAAAAAGATGTACTCTAACTTGGTAAAGTTTTGCAAAGTATAGACTTCACTCTAGTAAGTGTTTGCCATAAGAACTGCAAGTGGAACCACATTGCTTAAAGCCGCTATATTGTCAGCATCATTACTGTCCCAGCATTTCCGATGGTACCCAGTGAAAATTGATTCCAATGTAAGAAACTAAAAAACATAACTGGTGTTGTTTGTGGTACTAAAATGAGAAACAAACATCTACAGGACACGTAGTAGTGTAGTAGCTATATTTAGTTTTTATTTTTTGCTTTCCAGATGTTTTTATTGGGTAGCTTAAACATTTTCTAGCTTTCGAACACAAGACATAAGACAGAGCATATTACCAAAAAAACAAGGTAAAATGAAAAACAGATGCTCACCCAACACCCCTCCCTCTCTCCCAAGAGCTATATGCCATAGAACACATACCTTTCTTCTAGTTTGTAGCTTCAGTTCAACTTACTGTAGATCTACACAGCAATTTTGGCAGTGACCAGTGATGGACCGGCTACAGAGAGGACAGAAAAACCCTCCAGTGGATTTTAGCCTCTACTTCACTATCAGCAGACCTTGTGGCCACTATTGGCCCCCATACTGTATATTCAGGAGTTGTTGGGGCTCCACACTGTATGTAGGAGAACTATGGGGGACAATACTGTATATAGTGAAATGTGAGGGCCATCACACTTTATACAGTTGAGCTGTGGGGAGACCATATTGTATAAAGGGGAGCTATGGGGCACTGATACTTCATATTGAGAGCTGTGGACCATCATACTGTATGTAGGGAGATGTGCGGCCATCAAACTGCATACAAGGGAACTTTTCATGGCCCAAACTCTATACAGGGAGATGCGTGGTCACCATGCTGTATGAAGGGAAATGTGGTGCCATCATTCTGTATACAAGTACCGGTAGATGTGCAGACCACTATGTTGTGAAGGTCATAATACTTTGCTTACGAGGCTGTGATGGATATCATACTATTTTTAGGAGCTGTGGCCACCATCTTACTGTGTGTAGGGGTGGGAGCCATCATACTGTATATAGTAAACTGTGTGGTACCTCATATTATTTATATGAAAATGTAACATAGTAACATAGATATTAAGGTTGAAGTAAGACTTTAAGTCCATCTAGTTCAACCCATAGCCTAACCTAACATGCCCTAACATGTTGATCCAGAGGAAGGCAAAAAAAAACAATGTGGCAAACAGTAAGCTTCACATAATGTTACGGCTGGCGGAACACACCAAATTATAAGAGAAATGGTATAGGTGCGTTCGCAGCCCGGGATCCACCGTGCAGAGATGGAACCTGCTGCTGAGTAACGATGGACTATATGGCGGTACAATGTGGATACCCACACGGGTTAACTTCACCCAGTGTGAAGGAAGCAAACCCTGTTGCGTCACAGGGCCGCGGTACCGCACCAAAAGCGCAAGCAAGGAGTCTCAGGACTCTATCCCAAGACACAGGATTAGAGTACGTTCAGACCACTTGCGCTCGACACAGCAACTGGGGTGTCAGAGTAACTGAAAATATAACGTAAATGCACAAGAGTGCATGCTGTGCCGCTCTGGCGGACACCACTAACCACCCAGACTTGGGATAGGAAAGCGCTCTAATAGCGCACGGCGCCACACTGGCAGTCACAGCAATTAGACGCTGTTTCATGTGTTTAATGCTGATAGCTCAGCCAGGCGCTAGATAGCAGACATCCACCTTACGCAAGCAGTCATACACAAGGGAGGGGATGTTTAAAGAACGACTTGCACTCATCAACACACACACGTTTGCAAATGTACACTAGCGCATGGCTGAGCGGCCATGCAAACCTTTTATAGCGGAAGTGGTACAAGACCTTCCAGATGGACCAATAGGAACCGCAACAGGACCTGAGCATGTGACCCCCGACCTCCAATGGGAGGTCGTCCCATGGGCATGCTCAGTATGGGAAAAGCAGGACTTAGTCCCAGAAAGACCTGCTTGCTGCTGAACATTGCTGGCTACAAGGACAGAGCCTGGAAGGGCAGTAATAACCAGTCGTCCAGTATCATCCTGAGCTAGACGCTGGGACCGAAGTCTCTGCTGAGCATACTCCTATGTGGCTGGAGAAGAATGGGAGACCGCAGCGGAAATGGTTTGAGATTCCCCCTGTGAAGAGGCAGGAACTCGACACCTAACATTACCCCCCTCCTAGGGCCCCCCTCATTGGACCTCGCTACGCTCGAAGGCCGCAATGAGCTGCAGAGCTTGAATGTGCTCAGCAGGCTCCCAAGACCTGTCCTCTGGGCCATAATCCTTCCAGTCAACCAAATAAAATTTCTTGCCACGTACCACCTTCCACCCCAAAATAGCGTTCATCTCGTAATCGTCCGTAGATGAATCCGATGTCCCGGCACATGACTCAGAAAACCGGGACATGTATATGGGCTTCAAGAGGGACAAATGAAAGGTGTCAGTACAGTAATACCTAGGCGTGGAGGAAGGGCCAGATGGTAGACCACAGGGTTAACCTGTTCGAGGACCATGAAGCGACCCAAGTAGCAAGGTGCAAACTTAGTGGACTCAGCACGCAGCCTGATGTTACTAGCAGAGAGCCAGGAGCAAAGGTCAGAGCCGGGCACGGATGAGCATCGGCAGAGGACCTCATTCTCTCCTTGAGGGCCCAAATGTCCCGTGCCTCCACAGCCCAGTCTGCCACCCTGGAGTCGGCGGAAGACACGGGCATGGGCACAAGGACACGCGGATGCTCGCCGTAATCAAGGAGGAAGGGAGTCTGACCGGTGGAGTCGGCTACGGCGTTGTTAACCGCCAACTCCGCCCACGGTAGAAAGGATGCCCAGTCATCCTGCCTGGCAGAAACAAAATGGTGTAGATATGTGATCGGAGTCTGGTTGGCCCTCTCTACCAACCCATTCGTCTCGGGATGATATGCCGAAGAGAGATTCAACTCAATACGGAGTAGACGACAAAGCTCTCTCCAGAATCGAGACGCAAACTGGGGACCCCGGTCACTGACAATTTTGTCCGGCATACTGTGTAGGCGAAAGATATGTTTGATGAACAACGCAGCCAGAGCCCGTGTAGAAGGTAGCCGTGGAAGAGGCACCAAGTGCACCATTTTGGAAAAATGGTCGGTGATCACCTAGATAATGGTGCAGCTACGAGACTTGGGTAAGCCCACTACAAAGTCCATCCCAACAATCTCTCAGGGCCTGTCCGCCACCAGCAGGGAGTAAAGCAACCCAGCTGGCCATTGCCGAGGAGACTTGTTCTTGGCGCAGGAGACATACACCCGAACATAGTCTGCAACGTCACGAGCCATATGCGCCCACCAGTACATCCTCGCTAAGAGCTCAGATGTCCTCTTGGTCCCAAAATGTCCACCCACCCTGGATGAGTGAGCCCAAAAGAGAACCTCCGGTTGCAAATTAGATGGAACGAAAGTCTTGCCCGGGGGCACAGACTCTAGCAAAACCGGAGCCACAGTTCTCAGGCTCTCTGAAGGGACAATAAGCCGAGGCTCCTCCTCCTCTGATGACACTACAGAGCGAGAGAGAGCGTCGGCACGAACGTTCTTCTCCCCGGAAAGAAAATGGAAGGTGAAATGGAACCAGGAGAACAGCAGGGACCATCTAGCCTGATGAGAATTTAGCCGCTGGGCTGTCTGTAAATACACCAAGTTCTTGTGGTCTGTGAACACCTGGAAGGGAAAGCGAGCTCCCTCCAGAAGATGTCTCCACTCTGAGAAAGCCAACTTCATAGCTAGCAACTCCCTGTCCCCGATGGAATAATTCCTCTCTGCTGGTGAAAAGGTCTTAGAGAAGAAGAAGCAAGGATGCTTCCAACCTTGAGCATCCATTTGGAAGAGGACTGCTCCAGCACCAACGGATGAGGCATCCACCTCCATAATAAATGGCTTATCTACATCGGGGCGATGTAGGATGGGAGCGCTAGCGAAGTGTGACTTAATGGAGTGAAAGGCCTTGGAGATCTCCTCAGACCACAATTTGGGATTTGCCCCCTTCTTGGTGAGGGCAACCAAGGGAGCTACCAAAGTTGAGAAGTGGGGAATGAACTGGCGATAGTAATTAATGAACACCATAAAGCGCTGCACCACTTTGAGAGAATGGGGTTCCTGCCAGTCCATCACAGCCTGCAGCTTGGCAGGATCCATAGCCAATCCCTGGGCAGAGATGATATAGCCAAGGAAAGGCATGGACTCCTGCTCAAACACACACTTCTCCAACTTGGCATAGAGGGAGATAGCCCGTAGGAGGTCGAAGACCTTGCAAACATCTCTCCGGTGGGAGTCTATATCTGGAGAGTAGATGAGAATATCATCCTGATAAACTACGACCAAGGTGGAAAGCATATCCTGGAAGATGTCATTTACAAAGTCTTGGAAAACGTCCGAGGCATTACAGAGCCCGAAGGGCATCACCAGATATTCATAGTGCCCATCCCTTGTGTTAAAAGCCGTCTTCCATGTAAGCACCCCGCAGATCTAATTTAGTAAATACCCTTGCTCCCCGTAGCCTATCAAAAAGCTCAGATATCAGGGGTAGTGGGTACTTATTCTTAACGGTGATGGCGTTAAGACCCCTGTAGTCTATGCATGGACGCAGTTCTCCACTCTTCTTCTGTACGAAGAAGAACCCAGCTGCTGCAGGTGACACTGACGTCCTAATGAATCTTCTTGCCAGATTCTCTTGGATATACTGTGACATTGTCTCCATCTCCGGGAGAGACAACGGATAGACTCAACCCCGGGGAGGCTCAGCACCAGGCAAGAGGTCAATAGGACAGTCATAGGGGCGGTGAGGCGGAAGGGTCTCCGCAGCCCTTTTGGAGAACACGTCCGCATAGGGCCAATATTGCTTGGGGAGAGAGGATAAATCTGCGGGTACCTCAGTAGTAGCAACCTGAATGCTTTCCCTCTGACATCTACCCCCACAAGAT
Organism: Ranitomeya variabilis; assembly: GCF_051348905.1. Lineage (NCBI taxonomy): Eukaryota > Metazoa > Chordata > Amphibia > Anura > Dendrobatidae > Ranitomeya > Ranitomeya variabilis. Next base: position 288,032,691 of record NC_135237.1, read on the forward strand.
TCACCCCATCCTAAAATTCTGCCTGTGGACCACTTGATATGAGGAGAGTGATACCGTAGCCAAGGCATCCCTAACAGGATCTCATCAATTCCCTCAGGAATGACGAGCAGAGATATAATCTCCTGATGAGTAGTGTTGAGCATTCCGATACCCCAAGTATCGGGTATCGGCCGATATTTGCTGTATCGGAATTCCGATACCGAGATCCGATACTTTTGTGATATCGGGAATCGGTATCGAGATCGATATTAATGTGTAAAATAAAGAATAAAAATAAAAAATATTGATATACTCACCTCTCCAACGCAGCCTGGACCTTACCGATGTAACCGCCAGCCTCTGTTCATAAGAATGAGCGCTTGAAAGTCCTTAGATGACGTCGCGGCCTGTGATTGGTCGCGGAGCGGTCACGTGACCGCAACGCGACCAATCACAGGCCGCGACGTCATCTAAGGACTTTCAAGCGCTTGAAAGACCTTAGATGACGTCACGGCTTGTGATTGGTCGTGTTGCGGTCACGTAACCGCTCCGCGACCAATCACAGGCCATGACGTCATCTAAGGACTTTCAAGCGCTCATTCTTATGAACGGAGGCTGGCGGTTACAACCAGGGCGCGTCAGAGGGTGAGTATATCAATATTTTTTATTTTTATTCTTTATTTTACACATTAATATGGATCCCAGGGCCTGAAGGGGAGTTTCCTCTCCTTCAGACCCTGGGAACCATCAGGATACCTTCCGATACTTGGTGTCCCATTGACTTGTATTGGTATCGAGTATCGGTATCGGCGATATCCGATACTTTTCGGGTATCAGCCGATACTATCCGATACCGATACTTTCAAGTATCGGACGGTATCGCTCAACACTACTGATGAGATGGCAAGGACAGAGTGAAAGGGATGGTCTGGTGTGTTATCTGTGAGGGCAGTGTCGACCCATTCACCACTCGTACAGTTACTGGTTGAGCTAGCATTACCAAGGGTATTACGTGACGTTGGGCGAAGGCAGAAGACATAAAATTGCCCTCCGCCCCAGAATCCACGCAGAGCTCTACCGAGTGAGTGAATGAGCCTATTGTAAATGTCCCCTTAAAGGACAATTTGGAGGCAAACGTCGCCATGTATAGTGTACCTCCACCTACCACCACTAGACGCTGACGTTTCCGCGACCGCTGGGAAAATCTGGTGGCAAGATGTCCTGACTGCTGGCAAACATGGCAAACCTGGAGTGCACGAGCGGTCCGGGACTTAGATCCCGCTCGTGACACTTCCATGGCCTCATGTGACTGAGGGGCCTGGACTGGAGATTCCAAAGGTTTGGCAAAGTTGGGACCCAGCCGAAACCTCTGCCTACACTGGGCTTGCTCTAACCTCCACTCGAGAAAATGGAGGTCAATACAAGTGGACACTGCTATTAACTCCTCCAGTGTGGCGGGAATCTCCCTAGTGACCAGGGCGTCCTTCACGTGGTCAGCCAGCCCCCTCCAAAATATCGGAATAAGGGCTTTATCCAACCACTACAGCTCAGATGCTAGGGAGCGAAAGTGGACGGCAAAATGGCTGACCAAGGACGAGCCCTGAGTCAATGCCAAACAGTTGGAGCACCGTATCATGGGTGACACGAGGTCCTAAAAAGACCTGTTTCAGAGTGCTCAGGAACAATGAAGCACTCTGCACCACATGATCGCCATGCTCCCACAGCGGCGTAGCCCACTCCAATGCCCTGTCTGACAGGAGAGACACAATAAACCCCACCTTAGCCCGCTCTGTGGGGAAAGAGGCCAGAAGCTCGAGATGTATAGAGCACTGACTCACGAAACCCCTACAAAACTAACTATCACCAGAAATTTTTTCTGGCAGCGGGAGGCGAGATAGAGTCGGAACAGGGGTGGCAGTGGACAAGGTTGCTGCAGCCACGCTAGCAGCCTGAACAGCAACTGCGGTTACATCCACAGCTGAGGTTGTGCGCTCTAGAGCCATCAACCTACCCTCCAGCTGCTGGATGTACCGCAAGGATTGCTTTTTGTCTGTCATTACTAGCCAGACCCTGGCGCTAGTGTAATGTTAGGGCTGGCAGAACGCACCAAATTATAAGAGAAATGGTATATGTGCGTTCGCAGCCCGGGATCCACCATGCAGAGATGGAACCTGCTGCTGAGTAATGAAGGACTATATGGCGGTAAAATGTGGATGCCCACACGGGTTAACTTCACCCAGTGTGAAGGAAGCAAACCCTGTTGCGTCACAGGGCCGCGGTACCGCACCAAGAGCACAAGCAAGGAGTCTCAGGACTCTATCCCAATATACGAAAAAAGGTTGCACTCTATCTTGCCAATGTCGAATACGAAATACATGAAATATGAATAGCAAAATGGCTTTTTGAACATTAGGAAAAATATTTGTGAGACGCTTTGCACAGAATTTGGCCAAATAGTGTGAGCCCATCAACCATCGTCAAGGTGGTCTCATTAATCTGATGGGTCCCTGACTTCTCTGTCCAAATGTGAACACTTACCAAAGGCTAATGTCTGTATGCATGGGTGAATGTGGACACCTCTGTCAGTAAAACCTACATATGGGTTGGCCGGAACCAAGAGTGATTAGATGTAATTAAAAACCACATGGTAAAGAGAGGAGTGCTCAGTTAGTAAGCTAACATAGAAATGACAGAAAAACGACTGGCACATCCAAAATAGCGTGAATTGGTGCATACCAGGAGCAGCTACCTCCATATACAATATACAAAAAAAGACACAGGATTAGAGTATGTTCAGACTACTTGCGCTCGACACCGCAACTGGGGTGTCAGAGTAACTGAAAATATAACGTAAATGAACAAGAGTGCGTGCTGTGCCACTCTGGCAGACACCACTAACCACCCAGACTTGGGATAGGAAAGCACTCTAATAGCTCACGGTGCCGCACTGGCGGTAACAGCAATTAGATGCTGTTTCGTGTGTTTAATGCTAATAGCTCAGCCGGGCGCTAGATAGCAGACATCCACCTTACGCGAGCAGTCATACACAAAAGAGGGGATGTTTAAAGTACAACTTGCACTCATCAACACACACACGTTTTCAAATGTACACTAGCGCATGGCCGAGCGGCCATGCAAACCTTTTATAGCGGAAGTGGTACAATACCTTCCAGATGGACCAATAGGAGCCGCAACAGGACCTGAGCACGTGACCCCCGACCTCCAATGGGAGGTCGTCCCATGGGCATGCTCAGTATGGGAAAAGCAGGACTTAGTCCCAGAAAGACCTGCTCACTGCTGAACATTGCTGGCTACAAGGACAGAGCCTGGAAGGGCAGTAGTAACCAGTCGTCCGGTATCAGCCTGAGCTAGACGCTAAGACTGACGTCTCTGCTGAGCAGACTCCACTGTGGCTAGAGAAGAATGGGAGAGCACAGTAGAGATGGTTCGAGATTCCCCCTGTGCAGAGGCAGGAGCTCGACACCTAACACATTGGGCAACAAAATTCCTTCCCGACTCCACATATGGCAATCAGATTAGTTTCCTGGATCAAAGACATCATAAAGCGTATAGGGAGCTGTTGGGCATCCGGCTATGTTGGGGTCATCATACTTTGCTTGTGTGAGGGATTTCACTGTGGGGGTTCATAGTGTTTTTGGAGTGTTAAGGGGAATCATACTCAAAGCAACTCCAAATCATTTGTTACCACTAGTGTTCAGCGATACCTTCCAATATCCAAAAGTATCGGTATCGGATTTGATCGGCCGATATTCAAAAAATATCAGATATCGCCGATACCAATGCAAGTCAATGGGACAAAAATATCAGAATTAAAATAAACCCTTTATTTCCTTGCAGGTTAATTCTACATGAAGGAAAACAACTAAGAATAATATAGGATGTATTGGGGGAGGTGGAGGAGACATTACAGGCATAGAGGTTTAGCCCAATCAAGTGGAATAGCAGGAATTAATTTTTTTTTTAAGATGTTCGGAGTTACAAAGCTATTGACTATGTTAAGATTTTTTATATTTAGTCAGATATTTATGTTTCACTACTTCCATGCTGTTCACCTTCTTTTTAACTTCTCCCACACTTTCTTCTTCATCATCCTCAGCAGCAGCATCTTTTTCATCAACTTCTCCTTCACCTTATTCAGCTTCTTCTTCTTCACTTTCTTCGTATTATTCTTTTTTTTACATTCTTCATATTCTTTTTATTCAACTTTTATTCTTCTTCATAATCAACTTCTTCATCTTCATATTCTTCTTCTTCATCATATTCTTATTTGTGACAGGCCTTCCTGTAGTTGTCATCTATAAAAGTTTGAAGATTACGCCTTCCGTTCTGCCTGTCACAAAAGATTTACAACAGGATTTGTCCGCGTTCAGTTTGGCCTGCAGCAGCAGGTGTTTTCCAGGGGCACCACGAGGAGGAATGGACTCACCCACATACACTGCTTAGTCTTCTTCTGCTTATAATTTAGATAATATCTTTTGATCTGATTTTTAGTCTTATGCTTAATGTTCTTCTGCTTTTTGTTCTGCAGCTTCTTGTTCTTCTGCTTCTCGGTCTTCAGGGTCGTCGTCTCCAGGGTCGTCGTCTCCAGAGTCGTCGTCTCCGGGGTCGTCATCTTCTTCGGGGTGGTCTTCAGGGTCGTTGTCTCAGGGGTCATCATCGTCATCGGGGTGGTCTTCAGGGTCGTCGTCTTTAGGGTCTTGAACTTAAAAATGTAGCAGAAGGCTGAGGAACTGCCGAGAACCAGCTGACGGTACTGGAACCCAGATGGCTACCCGAAGGTACAAGAGCCAATGGAACTACCAAGGACCAGCTGATGGTACTGGAACACGGTTACTAAGCAGGAGGTACCCGTGCCAGAAAGCACTACCAAGGACCACCAGACGTTGGTGGAACTCGGATACCCAGAAGGAGGCACCTAAGCCAAAGGCTCTGCCTGGAACCAGCTGATGGTACTGGAACCAGGATGGGGAGCAGAAGGTACAAGAGCAAAAGACACTGCTGAGAACCAGCTGACGGTACTGGAACCCGGATGGGTAGCCGAAGGTACAAGAGCCAATGGAACTACCAAGGACCAGCTGACGGTACTGGAACACGGTTACTAAGCAGGAGGTACCCGTGCCAGAAAGCACTACCAAGGACCACCAGACGTTGGTGGAACTCGGATACCCAGAAGGAGGCACCTAAGCCAAAGGCTCTGCCTGGAACCAGCTGACGGTACTGGAACCAGGATGGGGAGCAGAAGGTACAAGAGCAAAAGAAACTGCCGAGAACCAGCTGACGGTACTGGAACCCGGATGGCTACCCGAAGGTACAAGAGCCAATGGAACTACCGAGGACCAGCTGACGTTACTGGAACACGGCTACTAAGTAGGAGGTACCTGTGCCAGAAAGCACTACCAAGGACCACAGACATTGGTGGAACTCGGGCACCCAGAAAAAGGCACCTAAGCCAATGGCTCTGCCTGGAACCAGCTGACGGTACTGGGACCAGGATGGGGAGCAGAAGGTACAAGAGCAAAAGACACTGCCGAGAACCAGCTGACGGTACTGGAACCCGGATGGCTACCCGAAGGTACAAGAGCCAATGGAACTACCGAGGACCAGCTGACGGTACTGGAACACGGTTACTAAGCAGGAGGTACCCGTGCCAGAAAGCACTACCAAGGACCACCAGACATTGGTGGAACTCATATTCCCAGAAAGAGGCACCTAAGCCAAAGGCTCTGCCTGGAACCAGCTGACGGTACTGGAACCAGGATGGGGACCTATTCAAGTTTGTCTTCCTAAGAACCAGCTAATGGTGCTGGAACTCAGATAGGCAGCAGAAGGTCCACAGGATAAAAAAAATTGCTAGGCCGCGAGCCACTGTAGTTACCGAAAACCCACAGTCCTACAGGGGGAGATTGTCCTGTTGGCACTACGGAACCAGCCTTCATTGCCAGTTCCCGCAGCCAACATAGGAAGCACCTAAACTGCAGGCACCATAGAGTCAGCTAACCAGACCGCCACAGGACAGGACAACGTATTGGAGGCAAAGTGACCTTGACACTACCCGGAAACAGCTGGCATGCTGGAACTGGGCTGGGCAGGAGGGAGTACCGGTGCCAAAGACACTTCTGAGCAGCAACTGGCGGTGTTGGAGCCCAGGGATTAAAGGAAAAACAGAGTGTAGGCTGAGGCCTAATTGGAGCAAGTTGAAAGGGAACCTTTAACCCCCCAGGTGTTTGCAACTAAAAGAGCCAACTTGTGCAGCACTAATGCTGCACAAGGAAAAGGTGGCTCTTTTAATTATGCTCCTTGGACACACTCAAGTTAACACTTATAAAATGTGTCCCATCATACCCTGAAACCGGCCCGGAGGCGGGACTTTCCTTCTTAAGGAGACGCAGCACTGTCGTCATTCACACCCCCTTGGCTCTGTGCACCGACTCCTCAGCATTGTTTGTATCTGTCCCGGAGCCTGCGCTGTTATGTTATCCCTTGGCCATGCGCAGTTAGCGCTGCCTGTCTTTAGACATCATTTGTTGTCAGGCTGGCTGCGCCTGTGCGGCCGCCCTGCCAGAGATCCCGCCACGCAGTGTATTCTGATTTATTCACACTGCGGGGCTGGGATTCATGGGCATGAGCAGTGCATATCTTTGCCTCTCACTCATCTCCTTCCGCCTTCTTCAGACTGTGCGGCGTCAGCTGATCCCTAATTGCATTCCATGGTCGTGACGCGGCACAGTCTGAAGAAGGCGGAAGTAGATGAGTGAGAGGCGAAGATATGCACTGCGCATGCCCATGAGTCCCAGCCCCGCAGTGTGAATAAATCTGAAGACACTGCGGGGCTGGGATTCATGGGCATGCGCAGTGCATATCTTTGCCTCTCACTCATCTCCTTCTGCCTTCTTCAGACTGTGCGGCATCAGCTGATCCCTAATCGCATGCCATGGCCGTGACGCGGCACAGTTTGAAGAAGGCGGAAGGAGATGACTAAGAGGCGAAGATATCCACTGCGCATGCCCATGAATCCCAGCCCCGCAGTGTGAATAAATCAGAAGACACTGCGGGGCGGGATCTCGGGCAGGGAGGCTGCACAGGCGCAGCCAGCCTGACAACAAATGATGTCAGAAGACGGGCAGCGCTAACTGCGCATGACCAAGGGATAACATAACAGCGCAGGCTCCGGGACAGATTCAAACAACGCTGAGGAGGGGGTGCCCGGCACCAATGGGGTAGGAATGACGGCTGTGCTGCGTCTCATTAAAAAGGAAAGTCCCACCTCCGGGACGGTTTGAAGGTTTGAGGCGACACATTTTATAAGTGTTTAGTTCTGTACAAGGAGAATAACTAAAAGAGCCACCTTGTCCAAATACAGCATTAGTGCTGCACAAGGTGGCTCTTTCTGTTACAAATGCCTGGGGGGACAGGTTCACTTTAATTTCTGTTGTGATGTCAGTGTGGAGGGAGCATGACACATTGCCGGATACACAGCAGGGGAGCAGCTGACTTAACTGAACCCCAATAACATGGCAGCAAGTGTTGACTGTGCAAACGGCACTTCCGGGCTGCAACTTGCGATGTTGGAGCCCAGGGTCAATCAGGGTGTAAGCCAAGGCCTAATTGGAGCAAGTTTCAAATCTGTAGTAGTGTGAATGTGGAGGGAGCAGGAGAAATTGCCGCACACACAGCTGGGGATCAGCTGACGTTACTGAACCCCAAAACACTGGAGCAGGTGTTGACTGTGCAGACAGCACTTCCGGGCAGCAACTGGCGGTGTTGGAGCCCAGGGAATGCATGAGGAGCAGAGTGGAGGTATTGCCTCACACACAGCAGGGGAGTAGCTGGCGTTACTGAACCCCAATAACAGAGGAGCAACTGTTGACTGTGCAGACAGCACTTCTGGGCAGCAACTGGCAGTGTTGGAGCCCAGGGAATGCAGGAGGAGCAAACTGGAGGTATTGCCGCACACACAGCAGGGGAGCAGCTGGCGTTACTGAACCCCAATAACAGAGGAGCAACTGTTGATTGTGCAGACAGCACTTCCGGGCATCAACTGGCGGTGTTGGAGCCCAGGGAAAGCAGGAGGAGCAGACTGGAGGTAATGCCGCACACACAGCAGGGGAGCAGCTGGCATTACTGAACCCCAGTAACAGAGGAGCAACTGTTGACTGTGCAGACAGCACTTCTGGGCATCAACTGGTGGTGTTGGAGCCCAGGGAAAGCAGGAGGAGCAGACTGGAGGTATTGCCGCAAACACAGCAGGGGAGCAGCTGGCATTACTGAACCCCAATAACAGAGGAGCAACTGTTGACTGTGCAGACAGCACTTCCGAGCAGCAACTGGTGGTGTTGGAGCCCAGGGAATCCAGGAGAAGCAGAGTGTAGGCCGAGGCCTGCACTCGAGGCAGTTTAATATCTGTTGTAGTGTCAGTGTGGAGGTAGCAGGACACATTGCCAGATACACAGCAGGGGAGCAGCTGACATTACTGAACCCCACTAACACAGGAGCGAGTGTTTTTCACTGTGCAGACGGCACTTCTGAGCAGCAACTGGCGGTGTTGGAGCCCAGGGAATCCAGGAGAAGCAGAGTGTAGGCCGAGGCCTGCACTCTAGGCAGTTTAATATCTCTTGTAGTGTCAGTGTGGAGGTAGCAGGCCAAATTGCCGGATACACAGCTGGGGATCAGCTGACGTTACTGAAACCCAATAACATGGCAACAAGTGTTGACTGTGCAAACGGCACTTCTGGGCAGCAACTGGTGTTGTTGGAGCCCAGGGAATGCAGGAGAAGCAGAGTGTAGGCTGAGGCCTAATTGGAGCAAGTTGAAAGGGAACCTTTAACCCCCCCAGGCATTTGTAACTGAAAGAGCCAGCTTGTGCAGCACTAATGCTGCACAAGGAAAAGGTGGCTCTTTTATTTATGCTCCTTGCAAACGCAGAACCAAACACTTATAAAATGTGTCCCCTCATACCGTGAAACCGTCCCGGAGGTGGGACTTTCCTTCATAATGAGACACAACACAGCCATCATTTCTGCCCCCTTGGTGCCGGGCGCCTCCTCCTCAGTGTTGTTTGAATCTGTCCCAGAGCCTGCGCTGTTATGTTAAACCTTGGGCATGCACACTGAGCGCTGCCCGTCTTCTGACATCATTTGGTGTCAGGCTGACTGCGCCTGTGCGGCCGCGCTGACCGAGATCCCGCCTCGCAGTGTCTTCTGATTTATTCACACTGCAGGGCTGGGATTCATGGGCATGCGCAGTGCATATCTTCGCCTCTCACTCATCTACTTTTGCCTTCTTCAGACTGTGCGGTGTCACGGCCGTGGCATGCGATTAGGGATCAGCTGATGGCACACAGTCTGAAGAAGGCGGATGGAGATGAGTGAGAGCCTGAGGTGAAGATATGCATTGCACATGCCCATGAATCCCAGCCCCGCAGTGTGAATAAATCAGAAGACACTGCGAGGCGGGATTTCGGTCAGCGCGGCCACACAGGCGCAGTCAGCCTGACACCAAATGATGTCAGAAGATAGGCTGCGCTAGGCACGCATGCCCAAGGTTTAACATAACAGCGCAGGCTCCGGGACAGATTCAAACAACACTGAGGAGGCGGTGCCTGGCGCCAAGGGGGTAGGAATGACGGCTGTGTTGCGTCTCATTACAAAGGAAGGAGCAAACAGAAGGCTGACAGCACTCACTAACTGGGGCGCCCGTTCAAGTCCAGGGAACCATCCAGGACCATAGAAGATTCAAGCGAGAAAGGAACAGCGCTCCATCCAGGTGTGTAGTATAAAAAATAGAAGTTTATTCTGCCATATAACAGTGACGCTGGCGCTATATAGATGATGTTTTTCTGGTATGGGAGGGGGGTCCAAAGGAGTTGGATACCTTTCATGAGTTGTTAAATCAGATATATACGGAGTTAAAGTTCACTCTGACATCTTCTATGACACAGGTACAGTTCCTGGACACTTTAGTTTATAAGGACGGTAATAAACTATGTACAGATATTTTTGTGAAAGAAACTGATAGGAATGGCCTGTTGTCTTTTGACAGTAATCATCCAAGGAGAATGGTGAGTTCTCTTCCTTGGAGTCAGTTACTGAGAGTGAGAAGGATAGTCTCCGATGAGGAGCGAGTGGATTTACGGCTCGGTGAGATGTGTGCAAAATTTATTGCAAGGGGATACCCCACTAGTGAGGTGGCCAGATATAAGGACAAGGCCATAAGTTGTTCCCGTGAGAGCATCCGTAAGAAAACTCGAGCGAAACCGACATGTGACAGGATTCCTTTCGTATCAACATACAATTTGGTGAGCAATCGGGTCGGTAATATACTCAGGAGACATTGGACCCTATTACAGCGTGGTCTACCGTCTGTTTCAAATTTTAGGATGTACCCTATGATGTCATACAGAAGGGGGCGTAATTTCAGGGATAGGCTAGTAAAATCTGATATTGGGGCCTCAAAGTCCCTGGTTCAAAGCACCCTGAGTGCAGCCAAACATGGGAATTTCCCATGTTTGGGCTGTGCCTGTTGTAATAACATGCTAAAAGGGGAGTTTTTTTACCACCCACATACTGGAGAAAAAAAATTTTTGAAAGAGAGATACACCTGTTCTTCAAGCTATGTTGTATATATGATTGTGTGCCCGTGTGGACTCACCTATGTAGGTGAAACAACCATGGAAGTGAGGGCCCGTATCAGCAAGCACAAGAGTACGGTGAGAACAGGACTTACGGAGTTACCAGTCCCTAAACACTTCATTGAGAATAGACACTCAGTAAATCAATTGCGATTTAGGGTTATTGATAGTGTTCCAGCACTCAGGAGGGGTGGCAATAGGGTACAAATTCTTAAAAGGAAGGAATTACGGTGGATCTACACATTAGGGTCTTTGCAACCTAAGGGTTTAAATATTGATTTTAATTTGCATACCTGTGTCGCTTAATTTTTGATATAGTAGGGGTGGGTGGGCATCATGGTGGGTATATGTTTCTTTTAATGTTCCCTTCCGCTAAGTGAATATATTTATATTTAATTTTGTTTTTCCCCTTTGTCTCCCCTCTTCCCTCTTGTTATACTTTAGGATAACATTGCTACAGTCGATTGTCAAAAGGATTGGGCTATATTGGAATCAGCGGATACGCGGTGACATTTGGATTTTTTCTATACCAGCTCCCCTCCTTGTGCTTCTCGACTGTCGCACGTATATGATGTGATGTGGACATGCTATCACTTATTTGTCAATCATTGATACTATGGTGATATGTTTTAACGTTATGATTATTGGTGTCATTTGATTCTTGTGCGTCTTGGTCGCCTAGGTGACGCTCCTGACTGGACGCAGTGATGGACAGACGGGTGGGCGTGCTGAGCCGATGGTTGGTCCGCCTCGCGGTCACGTGGGGCCGATACTTCCGGTTGGCGGTGCGCTTATGTGTCTTGTCCGCTGCTACACTGTGATCCAAGGAGGGAGCCGTACCTTTGGTGATGACGTCGGGTTATGACACCCTGAGCTTTGGGGTATGTTACGGGCTGTGTAATAGGTTGAACGGTATGTTCCTTTTATGTGAGAGGTACAGATTGGCGGTATGAAGCTTTCTGGCGCCGTTTGAAGATGGAATCTTATTGGCTCCGCTTTGTTTACAAATCCCACATGGCTTCGCAAGGATTGGTGGAGGTTTCCGTGACGACCCTGATGCCGACGATTGATTGCTTGAGATAGCAACAGTATATTATGTCAAATATGAGAAGATTAGGGGTTTATGTGGGTGATTCATGGGGGAGTTGTGGGCGGTTGGTGAAGTGCATTTTAAACATGTCTGATGTCTGTTTTTTATATTGTAATGTATTTTGTATTGGATGGTGGGCGGCTGAATGGTGATTGGTGCCCTGTGTGGCACACACACTATTTAAAGCTGGTCATGAGCACTCTATGTTATGCTTGATAAAGGTCCTCTGGGCCGAAACGTCGCTGTTATATGGCAGAATAAACTTCTATTTTTTATACTACACACCTGGATGGAGCGCTGTTCCTTTATCGCTTGAATCATTACAAAGGAAGGTCCTACCTCCGGGACGGTTTCACGGTATGAGGGGACACATTTTATAAGTGTTAAGTTCAGTGTGTGCAAGCAGCATAACTAAAAGAGCCACCTTTTCCTTGTGCAGCATTACTGCTGCACAAGGTGGCTCTTTCAGTTACAAACGCCTGGAGGGGGACAGGTTCCCTTTAATTTCTGTAGTAGTGTGAGCGTGGAGGTAGCAGGAGCCATTGTCGGATACACAGCTGGGGATTAGCTGACGTTACTGAAACCCAATAACACTGGGTCATGTGTTGACTGTGCAGACGGCACTTCTAAGGTGGTAGAAACATGAACACGACAGGAGACCTGGATACTGTAGCCAACCAATTATTTACTCTGGAAGAGGAGTGGCAAATTCCTGCAAGATCCAGGCCTTGTTCATTTTCAGAAAAGTAAGCCGGTCAAAGTTATCGGAGGATAGTCGCATGCGACGGTCTGTTAGTACACCACCTGCGGCACTAAAGATGTGTTCCGATAATACACTATCAGCAGGGCAAGCCAGCACCTCCAATGCATACTGGCTAAGCTCTGGCCATGTATCCAGCTAAGAGACCGAAAACTTGAAGGGGGAAGAGCCGTCTGGGAGTCCACTGAGAGGGTAAGACATGTAGTCTGTCACCATCTGACGGAAACGTTGCCTCCTGCTGACTGGAGCCGTCTGTGATGATGTAGACATTTGTGGCGGGCACACAAAACTTTGCCACTGTTGGGCCATACTGGTCTTGCCTTGTGCTGAGGCACTGATTCTGCTCCCTCTTTGTGCAGAGCTTCCTCCACTGCCTCGACGCACTGAGCTGCTTTGTAAAGCACTAGCAGCACTGCTCTCGATTGGACTGGAGAAGATGATGGACTGCACCAGTGTGTCTTGGTACTCCCACATTTTACTCTCCCGATTCAACGGTGTTATGAGGCTTTGACAGTTGTCCCGGTAGCGAGGATCTAGGAGGGTGTACACCCAATAATCAGCCGTGTTGAGAATATGGGCGACGCGGCAGTCGTTTCTCAGGCACTGCAGCATGAAATCAACCATGTGCTGCAGACTGCCAACTGGCCAAGAAACGCTGTCCCCTGCTTGAGGCCTGATCTCTGCCTTCTCTGCATCACCCCACCCTCGCTCTACATACTGGCTACTGGAGATTTGTGTAACTCCCTCCTCTGGACAGATGTCTTCCTCCTCCATTGACTCCTCCTCATCCTCCTCACAAAGTGTCCCCTGTCTAGGCCTTTGTGAGGAACCACGTTGCGCAGACTGTCCAGAAGCAGATGGCGTTTGTGACTCCTCATCCTCCACCTCTTCCACAACTGCAGTGTTCTTTCAAGCAGGCAGATAAGGGGGATAGTCATGCTGACTAGTGCATCATCTGCACTCGCCATCCGCGTAGAATCATCAAAGGCACGCAAAACCTGGCAGATGTCCTTCATAGTGGCCCACTCAGTGGTTGTGAAGTCTGAAAGGCGCTCAGTGCGACTTCTTTGCGCATGATGCAGTTGGTACTCCATTACTGCTGGCTGCTGCTCATACAACCGCTCCAACATATGTAACGTAGAATTCCACCTGGTGGGTAGGTCACATATGATGTGATGTTCCGGAAGGCAGAGTCGGCACTGCATAGCTGCAATGCGCGATCTTGCCATGCTGGAACGCCGCAAGTGAGCACACTCTATGCGGACCTTGTGCGGCAGTGCTTCAAGATCCGGATAGTCCCTCAAAAAACTCTGCATGACCAAGTTGAGCACATGTGCCAAACATGGGATGTGAGTGAGGTTGCCTAGGGCCAGAGCTGCCACCAGATTTCAGCCATTGTCACACACTACCATGCCTGGCTGGAGATTCGCTGGCACAAACCACACGTCGCTCTCCTGCTTGATGGCATTCCAGAGCTCCTAAACTGTGTGGCTTCGATTCCCCAAAGAAATTAATTTCAATATGGCCTGTTTACGTTTGGCCACAGCTGTGCTCATATCGGTCGTAACAGGTAATCGTTCACGGGTCCATGTGGAGGTGGACTGAGACAGCTCCTGCAGCGCTGATGCAGAGGAACTTGAGTATGAGGAGGAGTCAAGGTGTACAGACTGGATTCCTGCAATCGTTGGAGTTGGCAGAACAAGTACAGTGCCACTCTCACGATCTGTACCCGGCTCCACAACATTTACCCAATGGGCAGTGAGGGAAAGGTATCGTCCCTGTCCATGGTGACTGGTCCACGCATCGGTGGTGAGGTGGACCTTGCTACTGACAGCGTTCAGTAGCACGTGTTTTATGTTTCCCTCCACATGCTTTTGCAGGGCAGGGACGGCTTGCCTGCTGAAATAAAAGCGGCTGGGCACTTTGTATTGTGGGACTGCCAATGACATCAAGTCACGGAAGCTGTCAGTCTCCACCAGCCTGAATGACAGCATTTCCAGTGACAGAAGTTTGGCAATGCCTGCAGTCAGAGCCTGTGCTCGTGGGTGGTTTGCTGAGAATGGCCGCCTTTTCTCCCATGCCTGTGCTACCGATGGCTGTAGACTAAGCTGGGAGTGTGAGGATGACTGGGAACGTGGTGCTGTGGGTGGAATTACACTGGGTCTCTGGACAACAGTGCCAGAGGTTCTTCCACGGCGATCCTGTGAGGAAGCTGAACCAGCTGTGTGTGAGCTGGAGGAAGAGGCTCCAACACGAGCTGAAGAGGTGGTAGGTGCCGCTGTAGGTTGGCCTAGGTCTTGAGTGTGTTTTTGTAACTCCACCACGTGCTTGGTCCGCACATGTTTCCACATATTTGTGGTATTGAGGTTGCTGAAACTTTTCCCTCTTGACTTTCTGATGACACAGCTTGCATTTGACTAAGCAAATATCATCTGCAACTGTGTCAAAAAAGGACCAGGCACTACAAGTCTTGGGAGCGCCCGTTTTGGCTTTTGGAATAGGCATGCTCCTAATGGGTGCCGAAGTGGAGGCTACAGGCACCGCAGTCTTCCCCCTCCCTCTCCCTCTTTGGGCCATTAGGGGAATCTCTTCCTCAGAGCTGCTCCCACCACCTTCCTGTACCTCACGCCATGATGGGTCAAGGACCTCATCATCTACACTACCCTCTTCCACCAACTGCTTCTCCTGGGTAGTCTCGGCAGCACAGCACGCACCTGAAAGTGGCACCTGAGTCTCATCATCAGATGCGTACTGAGGTGTGCTGACCGGAGGCACTGGCCCACCCGCCTCTTCAGATTCAGAGAGACAAAGCTGTTGGGCATCACTGCATACTGCCTCTTCTTCCATTTCTCCAATGCTGCTTGGCTAGCCCCCTCTTTCCAAGCCAAGAGATTCAGAGAACAGAAGTAGAGATGGCTCCTGTCCTGGGCTCTCTGACTGCCTGGGCAATTTGGCAGGTAGCGAAGAGACAGATGGGTGCTCTTCAGTGCTCTGTGCCTGAGAGGATGGGGCACTAATTGAAGTCGATGAGTTAGCTGCCATCCATCCAACAATGGCTTCAATTTGTTCGTCCCGCAGCAGCGGGGTACGGCGAGCTCCAACAAAGCTGCGCATGAAGGACTGTTCCCTGCTAAAACTGGGGGATGATGAGTCACCGGTGCCCGCAGCAGGCACAGAATCCCCACGTCCTCTCCCTGCTCCACCTCCACGCCCACACCCACGTGCCTTACTCCCTGCCTTCTTCATCTTGGTAGACTGATAAAGATAGGCAGAAAAGTACTAAGGGCTTAGTGTGCTTATTCCTGAACAGCTGCTAACAGGTATAAGAAACACTAATTTTATCAAGTGTGGACTAGACTTTAATATGAGCTAATGTGGCCTACACAAGTGTAAAGTGGAGTGTTTGGTGAACTTTATAAACTTTTTGTTTTTTCCTCAGAACAGACTACAGAGTGAGCTGCACTCACACAGAGACCGTGCAGACAGCCGTGAACGGCGCTGCAAGGCCAAAACAAGCTCCTCTATGTAATCCTATATAGTGTTTTTCCACAATCTAGCAGGATACAGATGGAAAGCCACTAATAGGATAAATTTGAAAAAATGTGCAGCAGGCTGCACAAATTCAAAAAGGACAATGTAACGGTATGAGGCAGTGACGCACCCTGAGCTGACTACAACCGGCTGTGGCGGCAGAACAGACTACAGAGTGAGCTGCACTCACACAGAGACCGTGCAGACAGCCGTGAATGGCGCTGCAAGGCCAAAAAAAGCTCCTCTATGTAATCCTATATAGTGTTTTTCCACAATCTAGCAGGATATGGATGGAAAGCCACTAATAGGATAAATTTGAAAAAATGTGCAGCAGGCTGCACTAATTGAAAAAGGACAATGGAACAGTATGAGGCAGTGACGCACCCTGAGCCGACTACAACCGGCTGTGGCAGCAGAACAGACTACAGAGTGAGCTGCACTCACACAAAGAGCGTGCAGACAGCTGTGAACAGCGCTGCAAGGCCAAAAAAAGCTCCTCTGTGTAATCCTATATAGTGTTTTTCTACAATCTAGCAGGATACGGATAGAAAGCCACTTATAGGATAAATTTGAAAAAATGTGCAGCAGGCTGCACTAATTGAAAAAGGACAATGGAACAGTATAAGGCAGTGATGCACCCTGAGCTGACTACAACCAGCGGTATCCGATATACTGAAAGTATCGGAACTCGGTATCGGAATTCTGATACCGCAAATATCGGCCGATACCCGATACTTGCGGTATCGGAATGCTCAACACTAGTTACCACTTTCTATATATTGGTTCAGAGATTAAAGTGATTCTTATAATAACAAGCCAATGCAAGCATGAGTAATAGACTGGAAAAGACCCTGTGTTATGAACAAGTATAAGATTTGAACAAAAACAGAGGTAACATTAAGTTTGATTAGTGGGCAAGCAAAAAAACAACATTTCTGTAATACACCATGCTGCCCATTTATAGTACTTAAATAAATGCATACCATGTACGCGTATTGTGAGGCAGTGACCCCTGGTACAGCTAGGGGGCGCTGTATGTGCTCTGCAGAATGTGCATGGAAGTGTAGTGAGGCCATTAGGGCAAACTACAGACATAGGTGTGGCTGTAATTAGTATAATGAAGCAGTGACTGATTTAAAAGCCCTGTAGTAGTGGGGGAGGTGTGTCAGTGTGTCCTTGGAAGCAGACAGGGCAGTTGTCTGCAGAGCTCTCTCTGTGTAGAGCAGCACAGAGGCTAATGGAACCAGAGAGACTGACACCCTGCTGTTATGACCCCAGTGGACAGGGTCTCAGAGGAACGTGTAAAGGTACCGTCACATTAAGCGACGCTGCAGCGATAACGACAACGATGCCGATCGCTGCAGCGTCGCTGTTTGATCGCTGGAGAGCTGTCACACAGACCGCTCTCCAGCGATCAACGATGCCGAGGTCCCCTGGTAACCAGGGTAAACATCGGGTAACTAAGCGCAGGGCCGCGCTTAGTAACCCGATGTTTACCCTGGTTACCAGCGTAAAATGTAAAAAAAACAAACAGCACATACTTACATTCACGTCCCCCTGCGTCCACTTCCTGACTGACTGAGCGCCGTACAGTGAGAGCAGAGCGGTGACGTCACCGCTGTGCTGCTTTCACTTTCACTTTGCGGCGCTGAGTCAGAGGAGGAAGCAGACTGCAGGGGACGCAATGTGAGTATGTGCTGTTTGTTTTTTTTACATTTTACGCTGGTAACCAGGGTAAACATCGGGTTACTAAGCGCGGCCCCGCGCTTAGTTACCCGATGTTTACCCTGGTTACCAGTGTAAAATATCGCTGGTATCGTTGCATTTGGTGTCAAACACAACGATACACAGCGATCAAACGACCAAATAAAGTTCTGGACTTTATTCAGCGACCAGCGACATCACAGCAGGATCCTGATCGCTGCTGCGTGTCAAACTAAACGATATCGCTAGCGAGGACGCTGCAACGTCACGGATCGCTAGCGATATCGTTATAAAGTCGTTTAGTGTGACGGTACCTTAAGTCTGCAAGATACAAAAATCCAGCTCATAGGGCTGTGGTAACTGGGTTGACCAAATAGCTACTCCTAACGCCAACACTAGAAGTAGCCGGGGATCATGCCTACGGTGATCGCTAGATGACTCGCGC
Organism: Ranitomeya variabilis; assembly: GCF_051348905.1. Lineage (NCBI taxonomy): Eukaryota > Metazoa > Chordata > Amphibia > Anura > Dendrobatidae > Ranitomeya > Ranitomeya variabilis. The sequence goes on from NC_135237.1 coordinate 288,050,848, forward strand.
CAGCCGGAGAATCTAACTACCCCTAGGAGAAGAAAACAAAGACCTCTCTTGCCTCCAGAGAAAGGGACCCCAAAGCAAGATACAAGCCCCCCACAAATAATAACGGTGAGGTAAGAGGAAATGACAAACACAGAAATGAACCAGGTTCAGCAAAGAGAGGCCAGCTTACTAATAGCAGAATATAGCAAGATAACTTATCTGGTCAACAAAAACCCTATAAAAATCCACGCTGGAGATTCAAGAACCCCCGAACCGTCTAACGGTCCGGGGGGAGAACACCAGCCCCCTAGAGCTTCCAGCAAAGCTCAGGATACAGATAGGAACAAGCTGGACAAAAATACCAAACAAAACAAAAGCAAAAAGCAAAGAAGCAGACTTAGCTTGAAAAACAGGAACCAGGATCAGAGGACAAGAGCACAACAGATTAGCTCTGATTTCAACGATGCCAGGCATTGAACTGAAGGTCCAGGGAGCTTATATAGCAACGCCCCTGAACTAACGGCTCAGGTGAGGATATAGGAAAAGACAGACGCTCCAGAGTCAAATCACTAATGACCACTAGAGGGAGCAAAAAGCAAAATCACAACAGTACCCCCCCCCTTAGTGAGGGGTCACCGAACCCTCACCACGACCACCAGGGCGATCAGGATGAGCGGCATGAAAGGCACGAACTAAATCGGCCGCATGAACATCAGAGGCGACCACCCAGGAATTATCTTCCTGACCATAGCCCTTCCACTTGACCAGGTACTGAAGCCTCCGCCTGGAGAGACGAGAATCCAAGATCTTCTCCACCACGTACTCCAACTCGCCCTCAACCAACACCGGAGCAGGAGGCTCAGCAGAAGGAACCACAGGCACAACGTACCGCCGCAACAAGGACCTATGAAACACGTTGTGGATAGCAAACGACACAGGTAGATCCAGGCGAAAGGATACAGGATTAAGAATTTCCAATATCTTGTAAGGACCAATAAAACGAGGTTTAAATTTGGGAGAGGAAACCTTCATAGGAACAAAGCGGGAAGAAAGCCACACCAAATCCCCAACACGTAGTCGGGGACCCACACCGCGGCGGCGGTTGGCAAAGCGCTGAGCCCTCTCCTGTGACAACTTCAAGTTGTCCACCACAAGATTCCAGATCCGCTGCAACCTATCCACCACAGAATCCACCCCAGGGCAGTCAGAAGGTTCTACATGACCCGAAGAAAAACGAGGGTGGAAACCAGAGTTGCAGAAAAACGGCGAAACCAAGGTGGCGGAACTAGCCCGATTATTAAGGGCAAACTCAGCTAACGGCAAGAAGGTCACCCAATCGTCCTGATCAGCAGAGACAAAACACCTCAAATAAGCCTCCAAAGTCTGATTAGTTCGCTCCGTCTGTCCATTAGTCTGAGGATGGAAAGCAGACGAAAATGACAAGTCAATGCCCATCCTACTACAAAAGGATCGCCAGAATCTGGAAACGAACTGGGATCCTCTGTCTGACACAATATTCTCAGGGATGCCGTGCAAACGAACCACGCTCTGGAAAAACACAGGAACCAGATCGGAAGAGGAAGGCAGTTTAGGCAAAGGAACCAAATGGACCATCTTGGAGAAGCGATCACATATCACCCAGATAACAGACATGCCCTGAGACACCGGAAGATCAGAAATGAAATCCATGGAGATATGTGTCCAAGGTCTCTTAGGGACAGGCAAGGGCAAGAGCAACCCGCTGGCACGAGAACAGCAAGGCTTAGCTCGAGCACAAGTCCCACAGGACTGTACAAATGACCGCACATCCCTAGACAAGGAAGGCCACCAAAAGGATCTGGCCACCAGATCTCTGGTGCCAAAAATTCCTGGGTGACCTGCCAACACCGAGGAATGAACCTCGGAAATGACTCTGCTGGTCCACTTATCAGGCACAAACAGTCTGTCAGGTGGACAAGAATCAGGCCTATCAGCCTGAAATCTCTGCAACACACGTCGCAGATCAGGAGAAATAGCTGACAAGATAATACCATCCTTAAGAATACCAACAGGTTCAGCGACTCCAGGAGCATCAGGCACAAAGCTCCTGGAAAGAGCATCGGCCTTCACATTCTTTGAACCTGGTAAATACGAGACCACAAAGTCAAAACGGGAGAAAAACAATGACCAGCGGGCCTGTCTAGGATTCAGGCGTTTAGCAGACTCGAGATACATCAGATTTTTGTGATCAGTCAAGACCACCACACGATGCTTAGCACCCTCGAGCCAATGACGCCACTCCTCAAATGCCCATTTCATGGCCAACAACTCCCGATTGCCCACATCATAATTTCGCTCCGCAGGCGAAAACTTCCTAGAGAAAAAGGCGCAAGGTCTCATAACAGAGCAACCAGGGCCTCTCTGCGACAAAACGGCCCCTGCTCCAATCTCTGAAGCATCCACCTCAACTTGAAAGGGAAGCGAGACATCAGGCTGGCACAAAACAGGCGCCGAAGTAAACCGACGTTTCAACTCCTGGAAAGCCTCCACGGCAGCAGGAGCCCAATTAACCACATCGGAGCCCTTCTTGGTCATATCCGTCAAAGGTTTCACAATGCTAGAAAAGTTAGCGATAAAACGACGGTAGAAGTTAGCGAAACCCAAGAACTTCTGAAGACTCTTAACTGACGAGGGCTGAGTCCAATCAAGAATAGCTCGGACCTTGACTGGGTCCATCTCCACAGCAGAAGGGGAAAAAATGAACCCCAAAAAGGGAACCTTCTGTACACCAAAAAGACACTTTGAGCCCTTGACAAACAAAGAATTTTCACGCAAAATTTTAAAGACCATCCTGACCTGCTCCACATGCGAGTCCCAATTATCAGAAAAAACCAGAATATCATCCAGATAAACGATCAGAAATCTATCCAGATAGTTCCGGAAAATGTCATGCATAAAGGACTGAAAAACTGAAGGGGCATTAGAGAGCCCAAAAGGCATCACCAAGTACTCAAAATGACCTTCGGGCGTATTGAATGCGGTTTTCCATTCATCCCCTTGCTTAATGCGCACAAGGTTGTACGCACCACGAAGGTCTATCTTGGTAAACCACTTGGCACCTTTAATCCGGGCAAACAAGTCAGACAACAGCGGCAAAGGATACTGAAATTTGACAGTGATCTTATTTAAAAGCCGATAGTCAATACAAGGCCTCAAAGATCCGTCCTTTTTAGCCACAAAAAAGAATCCCGCACCAAGAGGGGAAGAAGACGGACGGATGTGTCCTTTCTCCAGAGACTCCTTGATATATGAACGCATAGCGGTATGTTCAGGTATCGACAGATTAAACAGTCTTCCCTTAGGAAATTTACTGCCTGGAATCAAATCTATTGCACAGTCACATTCCCTATGAGGAGGCAATGCACTGGACCTGGACTCGCTAAAGACATCCTGATAATCAGACAAGTACTCCGGAACTTCCGAAGGCGTAGAAGAAGCAATAGACACAGGCAGGGAATCCTCATGAATACCACGACAGCCCCAACTAGACACTGACATAGCCTTCCAGTCAAGGACTGGATTATGGGTCTGCAACCATGGCAGCCCCAAAACAACCAAATCATGCATTTTATGTAGAACGAGAAAACGTATCACCTCGCGGTGTTCAGGAGTCATGCACATGGTAACCTGTGTCCAATACTGCGGCTTATTTTCTGCCAATGGCGTAGCATCAATACCCCTAAGAGGGATAGGATTTTCTAATGGTTCAAGAATAAAACCACAGCGCTTAGCAAATGAGAGATCCATAAGACTCAGGGCAGCACCTGAATCCACAAACGCCATGACAGGATAAGATGACAGTGAGCAAATCAAAGTTACAGACAGAATAAACTTAGGATGCAAATTACCAACGGTGACAGGACTAACAACCTTAGATATACGTTTAGAGCATGCTGAGATAACATGTGTAGAATCACCACAGTAGTAGCACAAGCCATTCCGGCGTCTATGAATTTTCCTCTCATTTCTAGTCAGGATTCTATCACATTGCATCAAATCAGGTGTCCGTTCAGACAACACCATGAGGGAATTTGCGGTTTTTCTATCACATTGCATCACATCAGGTGTCTGTTCAGACAACAACATGAGGGAATTTGCGGTTTTGCGCTCCCGCAACCGCCGGTCAATTTGAATAGCCAGGGACATGGTATCATTCAGACCTGTGGGAATGGGAAAACCCACCATAACATTCTTAATGGCCTCAGAAAGGCCATTTCTAAAATTAGCGGCCAGTGCACACTCGTTCCAATGTGTCAGCACGGACCATTTCCGAAATTTTTGGCAATACACCTCAGCCTCGTCCTGGCCCTGAGACATAGCCAGCAAGGCTTTCTCTGCCTGAATCTCAAAATTGGGTTCCTCATAAAGTAAACCGAGCGCCAGAAAAAACGCATCAATATCAGCCAATGCCGGATCTCCTGGCGCCAACGAAAAAGCCCAATCCTGAGGGTCACCCCGTAAGAATGAAATAACAATTTTTACTTGTTGAGCAGAGTCTCCAGACGAACAAGGTTTCAGGGACAAAAATAATTTACAATTATTCCTGAAATTCCTAAACTTAAATCGGTCTCCTGAAAACAGTTCAGGAATCGGAATCTTGGGTTCAGACCTAGGATTTCTGGTAACATAATCTTGTATACCCTGCACACGAGCGGCAAGCTGGTCCACACTTGTAATCAAGGTCTGGACATTCATGTCTGCAGCAAGCTTAAGCCACTCTGAGGTAAAGGGGAAAAGAAAAAAAAAAAAAAAATGAGAGAGGGAAAAAAAAAACTCAAAATTTTCTTTCTTATAATCCCACTTCTGCAATGCATTAAACATTTAATACTGGCCTGGCATAATGTTATGACCCCAGTGGACAGGGTCTCAGAGGAACGTGTAAGTCTGCAAGATACAAAAATCCAGCTCATAGGGCTGTGGTAACTGGGTTGACCAAATAGCTACTCCTAACGCCAACACTAGAAGTAGCCGGGGATCATGCCTACGGTGATCGCTAGATGACTCGCGCCAGCCGGAGAATCTAACTACCCCTAGGAGAAGAAAACAAAGACCTCTCTTGCCTCCAGAGAAAGGGACCCCAAAGCAAGATACAAGCCCCCCACAAATAATAACGGTGAGGTAAGAGGAAATGACAAACACAGAAATGAACCAGGTTCAGCAAAGAGAGGCCAGCTTACTAATAGCAGAATATAGCAAGATAACTTATCTGGTCAACAAAAACCCTATAAAAATCCACGCTGGAGATTCAAGAACCCCCGAACCGTCTAACGGTCCGGGGGGAGAACACCAGCCCCCTAGAGCTTCCAGCAAAGGTCAGGATACAGATAGGAACAAGCTGGACAAAAATACCAAACAAAACAAAAGCAAAAAGCAAAGAAGCAGACTTAGCTTGAAAAACAGGAACCAGGATCAGAGGACAAGAGCACAACAGATTAGCTCTGATTTCAACGATGCCAGGCATTGAACTGAAGGTCCAGGGAGCTTATATAGCAACGCCCCTGAACTAACGGCCCAGGTGAGGATATAGGAAAAGACAGACGCTCCAGAGTCAAATCACTAATGACCACTAGAGGGAGCAAAAAGCAAAATCACAACACCCTGCGTCTTGGGCTGTCTTATGTGTACCCGGCTGCACTCCAGAGGATAAAGAGTGCAGTGCGCTGAGTGAGTACAGAGACTTGTTACCGGTGTGCAGTCACCCAGGGAAACTGGACAAAGGGAAGTTCGGCCTGTGTATTGACTGCGTCATATAGCCATGCATTATTAATGGACTGTATGAAGAAGCCGTATACTATATTGACTGTGTGAAGTAACACAATAAAAGAACATTTTGTTTGAACTTGTTTGGGTCACTGCTGTTTCACTGTGTATGGTCCTACCGCTGCATCACAGTATTTACAATAAAATCTATAAAAAAATAAACATCATTTGTAGGGTTAGTTATTTTTTAACATGCATGAGCATAATATCTTCATATCTTCATTCAGAAGATTAAAAATATTTATGTGAAGAGGAATAATAACAACTTGATTTTTTGAATGGTTTATTAGGCCAGCTTCCACCATGCAGTGGATGACCAAATCTTTGCTTTGTATGCAATGAGTGCTTCAAATGTTGCTGACTGTCAGGAAATTAGTCCAAGAAAACGTAAAATTGACCGGCACGCACAAAAAATAGATAAAATCTCCAAATTTTATTCAAATTTAAATCCACATGCTGGTAATAGAAAAATAATTTTAAGATTGTATCTATTTTTTTGAATGTGCCGTTCAACTTTACTTTTTCTTAGTTATGAGGCTGTTGAGTTGAGCTCAGCAGACCCATGGACATTCCGTGCATTGTGGCATCTATTTGAACCATGAATGACAGATGTGGGAAGCTTACCTAAGGTCGGGGTCAGAAAGCTATGAAAAATCATCCAAGTTTCATACACATGGCCTTCCTTTTTTTGAGTTTAACATTACGTTTAAATAGCTTCCCATAGCTGGTGTCCATAATTGAGTCCCGATGTAACAGGCCATAGTATACCCTATATCTGGGGTTAAAGCGGCCATCCTAGGCTTGATTATACCTCAGGTATATTATGGCCAAAGCCAATTTATACTCCAGGGTATAAATTGGCTTAGGCCATTTCATAGCCCCTCTTGCCAGATTATACCCCTTTTATAACAGAAGCGTTGAGTGATTTACACAAGAATTACTTAATTTTTTTAATTTTCAACACCTTAATGGAGGTTCAAGTTTGTCAGCTAAGTTATGTGAGAAGAAAACTGACTTAAATCTTAAAGATCTAAACACATTAAACTTTTATTACTTGAACCAGAAAAACTTCAATCAAAAAAATATTAGACTTCCCCAAAAATATGAGGCAAAGAATCCTACCGCACGTCTCAGTAGTTACACAATAAAAGCATCTGTTTTTCTGAGTATTATAGAAAGAGACCTGTAAAAGCAAACATAGAAGGAAAAATGGGAATGTGGAGGCCACTATGGCCAGAGGTAGAGGGGGAGGAGGAGGGACGATATGTGCCGCACTCACCTCCAATGGTTGTGCTTGTTCAGGCACAACACTGTCTGTAACAATCGGCTGTCAGCTGGTGATCATGGAGCGCTGCTGCACCTTCCACCCAAAACCAAGGGCAGCAGTTGTAATCAAGAAGAAAAAAGTGGTGAATAGTGCGGATGAAATCAGGGTGCTGCGCTCCAATGGTTGTGCTGATTCAGGTACAACGCTGACTGTAGCACTTAACCGGCTGTCCCAAGGATAAAGTAGCCTGGATGTTGCAATGCACATACAAAGATCAGTCAGACCTGATGCAAGTTGACAGAGTATTGAATACACTAAACATTTCAGGAACGTCCGTCCCTTCATGAGGTGAGTAATGAAATCTAAACACCATTAGAAAACTATACAGCTCTGGCAAAAATTAAGAGACCACTGCAAAATTTTCAGTTTGTCTGATTTTATATTTTTGAGTAAAATGTAAATTTTTTTTTTATTCTATAAACTACTGACAACATGTCACCGAAGTTCCAAGGAATACATTTTTTATGTATTTTCTGAAAAAGAGAAATGGTCAAAATGACAAAAAAATGCATACAAAATGCTGAAGCACCCCCAGATCAATCAACACCTGGTCGTCTAATGGTTAGGCGTAGACCATGAGAGGCCACAGTGTCTTGCACCCACTGTGAAATTTGGTGGAATATTGGTAATGATCTGGGCATGCTTAAGCAAGGCTGGAATTGGGCAGGTTCTTCTTTGCGAAGGACGTATGAATCAAGCCGCATACAAGGTTATCCTGGAAAATCAGTTTATTCCTTCTGCTCAATCAATGTTTCCCAACTCTGAGGACTAGTTTTTCCAGCACGACAATGTGCCATGCCACACAGCAAGGTCAATCAAGGACCACCACATCAAATCCCTGTCATGGCCAGCCCAATCTCCAGACCTGAACCACATTGAAAACCTCTGGAATGTAATCAAGAGGAAGATGTATAGTCACAAGCCATCAAACAAAGACGAACTGCTTAAATTTTTGTACCAGGAGTGGCATAAGATCACCCAAAGGCAGTATGAAAGACTGGTGGAAAGCATGCCAAGACGCATGAAAGCTGTGACTAAAAATCATGGTTATTCCAAAAAATATCGATTTCTGAACCTTGCCCGAGTTAAAACATTAGTATTGCTGTTTCTATATGATTATGAACTTGTTGGGGGTTTTTTTGCATTATTTGAGGTCTGCAAGTAATGCATTTTTTTTTTTGTTACTTTGACCATTTCTCATTTTCAGAGAATAAATCCAAAATGTATTGCTTGGAACTTCGGAGACATGTTGTCAGTAGTTTATGGAATAAAAAACAATTTACATTTTACTCAAAAATATACTTATAAAGAGAAAAATCAGACAAACTGAACATTTTGCAATGGTTTCTTAATTTTTGCTAGAGCTGTAAAGTTCCTAATCCGGAAGCCAACTGACCATCCAACATACCTTAAATGGGACAGTTTCAATCCAAAACACATAATAAACTCTATTGTCTGCAGCCAAGCTATCAGATACAATCGATATTCCAATACAATAGACAGACACAAATGGCGCGCCCCCAGACGCAGGGCCGCGGGGCACTCGGTACCGGGCCTCTCAGTCTCGGTCTTGGGGTTGTCACGGTGGCCTGACCCGGTCCGTGACCCTGCTAAGGGGCGTCCAATTAAAGGTGGCGGTGCGTGGTGCGAGGAAATAACGAGGACACAGGGTTGCAGTCTCTTTACCTCTTTACTGTAGGCTTCAGGATCAGCAGTCCGGAGCACTGCTAACAGGGCTGGATGAGACCGGCTGGTCCGAAGGCACCTCCAGAGTTCCCTTTACAGGTGGAAATCAGTGCCTCCCTTCTAGCGCCTGTGTGTTGTAGTACTTCCCTGCTGAGCACAACGGGATAGTCCTCACAACTGTTGTGTCTGTTCTGATGTTCTTTCTCACAACTCTCGTTTCTATTCTGATGTTCTTCTCCGTCCCCCAGATGATATGGCTAGGACGCACCCGTATGACGGGTAGGCCTGGAGTTCTTCCGGGACCCTAGTGTCGCCCCTCTCCCACAATTGCCCCCTATGTCTGCTTAGGTGATTTAGGTGAGACAGCCAACCTATAATTAACTGTCCTGCCGCGGTTTGAAGTAATGCTTGGAGCCCAATACTTCCTCGGCGTTCCGGCCACCGGCGACGCGCCTCAGTAGGATGTTGCCGATCTCGGGGCACGACTCCTACTGGTGTTATCTCCTTTTTGCTGTGATCTCGTTTCTCACTGCTTCACAATATACCTCGTTTCTTGTCCTTTCTTAAGATACCGCCGCAAATCAGTGCAGGCGCGGTTCCGTAACGTTCTGTTCTGTTCGCTAGGCCTCTGTCAGGATCCCACCCCTGACAGGGACCCCCCTGAATCTTTTCAAGCAACCCCTTCTCTCACTAGGTGTTGCCTGGGCCAAACCCAGTCAGCTTCTCTCTCACTTACTATCCAACCCCCAGTTTTACCAAATTGTGAGGAGTGGCCTAATGCATAGTACCCTTAGCTCCCCCTGGAGGCCAGACGGTGAAGTGTATTGGTGCCTGTGATACCTGGTCAGGTGAACTCCTTTGGTGCCATCAGACATACCAGCACTCCCCTTAGTGGCAGAGCAATGTTACTGCAACGACCAGGTCTCTGGGGCGCTGCACAAACACCTTGGAGACCTCAGAAAAAAACATTTTGAACCAGGTCTGCGATCCAAGAAAAAATGAAAACCAGATTGCAAGAGCCCCCAGAATATGAAGGAATCATCTCCTACATTACAAAACTAAACAAGAAAGCAACCAGGTGCCTCTAGTGGTCACCTACAATCCAAATCAGGAGGTGGTAAGGGGAGTTGCACAGAAACTACAACCTTTATTACAAAAAGATGCCAAATTACAATCCATATTTCCAGACCCCCCACTTCTGTGTTTTAGGCTGGGATCACACATGTGAGAAATACGTCCGAGTCTCGCATGGTAATACCCGGCATTGCCGCCGTCTCTCTGGAGCAGAGCGTGTGGCCGCATGTATTGCTATGCTATGCTATCAGCTCGAACCAGTCTGCCCATTCTCCTCTGACCTCTGGCATCAACAAGGCATTTCCGCCCACAGAACTGCCGCTCACTGGATTTTTTTTCTTTTTCGGACCATTCTCTGTAAACCCTAGAGATGGTTGTGCGTGAAAATCCCAGTAGATCAGCAGTTTCTGAAATACTCAGACCAGCCCTTCTGGCACCAACAACCATGCCACGTTCAAAGGCACTCAAATCACCTTTCTTCCCCATACTGATGCTCGGTTTGAACTGCAGGAGATTGTCTTGACCATGTCTACATGCCTAAATGCACTGAGTTGCCGCCATGTGATTGGCTGATTAGAAATTAAGTGTTAACAAGAAGTTGGACAGGTGTACCTAATAAAGTGGCCAGTGAGTGTACATTTTCAGCTTCAGGATCAAAAGAGAAAAAAATATTTTTTTCCACAACTGTGAGATGTGCCTATCAGACTCAAATTAATATTGGCCACATAGCTGACAATAGCCATGCCATGTTTCCTATCTATGAACAGACAAAATCATGATAAGAAAGATAATGGTAATATCTCCTGCTAGTGACCCCCAGCGGTGAAGATATCCTGGACTTTGGGAATCTCCTAATTTTCTGAAACTGAAGCCACATCCAATGACCAGCCCTGTTAAGAGTCACCAGAGTGAAGGTAACGTGTTTTAATAAAAAGGCAAATGGCAAATTTTGGTACAGCTAATAGAGAAGGGCGTACCCCTGGATGTTCGGGTCCGGCGGGTTTGGCCGAACAGTTAAAACAAAGTTCAGATTTGGGGTAACAGAAATGTACCAGGATCCAAACCCAGACCCTATTCATTTGTGTGTCTGACCGTCAATAATGATTTTACCGCCTATTAAAAGCATTGTTTGTCGCACTGTCATGCACATGACAGAGCGACAAACACCCAGTGTTAGGGGGAGATAAACCCGAACAATAACACGGACTTACTAGTGAAGCAGGTGTTCAATACGAACTTTACTGTTCGGATTTGCCTATCCCTAGCAGCTAACTGTTGGTCCTGTTCATTTTTTTTGTGGAGTACTTCCCACCATAAATTTGAAGCCATTGCAATGATTTCAGTTTTTGTAATTTTCTTTTATCTTTTTATTTTATGTAATTGCTGTGAGACAGTGACCGGCATTGTTGTGAATGGCCGGTATGTGTCGCAGAGGAGGGGCGTCCTCTGCTCTGTAAGCCAGTAATGTTGCTCTGAGACTTGTAGTTCTACGAGCTTTGTTTTTGTTTTAAAGGGAGCCTTACAGGGTTAGTCGGAGAGCTGGGTGGGACTGGCTAACCTCACACACCTCCCACCTATGGGGGTGGTTTTATCTACATAATGTGACCTTGGTTTGGGTCACATGGTCAGTGTGTAAGGTCCTGGATGGCATGTGTTTTGGAAGGTACAGGGAGTGGGTCCGGATTCCTGAACAGCACATGGAGAGGCCATGGACCTGAAGGCCTGTGTTTTCTATGGTCCTATGAGTGGACGGACATCCTGAATAGCACATGGAGAGACCATGGACCGGGATGGTTGCTGTTTTGGAAGGTCCCACGAGGGGACTGGATTCCTGAAGAGCACAGGGTGAGACCATTTGTGTGCAGAGTCTGTGACGGCACTGCGTTGGGAAAGCTACGGACCTTCTGAGGGTCTGGACTGTCCCATGGTATCTTATGAGATAGTGATCCCAGGCATTTTCCCCAGGAGAGACTACTGACGAGGAGTCAGCATGTGGAGCAGGAGCTCCTGTAAGGTAACTCCAGATAATGGGGTTATGGGCAGACAAGTATCTGCTATTGGAACAGACTGTTAGTGCCTATGATGTTCCATGGAAGTGAATGAACTTTGCGGTCACCCATGCTAACTGGACGGAGTAAGGTCCAGCATGTTTAGAGACTGCAACTTAATGTCGTATGTTGGTGCCTGTTGTGTTCCATGGACATTAAGGAACAGCTCAGCGTGCGGTCGCCCACGGTAACTGGACAAAGAAGTCCGGCGTGTTTAGGGGCTGCGAGGTAAAGCCGTATAATATGAAGTACTATGGACTATGTGAGGTCTGTGATGTGTAACATGGCATACAGCGGTTTATGAGGCCTGAATAAATCAAAATAGACTGTTTTGTGAGAAAACCGTGCGCTGTGTGCTTTTATTCTATTGCCAAGAGAGTGTCACTCAACACATGCAGTAAGCGCTGCATTAGATTGCATATGTTGTATTGTTTTGTCCCCTTTGTAAAATCCTTTGTATATTTTTATAAATACTGATTATCTTTCTGGATTAAATATAAAATTTGACAGTTCTGTTCCTTTTGTTCTGTAAACCATAAGGCATACACTACCTGTAATAAGTATCCAATCGGCCTGTATAATGATTACTGGTGGCACCTAATAATCTTTCTTGCGTTATTGTGCAGTTGGCTGTGACTGTACTGAGGTATATACATATTGCATGCGTTGGAGTCGATTGTGTATATACAATATGCTCGCTGTGAGTTCCCCAATAATCGGCATAGTAGTGGAAACAGCCTCTGCCTTCCCTGATAATAGTCTGTCAATTGCGTAATTCTGTGATAAGGATCTGTGTGATACAATCTAGAATAGAATGTGTGATAGGAATGAGCAGACCATTTAAACCAAGGCTTAGTTAACTAAAGGTACCTTCACACTCAGCAACTTTACAACGAGAACGACAACAATCCGTGACGTTGCAGCATCCTGGTTAGCGATCTCGTTGTGTTTGACACGCAGCAGCGATCTGGATCCCGCTGTGATATCGCTGGTCGGAGCTAGAAGTCCAGAACTTTATTTGGTCGTCAGATCGGCGTGTATCGTCGTGTTTGACAGCAAAAGCAACGATGCCAGCAATGTCTTACATGGAGCTAACGACCTGTGAGAACGATAAATGAGTCACCGCTACGTCACAGGATCGCTCCTGCATCATTGTGGAGCTGCTGTGTTTGACATCTCTACAGCGACCTAAAAAGCTACGCTGCAGCGATCGGCTCGTTGTCTATATCGCTGCAGCGTCGCTGAGTGTAACGGTACCTTAACTGAATGCTGGGTGAGATGTGTCTCTTAAAGACATGTTATATTGGAGTTTTACTTTCTATTCTGAGAAAATGCCTGGATATATCTCTGAGGACTTCTCAGACTTCTGACACTCTATGTCATACACGCTAATTGGTTATCCATACGTATAACCTAAATTATCAATGAACTGGATAACCATATTATCTAAATAGTTTAGACATTGCACCATAACTTCCCCCAAAAACATTAAAGATAATATGTCAGCAGTATTTTGCTATGTAATCTGACAGCATCATGTTGTAAAGACAGAGAACCTGATTCAAGCAATATACAGTATATCACTTAGTTTACTGGGTACAGGACTTTTGATACAGTCAGTTTTCTCTGCTGTAGATCTAGCAAAGTTAAGACCGAAGAATAAAGTTCCAAACGTCCATAAGCGAAGTCCAAAAACAGAGGAATAATCTAGAAAATACCAAAAAATTAAGTTGGAAAAAGGGGGGGAGGATAATTCTTATATTAAAATTTAAGAATTGATTAAATTATTAAACTGATTAAGATGAAGTGAGATTTATAAGTGAGAAATAACTTACTCACGCTGACTTGTTGCCATATAATGCTGTTACTAGGGTTGAGCGACTTTTGCTTTTTAAGGATCGAGTCGGGTTTCGCGAAACCCGACTTTGTCAAAAGTCGAGTCGAGTGAAATCGTCCGATTATCGCGCAAAGTCGGGGATCGACCGAAACACGAAACCCAATGTAAGTCAATGGGGAATCAAAGTCGGTAGTGAGTGGAGGACAGGAAAACACCTACAGTGCCCATTTTAATGTCAAAAACATCAATTCTTGTCACTTAAGCATGTCAATCTTAATTTACCTTATAATAATAGCTAGGCATTGAAAATTGGGGGTAATTTGGCTAAAGTTGTGGGGGGGTAGGGCTGGCTCAAGTTTTTCGTGGGCCCAGGAAACGCGGACTACGTCACGGCGGTGGAGGAGGGAGAGGTAAGTATTTCAACTTTGCAAGTGCTGTGATCCTGATCAAGCGGGTGGGGGGCCCACTCGTTCGCATTGGCACTGGCACAGGGCCCCTCAAAGTACGGCGGTGTGTTTGCACGGCGGGGGCGCCTCCCACCGGCAGAGACACTTTTGCGTACTCTGAGGGGCCCTGTGCCAGTGACGTCGCCAACGAGTATGCCCCCCCCCCACCTGATGAAGGAACCTGCACTTTCATCTGCACCTTCCTCTTTGTCACCGTGTAAGGTGGTATAGGATGCGGGAAGGGGAACCTGACTTTCAGCAGGGTCAGATTCTGGCTGTGTAGAGTGCAAGGAGAATGTAGTGGTCTGGGTCAATGTACCAGCAGACTCATCTAGCAGTGGATGGGCAATGGGCAGGATGAGAAGGAAACACAGTTAGTAGGCCCAAATAATAAAGTAGGCTAAATGCAATTCAAATGTGGTAACAGGACTAAACAGGCCGCATTGCTTTGTTCAGTGAAGGACAACTGTAATGAGTGGCAGACACAGTTAGTAGGCCCAAGTAATAAAGTGGACCAAATGCAGTTCAAAATTGGTAACAAGAGTAAACAGGCGGCACTGCTTTGTTCAGTGGAGTAGAACAACAAGCAGCGGCAGACACCGTTAGTAGGCCCAACCAAACAAGTAGGCCAAATGCAGTTTCATATCTGATCTAGGCCGAAAGCCTGAAGATTGAAGCTCAGCTTTATTCAGTGGAGGAGACAAGCGAGGGGCAGCAGACACCGTTACTAGGGTCCAACCAAACAAGTAGCCCAAATGCAGTTTAATTAGAAACAAGACCTCAGATACAGAAACCATAACTACCTAGAGAATAGTCCTGTCTGGATCATCCAGGACTTATCGGGATAATACCCTGAGATACTTCAAATACAATCAGAACCAAAAAACATGAAGTAATATAACTCATAGAAATATAAAAATATATATGTTTATTAATAAATATAGAACAAAACAAAAGATATAATCACAATCCAGAGAAATAGACAATAATTAACACAGAGTCATATGAATGTTGAGAACTGGGTGCACCAGAACCAGTGTTGTACCATGGACAAAGAGGGAAAACTACAATTTAAAGTGCAAATGCTTGATATACCGCAATAATAGGTATAATAACAAAGGTAGGAAGGGATATACCCTATGGTCAAGTGACTTGACCATAGGGTATATCCCTTCCTACCTTTGTTATTATACCTATTATTGCGGTATATCAAGCATTTGCACTTTAAATTGTAGTTTTCCCTCTTTGTCCATGGTACAACACTGGTTCTGGTGCACCCAGTTCTCAACATTCATATGACTCTGTGTTAATTATTGTCTATTTCTCTGGATTGTGATTATATCTTTTGTTTTGTTCTATATTTATTAATAAACATATATATTTTTATATTTCTATGAGTTATATTACTTCATGTTTTTTGGTTCCAAATGCAGTTTAATATCTGATCCAGGCCAAAAGCCTGAAGATTGAAGCTCAGCTTTATTCAGTGGAGGAGACAAGCAAGGAGCAGCATACACCGTTACTAGGGTCCAACCAAACAAGTAGCCCAAATGCAGTTTAATATCTGATCTAGGCCGAAAGCCTGAAGATTGAAGCTCAGCTTTATTCAGTGGAGGAGACAAGCAAGGGGCAGCAGACACCGTTACTAGGGCCCAACCAAACAGGAGAAAACCCAGGAGTGGCAGACACCGTTACTAGGGCCACCCAAACTAGTAGCCCAAATGCAGTTTAATATTTAAAATGTAGGCCGAAAGCCTGAAGATTGAAGCTTAGGAAAACCAACACAGGACCACACCAAGGTGCGGCAGACACCATTACTTGGCCCACCCAAACTAGTAGCCCAAATGTAGTTTAATATTTAAAATGTAGGCCGAAAGCCTGAAGATTGAAGCTCAGGAAAACCAAACAGGAGAAAACCCAGGAGCGGCAGACACCGTTACTAGGCCCAACCAAAGTAGTAGGCCAAATGCAGTTTAATATTTAAAATGTAGGCCAAAAGCCTGAAGATTGAAGCTTAGGAAAACCAACACAGAACAACACCAAGGTGCGACAGACACCGTTACTAGGCCCACCCAAACTAGTAGCCCAAATGCAGTTTAATATTTAAAATGTAGGCCGAAAGCCTGAAGATTGAAGCTCAGGAAAACCAAACAGGAGAAAACCCAAGAGCGGCCGACACCGTTACTAGGCCCAACCAAAGTAGTAGGCCAAATGCAGTTTAATATTTAAAATGTAGGCCGAAAGCCTGAAGCTTGAAGCTCAGGAAAACCAACACAGGACAACACCAAGGTGCCGCAGACACCGTTACTAGGCCCACCCAAACTAGTAGCCCAAATGCAGTTTAATATTTAAAATGTAGGCCGAAAGCCTGAAGATTGAAGCTCAGGAAAACCAACACAGGACAACACCAAGGTGCGACAGACACCGTTACTAGGGCCACCCAAACTAGTAGCCCAAATGCAGTTTAATATTTAAAATGTAGGCCGAAAGCCTGAAGATTGAAGCTCAGGAAAACCAAACAGGAGAAAACCCAAGAGCGGCCGACACCGTTACTAGGCCCAACCAAAGTAGTAGGCCAAATGCAGTTTAATATTTAAAATGTAGGCCGAAAGCCTGAAGATTGAAGCTCAGGAAAACCAACACAGGACAACACCAAGGTGCGGCAGACACCATTACTAGGCCCACCCAAACTAGTAGCCCAAATGTAGTTTAATATTTAAAATGTAGGCCGAAAGCCTGAAGACTGAAGCTCAGGAAAACCAAACAGGAGAAAACCCAGGAGCGGCAGACACCGTTACTAGGCCCAACCAAAGTAGTAGGCCAAATGCAGTTTAATATTTAAAATGTAGGCCGAAAGCCTGAAGATTGAAGCTTAGGAAAACCAACACAGAACAACACCAAGGTGCGACAGACACCGTTACTAGGCCCACCCAAACTAGTAGCCCAAATGCAGTTTAATATTTAAAATGTAGGCCGAAAGCCTGAAGATTGAAGCTCAGGAAAACCAAACAGGAGAAAACCCAAGAGCGGCCGACACCGTTACTAGGCCCAACCAAAGTAGTAGGCCAAATGCAGTTTAGTATTTAAAATGTAGGCCGAAAGCCTGAAGCTTGAAGCTCAGGAAAACCAACACAGGACAACACCAAGGTGCCGCAGACACCGTTACTAGGCCCACCCAAACTAGTAGCCCAAATGCAGTTTAATATTTAAAATGTAGGCCGAAAGCCTGAAGATTGAAGCTCAGGAAAACCAACACAGGACAACACCAAGGTGCGGCAGACACCATTACTAGGCCCACCCAAACTAGTAGCCCAAATGTAGTTTAATATTTAAAATGTAGGCCGAAAGCCTGAAGACTGAAGCTCAGGAAAACCAAACAGGAGAAAACCCAGGAGCGGCAGACACCGTTACTAGGCCCAACCAAAGTAGTAGGCCAAATGCAGTTTAATATTTAAAATGTAGGCCGAAAGCCTGAAGATTGAAGCTTAGGAAAACCAACACAGAACAACACCAAGGTGCCGCAGACACCGTTACTAGGCCCACCCAAACTAGTAGCCCAAATGCAGTTTAATATTTAAAATGTAGGCCGAAAGCCTGAAGATTGAAGCTCAGGAAAACCAACACAGGACAACACCAAGGTGCGACAGACACCGTTACTAGGGCCACCCAAACTAGTAGGCCAAATGCAGTTTAATATTTAAAATGTAGGCTGAAAGCCTGAAGATTGAAGCTCAGGAAAACCAACACAGGACAACACCAAGGTGCGGCAGACACCATTACTAGGCCCACCCAAACTAGTAGCCCAAATGCAGTTTAATATTTAAAATGTAGGCCGAAAGCCTGAAGATTGAAGCTCAGGAAAACCAAACAGGAGAAAACCCAGGAGCGGCAGACACCGTTACTAGGACCACCCAAACTAGTAGGCCAAATGCAGTTTAAAATTCTAAATGCAGGCCGAAAGCCTGAAGCTTGAAGCTCAGGAAAACCAACACAGGACAACACCAAGGTGCGGCAGACACCGTTACTAGGCCCACCCAAACTAGTAGCCCAAATGCAGTTTAATATTTAAAATGTAGGCCGAAAGCCTGAAGATTGAAGCTCAGGAAAACCAAACAGGAGAAAACCCAAGAGCGGCCGACACCGTTACTAGGCCAAACCAAAGTAGTAGGCCAAATGCAGTTTCAAATTCTAAATACAGGCCGAAAGCCTGAAGATTAAAGCTCAGCTTTTTCAGTGGAGGACAGCGGTATTGAGTGGCACAGACAGACAAAGGTAGTATGTTTTAAATAAAAAAGTTGGCTCTATGCAGTTTTAAATTGGTTACAGGGGTACACAGGCAGCATTGGTGTGGTCATCGGAGGACGATTGCAAGGAGGGACCGCAAACAGACTTCCTAGGCCTAAAATAAAAAAGCAGGCTCTATGCAGTTTTAAATGGGCTACAGGGGTACACAGGCAGCATTGGTGTGGTCAGCGGAGGACGATTGGAAGGAGTGGCGCAGACTTACTAGGCCTAAAATAAAAAAAAGTAGGCTCTATGCAGTTTTAAATAGGTTACAGGGGTACACAGGCAGCATTGGTGTGGTCAGCGGAGGACGATTGCACAAAGGGGCAGACACAGTTAGTAGGGCCAAAAAAAGGAATTGGCAAAATGCAGTTAAAAATAGGTTACAGGAGTACGCAGGCGGCCTAGCTTTGTTCAGTGGAGGACAACTGTAAGGAGTGTCTGACACAGTTAGTAGGCCAAAATAATAAAGTGAGGTTAATGTCTTGCAAAAAAAAAATTTCACAAATAAACAGGTGGCATACCTAGGTACAGGGGTGGGCTCCACTGCTGACTTGCTGACAGTGGTAGTTGTTGCAAAGTATTAACTGGTGTAAATGTAGGACAGGGCCCCTGAATATTTTTACTAGCAACAATCATGTCAACAAATTGGTATTGGCAGTTCCAATTGAAGGATTTAACAGCACAGACTAAACAGTGGTGGAGCAGTGAGAGGTAATTTTGCAAGTGGTACAGCACTGTTTGAGCTGGGGGGGGACACTCTCTCGTGGGCGGTGGTACTGGCCCAGGGCCCCTCATGTTACGACGGTGTGTCTGACGTTGGGTGTGCACCACCACCGCCAGAGACACGTCATTGTACTATGAGGGACCCTGTGCCAGTGCCGTCGCCCAAAAGTGGGCACACCCACCTGTCCAGGCAAACGGCACTCGCACGGGTGCTTGTGCAAAGTGGTGACCACGGCCCCGTGGGTGGAGTCAGGCCATTTAGGGAGGTGTTAAAATGGCCTATGATGGACATACTGCAGCTGCAAATGGAGGAATTGGATCAGTCACTAAGAGGAGGCCAAAAGCAAAACCTTTTTACAGGAAAGCTACGTGAAAGCAGGGGAAGGTGGGGCAAAATAATTAGAAATCCATGATTGGTTTATTTTAATGAAGGTTAGATCATCAACATTTTGGGTAGCCAGACGAGTCCTTTTTTCTGTCAGTATTGAACCAGCAGCACTGAATACTCTTTCTGATAGCACACTAGCAGCTGGGCAAGCAAGCTCCTGTAATGCATATTCTGCCAATTCAGGCCAGGTGTCTATTTTAGATGCCCAGTAATCAAAGGGGAATGACGTGTGAGGGAGAACATCGATAAGGGAGGAAAAATAGATAGTAACTAGTGTTGAGTGATACCTTCCTATAATTGAAAGTATCGGTATCGGATTGGATCGGCCGATACCGGCAAAATATCGGATCTCGCCGATACCGATACCCGATACCAATACAAGTCAATGGGACACAAATATCGGAAGGTATCCTGGATGGTTCCCAGGGTCTGAAGGAGAGGAAACTCTCCTTCAGGCCCTGGGATCCATATTCATGTAAAAAATAAAGAATAAAAATAAAAAATATGGATATACTCACCCCTCCGGCGGACCCTGGACCTTAGCGATGTAACCGGCAGCCTCCTGTCATGATTCTAAATGGCGAGAGAACATAGCCCAGTATATATAAGAACTAGCTCTTGGAAGATGGAATCTAAACTGACCATGAACTAAACCTGCCGCACAATTAACAGTGGCCGGGTAGCGTGCCTACGTTTTATCCCTAGACGCCCAGCGCCAGCCGGAGGACTAACTAATCCTAGCAGAGGAAAATACAGTCCTGGCTCACCTCTAGAGAAATTTCCCCAAAAGGCAGACAGAGGCCCCCACATATATTGGCGGTGATTTAAGATGAAATGACAAACGTAGTATGAAAATAGGTTTAGCAAAATCGAGGTCCGCTTACTAGATAGTAGGAAGACAGAAAGGGCACTTTCATGGTCAGCTGAAAACCCTATCAAAACACCATCCAGAAATTACTTTAAGACTCTAGTATTAACTCATAACACCAGAGTGGCAATTTCAGATCACAAGAGCTTTCCAGACACAGTAACGAAACAGCAGCTGTGAACTGGAACAAAATGCAAAAACAAACAAGGACGAAAGTCCAACTTAGCTGGGAGTTGTCTAGTAGCAGGAACATGCAAAGAAAGGCTTCTGATTACATTGTTGACCGGCATGAAACTGACAGAGGAGCAAGGTTATATAGAGACTCCCACATCCTGATGGGAACAGGTGAACAGAGAGGATGATGCACACAAGTTCAATTCCACCAGTGGCCACCGGGGGAGCCCAGAATCCAATTTCACAACAGTACCCCCCCCCCCCTCAAGGAGGGGGCACCGAACCCTCACCAGAACCACCAGGGCGATCAGGATGAGCCCTATGAAAGGCACGGACAAGATCGGAGGCATGAACATCAGAGGCAGTCACCCAAGAATTATCCTCCTGACCGTATCCCTTCCATTTGACCAGATACTGGAGTTTCCGTCTGGAAACACGGGAGTCTAAGATCTTTTCCACAACGTACTCCAACTCACCCTCAACCAACACCGGAGCAGGAGGCTCAACGGAAGGCACAACCGGTACCTCATACCTGCGCAATAATGACCGATGAAAAACATTATGAATAGAAAAAGATGCAGGGAGGTCCAAACGGAAGGACACAGGGTTAAGAATCTCCAATATCTTGTACGGGCCGATGAACCGAGGCTTAAACTTAGGAGAAGAAACCCTCATAGGGACAAAACGAGAAGACAACCACACCAAGTCCCCAACACAAAGCCGAGGACCAACACGACGACGGCGGTTGGCAAAAAGCTGAGTCTTCTCCTGGGACCACTTCAAATTGTCCACTACCTGCCCCCAAATCTGATGCAACCTCTCCACCACAGCATCCACTCCAGGACAATCCGAAGATTCCACCTGACCGGAGGAAAATCGAGGATGAAACCCCGAATTACAGAAAAATGGGGACACCAAGGTGGCAGAGCTGGCCCGATTATTGAGGGCGAACTCCGCCAATGGCAAAAAAGCAACCCAATCATCCTGATCCGCAGACACAAAACACCTCAAATATGTCTCCAAGGTCTGATTAGTCCGCTCGGTCTGGCCATTAGTCTGAGGATGGAAAGCAGACGAAAAAGACAAATCTATGCCCATCCTAGCACAGAATGCCCGCCAAAATCTAGACACGAATTGGGTCCCTCTGTCAGAAACGATATTCTCCGGAATACCATGCAAACGAACAACATTTTGAAAAAACAGAGGAACCAACTCGGAAGAAGAAGGCAACTTAGGCAAGGGAACCAAATGGACCATCTTAGAGAAACGGTCACACACCACCCAGATGACAGACATCTTCTGAGAAACAGGCAGATCTGAAATAAAATCCATCGAGATGTGCGTCCAAGGCCTCTTCGGAATAGGCAAGGGCAACAACAATCCACTAGCCCGAGAACAACAAGGCTTGGCCCGAGCACAAACGTCACAAGACTGCACAAAGCCTCGCACATCTCGTGACAGGGAAGGCCACCAGAAGGACCTTGCCACCAAATCCCTGGTACCAAAGATTCCAGGATGACCTGCCAACGCAGAAGAATGAACCTCAGAGATGACTCTACTGGTCCAATCATCAGGAACAAACAGTCTACCAGGTGGGCAACGATCCGGTCTATCCGCCTGAAACTCCTGCAAGGCCCGCCGCAGGTCTGGAGAAACGGCAGACAATATCACTCCATCCTTAAGGATACCTGTGGGCTCAGAATTACCAGGGGAGTCAGGCTCAAAACTCCTAGAAAGGGCATCCGCCTTAACATTCTTAGAACCCGGTAGGTATGACACCACAAAATTAAACCGAGAGAAAAACAACGACCAGCACGCCTGTCTAGGATTCAGGCGCCTGGCAGACTCAAGGTAAATTAAATTTTTGTGGTCAGTCAATACCACCACCTGATGTCTGGCCCCCTCCAGCCAGTGACGCCACTCCTCAAAAGCCCACTTCATGGCCAAAAGCTCCCGATTCCCAATATCATAATTCCGCTCGGCGGGCGAAAATTTACGGGAAAAAAAAGCACAAGGTCTCATCACGGGGCAGTCGGAACTTCTCTGCGACAACACCGCCCCAGCTCCGATTTCAGAAGCGTCGACCTCAACCTGAAAAGGAAGAGCAACATCAGGCTGACGCAACACAGGGGCGGAAGAAAAGCGGCGCTTAAGCTCCCGAAAGGCCTCCACAGCATCAGGGGACCAATCAGCAACATCAGCACCCTTCTTAGTCAAATCACTCAATGGTTTAACAACATCAGAAAAACCAGCAATAAATCGACGATAAAAGTTAGCAAAGCCCAAAAATTTCTGAAGACTCTTAAGAGAAGAGGGTTGCGTCCAATCACAAATAGCCTGAACCTTGACAGGATCCATCTCGATGGAAGAGGGGGAAAAAATGTATCCCAAGAAGGAAATCTTTTGAACCCCAAAAACGCACTTAGAACCCTTCACACACAAGGAATTAGACCGCAAAACCTGAAAAACCCTCCTGACCTGCTGGACATGAGAGTCCCAGTCATCCGAAAAAATCAGAATATCATCCAGATACACAATCATAAATTTATCCAAATAATCGCGGAAAATGTCATGCATAAAGGACTGGAAGACTGAAGGGGCATTTGAAAGACCAAAAGGCATCACCAAATACTCAAAGTGGCCCTCGGGCGTATTAAATGCGGTTTTCCACTCATCCCCCTGCTTGATTCGCACCAAATTATACGCCCCACGGAGATCAATCTTAGAGAACCACTTGGCCCCCTTTATACGAGCAAACAAATCAGTCAGCAGTGGTAACGGATATTGATATTTAACCGTGATTTTATTCAAAAGCCGATAATCAATACACGGCCTCAAAGAGCCATCTTTCTTAGACACAAAGAAAAAACCGGCTCCTAAGGGAGATGACGAAGGACGAATATGTCCCTTTTCCAAGGACTCCTTTATATATTCTCACATAGCAGCGTGTTCAGGCACAGACAGATTAAATAAACGACCCTTAGGGTATTTACTACCCGGGATCAAATCTATGGCACAATCGCACTCCCGGTGCGGAGGTAGTGAACCAAGCTTGGGTTCTTCAAAAACGTCACGATAGTCAGACAAGAATTCAGGAATCTCAGAGGGAATAGATGATGAAATGGAAACCAAAGGTACGTCCCCATGAGTCCCTTTACATCCCCAGCTTAACACAGACATAGCTTTCCAGTCGAGGACTGGGTTATGAGATTGCAGCCATGGCAATCCTAGCACCAAAACATCATGTAGATTATACAGCACCAGAAAGCGAATAATCTCCTGGTGATCCGGATTAATACGCATAGTTACTTGTGTCCAGTATTGTGGTTTGTTACTAGCCAATGGGGTGGAGTCAATCCCTTTCAGAGGTATATGAGCTTCCAAAGGCTCCAAATCATACCCACAGCGTTTGGCAAAGGACCAATCCATAAGACTCAAAGCGGCGCCAGAGTCGACATAGGCGTCCACGGTAATAGATGATAAAGAACAAATCAGGGTCACAGATAGAATAAACTTAGACTGTAAAGTGCTAATTGAAACAGACTTGTCAAGCTTCTTAGTACGCTTAGAGCATGCTGATATAACATGAGTTGAATCACCACAATAGAAGCACAACCCATTTTTTCGTCTAAAATTCTGCCGCTCGCTTCTGGACAGAATTCTATCACATTGCATATTTTCTGGCGTCTTCTCAGTAGACACCGCCAAATGGTGCACAGGTTTGCGCTCCCGCAGACGCCTATCGATCTGAATAGCCATTGTCATGGACTCATTCAGACCCGCAGGCACAGGGAACCCCACCATAACATCCTTAATGGCATCAGAGAGACCTTCTCTGAAAATCGCCGCCAGGGCGCACTCATTCCACTGAGTAAGCACAGACCATTTACGGAATTTTTGGCAGTATATTTCAGCTTCATCTTGCCCCTGAGATAGGGACATCAAAGCTTTTTCCGCCTGAAGCTCTAAATGAGGTTCCTCATAAAGCAACCCCAAGGCCAGAAAAAACGCATCCACATTGAGCAACGCAGGATCCCCTGGTGTCAATGCAAAAGCCCAATCTTGAGGGTCGCCCCGGAGCAAGGAAATTACAATCCTGACCTGCTGTGCAGGATCTCCGGCAGAGCGAGACTTCAGGGACAAAAACAATTTGCAATTATTTTTAAAATTTTGAAAGCAAGATCTATTCCCTGAAAAAAATTCAGGCAAAGGAATTCTAGGTTCAGACATAGGTGCATGAACAACAAAATCTTGCAAATTTTGTACCTTCGTGGCGAGATTATTCAAACCTGTAGCTACACTCTGAAGATCCATTTCAAACAGGTGAACACAGAGCCATTCAAGGATTAGAAGGAGAGAAAGAGAGGAAGGCTGCAGTATAGGCAGACTAGCAAGTGATTCAATTATGAGCACACTCAGAACTAGAGAAAAAAAAAAAAAAATTTCAGCAGACTTCTTTTTTCTCTCCTTTCTCAGCCAATAATTTAACCCTTTTGGGCCGGTCAAACTGTCATGATTCTCAATGGCGAGAGAACATAGCCCAGTATATATAAGAACTAGCTCTTGGAAGATGGAATCTAAACTGACCATGAACTAAACCTGCCGCACAATTAACAGTGGCCGGGTAGCGTGCCTACGTTTTATCCCTAGACGCCCAGCGCCAGCCGGAGGACTAACTAATCCTAGCAGAGGAAAATACAGTCCTGGCTCACCTCTAGAGAAATTTCCCCAAAAGGCAGACAGAGGCCCCCACATATATTGGCGGTGATTTAAGATGAAATGACAAACGTAGTATGAAAATAGGTTTAGCAAAATCGAGGTCCGCTTACTAGATAGTAGGAAGACAGAAAGGGCACTTTCATGGTCAGCTGAAAACCCTATCAAAACACCATCCAGAAATTACTTTAAGACTCTAGTATTAACTCATAACACCAGAGTGGCAATTTCAGATCACAAGAGCTTTCCAGACACAGTAACGAAACAGCAGCTGTGAACTGGAACAAAATGCAAAAACAAACAAGGACGAAAGTCCAACTTAGCTGGGAGTTGTCTAGTAGCAGGAACATGCAAAGAAAGGCTTCTGATTACATTGTTGACCGGCATGAAACTG
Organism: Ranitomeya variabilis; assembly: GCF_051348905.1. Taxonomy (NCBI): domain Eukaryota; kingdom Metazoa; phylum Chordata; class Amphibia; order Anura; family Dendrobatidae; genus Ranitomeya; species Ranitomeya variabilis. Next base: position 288,076,594 of record NC_135237.1, read on the forward strand.
ACAGAGGAGCAAGGTTATATAGAGACTCCCACATCCTGATGGGAACAGGTGAACAGAGAGGATGATGCACACAAGTTCAATTCCACCAGTGGCCACCGGGGGAGCCCAGAATCCAATTTCACAACAGTACCCCCCCCCCTCAAGGAGGGGGCACCGAACCCTCACCAGAACCACCAGGGCGATCAGGATGAGCCCTATGAAAGGCACGGACAAGATCGGAGGCATGAACATCAGAGGCAGTCACCCAAGAATTATCCTCCTGACCGTATCCCTTCCATTTGACCAGATACTGGAGTTTCCGTCTGGAAACACGGGAGTCTAAGATCTTTTCCACAACGTACTCCAACTCACCCTCAACCAACACCGGAGCAGGAGGCTCAACGGAAGGCACAACCGGTACCTCATACCTGCGCAATAATGACCGATGAAAAACATTATGAATAGAAAAAGATGCAGGGAGGTCCAAACGGAAGGACACAGGGTTAAGAATCTCCAATATCTTGTACGGGCCGATGAACCGAGGCTTAAACTTAGGAGAAGAAACCCTCATAGGGACAAAACGAGAAGACAACCACACCAAGTCCCCAACACAAAGCCGAGGACCAACACGACGACGGCGGTTGGCAAAAAGCTGAGTCTTCTCCTGGGACCACTTCAAATTGTCCACTACCTGCCCCCAAATCTGATGCAACCTCTCCACCACAGCATCCACTCCAGGACAATCCGAAGATTCCACCTGACCGGAGGAAAATCGAGGATGAAACCCCGAATTACAGAAAAATGGGGACACCAAGGTGGCAGAGCTGGCCCGATTATTGAGGGCGAACTCCGCCAATGGCAAAAAAGCAACCCAATCATCCTGATCCGCAGACACAAAACACCTCAAATATGTCTCCAAGGTCTGATTAGTCCGCTCGGTCTGGCCATTAGTCTGAGGATGGAAAGCAGACGAAAAAGACAAATCTATGCCCATCCTAGCACAGAATGCCCGCCAAAATCTAGACACGAATTGGGTCCCTCTGTCAGAAACGATATTCTCCGGAATACCATGCAAACGAACAACATTTTGAAAAAACAGAGGAACCAACTCGGAAGAAGAAGGCAACTTAGGCAAGGGAACCAAATGGACCATCTTAGAGAAACGGTCACACACCACCCAGATGACAGACATCTTCTGAGAAACAGGCAGATCTGAAATAAAATCCATCGAGATGTGCGTCCAAGGCCTCTTCGGAATAGGCAAGGGCAACAACAATCCCCTAGCCCGAGAACAACAAGGCTTGGCCCGAGCACAAACGTCACAAGACTGCACAAAGCCTCGCACATCTCGTGACAGGGAAGGCCACCAGAAGGACCTTGCCACCAAATCCCTGGTACCAAAGATTCCAGGATGACCTGCCAACGCAGAAGAATGAACCTCAGAGATGACTCTACTGGTCCAATCATCAGGAACAAACAGTCTACCAGGTGGGCAACGATCCGGTCTATCCGCCTGAAACTCCTGCAAGGCCCGCCGCAGGTCTGGAGAAACGGCAGACAATATCACTCCATCCTTAAGGATACCTGTGGGCTCAGAATTACCAGGGGAGTCAGGCTCAAAACTCCTAGAAAGGGCATCCGCCTTAACATTCTTAGAACCCGGTAGGTATGACACCACAAAATTAAACCGAGAGAAAAACAACGACCAGCACGCCTGTCTAGGATTCAGGCGCCTGGCAGACTCAAGGTAAATTAAATTTTTGTGGTCAGTCAATACCACCACCTGATGTCTGGCCCCCTCCAGCCAGTGACGCCACTCCTCAAAAGCCCACTTCATGGCCAAAAGCTCCCGATTCCCAATATCATAATTCCGCTCGGCGGGCGAAAATTTACGGGAAAAAAAAGCACAAGGTCTCATCACGGGGCAGTCGGAACTTCTCTGCGACAACACCGCCCCAGCTCCGATTTCAGAAGCGTCGACCTCAACCTGAAAAGGAAGAGCAACATCAGGCTGACGCAACACAGGGGCGGAAGAAAAGCGGCGCTTAAGCTCCCGAAAGGCCTCCACAGCATCAGGGGACCAATCAGCAACATCAGCACCCTTCTTAGTCAAATCACTCAATGGTTTAACAACATCAGAAAAACCAGCAATAAATCGACGATAAAAGTTAGCAAAGCCCAAAAATTTCTGAAGACTCTTAAGAGAAGAGGGTTGCGTCCAATCACAAATAGCCTGAACCTTGACAGGATCCATCTCGATGGAAGAGGGGGAAAAAATGTATCCCAAGAAGGAAATCTTTTGAACCCCAAAAACGCACTTAGAACCCTTCACACACAAGGAATTAGACCGCAAAACCTGAAAAACCCTCCTGACCTGCTGGACATGAGAGTCCCAGTCATCCGAAAAAATCAGAATATCATCCAGATACACAATCATAAATTTATCCAAATAATCGCGGAAAATGTCATGCATAAAGGACTGGAAGACTGAAGGGGCATTTGAAAGACCAAAAGGCATCACCAAATACTCAAAGTGGCCCTCGGGCGTATTAAATGCGGTTTTCCACTCATCCCCCTGCTTGATTCGCACCAAATTATACGCCCCACGGAGATCAATCTTAGAGAACCACTTGGCCCCCTTTATACGAGCAAACAAATCAGTCAGCAGTGGTAACGGATATTGATATTTAACCGTGATTTTATTCAAAAGCCGATAATCAATACACGGCCTCAAAGAGCCATCTTTCTTAGACACAAAGAAAAAACCGGCTCCTAAGGGAGATGACGAAGGACGAATATGTCCCTTTTCCAAGGACTCCTTTATATATTCTCGCATAGCAGCGTGTTCAGGCACAGACAGATTAAATAAACGACCCTTAGGGTATTTACTACCCGGGATCAAATCTATGGCACAATCGCACTCCCGGTGCGGAGGTAGTGAACCAAGCTTGGGTTCTTCAAAAACGTCACGATAGTCAGACAAGAATTCAGGAATCTCAGAGGGAATAGATGATGAAATGGAAACCAAAGGTACGTCCCCATGAGTCCCTTTACATCCCCAGCTTAACACAGACATAGCTTTCCAGTCGAGGACTGGGTTATGAGATTGCAGCCATGGCAATCCTAGCACCAAAACATCATGTAGATTATACAGCACCAGAAAGCGAATAATCTCCTGGTGATCCGGATTAATACGCATAGTTACTTGTGTCCAGTATTGTGGTTTGTTACTAGCCAATGGGGTGGAGTCAATCCCTTTCAGAGGTATATGAGCTTCCAAAGGCTCCAAATCATACCCACAGCGTTTGGCAAAGGACCAATCCATAAGACTCAAAGCGGCGCCAGAGTCGACATAGGCGTCCACGGTAATAGATGATAAAGAACAAATCAGGGTCACAGATAGAATAAACTTAGACTGTAAAGTGCTAATTGAAACAGACTTGTCAAGCTTCTTAGTACGCTTAGAGCATGCTGATATAACATGAGTTGAATCACCACAATAGAAGCACAACCCATTTTTTCGTCTAAAATTCTGCCGCTCGCTTCTGGACAGAATTCTATCACATTGCATATTTTCTGGCATCTTCTCAGTAGACACCGCCAAATGGTGCACAGGTTTGCGCTCCCGCAGACGCCTATCGATCTGAATAGCCATTGTCATGGACTCATTCAGACCCGCAGGCACAGGGAACCCCACCATAACATCCTTAATGGCATCAGAGAGACCTTCTCTGAAAATCGCCGCCAGGGCGCACTCATTCCACTGAGTAAGCACAGACCATTTACGGAATTTTTGGCAGTATATTTCAGCTTCATCTTGCCCCTGAGATAGGGACATCAAAGCTTTTTCCGCCTGAAGCTCTAAATGAGGTTCCTCATAAAGCAACCCCAAGGCCAGAAAAAACGCATCCACATTGAGCAACGCAGGATCCCCTGGTGTCAATGCAAAAGCCCAATCTTGAGGGTCGCCCCGGAGCAAGGAAATTACAATCCTGACCTGCTGTGCAGGATCTCCGGCAGAGCGAGACTTCAGGGACAAAAACAATTTGCAATTATTTTTAAAATTTTGAAAGCAAGATCTATTCCCTGAAAAAAATTCAGGCAAAGGAATTCTAGGTTCAGACATAGGTGCATGAACAACAAAATCTTGCAAATTTTGTACCTTCGTGGCGAGATTATTCAAACCTGTAGCTACACTCTGAAGATCCATTTCAAACAGGTGAACACAGAGCCATTCAAGGATTAGAAGGAGAGAAAGAGAGGAAGGCTGCAGTATAGGCAGACTAGCAAGTGATTCAATTATGAGCACACTCAGAACTAGAGAAAAAAAAAAAAAAATTTCAGCAGACTTCTTTTTTCTCTCCTTTCTCAGCCAATAATTTAACCCTTTTGGGCCGGTCAAACTGTCATGATTCTCAATGGCGAGAGAACATAGCCCAGTATATATAAGAACTAGCTCTTGGAAGATGGAATCTAAACTGACCATGAACTAAACCTGCCGCACAATTAACAGTGGCCGGGTAGCGTGCCTACGTTTTATCCCTAGACGCCCAGCGCCAGCCGGAGGACTAACTAATCCTAGCAGAGGAAAATACAGTCCTGGCTCACCTCTAGAGAAATTTCCCCAAAAGGCAGACAGAGGCCCCCACATATATTGGCGGTGATTTAAGATGAAATGACAAACGTAGTATGAAAATAGGTTTAGCAAAATCGAGGTCCGCTTACTAGATAGTAGGAAGACAGAAAGGGCACTTTCATGGTCAGCTGAAAACCCTATCAAAACACCATCCAGAAATTACTTTAAGACTCTAGTATTAACTCATAACACCAGAGTGGCAATTTCAGATCACAAGAGCTTTCCAGACACAGTAACGAAACAGCAGCTGTGAACTGGAACAAAATGCAAAAACAAACAAGGACGAAAGTCCAACTTAGCTGGGAGTTGTCTAGTAGCAGGAACATGCAAAGAAAGGCTTCTGATTACATTGTTGACCGGCATGAAACTGACAGAGGAGCAAGGTTATATAGAGACTCCCACATCCTGATGGGAACAGGTGAACAGAGAGGATGATGCACACAAGTTCAATTCCACCAGTGGCCACCGGGGGAGCCCAGAATCCAATTTCACAACAGCCTCCGTTCCTAAGAATGCAGAGTGAAGGATCTTCGATGATGTCGCGGCTTGTGATTGGTCACGTGACCACTCATGTGACCGCTCAAGCGACCAATCACAAGCCGCGACGTCATCGCAGGTCCTACACTCACTGCATTCTTAGGAACGGAGGCTGCCGGTTACATCGCTAAGGTCCACACACTGGGAACTTCCGATTCCGATTTCCGATATCACAAAAATATCGGAACTCGGTATCGGAATTCCGATACAGCAAATATCGGCCGATACCCGATACTTGCGGTATAGGAATGCTCAACACTATTAGTAACCATACTGGACAAATGTTGTCTCCTGTCACTTTGAATCGACCTGTCGTGTCTCCGGTCTTTGCGAAATCACTCCACAACCTGGTCATAAAACCCCTCTGTCCAACGCCACTTCTGATTTGTGCCCCTCTAACACCTCTTGCATGTTGCCCCCTGCAGCTCGTGTGAGAACCATCACCGCCGCTGTGTGCTGGGAATGCCTGAACCAAACGGTCTACAAGAGTTGCTTGTTTGGTAGCCAATATTTGCTCAAGGTTCTCATGTGGCATGATATTTTTCAATTTCCCTTTATAGCGTGGATCCAAGAGGCAGGCTAACTAGTAATCGTCATCGGTCATCATTTTGATAATGTGGGGGTCCCTTTTTAGGATATGCAAGGCATAATCAGCCATGTGGGCCAATGTTCCCGGTGTCAAATCAATGCTTGTGCTGGGTTGAGGAGCACTTTCTGCCAAATCCACATCACTTGTCTCCCGCAAAAAACCTGTACCTGACCTTGCACCACCAACAGTTTCTATTCCCCCCTGAGAAGCTTCCTCATCCCATAAATAATCATCCCCATCTTCCTCCTCCTCCTCCTCTTCGTCAGCAACCTCGTCCCCGAGACTTCCCTGAGCAGACAATGGCTGACTGTCATCAAGGCTTCCCTCCTCCTCGGCTGCAGATGCCTGCTCCTTAATGTGCGTCAAACTTTGCATCAGCAGACGCATTAGTGGGATGCTCATGCTTATGATGGCGTCGTCCGCACTGACCAGCCGTATGCATTCCTCAAAACACTGAAGGACTTGACAGAGGTCTTGGAGCTTCGACCACTGCACACCAGACAACTCCATGTCTGCCATCTAACTGCCTGCCCGTGAATGTGTATCCTCCCACAAATACATTACAGCACGCCTCTGTTAGCACAGCCTCTGAAGCATGTGCAGTTTAGAGTTCCACCTTGTTGCAACGTCGATTATTAGGCGGTGCTGGGGAAGCTTCAACGATCGCTGATGGTTATGCATATGGCTGGAGTGTACGGGCGAACGGCGGATGTGAGAGCAAAGTCGTCGCACCTTGAGGAGCAGGGCTGGTAACCCCGGATAACTTTTCAGGAAGCACTGCACCACCAGGTTCAAGGTGTGAGCCAGGCAAGGTATGTGTTTAAGTTCTGAAAGGGCTATGGCAGCCATAAAATTCCTCCCGTTATCACTGACTACCTTGCCTGCCTCAAGATGTACACTGCCCAGCCATGACTGAGTTTCTTGCTGCAAGAACTCGGCCAGAACTTCCGCGGTGTGTCTGTTGTCGCCCAAGCACTTGATTTCCAACACAGCCTGCTGACGCTTACCACTAGCTGTTCCATAATGGGACACCTCGTGTGCAACACTGGCAGCTGCGGATGGAGTGGTCGTGCGACTGCGCTCTGTGGATGAGCTTTCGCTTCGGCTGGAAGAGGAGGAGGAGGAGTGGCGAACGCCTACAGCCAACTGTTTCCTAGACCGTGGGCTAGGCAGAACTGTCCCACTGTGGCTGTCCACTGTGGACCCTGCATCCACCACATTAACCCAGTGTGCTGTGATGGATATGGAGCGGCCCCCAAACGCAGGGCAGTAGGGTACTCGGTACCGGGTCTTTCTCGGTTCTGGGGATGTCACGGTGGCCTGAACCGGTCTGTGGCCCTGCTATGGGGCGCCCAATTAAAGATGTAGGTGACGGTGTAAGTCGCAATAAATAACGAGGACACAGGGTTGCAGTCTCTTTACCTCTTTACTGAAGGCTTCGGCATCCGCAATCCAGAGCACTGTTAACTGGGCTGGCTGAGACCGGCCGGTCCGTAGGCACATCCAGAGTTCCCTTTGCAGGTGGAAATCAGTAGCCTACCTACTAGCACCTGGGTGTTGTAGTACTTCCCTGCTGAGCACCACGGGATAGTCCTCACAACTGTCGTGTATGTTTCTGTTCTTTCTCTCTCCGTCCCCCAGATGATATGGATAGGACGCACCCGTATGACGGGGTAGGCCTGGAGTTATTTTATAGGGACCCTAGAGACGCCCCTCTCCCACAATTGCCTCCGTTGTCTTCATTAGGTGAATAAGGTGAGACAGCCAACCTAAAGTTAACTGCCCTGCCGTAGGTTCAAAGTAATGCGTAGAGTCTGTTACTTTCTCGGCGTTCCGGCCACCGGCTATGCGCCTCAGTAGGATGTTGCCGATCTCGGGGCACGACTCCTACTGGTTCTATCGCCTTTGTGCTGTGATCTCGTTTCTCACTTCTCCACAATATCCTTCGCTTCGTGTCCTTTCTTAAGATGCCGCCACAATGAGGTGCAGGCATGGCTCCGTAACAATCTGTCCTTTCACTAGGCCTCTGTCAGGATCCCACCCCTGACTGGGACCCCCCCTGAATTTTCCCAAGCAACGCTCTCCTCTCACTAGATGTTACCTGGTCAAAACCCAGTCAGCTTCTTCCTAACTTCCTATCCAACCCCGAGTTTTACCAGAGTGTGAGGAGTGGCCTAATACATAGAACCCTTTGCTCCCCCTGGTGGCCGGAGTGTGAAGTGTAATGTGTGACTGTGATACCTGGTCAGATGAACTCCTTTAGTGCAATCAGACTTAACATCACTCCCCTTAGTGGCAGAGCGACATTACTGCAACGACAGGACTCTGGGGTGCTGCACGCCCCCCCCCCATCCCCAGTTAAATCCAGTACTCCCGGACTGGAAAAGAAGAACAACAATACATGTTAGCAAAAGACATACAAAATTTTGAAATGCAATAAACAAGTAAATTTAACAGTGCTTCCCTTTATGGGAGGTGAGAACACTTGAACGTTACAAACTGGAACATATTTACATAGTGCTTAAGATTTTAAATAACATTTATTAACCCCTCTGTGACCTTAGACGTACTATCCCGTCGAGGTGACCTGGGCCTATCTGACCCTCGACGGGATAGTACGTCATAGCCGATCGGCCGCGCTCACGGGGGGAGCGCGGCCGATCGCGGCCGGGTGTCAGCTGCATATCGCAGCTGACATCCGGCACTATGTGCCAGGAGCGGTCACGGACCGCCCCCGGCACATTAACCCCCGGCACACCGCGATCAAACATGATCACGGTGTACCGGCGGTATAGGGAAGCATCGCGCAGGGAGGGGGCTCCCTGCGGGCTTCCCTGAGACCCCCGGAGCAACGCGATGTGATCGCGTTGCTCTGAGGGTCTCCTACCTCCCTCCTCGCCGCAGGTCCCGGATCCAAGATGGCCGCGGCATCCGGGTCCTGCAGGGAGGGAGGTGGCTTACCGAGTGTCTGCTCAGAGCAGACACTTGGTAAGCCTGCAGCCCTGCACAGCAGATCGCAGATCTGGCAGAGTGCTGTGCACACTGCCAGATCAATGATCTGTGATGTCCCCCCCTGGGACAAAGTAAAAAAGTAAAAAAAAAATTCCCCACATGTGTGTAAAAAAAAAATAAAAAAAATATCCTAAATAAAGAAAAAAAAAAAAAATTATTCCCATAAATACATTTCTTTAGCTAAATAAAATAAAAAAAACAATAAAAGTACACATATTTAGTATCGCCGCGTCCGTAACGACCCAACCTATAAAACTGCCCCACTAGTTAACCCCTTCAGTAAACACCGTAAGAAAAAAAAAAAAAAACGAGGCAAAAAACAACGCTTTATTACCATACCGCCGAACAAAAAGTGGAATAACATGCAATCAAAAAGACTGATATAAATAACCATGGTACCGCTGAAAACGTCATCTTGTCCCGCAAAAAACGAGCCACAATACAGCATCATAAGAAAAAAAATAAAAAAGTTATAGTCCTGAGAATAAAGCGATACCAAAATAATTATTTTTTCTATAAAATAGTTTTTATCGTATAAAAGCGCCAAAACATAAAAAAATGATATAAATGAGATATCGCTGTAATCATACTGACCCGACGAATAAAACTGCTTTATCAATTTTACCAAACGCGGAACGGTATAAACGCCTCCCCCAAAAGAAATTCATGAATAGCTGGTTTTTGATCACTCTGCCTCACAAAAATTGGAATAAAAAGCGATCAAAAAATGTCACGTGTCTGAAAATGTTACCAATAAAAACGTCAATGCGTCCCGCAAAAAACAAGATCTCACATAACTCTGTGGACTCAAATATGGAAAAATTACAGCTCTCAAAATGTGGTAACGCAAAAAATATTTTTTGCAATGAAAAGCGTCTTTCAGTGTGTGACAGCTGCCAATCATAAAAATCCGCTAAATAACCCGCTATAAAAGTAAATCAAACCCCCCTTCATCACCCCCTTAGTTAGGGAAAAATAAAAAAATTAAAAAATGTATTTATTTCCATTTTCCCATTAGGGTTAGGGTTAGGGCTAGAGTTAGGACTAGAGTTAGGGCTAGGGTTAGGGTTAGGGCAAGGGTTAGGGCTAGGGTTAGGGCTAGGGTTGGGGCTAGGGTTAGGGCTAGGGTTAGGGCTAGGGTTGGGGATAGGGTTAGGGCTAGGGTTAGGGCTAGGGTTAGGGCTAGTGTTACGGCTAGTGTTAGGGCTAGTGATACGGCTAGGGTTATTGCTAGCGTTAGGGCTAGGGTTAGGGTTGGGGCTAGGGTTGGAGCTACAGTTAGGGTTGGGGCTAAAGATAGGGTTAGGGTTTGGATTACATTTACGGTTGGGAATAGGGTTGGGTGTGTCTGGGTTAGAGGAGTGGTTAGGGTTACCGTTGGGATTAGGGTTAGGGATGTGTTTGGATTAGGGTTTCAGTTATAATTGGGGGGTTTCCACTGTTTAGGCACATCAGGGGCTCTCCAAACGGGACATGGCATCCGATCTGAATTCCAGCCAATTCTGCGTTGAAAAAGGAAAACAGTGCTCCTTCCCTTCAGAGCTCTCCTGTGTGCCCAAACAGGGGTTTACCCCAACATATGGGGTATCAGCGTACTCAGGACAAATTGGACATCATCTTTTGGGGTCCAATTTCTCCTGCTACCCTTGGGAAAATACAAAACTGGGGGCCAAAAAATAAGTTTTGTGGGAAAAAAAAGATTTTTTATTTTCACGGCTCTGCGTTGTAAACTGTAGTGAAACACTTGGGGGTTCAAAGTTCTCACAACACATCTAGATAAGTTCCTTGGGGGGTCTAGTTTCCGATATGGGGTCACTTGTGGGGGTTTGTACTGTTTGGGTACATCAGGGGCTCTGCAAATGCAACGTGACGCCTGCAGACCAATCCATTTAAGTCTGCATTCCAAATGGCGCTCCTTCCCTTCCGAGCTCTGTCATGCGCCCAAACAGTGGTTCCCCCCCACATATGGGGTATCAGCGTACTCAGGACAAACTGATCAACAACTTTTGGGGTCCAATTTATCCTGATACCCTTGTGAAAATACAAAACTGGGGGCTAAAAAATCATTTTTGTGAAAAAAAAAAGGAATTTTTATTTTCACGGCTCTGCGTTATAAACTGTAGTGAAACACTTGGGGGTTCAAAGTTCTCACAACACATCTAGATAAGTTCCTTGGGGGGTCTAGTTTCCAATATGGGGTCACTTGTGGGGGGTTTGTACTGTTTGGGTACATCAGGGGCTCTGCAAATGCAACGTGACGCCTGCAGACCAATCCATTTAAGTCTGCATTCCAAATGGCGCTCCTTCCCTTCCGAGCTCTGTCATGCGCCCAAACAGTGGTTCCCCCCCACATATGGGGTATCAGCGTACTCAGGACAAATTGGACAACAAAGTTTGGGGTCCAATTTATCCTGATACCCTTGTGAAAATACAAAACTGGGGGCTAAAAATCATTTTTGTGAAAAAAAAAGGAATTTTTATTTTCACGGCTCTGCGTTATAAACTGTAGTGAAACACTTGGGGGTTCAAAGCTATCAAAACACATCTAGATAAGTTCCTTAGGGGGTCTACTTTCCAAAATGGTGTCACTTGTGGGGGGTTTTAATGTTTAGGCACATCAGGGGCTCTCCAAACGCAACATGGCATCCCATCTTAATTCCAGTCAATTTTGCATTGAAAAGTAAAATAGCGCTCCTTCCCTTCCGAGCTCTGCTATGCGCCCAAACAGTGGTTTACCCCCACATATGGGGTATCGTCATACTCAGGACAAATTGCACAACAACTTTTGTGGTCTAATTTCTTCTCTTACCCTTGGGGAAATAAAAAAATGGGGGCGAAAAGATCATTTTTGTGAAAAAATATGATTTTTATTTTTACGGCTCTGCATTATAAACTTCTGTGAAGCACTTGTTGGGTCAAAGTGCTCAACACACATCTAGATAAGTTCCTTAAGGGGTCTACTTTCCAAAATGGTGTCACTTGTGGGGGGTTTCAATGTTTAGGCACATCAAGGGCTCTCCAAACGCAACATGGCGTCCCATCTCAATTCCAGTAAATTTTGCATTGAAAAGTCAAATGGCGCTCCTTCCCTTCCGAGCTCTGCCCTGCGCCCAAACAATGGTTTACACCCACATATGGGGTATCAGCGTACTCAGAACAAATTGCACAACAATTTTTGGGGTCCAATTTCTTCTCTTACCCTTGGGAAAATAAAAAATTGGGGGCAAAAAGATCATTTTTGTGAAAAAATATGATTTTTATTTTTACGGCTCTGCATTATAAACTTCTGTGAAGCACTTGTTGGGTCAAAGTGCTCAACACACATCTAGATAAGATCCTTAGGGGGTCTACTTTCCAAAATGGTGTTACTTGTGGGGGGTTTCAATGTTTACGCACATCAGGGGCTCTCCAAATGCAACATGGCGTCCCATCTCAATTCCAGTCAATTTTGCATTGAAAAGTCAAATGGCGCTCATTTCCTTCCGAGCTCTGCCCTGCGCCCAAACAATGGTTTACACCCACATATGGGGTATCAGCGTACTCAGGACGAATTGTACAACAAATTTTGGGGTCTATTTTCTCCTGTTACCCTTGGTAAAATAAAACAAATTGGAGCTGAAACAAATTTTGAGTGAAAAAAAGTTAAATGTTTATTTTTATTTAAACATTCCAAAAATTCCTGTGAAACACCTGAAGGGTTAATAAACTTCTTGAAAGTGGTTTTGAGTACCTTGAGGGGTGCAGTTTTTAGAATGGTGTCACACTTGGGTATTTTCTATCATATAGACCCCTCAAAATGACTTCAAATGAGATGTGGTCCCTAAAAAAAAATGGTGTTGTAAAAATGAGAAATTGCTGGTCAACTTTTAACCCTTATAACTCCGTCACCAAAAAAAATTTTGGTTCCAAAATTGTGCTGATGTAAAGTAGACATGTGGGAAATGTTACTTATTAAGTATTTTGCGTGACATATGTCTGTGATTTAAGGGCATAAAAATTCAAAGTTGGAAAATTGCGAAATTTTCAAAATTTTCGCCAAATATTCGTTTTTTTCACAAATAAACGCAAGTTATATCGAAGAAATTTTACCACTATCATGAAGTACAATATGTCACGAGAAAACAATGTCAGAATCGCCAAGATCCGTTGAAGCGTTCCAGAGTTATAACCTCATAAAGGGACAGTGGTCAGAATTGTAAAAATTGGCCCGGTCATTAACGTGCAAACCACCCTTGGGGGTGAAGGGGTTAAATAACTGACTATAAATAACCATTATTACCCAGCCGGGCATTCTATCTACTAAGTGCAAATTCTGAACAATAATTTAACTTTCTCCTTTAAGGGCTTAAGGCAGGTACCCACTAAAGGCATACTACAAGACTAAAAGTGCAAATCAACATTTTCCTGAGCTCTCTTTCTCCTATGCAGGACTCTCTTGTCTACCCCCACGGGCCTACTGCATCTTTCCTTGGCTCTCTATCATTAGTTCCGATAATCACTTTAACTTCAATTTTATCATTATCAACATTTCTATTCCTTATCACTATCTTCCTATCTACATACTACTACTAGGTAAAACATTATTACTATTCAACTTTCTTAAAGCAACATTATATTTCGGCTAATTGCAACAGTGAACATTCCCTTTAAGAGGGACATCTCAAGTCTCTTTTAGGTAGTGCAAACTATCAATTTGCCAGTCTGCGGTAAACAAGAACTTCTGCGCTGTATCCAGGAACAGTCTCTTCAAAAAGCTCTTTTCTTTGTAAAACCAGTAGGGGACACCTTTAAGAAGAAGGTGCAAACTATATACAGCAACAGTTTGTGAATCATTCACCGTCCATGATTCGGCAGTCTTTTAAAACAGTGATGAACTTTGTGCAAGACATAAAACAATAGGGATCCCGGGTCAACAAAGGGATCCCTTTAAGGATAACCCTGGTCGGGTTTAAAGCAGCAAAACAGCAGGAAAACAAACAGTTAACTATTTACAGTTTCAGGTTTCCGAGGTTTAGTTGGATGGCTTCCAGGGCTGCACCTGGCACTTAACCCTTCTTGGCCTGGGAAGGGTGAAGTCCAGGGTTACACCCAGTGCTGGATAAACGCCGTTAATCCGTCTTTCATGTACAGTTAAGTCATGCGCAGCGATGGAGGTCTGCGTAGCTTGAGTAGGGGAATTTGCTGCAGCAGAGGTAGCGGCTGCTGCAAGATCAGTCACTGGAACGGAGTCAGCAGCTGTGGCACTAGCAGTCGCTGGAGTGGTGTCGATCATCAGGGCAGGGTCGTTCTTCACACCTGCTTCAGATGTGGTCCCTCCGGTGCCAGTCTGCTCCATCTCCGCTGGGGTCTGGAACGCTGGTTGCAGGGCCTTGTGCTGCGGCGTTGTCATCTCTGTTGGCAGCATCTCGCTTTCCGGCAGGGCCTTGCTTTCTGGCTTCGGAGCGCTGGAACTTCTTTCTTGCTCCGAACCAGACGAGGCTGCCGACAGGTGTCTGAGGAGGCTCCCGACGAAAGTCTTCTTCCATCCAGCCTCAGTGCTCAGCTGCGTCCGCCAGAGTTGGTCGCTGAGCTCGTCCACTCCGGCCTGCAGGAATTCAGCATCAGCGGTGGAGGCCTGGTTACGGTGCCCCTCTGGGTAGCTGTGGGAGTCCTCTGCTCCGACCCCACACTCCGGCTCTGGGTGGCTGGCCATGGCGTCCTCCACGTGGCTCGCTTCCTGGTCCTTTTCCCGCTCTCTCCTTCGTGGGCGGTTTCGCTTTCTTTGTCTCCGCCCTCCATTGAGAATCAGGAGGCAGATCTCGGCTGCTGACGGACACGTCCTCACGGCACAGAGATATTTAGACTGGGCGGCCAAAGTTCTTCGCGCTCTTCAGTCTGTCCATGCCCACAAATCCACGCCCTTCTTCTTCTCCTGCGCTCCTTGTTGCGCTGTAATGGTGGCGTTTTTGGCGGGAATTTTTGGCGGCAAATAGCAATACACAGTCTTTGCAATAAATCACGGTTCAAGCACAATTCAGTCACAGTTCTAAGGCACACATGACCTGATTCTCAGGCTTAAGTAGATCCTGTTTGTGACGCCAAGTTGGAGCGGCCCCCAAACGCAGGGCAGTGGGGTACTCGGTACCGGGTCTCTCTCGGTTCTGGGGATGTCACGGTGGCCTGACCCGGTCCGTGGCCCTGCTAAGGGGCGCCCAATTAAAGATGTAGGTGACGGTGTAAGTCGCAATAAATAACGAGGACACAGGGTTGCAGTCTCTTTACCTCTTTACTGAAGGCTTCGGCATCCGCAATCCAGAGCACTGTTAACTGGGCTGGCTGAGACCGGCCGGCCCGAAGGCACATCCAGAGTTCCCTTTGCAGGTGGAAATCAGTAGCCTACCTACTAGCGCTTGGGTGTTGTAGTACTTCCCTGCTGAGCACCACGGGATAGTCCTCACAACTGTCGTGTATGTTTCTGTTCTTTCTCTCTCCGTCCCCCAGATGATATGGATAGGACGCACCCGTATGATGGGGTAGGCCTGGAGTTATTTTATAGGGACCCTAGAGACGCCCCTCTCCCACAATTGCCTCCGTTGTCTTCATTAGGTGAATAAGGTGAGACTGCCAACCTAAAGTTAACTGCCCTGCCGTTGGTTCAAAGTAATGCGTAAAGTCTGTTACTTTCTCGGCGTTCCAGCCACCGGCTACGCGCCTCAGTAGGATGTTGCCGATCTCGGGGCACGACTCCTACTGGTTCTATCGCCTTTGTGCTGTGATCTCATTTCTCTCTTCTCCACAATATCCTTCGCTTCGTGTCCTTTCTTAAGATGCCGCCGCAATGAGGTGCAGGCATGGCTCCGTAACAATCTGTCCTTTCGCTAGGCCTCTGTCAGGATCCCACCCCTGACAGGGACCCCCCCTGAATCTTCCCAAGCAACGCTCTCCTCTCACTAGATGTTACCTGGTCAAAACCCAGTCAGCTTCTTCCTAACTTCCTATCCAACCCCCAGTTTTATCAGAGTGTGAGGAGTGGCCTAATACATAGAACCCTTTGCTCCCCCTGGTGGCCGGAGTGTGAAGTGTAATGTGTGACTGTGATACCTGGTCAGGTGAACTCCTTTAGTGCAATCAGACGTAACATCGCTCCCCTTAGTGGCAGACTGACATTACTGCAACGACCAGGACTCTGGGGCGCTGCAGACACGTAACGTCCCTGACCATGCCTACTGGTCCATGCATCAATTGTGAGGTGCACCTTTCTACTGACTGATTGCCTCAGTGCATAGAGAATGCGGTCTTTGACATGCTGGTGAAGGGCTGGGATGGCTTTTCTCGAAAAGAAGTGTCAACTGGGTAGCTCATAGCGTGGTACTGCGTAGGCCATCAAGTCTTTGAAAGCTTCGCTTTCAACCAACCGGTAGGGCATCATCTTTAACGATATAAGTCTAGCAATGTGGGCGTTCAAACCCTGTGTACGTGGATGAGAGGGTGAGTACTTTCTTTTCCTAATGAGAGTCTCTTGGAGGGTGAGCTGGACTGGCGAGGTGCATATGGTGGGACTTGTGGTGGTGGTGGTGGTGGACATGGCGGATTGAGAGAGGGTCGGTGATGGTATTCTCGTTGTAGGCCTACATGCTGTGTTTCCTACCAATAAACTTCTGATTCCCTGACTGCTTTGCCCTAGCGACGACACCTCCACATTTGCTGCTGTTGTTGTTCTAACCGGTGGGCTTACAGTGGGGGAAGCGATGTAGCATTGCTGACTACCTGGATTCTGAGCAGGTGCACCAACTGTAGGGGACGTTTGGGAGTTATTCCAGGCTTGCAAGTGCATGCTGGTTACATGTCTGAGCATGCACGTTGTATTTAAATTGTGGGGATTCTTCCCTCTGCTAAATGTTTTTGAGCATTTCTTACAGATAACTTTGCACTCATCATTCGGATCTTGGGTAAAAAATTGCCACACTACACTCTTCCTACTATGGAATACCTTTTCAGGCATTGCACGCTGTGTTACTTTCACCGGATAGCCACGCTGTCCTAAAACTGGTTTTGGTTTTGCCAAACTTTTTTGGCCAGAGATGGGTCTGCCAGATGAAACCAAATGTGATGTAGATGGCTGCTGCCGATCCTCCTCCTCCGCTTCTGAGCTACTGCCAGCGGCACCCTCTTCCCCCAATGGCTGCCAATCTGGGTCAACAACTGGGTCATCTATCACCTCCTCTTCAATCTCATGTTCAGCTATCTCTATGTCACCGTGTAAGGTGCTATAATGTTCGGGAATGGGCACCATCGTCTCATCAGGGTCAGTTTCTGGCTCAGTACACTGCGAGGGCAATGTAGTGATGTGAGTCAATGGAACAGCATGACAATCTAGCTGTGGCTGTGCATCAGTGCACTCCATGTCCGAATCATCTTCTAGTGGGCTGTTAACTATTTCCCTTTCTAACCCAGGCACGGTATGTGTAAAGAGCTCCATGGAGTAACCTGTTGTGTTCCCTGACGCATCCTTCACTGTTGTTTTGG
The DNA here is from genome assembly GCF_051348905.1 of Ranitomeya variabilis. Taxonomy (NCBI): domain Eukaryota; kingdom Metazoa; phylum Chordata; class Amphibia; order Anura; family Dendrobatidae; genus Ranitomeya; species Ranitomeya variabilis. Next base: position 288,093,852 of record NC_135237.1, read on the forward strand.
AGGAAGGACACAAGGAATCAACTTGTTCCTGACCGGGAGCATCCACCGACGACTGGCTACTTTTCAATTTTGAACTATCCGAAGAGGAGGCGAAAGAGCTAGAGGCAGAGTCAGCAAGGAAAGCCAAAACTTTTTCCTGCTGCTCCGGCTTTAACAGCGGTTTTCCTACTCCAAGAAAAGGTAGCGTTCGAGGCCTTGTGTAGCCGGACGATGACGCTGGCTCAACAACTCAAGACTTAGGTGCTATTTTGATTTTCCCTCTACCACTTGATGCTCCACCAGCACCACCACCACCACCATCAGCATTACCAGATGGCAATGACCTCCCATGGCCACGACCTCTTCCACCAGCCTTCCTCATTCTTGGAAAAATGTAACCAAACTAACAACCGTTATATGGTACTGAAAATCAAGGTAGAAGGTGTATGTTAACTTGTTGTGAATATAAATCTCCCTTTTTATGTGTGGGTGAGTGCTGAATAAATCTGTCCCACTGTATTACAGTATAGTTTCTGTGGTAGAAAATGACAGACTGAGATACCACAAACAGGACTGGCACAGATGCACAGATTTGGCAATATTAATCTACCTTTTTTTGGGGGAGAGTAGTGAATAAATCAGGCCCACTGTATTACAGTATAGTTTCTGTGGCAGAAAATGACATACTGAGATACCACAGACAGGACTGGCACAGATGCACAGATTTGGCCATATTAATCTCCCTTTTTTTTGTTTTTGGGAGACTAGTGAATAAATCAGGCCCACTGTATTACAGTATAGTTTCTGTGGCAGAAAATGACTGACAGAGATACCACAGACAAGACTGGCACAGATGCACAGATTTGGCAATATTAATCTCCCTTTTTTTTGAGAGAGAGTAGTGAATAAATCAGGCTCACTGTATTACAGTATAGTTTCTGTGGCAGAAAATGACAGACTGAGATACCACAGACAGGACTGGCACAGATGCACAGATTTGGCAATATTAATCTCCCTTTTTTTTGGGGGGGGGGAAATAGTGAAAACATCAGGCCCACTGTATTACAGTATAGTTTCTGTGGCAGAAAATGACTGACAGAGATACCACAGACAGGACTGGCACAGATGCACAGATTTGGCAATATTAATCTCCTTTTTTTTGTTTTTGGGAGACTAGTGAATAAATCAGGCCCACTGTATTACAGTATAGTTTCTGTGGCAAAAAATGACTGACAGAGATACCACAGAAAGGACTGGCGCAGATGCACAGATTTGGCAATATTAAACTCCCTTTTTTTTTTGTGGAAAATAGTGAATAAATCAGGCCCACTGTATTACAGTATGGTTTCTGTGGCAGAAAATGACTGACAGAGATACCACAGACAGGACTGGCGCAGATGCACTGATTGGCAATATAAATCTCCCTTTTTTTTTTTTTTTTTTTGGGAGACTAGTGAATAAATCAGGCCAACTGTATTACACCACAATTTATATGTCAGAAAATGGCTGACATAGATAACACAGACAGGACTGGCGCAGATGCACAGATTTGGCAATATTAATCTCCCTTTTTTGGGGGGGGGGAAATAGTGAAAAAATCAGGCCCACTGCATTACAGTATAGTTTCTGTGGCAGAAAATGACTGACAGAGATACCACAGACAGGACTGGCACAGATGCACAGATTTGGCAATATTAATCTCCCTTTTTTTTGTTTTTTGGGAGACTAGTGAATAAATCAGGCCCACTGTATTACAGTATAGTTTCTGTGGCAGAAAATGACTGACAGAGATACCACAGACAGGACTGGCGCAGATGCACAGATTTGGCAATATGAAACTCCCTTTTTTTGTTTCTTGGAGACTAGTGAATAAATCAGGCCCACTGTATTACAGTATAGTTTCTGTGGCAGAAAATGACTGACAGAGATACCACAGACAGGACTGGCACAGATGCACAGATTTGGCAATATTAATGTCCCTTTTTTTTAGGGAGAGTAGTGAATAAATCAGGCCCACTGTATTACAGTATATATCCTACAGAGAACCTGGAGTAGATAATAACCCAAAAGCATAATTAGCTAAAAAATAGTAATTTTATTATAAATCTACAATACACAAAAAATACATCAACATAAATAGACAAGGTGCACATAGAGTTCACGTACATAGGACAGAGACCACTGCAAGTTACACCATGGGGATAACAACAGACAAAAAAACCCTGTCAGTATGAATCTAAGTCAGGTTCAGATGACCACATCTGTCCCACTGTATTACAGTATAGTTTCTGTGGCAGAAAATGACAGACTGAGATACCACAGACAGGCCTTGCACAGATTCACAGATTTGGCAATATTAATCTCCCTTTTTTTTGTGGAAAATAGTGAATAAATCAGGCCCACTGTATTACAGTATAGTTTCTGTGGCAGAAATTGACTGACAGAGATACCACAGATAGGACTGGCGCAGATGTACTGATTGGCAATATTAATCTCCCTTTTTTTTGGGGGGGGGGGAGACTAGTGAATAAATCAGGCCGACTGTATTACACCACAGTTTCTATGTCAGAAAATGACTGACAGAGATACCACAGACAGGACTGGCGCAGATGCACTGATTGGCAATATTAATCTCCCTTTTTATGTGTGGGAGACTAGTGAATAAATCTGGCCCACTGTATTACAGTATACTTTCAGTGGCAGAAAAAGACTGGCAGGGATACCACAGACAGGACTGGCGCAGATGCACTGATTGGCAATATTAATCTCCGTTTTTATGTGTGGGAGACTAGTGAATAAATCAGGCCCACTGTATTACAGTATACTTTCAGTGGCAGAAAATGACTGACAGAGATACCACAGACAGGACTGGCACAGATGCACTGATTGGCAATATAAATCTCCCTCTTTTTTGGGGGGGAGGGGAGACTAGTGAATAAATCAGGCCAACTGTATTACACCACAATTTCTATGTCAGAAAATGACTGACAGAGATAACACAGACAGGACTGGCGCAGATGCACAGATTTGGCAATTATAAGCTCCATTTTTTTTGTTTTTGGGAGACTAGTGAATAAATCTGGCCCACTGTATTACAGTATAGTTTTTGTGGCAGAAAATGACAGACTGAGATACCACAGACAGGACTGGCACAGAAGCACAGATTTGGCACTATTAATCTATTAATCTCCCTTTTTTTTTGTTTTTGGGAGACTGGTGAATAAATCAGGCCCACTTTATTACAGTATAGTTTCTGTGGCAGAAAATGACTGACAGAGATACCACAGACAGGACTGGTGCAGATGCACTGATTGTCAATATAAATCTCCCTTTTTAGGTGTGGGACAGTGCAGAAAAATACAGGCCCACTGCATTACACTACACAGTTTCAGGGGCAGAAAGTGGCTGGAAGATATATATAAAAAAAGGGACTGTACTACAATTACTATCTCCCTACAATAATCTCAGAAGAGTATGGCAGGCAGCAATAAAAAGGACTGCTGCACACAAAAGTGTGGGCAAACAAACAAGATAGCTGTGCAGAAAGGAAGGAGCAACAGGATTTGTGCTTTTAAAAAAGCAGTTGGTTTGCACAGCGGCGTACAAACAGCAATGCAGCTATCAGGGAGCCTTCTAGGGCAGCCCAATAAGCTACAGAGCTGATGAAGATAAATCTAGCCTCCACTGTCCCTGCAAACAAAAGGTGGTGTTAGACAGTGGAAATTGCTACAGCACAAGCAGTTTGGGGGTTAATGTACCCTGCCTAACGCTATCCCTGCTTCTGACGAAGCGGCAGCAACCTCTCCCTATGCTCAGATCGGCAGCAGTAAGATGGCGGTCGGCGTGCACACCCCTTTATAACCCCTGTGACGCCGCAGAGAGCAAGCCAATAACTGCCATGCCCTTCTCTAAGATGGTGGGGACCGAGACCTATGTCATCACGCTGCCCACACTCTGCGTCCACCTTTATTGGCTGAGAAAAGGCGCTGAAAGCGTCATAGGAAACGCGACTTTGGCGCGAAGATCGCCGACCGCATGGCCGACCTCACACTGGGATCGGGTCGGGTTTCACGAAACTCGACTTTGCCAAAAGTCGGCGATTTATGAAAATGACCGATCCGTTTCGCTCAACCCTAGCTGTTACCTCATTTCCTGCTCTGGACCTTCCATCCTTGGCAGTGCGGTCCACCATGACATGCACACCATGGTCATCAGCGGCAATGCAGTCTATTATAACTTGCACTGTGTGTTTCTCAGCTGTAAGAATTTCTGGGTTTCCATCTGCTTGTTCTGCTCCTTATCTTGAAGCTCAACACTAACTACATCTGCGCAAACAGGTAATAAATATATATCGCTTTTCTAAACCTGAACACTAACTAATTAGTCTATTCCCTATATATACTTTCAGACAGAAACATCCCTGATGAAGCCATACGTGTTGGCGTAACACATGGGGCTTATACGGTACTTTATCCATCAACATCAAACTATTTTGGGGTAGCACCATATAATCATGTACCTCTTATGATCCTTTGACATATTTGTCATCATGTCATCTTTTGGTCTATTACAGACATTATCAAGTGTATTTGCTCTTATCTGACACATTTCTAGGCTATCTACCTGTCTACCCTTGGATTTTGACAATTGCTTGCTTTGTATTTATTTGTATGGATAAGGTTTGGGTGTCCACATATAATCTTTAGTGGAGACCTCGAAAGTCTTGTTGAAATGTTTTTATGTCTGACTGTTCACTTTTGTATATACGGTAATAAAATATTTTACTTTTATTATTCAGGTTGATGAAGGCAAAGAGCCGAAACGCACGTTGGGGAGGACGCCATCCAGGAGCCAGAGATTTACTGCTATATCGTAAATGACCTCCCACTGTGGCATCAGTCACTATGCTTACATTATGATTCTCTGTCCCCTCCTTCACTACCACACTCACTTTATTTCATTATCATTATTTTTGAGTGCCCCACTGTATGTATACCTATCACTATTTTTTACACTGCTTGATTTTTCCATGAATTTTTTGTACTAGTTCCACGCTTATTGCACATATTTGTGCACTTTTTGATATATTCCTTGACATATATTTTTTGTTGGTTTTTGTTTTTTATTTACTCACTTTCTACTCTTGAAATTTTCCCACCTAGGTAAGGGTTGGGGCATTCATCTATATTTGACATTTTGGTGTATTCGGTGGTAATTGTTTCTACTTCATACACTGTTACATTTCATTCAGTTATATATATTCTTATACTATTAAAAAATCTTTTTCCTATCTAGCTTTACTCCTGGGTGAGCATCCCTTTTCATGTACAACTTGTAATTCTGCAACTTACTCCATTTTTGTGTTCTGTACCTGTATTTATTTTCCATTATTTGTACTAATTTTTAAGTTGGAATTATATGATAATAAAATTAAACTATATTATATTTGACGATCTGGTCGGTTTTTGTCCTCTTCTGGTGGTGGTTGTTTAATCCCCGACTGTCTACATCTTTCTACATTGGTCCAGGCTTGTTGGTAGTAGGTACTGTTTCTGATTTAATTTTAAACTGACGGTGTAATACTATTTCCTCACCACCATGTAGCAATCTTTTGTTCTTTATTGTTGATATTTGTCATCATGTCATCTTTTGGTCTATTACAGACATTATCAAGTGTATTTGCTCTTATCTGACACATTTCTCAGCTATCTACTTGTCTACCCTTGGATTTTGACAATTGCTTGCTTTGTATTTATTTGTATAGATAAGGTTTGGGTGTCCACATATAATCTTTTGTGGAGACCTCGAAAGTCTTGTTGAAATGTTTTTATGTCTGACTGTTCACTTTTGTATATAATAAAATATTTAACTTTTATTGTTCAGGTTTTTTTGTGATATCATAGGGTTACTAATATTCTACTTTTTTCTTTTGTTCACAGGATGAAAACTCCTGCAATGGTTCAGCTGTTGACACTGACAGCGCCATTTCTCATACAATGGAGAGAAGCTCCTGGAGCGGCCCCCAGATGCAGGGCAGCGGGGTACTCGGTACCGGGTCTCTCGGTTCTGAGGATGTCACAGTGGCCTGACCCGGTCCGCGGCCCTGCTAAGGGGCGCCCAATTAAAGATGTAGGTGACGGTGTAGGTCACAGTAAATAACGAGGACACAGGGTTGCAGTCTCTTTACCTTTTTACTGAAGGCTTCGGCATCCGCAATCCAGAGCACTGCTAACAGGGCTAGCTGAGACCGGCCGGTCCGAAGGCACATCCAGAGTTCCCTTTGCAGGTGGAAATCAGTAGCCTACCTACTAGCGCCTGGGTGTTGTAGTACTTCCCTGCTGAGCACCACGGGATAGTCCTCACAACTGTCGTGTATGTTTCTGTTCTTTCTCTCCGTCCCCCAGATGATATGGATAGGACGCACCCGTATGACGGGGTAGGCCTGGAGTTATTTTATAGGGACCCTAGAGATGCCCCTCTCCCACAATTGCCTCCGTTGTCTTCATTAGGTGAAAAGGTGAGACAGCCAAACTAGAGTTAACTGCCCTGCCATAGTTCAAAATAATACGTAGAGTCTATTACTTCCTCGGCGTTCCGGCCGCCGGCTACGCGACTCAGAAGGATGTTGCCGATCTCGGGGCATAAACCAAAAACTAATATATACACAGATACCTTTATTGAATCAAAAAATAGGACTAAAAGCGACACAACACCCAAACCCCTCTTAGTGGGAGTGGGTTAATGTAAAACTGGCCCGATCGTACATGGGCAATATATGGGAGCACGGAATTCGATTATAGGTTCTATGTGTCCCTAAAGTGCTTCCTGCCTGTCTGCGGAGGTTGGCACCCTCTTGGACGCAATGTGGCGCCCCCGCTCACCGACGGCTCGCCCTAAAGAGCCCTATGTATCCCTCAAGTGATATAAAAATATCATACTCTATAAATATCCTAAACATACCACACAATAGGGCCCCAAAATTATATTATAACCAAATCGATACCAGATAGAAATTCACCAAAATGTACAGCTGAGGGAGTATTAGTTTGGCCTCAGATTTTTTAGCTAATGTGCTAAACCTATTCTAATAGCTAAAACACCCTCAAAAAATCCCTATTCAAAACTACCCTGCCTACCAGCGGAGGTTGGCACCCTCTTGATCGCAAAGTGGCGCCCCCGCTCCTCGGTGGCTGTCCCTTCTTAACCCTAGCCGAGTCCCTGTAGTTATAGGGATACTCTGAATGGGTGGTGCCTATGGGGCTACAGTAGTGAACCCCAAAATTTAGGGGGATAATCAAACTACCATTAAGGCCCAAGCCAAAGCATTATACCAATATTTACAGCTATATAGGCTTAATTGCGGCACTATCATCAACACAGAAGGGAAAAAAAATAAATATACTAGCCCCACTCCTCAAAGGTACAGAAATACAGGTGTGTTAACAGTAATGTTTCAGCTTAAATAGGTACCAAATCCAAGAGCAAATATTAGCCTTTTGCTATATATATATAGTATACTTTTATACAATTAAATACCCCATCCCAAAATACACATAGGTATAGGTATATTGCATATGTGTAGGTATATTGCAATTGGCATTCCAGCCCAAACAGATAACAAATGCTGAATTGTGTATACAGATATTACTACATATATAGTACAGCCAAGTGCAACTTGGAACCACTTTTATAAGTGGTTTATAAGAGGCAAAAATGGGAAAAAGACATTCCGTGTGCTTCAATCACATCAGAGATACGTGCTGTGCCTGATTGTAGGTGCCTTTTTGCCTCCTGAGGAACCATATCATGGGGGGGAAACGCGTAGAGGCAACTACTGAGCACAGATAAGTGTATCAGTGATTTTAAATTGTTTGTTGGTTATTCACCAAATATGTACTTATAAAAGTGGTTCCAAGTTGCACTTGGCTGTACTATATATGTAGTAATATCTGTATACACAATTCAGCATTTGTTATCTGTTTGGGCTGGAATGCCAATTGCAATATACCTACACATATGCAATATACCTATACCTATGTGTATTTTGGGATGGGGTATTTAATTGTATAAAAGTATACTATATATATATAGCAAAAGGCTAATATTTGCTCTTGGATTTGGTACCTATTTAAGCTGAAACATTACTGTTAACACACCTGTATTTCTGTACCTTTGAGGAGTGGGGCTAGTATATTTATTTTTTTTCCCTTCTGTGTTGATGATAGTGCCGCAATTAAGCCTATATAGCTGTAAATATTGGTATAATGCTTTGGCTTGGGCCTTAATGGTAGTTTGATTATCCCCCTAAATTTTGGGGTTCACTACTGTAGCCCCATAGGCACCACCCATTCAGAGTATCCCTATAACTACAGGGACTCGGCTAGGGTTAAGAAGGGACAGCCACCGAGGAGCGGGGGCGCCACTTTGCGATCAAGAGGGTGCCAACCTCCGCTGGTAGGCAGGGTAGTTTTGAATAGGGATTTTTTGAGGGTGTTTTAGCTATTAGAATAGGTTTAGCACATTAGCTAAAAAATCTGAGGCCAAACTAATACTCCCTCAGCTGTACATTTTGGTGAATTTCTATCTGGTATCGATTTGGTTATAATATAATTTTGGGGCCCTATTGTGTGGTATGTTTAGGATATTTATAGAGTATGATATTTTTATATCACTTGAGGGATACATAGGGCTCTTTAGGGCGAGCCGTCGGTGAGCGGGGGCGCCACATTGCGTCCAAGAGGGTGCCAACCTCCGCAGACAGGCAGGAAGCACTTTAGGGACACATAGAACCTATAATCGAATTCCGTGCTCCCATATATTGCCCATGTACGATCGGGCCAGTTTTACATTAACCCACTCCCACTAAGAGGGGTTTGGGTGTTGTGTCGCTTTTAGTCCTATTTTTTGATTCAATAAAGGTATCTGTGTATATATTAGTTTTTGGTTTATACTTTTTGTTAATACTAATTATTGGTCTATCAGACATTATACTTTTCTCTACGATCTCGGGGCATGACTCCTTCTGGTTCTATCGCCTTTGTGCTGTGATCTCGTTTCTCACTTCTCCACAATATACTTCGCTTCGTGTCCTTTCTTAAGATGCCAATGAGGTGCAGGCACGGCTCTGTAACGATCTGTCCTGTGCTAGGCCACTGTCAGGATCCCACCCCTGACAGGGACCTCCCTGAGTCCTTCCAGGCAACCTCTTCTCTCACTAGATGTTACCTGGGCAAAACCCAGTCAGCTTCTCCCTAACTTCCTATCCAACCCCCAGTTTTACCAGAGTGTGAGGAGTGGCCTTATACATAGAACCTTTTGCTCCCCCTGGTGGCCAGAGTGTGAAGTGTAATGTGTGACTGTGATACCTGGTCAGGGAACTCCTTTAGTGCCATCAGACGTACCATCACTCCCCTCAGCGGCGGAGCGACAATACTGCAACGACCAGGACTCTAGGGTGCTGCACTCCTATGGCTAAAATGATGGCAGATGTCATTCACAAAGTGAGTAGTATTGTCCTACATGTGTTTTCAGGCTGTCATCTTAGCGAGACCATACTGCGCATACTTGGCCAGGCTCAGGTGAATCAAACTCCTTGACAACAAGCTGTACACTATGCAAGATAAAAGCTCTCATGGGAGAATGACAGCAGATAAACAAGCAGGTCAAATGCTATCTTGCAACATTGTAAGCAAGAAAATGCAAGACAAGTTTGTCTAATTAACTAAAGCCATTTAATAACATGAGAATACCCCTTTAAGGAAACTATGGAAAGTTCTTATGTTGTTTTTAGTCTTGTAAATTGCTGTGACATCCGTTTTACATTTGCATAATCTTTGCAAAGTTACGTCTAAATAATATTCATACTTTGAATTCCACCATTAAATTCAATACTATGTTACTTTGATCCAGACATGAAATTCTATATCTATGAAATTGAAACAAAATATATAAATTTTTATATTTGTCAGAAATTGCCAGAGGTTTATAAAATGTCAAAACAGCAAGTTTTGACAGCTGTAGTACGTTTTCTATTTTTATTCCTCAAGCTTTTATAAGGGGAAGGTACTTCCATGTCCACCCCCACTGTGGTCACTCTGGTTTGGTATGACTTCACTTTCTAAATTACCCTGGTTGACTTGATTATGTAGTCTTTCTGGCTCCATTACACTATCTGTAGGCGTACCTGTGTCAAAGAAAAGCAAAGGAAGTTTTGTCTTTAGATTACCATGCATAGCAATACTAGATATAAAAAGCTGCCATGGACTTTCCTTCACATATCGTGGCTAAAAGAGGGTTAAAAAATTGGTCCTTACCAAAATGAAGGATTAATAACAATTGAGTCTGTGTTACAATCTGAACTGTCCAGGACTTTCCTATCCTATTTAGTTTCTATGGGATACTGTTGAGTCTTTGAGAATGGAGATACAGATTCCCTTATACAGAGATAAGTGTTTGATTCAGGCCACTCTGGTTGCCTTTCTTGATAGCAATGCTTTGTAACAGAACATCTGCAAATTTTGCACAGTCCTGGGGCAAAATGACACAATTACCATGGATCAATTCCTTATACTCAGGCACCATTCTCCAGCCATCTTTGATGTGGAATTGATCTTTCACGCTCTGGTATCAGATCTCCTCTATTGTAGCAATCCTCAAAGTCGGGAATAAGCTGTATTGTTGCTCAGTGGCTAATAGTCACCCAGAGGGTAGTGTAATAATTATAGGGGATAACTCAGGAGACTCTTTGCGTGGAACAAGACAACTACAGGACACAGTTTTATAAGTTGTAAAGTCTATATTATCACACGGTGATTCAAACAGGTGCAGAGAGAAACTCGGGGGGATATCCCTGCCATCTTATCAGATATTGGAGCCGATTCCTGCGAATCCTGGAATCAATAATTTCCTCCACCACGATTTGTTTTTGCCCATCAATCACCACAGGCTGCGGAGGTGGCACAACACATCCCTGGAAGGTATTAGGAGATACAGGCTTTAGTAAAGATACATGAAAAACTGGGTGTACCTTCATTGTCCTAAGCAGCTTCAGCCGGCAGGCCACAGAGCTCACAATACCATTGATCTTGAAAGGGCCAATGAATTTCTGTCCAAGTTTTTGTGAAGGAACGTTTAACTTCAGATTCTTAGTTGCTAACCACACGGAATCCCCTACCTTGAACATGGATGCAGGTTTACGGAATCTATCGGCCGATCTCTTATAACGTTCTTGAGCTGTGGTCAGGGATTCCTTCAGAACCTCCAGATTCTGTCTCATCGCAGTCAACCTTTCCTCCACTGCCGGAACCGGAGAATTAATTGGAGACCTAGGTAAAATACACGGATAATAACCCAGAATGGCAAAGAAAGGTGTACATTTAGTGGAGGCGCTCTGAGAATTATTATATGAAAATTCGGCTAACGGCAACAACTCCAACCAATCATCCTGGAGATGGCTGACATAACATCTTAGATATTGTCCCAGCGTCTGATTGGTACGCTCAGTCTGACCATTTGTCTGGGGATGGTAAGCAGAAGAGAGACAGACATTAATATAGAGTGCAGAGAAAAAGCCCTTCCAGAATCTTGAAGTGAACTGTTCTCCACGGTCAGAGATGATCTCATCCGGAACCCCGTGCAACCGAAAGACATTCTGTATAACCAAGTTCACTGTATCTTTAGCTGAGGGGAGGCCGGTGCATGGAACAAAATGAGCAGCTTTAGTCAGGCGATCAACTACCACCATGATTGTATTCATGCCCCCTGATGTAGGCAGCTCCACATTAAAGTCCATTGATATAGACCCCCAAGGGCGGGACGGAACAGGTAATGGTTGTAGAAGACCCGTAGGTGCCACATGAGGAGTCTTGTAATGGGCACATACCTCGCAAGAGAGAACATAGTCCTTGGTATCCTTCAGGCAAGTTGGCCACCAGAAGAATCGGCTCAGGAACTCGTGTCTTCTGTACCCCCCCTGTGACCAGCCAACTTGGAGTCATGTACCAACTTGAGGATCTGCAGACGGACGACCTCCGGGACGTAGATACGTCGATCTCTGAACCACATGCCACCCTAAAAAGACAAGATTAATATCCACAGGTGGGTTGGCCAGAAATACATCACCTTCATGGGCCTCCCTGCACTCCTTCCACAAGTCCTAATCGTGGATAACTCTGATAAAATTGGCATCAGATAGAATGGTCTTGGATGGGGCTCCAGGTACGGAATCCGCAGCATGGATTCGGGATAAAGCATCAGCCTTCCCATTACGAGAACCTGGACGGTACGAGATAACAAAGTTAAATTGATTTAAAAATAAGTTCCAACGAGCCTGACGAGGAGAAAGACATCTAGCGGATCTAAGGAACTAGATTGCGATGGTCAGTTAGCACTATGATCTGTTGTGCAGCTCCTTGCAGATGATGCCTCCATTCTTTGAAAGCCGCAATAATAGCCAGCAATTCCTTGTCTCCCACATCATAATTCTTCTCTGCTGAGGTTAGTCTACGGGAAAAGAAAGCACAAGGATGTAGCAGACCCTTCTCTCCAGTTCTTTGAGAGAGAATAGCCCCCAAAGCATTATCAGAAGCGTCCACCTCCACAATGAAAGGAAGTGTTGGATCTGGGTGTATCAACAGTGGTGCTGATGTGAAACAGATCTTAAGCCGATCAAAAGCTTCTTGAGCCTGTGATGACCACTTAAAGGGCTTTTCCGTCTTTGTCAAGGAAGTAATGGGACAGACAATATCAGAAAAAGTTCGAATGAAGCGACTGTAGAAATTTGCAAAACCAATAAAATGTTGGACCTCCTTAACGTTCTTGGGTACCGGCCAGTCAAGGATAGCCTGAATCTTACCAGATTCCATTTTCAGCCCCTGGGGAGAGATAATATAACCTAAGAACTGTATCTCAGAACGATGGAACTCACATTTCTCCGGCTTAATATACAGATGGTTCTCTTTCAGATGTCTTAAAACAGTTTTGACATGTTCTTCATGTTCCTGTAGAGAGTCAGAAAAGATTAGAATATCGTCCAAATAGATCATACAAACTGGTCCAACAAATCTCTGAAAATGTCATTAGCAAGGTGTTGAAATGTTGCAGGGGTGTTACAAAGCCCGAAGGGCATCACAAGAGATTCAAAGTGTCCATACCGGCATCTGAATGCTGTCTTCCACTCATCCCCTGGACGAATACGCACCAAATTATAAGCCCCACGAAGATCCAGTTTAGAGAACACCTTAGCATGGCGGACTCTTTCCAGTAATTCGGGAATCAGAGGCAAAGGGTAACGGTTTCGTACGGTTACCTTATTCTGTTCCCGATAGTCAACACAGGGTCTCAGGGTCCCATCCTTCTTCTTTACAAAAAAGATAGGTGCCCCTGCTGGTGAGGAAGAAGGATGTATGAAGCCTTTGGCCAGATTTTCATCAATTTTATCTTTTAAGGCTTGAAGCTCAGGTGCCGCCAAAGGGTATACGTTACCAAAAGGAATGGCTGCCCAGGGAAGCAGCTCAATGGGACAGTCATAATGACTGTGTGGAGGAAGCTGATCTGCATTCTTCTTGTCACAGATGTCAGAGAACTCTTTATAAGCTGGAGGTAAAGAAAATACCTGTACATGTGGTTCTGTAGCCGTGGACTCAGGGACAGCTTCTGTTAATGCTGAGTTGCTCCTTGTTGGGAAGATAATCTCCTTGATCTCCCAGTTGATAATTGGGTTCTGAGAACGCAACCAAGGAATGCCTAAAATCACAGGAAAATGAGAAGAAATTAGCAAGAAAAAAAGTTGCTCCTGATGATTAGGCTCCAACAAAATTTCAAAATTTCAAGGGGTATGGTCTCCTGATCCACAGGCCCAGAGATTAAAGGTGACCCATCCACTGTTTCCATGGTAATTGGAGAGGCTCTTTGCTGAATTTTAATACCATGTTCCTTGGCAAATGCGATATCCATGAAATTGCCACCTGCACCAGAGTCAATTATAGCTGAACTGGAAATCTACTGTCCTGAACACAGGATCTTAATAGGGAGAGAACAGTGAGAGTTCTTTTCCTTCAGCTTCTTGGGGGGTGATGTCATAGAAAGTGAATGGAATACAGCATTTAAAGGCAGGCTACATTCAGAGATGTCAGATTCATCATCACAGTTGTCATACTCCCCTATTTCTGCTAGCACCTTGTTAGGCCGTCTAGGACACTTAGGACAATTGATCAAGAAGTGGTCAGACTGGCCGCAGTAGAAATATAGACTTTCACGAAGGCGATGCTCCCGGCGCTCATTGATCTCGCGCCTCTGAACGGAATCAATTTGCATGGGCACCTCCTCCACCTCCCGAGATGTTTTACCTGCAGGCTCTTTGGAAGGAAGGGAAAAGTTAGAAACACGGTTATATGCAGCAAATTTCTCCTGCCTACGCTCAGTAAGGCGAATGTCTATGCGCACACAATGCTGTATAAATGTCTCTAGCTCTTGTGGTTACTCAGACCGAGCTAGTTCATCTTTTACAATACTAGACAGACCCCTTTTAAAAATAGGCAATTGTGCATAACTGTCCCAATTGGTATCTACCGCCAATCTCCTGAATTCAGTGGCATACTCAATAACAGAACGTTTAGCCTGAAGTAAAGACAACAAAGCAGATTCAGCGGTTGCACGGCGATTAGGGTAATCAAACATTAATGCCATAGCGGCCAAGAAATCATCCAAGTCATTTAACCGTGGGTCACGAGACTCAATCATCGGATTCGCCCAGGCGAGCGCTCGTGAGGTCAGTAGCATTATTACACACAATACTTTGGATCTATCAGTAGGAAAACGGTCAGCATGCACATCAAAATATAGCATACATTGATTCACAAAGCCACGAAATTTGTCGCGATCACCATTAAATCTGAATGGGGGCAACTTAGGTGGGCCAGCTGGTGGCGGTTGCCCAGAGGGTAAAGTTACTTGTGGAGCTATTTGCGTGCTTATGTCCTGAAAAGCCCATCCATACTGGGACTCTATGCCAGCAAGTTTGTTTTCCTGGGCTGCCATGCGGTTGCTCAAGTCCTGCAAAGTTTGTCCAAACACTTGTTGATTGTGTTCAAAGCTTCCAAACTTCTTTTGCAGACCTTCCACATCTTTCTGCAGTGATCTAATTATGGAAAACACCTGCTCTAATTTGCTTTCTGCAGTCATTGTTCCAGCAGTCTCCTTTATTTTATTTTTTTTAGGCTAGAGTATCCTGTAATAATTATAGGGGATAACTCAGGAGACTCTTTGCGTGGAACAAGACAACTACAGGACACAGTTTTATAAGTGGTAAAGTCTATATTATCACACGGTGATTCAAACAGGTGCAGAGAGAAACTCAAGTCCACAACACTTGGTGCAAATAATAAAGGCAGCTTAGCAGTCTATAGGAAACTTCAGAGGAAAATGCAATCAAGCAGAAAGTCTATGAAGCACAGTTATTCTTGAGGATACTTGACACGAATAAATCCTTGTCTTAGTCCAGGCACAGATAGATATGCTTATTAGGCAGTTCAAATCATATATTAGCTCAACCAGGGAGGCCTGGTTAATAGACTCAGGTTATTGCAAAGCAGAAACAGCTTACATGTCCAGCAAATGCAGATGGAAGTAAACACGAACAGCAGATGAAGGAGGATTACTAGAAACTTTTGTATGTGCAGCGCCCCAGAGTCCTGGTCGTTGCAGTAATGTCGCTCTGCCACTAAGGGGAGTGATGTTACGTCTGACTGCACTAAAGGAGTTCACCTGACCAGGTAACACTCACACTACACTTCACACTCCGGCCACCAGGGGGAGTGGTTCTATCTAGTAGGCCACTCCTCACACTCTGGTAAAACTGGGGGTTGGACAGGAAGACAGGGAGAAGTAACTAGGAAGAGCTAGAGAGAGGACCTGTCAGGGATGGGATCCTGACAGATTCCTAAGAAAGGACAAAAAGAGAGAGAAAAACGGGAATACAGCAAAGAGGCGATAGGACCAGAAGGAGTCGTGCTGTAAGATCGAGGCAACATCCTTCTGAGGCGCAAACAGTCGGTGGCCGGAACGCCGAGAAAGTAAGAGACTTTAAGCATTACTTCAAACCACGGCAGGACAGTCAATTATAGGTTGGCTGTCTCACTATAACACCTAAGCAGACAACGGAGGCAGCTGTGGGAGAGGGGCGACTCTAGAGTCCCGGAAGAACTCCAGGCCTACCCCGTCATACGGGTGCATCCTAACCATATCATCTGGGGGACGGAGAGAACGAACATCAGAGACAGACAGAATCAGTTGTGAGGACTATCCTGGGGAGCTCAGCAAGGAAGGACTACAACACACAGGCGCTAGAAGGTAGACACTGATTCCCACCTGCAAAGGGAACTCCGGATGTGACGTCGGACCGGCCGGTCTCAGCCAGCCCTGTTAACAGTGCTCTGGATTGGGTACCTCCAAACCTTCAGTAAAAAGGTAAAGAGACTGCAACCTGGTGTCCTTGTTATTTACTGCGGCCAGCACCGCACCACAACACCATACCCTCCATCTTCATTGTACGCCCCTCAGCAGGGTCACGGACCGGGTCTAGCCACCGTGACAACCCCAGAGCAGAGACTCAGAGGCCCGGTACCAGGTACCCCTCGGCCCTGTGGCAGTGGGGGCGCTACATATGCAGCAGTAACTCAGAGCAGAGTAGCAGGATCACCACACAGGTTCACAGGAGCAGGTGTATAGCCAGGGAGTAATCAGAGGTCAGGAGCTGGATGCAAGGCAGAATACTCTAGCACAGACTGAAGGCTGGGGTGGAGTTTTATAGCAGGAAGACACAGTGCACATGAGACCAAAGACGCCATCTTGGAAAAGGGCAGTAATGCACAAAAGGTAAAAAATGTTCAGAGTCCTGACAGGTAGGTTCACATGACCAATTTCTCTACACACCAGAAAACGGTCCGAATTCTCTGATCAGAATTTGCTCAGAGTTTTATCAGAGTGGCATCAGTTTTTCTCAGATGTTGTTAGGGTTGGCGGATTGCACTAAATAAAACAGAAAAATAAAGTGAAATCACAACCCGGGGCCCACCGTGCAGAGAGGAACCCCGCTGCTAGTGTGAATAATGACGGAACAAAACAGCGAGTGTTACCTTAAATACACTGTGTTAACGCCACACAGTGTGAACCAAACATTCAGTACCGAGAACTATTACTCCACAGAGAGTTACTGCTAAAAGTATGCTAAGTAGTATGCCCTGTTAATGTCACAGGAAAGTTAGCACGTGGATTGAGCTAGCTCTGCAACTAAGAAAATCCCATAGAGAAGAAAAATAGCAGCAACATTTCAGATGTTTGTGATGAATATCCTTAGTCCTTTATTTCTCACCAAGTTACATGGACAAGGCAGTGCGGGCAGGACAAGTGCAGGTTATGCAGGCTAAAGAGACAGAACAACGGCCGTTTCGCATTGTTCATGCTTCCACGGGTCCAGGACAGAAACAGATGCTAAGCCAAGCGGCTAGTTGCCCTAGTCCTGCTGCTACTGAACTTATGCCTGACCGGCATCCTAAGCATGTAGCAGGCTAGAGACGCAGGCGTAGAGCCATGGGTACCAAACCGCATAGGTGTGCTACCTGCCTGCCAATGCATACAGTCTTTGAGCATAGACAGACACACAAACTTGCAGACAGAGTGGTAGAGTATCCACCCACACACACCAAAACATAAATGACACTAGCACGCCAGCGTGCACCGCTGAGAGCCTTTTAAATGCTAGGCTCCACCCCAAACACTCACGCCCAAGACATGTTCACAGCCAAGTAGAGAGCTATCTGTGGTTTTCTCAGATGGCACTTATACCTGGGATAGTTTATGGGGCCATTTACATGTCCAGCATTTTTCATGGACCAAGTGGTCACTGAAAAATCAAGGAGACATGTCTGATTCTGATCCAAGAGTCAAATCAAAATCAGCAATGCAAGTCTATGGGTCTGTGAAAAATCAGATTTCACTTGCATGACATCCAAGTGTAGTCCAATTTTCACTGATTGTCAGAAAGAAGAAGGTTGATAATTTTTTTTTCTTCGACACTCGGACCGCACTCTGATGAAACTCTGGTCAAATTCTGATCAATGTTTGATCAAAATAATTGTTCCGCTTTTCTCGTACATGAGCAAAAAACATGTCAGAATGAGGCCTTAGAGTAGCGCTTCAGTAGTGCAACACACATATGCAAACATTATCTATTGAGAACAAAGCTCCTCTTCTTTTTCCCAAGCAGTCTAGTCATAGTCCTAGTCCTATGCTTGAAAAAGACCTCTGTGGTCGAAACGTTGTATCTGGCAAATAAAGGAAACGTTTTTTAAGACTTCACCTGGATTGGATGCTGTCCTTTATTGTGGATTTTGGTATGTACATTTTCCATGTGGTCCAGTGGAACTAGGACTTGCATCTACAGGTCTGTTGTGCTGTCAGCCACCCCTTATTGATATTTAGTCCTAGATTTGAAACTGACCAAGGGCATCAAGTGCATGGAGTCAGAATGTCTCAAGTGGCTTGTTTGGTTTCCGCCCACACCCCAAAGACATACTGATTGGTAAAGTGAAAATTAGATTGCTGGCAATGTCTGTACAGCACTGAGGAATATATTTTGATATAAAAATATTTAAATATAGTCAGAATCTGCTGCATTTCCTAATACACAAACTTCTATAATATCATTGTAAACTGCTATTATGTTCAGAGTTTGCCAATCTGTGGTGAAGCTGTGAACTAAGAAACATGTCGTTTTTGACCATATTCACTCTGGTTTAGAGGCTGAGTATAATTGGTAACTTTGGTTTGGTAGGGATTCAAAAATCATATATCATAAAACACAGTTCCTGTCCTTAAAAACAGCAAGCTTAAAAAAGAAATATTAAACATCCTGAAAAGACTGCTTCCATGTATAACAAGGTTGTGTAAATAACGTACTTTCACCATGGATAGGTTTTTTTCTCGCAAAGGGAAAAGACATGGATACTGATGTAGGGGAGCAAATAAGTTCCCTAGTTGGTTGGCTACCTACATGGCACCCGGTTCTAGGGCACAATAATAGTCCCTCTGCACACATGTCTAATGTAACTGCTGCATGTGTGTTGAGCAGGCTGTCAGTCATTGTGCTGGGGAGTGATTACAGCACTCACAGTGTAGTGATTGGTGACTATAAGGGTATGTGTCCACGTATCGTTTTACATCCGGATTAGCTGGGGATTGAACGCTGTGTACAGCCACAGTGTTCAACCCGCAGCGTCCAGATGTTACAGCATAGTGGAGGGGATTTTATGAAATCCCGTCTCCACTATGCGTGGTAACACGCACCCGGGGGCCCTGCGTATACGGACATGCGGCGCGTCTTTTTAGATCGCAGCATGTCTGTTTACCTTGCGGCGCCGCTGCGCCGCCGCAAGGTAAATCACAGGGCCCTATGTATGGGGTGCGATGATGCCGGATGTGTGCAATGAACACATCCTGCATCATCGCGTCTCCAGAAGGGGGTGGAGCAAGTTTGCCGCTCCGTCCAAACCGCCGGCCATCCTGAAAGTGGACACATACCCTTACAGCTCTCTGCACCACACTGATGACTGCAGAGGCTAAGAGGGAGGATATAACTTCATTTTCTCACTGTAGTTGTTGCGCCAGCAAGGCAGTCAGGCGTGACTTAAAACAGTTGTCCAATACTTGGACAACCCCTTCTCATACCCCATGCTTAACCTCGATAGAATAAAAAAAGCTTATATTCACCTACTGTGTCATCACTGTTCCAGCACTGTTGGCACTCGCGTTCCCAGGGCTCCCATTTGGTCTACGTCACTGTCTCCGCCTTTGTATGAATTGAACAATAAGAGGACGTAAGAAAGCAGCTGCAGTCCTGACTTCCTCTTCATGTTCAATTTGTCCAAAGGTGAGGATGTCAGGCTCATGTGTCAAAACAACTGCACGAGAGCCCTGGGAACGCGAGTGCCAACTACGCTGGAACAGCATCTGCATGGGAGGTGAGTATAAGCTTTTTTTTTTTATTTTATTGTTGGCAAACATTTAGATCAAGAATTGGTTGTTTTAGTAGTGAACAACCCCTTTAAACACTATTTATCTGCCGAATAAAACTATCACTATTGCATTATTATATAGTCCTGTTACAGAGATATTGTTTGATAACCATATACAGTTGCTTCTCACAAAATTAGAATATCATAAAAAAGTTAATTTATTGCAGTTCTTCAATACAAAAAGTGAAACTCATATATTATATAGAATCATTACAAACAGAGTGATCTATTTCAAGTGTTTATTTCTGTTAATGTTCATGATAATGGCCTATAGCCAATGAAAACCCAAAAGTCTTTATCTCAGTAAATTAGAATAATTAACAAAAAACACCTGCAAAGGCTTCCTAGGCATTTAAAAAGGTCCCTTAGTCTGTTTCAGTAGGATCCACAATCATGAGGAAGACTGCTGACATGACAGATGTCCATAATGCAGTCATTGACACTTCCCAAGGAGGGTAAGCCACAAAACGTCATTGCTAAAGAAAACTGTCTGTTCACAGAGTGCTGTATCCAAGCATATTAATGGAAAGTTGAGTGGAAGGAAAAAGTGTGGTAGATAAAGGTGCACAAGCAACCGGGATAACCGCAGCCTTTAAAGGATTGATAAGAAAAGGCCATTCAAAAATTTTGGAGAGATTCACAAGGAGTAGTGGACTGCTGCTGGAGTCATTGCTTCAAGAACCTACACACACAGACATATCCAGGACATGGGCTATAAGTGTCATATTCCTTGTGCCAAGCCACTCATGACCAATAGTCAATGCCAGAAGCGTCTTACCTGGGCCAAGGAGAAAAAGAACTGGACTGTTGCTCAGTGGTCCAAGGTGTTGCTTTCAGATAAAAGTAAATGTTTGCATTTCATTTGGAAATCAAGGTCCCAGAGTCTAGAAGAAGAGTGGAGAGGAGCACAATCCATCCTGCTTAAGGTCTAGAGTGAGGTTCAGTGATGGTTAGGGAGCCATGTCATCTGCTGGTGTAGGTCCACTGTGTTTTATCAAGACCAAAGTCAGCACAGCCATCTACCAAGAAATTTTAGAGCACTTTATGCTATCCTCTGCCTACAAGCTTTTTGGAGATGGAAATTTCATTCTCCAGCAGGACTTGGCACCTGTCCACACTGCCAGACGTTCCAATACCTGGTTTAAAATTAACTAACATAATGACTAATACTTACCTTTAGGTATTACTCGTTATGTTAGTTTGTTAAATCACTATACCAATTTATCCTTTGCACCAAAATATTCTGGTTTAAAATTAACAGTATCAAAGTGCTTGATTGATCAGCAAACTCGCTTGACCTTAGCCCCATAGATTGTCAAGAGGAAGATGAGAGACACCAGACCCAACAATGCAGACCAGCAGAAGGCTGCTTTCAAAGCAACCTGGGCTTCCATAACACCTCACCAGTGCCACGGGATGATTGCCTCCATGCCACGCCGCATTGATGCAGCAATTGATGCAAAAGGAGCTCTGACTAAAGTATTGAGTGCATTTACTGAATTTACTGAATATACATTTCAGTAGGCCAACATTTCAGATTTTAAAATAATTTTTCGAACTGCTGTTATGAAGTATTCTACTTTACTGAGATGAGGACATTTGAGTTTTCATTGGCCGTAAGCCATAATCATCAACATTAACAGAAATAAACACTTGAAATAGATCATTCTGTTTGTAATGACTCCATATAATATGAGTTTCACTTTTTATATTGAAGAACTGAAATAAATTAACTTTTGTTGATATTCTAATTTTCTGAGAAAATGTATGTATGTACAAAAATAAAAAATAATTTGCTTTTTAGGTGGGTATGGCTAGGACCGTGGGGTACTCGGTCCGGGTCCGGCGGTACTTAAAGGGAACATATCACCCCGTTTTTTTCGGTATGAGATAAAAATACTGTTAAATATGGCCTGAGCTGTGCATTACAATAGTGTAGTTTGTGGACCCCGATTCCCCACCTATGCTGCCGAAATACGTTACCAAAGTAGTCATTTTCGCCTGTCAATCAGGCTGGTCAGGTCGGATGGGCGTGGCTTCTTCCCCCAGATGGCCGCCGCGATCTCCATCTGCGCACGCGCGGCATCCCGCGGCCATTTTCCTGAAGCCGCGGCCAGCAGAGCGCCGCTTCTGCGCACGCGCGGCCAAAGGAAGATGGCCGCGCCCACCGACCACCAATGGAATAACGGACATCGCTGCTATTTTCACCCCCCCGTGCAGGATTGGGGACCTTGGACATGCGCACACCACTACGCCACCAACGGAAAACTACGCAATATCTGGGGGAAGAAGCCACGCCCATCCGACCTGACCAGCCTGATTGACAGGCGAAAATGACTACTTTGGTAACGTATTTCGGCAGCATAGGTGGGGAATCGGGGTCCACAAACTACACTATTGTAATGCACAGCTCAGGCCCTATTTAACAGTATTTTTATCTCATACCGAAAAAAACGGGGTGATAGGTTCCCTTTAAAGGGGATCTGTCACAGCAGCAATGACCTGGTCCGTGGCCCTGGGAGTCCAATAAAAGGTGAAATAAAGGGGAAAAAAAGTTTATGGGATAAGTGTTCGTGACACCACCTGTGATACTCGGCCAGGGATGGCCAACGCTGCTTAAAGAGCTCCACTGTGGATGATGGTATTGCAGCAGAGTTGGTATAGCTCCCCACAGGTAGAGCTTAGTCCCCAGGGCTCCCAATGCAGTTGATAAAGGATGATATATGATGAAGTGCAGGAAAGAATTGGAGGATACAGGGTTGCAGTCTCTTTACCTTTTACTGATGAAGTTCAAGTACACAGATTACAGGTGGTCTTTAAAATCCAGGCAGCACGGAAGCAATTTGGAATCCCCCTAGCCAAGTGGGGTAGGAAGTCTTCCTTTCTGAACTCTCTGTCCCTTGCTGCCTGAGGCTTCACACAAGGTCCTCTCTCAATCTGTTCTTTTAGGTGGACACTACCCGCATGGCAGGCAGCTCGAGCCTTTTTACATTTTAATTAGCCAGATACTTTTGGGTTATAGGAATATTAGCTGGTCCCAATGTACACATACCCAAAACAGGAACTGTGCTCCAAGAACAATGGCAGACTACACACACTAGATGATCTACTGCAGTTAGTAAATCACCACCGATCAGTGAATATTTATTGACTGATGGTTGCTTAAAATCTTCTAATGTAAATGGACCTTTATAGCTGGCACTTTTGAAAATTATCATTTTAGTGAAAAAACGAATTGCCCTGGTGTGTTGCCTACTTCTAGTAACTTCATTTTACTCATTGTGATTATTTACCTAGAGCCTCACTTATGGGCAATTTAGTGTCAATGCTGATGAATGAAGATGGGGGGATGGGAGTTCTGTCAATAGCGATATGGCAGGAATGGGGAGCTGCTTTTTATGCACTGCCACAAGGTGTTGAACTTCTTTAAAGCTCAGGCTTTTTTTGACAACTAGCTTCTATGTTTATTCTGTTGTGGGAACAAAATGTTAAAAAAAAGCTTTAAAAGAAGAAAATATAAAACTCAGTGATGCAAGGAATGATTGCATGCTTTTACAAATACAGCCTCAGACTAAACAGAAAATATAGCCGGTGTTCAGACAACTCCAATGGGATTAAAATGAGAAAATGTCTGCACTTTACCACATTAGGATTCATCATACTTCCGTAAAAATGTTAACAGTCTAACTGTATTAATAACAACCTGCAATGCTTATATTTATTACACACTATATATGTAGTTATGACTTTTCCTGCATAAAGAATTCTATTATACTGTTAATATACAATGAGTTCCCAACAACTAATGGTCACTTTCTTCTACTTGACACCTTTGGAATACACTACAAAATAATGTAATATAATGTAGTTATCACTAAGATCTAATATACTGCTGCCTGTGTTATATTCAATATGTGTGTAAGTCATATGACAGGTGCTGATCTACTGTACTTGGGAGCGGCCACTACACAGTGTGGTGTTCTATACCCGTAACCCTACACTATTTACATCTAACCGCTGCTGGAGATGGTAACAGTTTATCGGTGGGGGTGTCGAGTGTCAGGTTACCACAGATCTGATACTGATGACCTATCCAGAGGAATGGTCATACACAGGAGAGATCACCAATATTAATTTCCAAGTGATCAATATCATGGTAGTGGAAACATAACATTAGAAAAACACATCTAGGATTAGAAAAATATAGCTGTTTTCTTATAGAAACAATGTATGTTCTCTTGATCACATCATACAGCGCGTTTCGAAGTCGGGTTGACTGCTTCATCAGTTTTAGTCTATACATATAGGACTATATCAGATGGAGTCAACCCAACTTCAAAACATGCTGTATGATGTGATCCAGAGAACATACACCCCTGTGTTCACTCTGTGGCAGCACCCGCAAATCACTACTATGTTTCCTCCCACCTGCAGAACGGTCAGCGGTCGGAGCAGCACGTCAGTCTCACAAGTACGGAGTTGTGCCGGGTCACAACCTAGGCAGGTGAGCCGGGTCATAACCTAGGCAGGTGAGCATATACAATCCCTTGCTTGCTGTGTCTTATATTGGGATAACAAACTTGGAGCGCCTTTTCTCTTATTCTTTTCACTGCAAGAAAGGTGTAAGGACACTTTTCTGGATTAGTACGGAAACCCCATAGTTATAAGAGGAAACATGTAATAATATTCTGCAGTGAGCAGTTAAGCTTTAGGACGTTTTAATCATTTTGCATCACCTGTCTTCCAGGGATCTGACACAGGTGGACCAGAGGCCGAAGGCATGACGATAACCAGACCCTGGAGCCTGTCGATGCCAGCGCCATTTTCAGCTTAATATGCATCCTCAAACGCATATTCAGCTGAAATGCAGCCGCTGGCAATCTGCACCACAACTGGGAAACATGCTGCTAGCCAATCAGAGGCGACAAATGACATCGCTGCCATTCGCTGTCCCGCTCCCCTGCATGTCTATGAAGCAGAAAAAGGACACAAAGTGCCGTTGAAGTGAGGACAGGTGAGAATAATTGTTTAATATTTAGTTTATTTATGTGTATGTGAAGAGCAGATGGGGGCCATTATTACAGGATAGGGGCCAAAACAAAGGACATTTTAGTCACCCGCCAGGGCAGTGGGGTACTCGGTACCGGGTTCTATCGCAGTTAAAGGGGTGGTCACGGTGGCAGCAACCCGGTCCGTGGCCCTGGGCACTCAACTAAAAGGGGAAAGGTCTTTAAAGGGTTTAATAAAGTTTGTATTTGTGACACCACCTGTGTTCTCCATCAGAGGGGACCGACGCTGCTTAAAGGGGTCCTCTGAGGTGATGTTTCTGCAGCATAGATGGTAATGCTTCCCACAGGTGAAGCAGAGTCCCAAGGGCTCCCAGTGTAGTGGGCAAGGATTGTGGGTTGGCGGTAAATAAACGGAGGACACAGCGTTGCAGACTTTACCTGGTTTACTGTTGTTGTAGTCAGCCTCAGTCCAGGGTACCAGCAACAGGTGTAGATGGAGTCCAGGCAGCCTGAAGACAGGTGGAAACCCCTTTGACAGGTCAGTTTGGGAGCCTTCAACTTCGCGCTGACTATTAGTCCCTTGCTGCCTGTAGTGACAAGGTCCTCGTGCCCTCCCTGAGAGGAAGGCAGCACCACTGTTGTACCCGAACTCCTGGAGTGCCACACATTATTACAGCATGAGGCCAGGATGGGGGACATTTTTACTTGATAGAGGCCAGGACAGAGAATATTATTGCAGTACAGAGGCCAGGATGGGGAGACATTATTACAGGATAATTTTATTGATTGGGGGATATTAATAATTATGGCATGGCAGCTTGAGGCTAAGTAAATGCCTTTGGAACAGCCAGCTCTGATTGCCTCTAAGGCTTTGCAATAAGTAGGATCTAACAGGCAAAGTTTCAGTGTAAAAACTGACAGATCTAAAATCCTGCAGTAGAGAAATGTTGCAGAATATTAGATCAGAAATCAGGAAATTAAAAGTTCAAGTCTCATATAACAGCTAAGTATAGGAATAAAAAATAAGTAAGAATTAAAACAAAAATTCAACATAAAGTATGAAAAATAAAGAAAAATATTTTGCCACTAAAAATGTTGTTTTATGTGTCATGATTCCCAATGGCAGGGACATGGGCAAAAACGGACTAGCTCTAGAAAGATGGAAACTCAGGTAACCGCGATGCTGAACCTAACACGCAAATAGAAGTAGCCAGGGGGTGTGCCTACGTTGATCTCTAGACACCTCGCGCCAGCCGGAGAGCTAACTACCCCTAGAAGAGGAATACACAGACCTGGCTTGCCTCCAGGGAAACCCCAAAAGTTATAGTAGCCCCCCACATGTAATAACGGTTAGGTAAGAGGAAAACACAAACGCAGTATGAATATAGTTTCAGCAAAGTGAGGCCCTCTGACTAGATAGATGAAAATACAAAGAGGACTTCGCGGTTACCTCAAAACCCTAAGCAGCCATCCTGAAACTACCTTAACTCCGTTATCAACTCATGACACCGGAGTAGTAATTTCAGCTCACTAGAGCTTCCAGCAGCACAAGAATTATAAATGCATGCTGGACAAAACAAACACAAAAAAAGCCAAAGATTCAACTTAGCTGAATTGCAGACTTGGAGCAGGTAGCAAGCAACAGAGATGCTCTGGTAACATTGATTGCCGGCACTAGAGTGACTGAGAAGCCAGACTAAATAGGAAACTCCCAATTTCCTGATGAAAACAGGTGCACTGGAAACACAAGACCAAAGTCAACCAGTACCACCAGTAGCCACCAGAGGGAGCCCAAAAACAGAATTCACAACAGTACCCCCCCCCTTAAGGAGGGGGCACCGAACCCTCATGAGAACCACCAGGGCGATCTGGATGCGCCCTATGAAAGGCGCGAACCAAATCAGAGGCATGAACATCAGAGGCAGTCACCCAAGAATTATCCTCCTGACCGTATCCCTTCCATTTAACCAGATATTGAAGTCTCCGTCTGGAAATACGAGAGTCCAAAATCTTCTCCACAACATACTCCAATTCACCCTCCACCAGCACAGGAGCAGGAGGCTCAACAGAAGGAACAACCGGTACCTCGTACCTCCGCAACAACGACCTATGGAAGACATTATGAATGGTGAAAGATGCTGGAAGGTCCAAACGAAAAGATACAGGATTAAGAATCTCCAAAATCTTATAAGGACCTATGAACCGAGGTTTGAACTTAGGAGAAGAGACCTTCATAGGCACAAAGCGAGAAGACAACCACACCAAGTCTCCAACACGGAGATGATGACCCACACGACGATGACGATTAGCAAACTGCTGAGTCTTCTCCTGAGACAACTTCAAATTGTCCACCTCATGACTCCAAATCCGGTGCAGTCTATCCACCACAGAATCCACTCCAGGACAATCCGAAGACTCCACCTGACCAGACGAAAAACGAGGGTGAAACCCTGAATTGCAAAAGAAAGGAGAAACCAGAGTAGCAGAACTGGCCCGATTATTGAGGGCAAACTCTGCCAACGGCAAAAAGGCGACCCAATCATCCTGATCAGCAGACACAAAACACCTCAAATACGTCTCCAAGGTCTGATTAGTTCGCTCCGTCTGGCCATTAGTCTGAGGATGGAACGCAGATGAAAAAGACAAATCAATGCCCATCCTGGCACAGAACGCTCGCCAGAACCTAGACACAAATTGAGATCCTCTGTCAGACACGATGTTTTCCGGGATACCATGCAAGCGAACCACATTCTGAAAAAATAAAGGAACCAACTCCGATGAAGAAGGCAATTTGGGCAAGGGTACCAAATGAACCATCTTAGAAAAACGGTCACACACCACCCAAATGACAGACATTTTCTGAGAAACCGGGAGATCCGAGATAAAATCCATAGAGATGTGCGTCCACGGCCTCTTCGGAATAGGCAAGGACAACAACAATCCACTAGCCCGAGAACAGCAAGGCTTGGCCCGAGCACAAACATCACAAGACTGTACAAAGGTACGCACATCCCGAGACAGGGAAGGCCACCAGAAGGACCTGGCCACCAAATCTCTGGTACCAAAAATTCCAGGGTGGCCCGCCAACACAGAAGAATGAACCTCTGAGATGACTCTACTGGTCCACTCATCTGGAACAAACAATCTCCCAGACGGACAACGATCAGGCTTATCAGTCTGAAACTCCTGCAAAGCACGTCGCAAGTCTGGGGAGACAGCAGACAAAATCACTCCATCCTTAAGGATACCCGTAGGCTCAGAATCACCAGAGGAGTCAGGCTCAAAACTCCTAGAAAGAGCATCTGCCTTCACATTTTTCGAGCCCGGCAAGTATGAAACCACAAAATTAAACCGAGAGAAAAACAATGACCAGCGCGCCTGTCTAGGATTCAGACGCCTGGCGGACTCAAGGTAAATCAGATTCTTGTGATCAGTCAAGACCACCACCTGATGTCTAGCACCCTCAAGCCAATGACGCCACTCCTCAAATGCCCACTTCATAGCCAAGAGCTCCCGATTGCCGACATCATAATTTCGCTCGGCGGGCGAAAACTTTAGAGAGAAGAATGCACATGGTCTCATCACTGAGCAATCGGGACTTTTCTGCCACAAAACCGCCCCCGCTCCAATCTCGGAAGCATCAACCTCAACCTGAAAAGGGAGCGAAACATCAGGCT
Source organism: Ranitomeya variabilis (assembly GCF_051348905.1). Classification (NCBI taxonomy): domain Eukaryota; kingdom Metazoa; phylum Chordata; class Amphibia; order Anura; family Dendrobatidae; genus Ranitomeya; species Ranitomeya variabilis. Next base: position 288,122,586 of record NC_135237.1, read on the forward strand.
GGCGCAACACAGGGGCAGAGGAAAAGCGGCGCTTAAGCTCCCGAAAGGCCTCCACAGCCGCAGAGGACCAATTGGCAACATCAGCACCCTTCTTAGTCAAATCAGTCAGAGGTTTAGCAACACTTGAAAACCCAGTTATAAATCGACGATAGAAATTAGCAAAGCCCAAGAACTTCTGAAGACTCTTCAGGGAAGTAGGCTGCGTCCAATCACAAATAGCCCGAACCTTGACAGGATCCATCTCAACAGAAGAAGGGGAAAAAATATACCCCAAAAAGGAAATCTTCTGAACCCCAAAGATACACTTTGAGCCCTTTACAAACAGAGAATTGGACCGCAAAACCTGAAAAACCTTCCTAACCTGTTGAACATGCGACTCCCAGTCATCCGAAAAAATCAAAATATCATCCAAATACACAATCATAAATTTATCCAGGTATTTACGGAAAATATCGTGCATAAAGGACTGAAAGACTGAAGGAGCATTAGAAAGACCAAAAGGCATTACCAAATACTCAAAATGGCCCTCGGGCGTATTAAATGCAGTTTTCCACTCATCTCCCTGCTTAATCCGCACCAAATTATACGCACCCCGAAGATCAACCTAAGAGAACCACTTTGCCCCTTTAATACGAGCAAATAAATCAGTCAATAGTGGCAAAGGATACTGGTATTTGACTGTAATCTTATTCAACAGGCGATAATCAATACAGGGCCTCAGGGAGCCATCTTTTTTACCCACGAAAAAAAAAACCTGCTCCTAAAGGGGATGAGGATGGACGGATATGTCCCTTTTCCAAGGACTCCTTAATATACTCTCGCACGCATAGCAGCATGCTCAGGCACAGACAGATTGAACAAACGACCCTTGGGAAACTTGCTGCCCGGAATCAAGTCTATAGCACAATCGCAATCCCGGTGAGGGGGGAGAGAACTAAGTTTAGGCTCCTCAAAAACATCACAATAATCAGACAAAAATGCCGGAATTTCAGAGGGAGTAGATGAAGCAATGGAAACCAAAGGTACTTCCCCATGAGCCCCCTGACATCCCCAACTTAACACAGACATTGTTTTCCAGTCAAGGACTGGATTATGAGTTTGCAACCATGGCAATCCAAGCACTAAGACATCATGCAAGTTATGCAACACAAGGAAGCGAATCACCTCCCGATGGTCCGGAGTCATACACATAGTCACTTGTGTCCAGAATTGTGGTTTATTCCTAGCCAAAGGTGTGGAGTCGATACCCTTCAGAGGGATAGGAACTTCCAAAGGCTCTAGGCTAAACCCACAACGTCTGGCAAAGGACCAATCCATAAGACTCAAGGAAGCGCCAGAATCCACATAGGCATCCACAGAAATAGTTGATAATGAACAGATCAAAGTTACAGACAAAATAAACTTAGACTGTAAGGTGCCAATTGCAAAAGACTTATCAACCTTTTTTGTGCGTTTAGAGCATGCTGATATAACATGAGCAGAATCACCACAGTAGAAGCACAACCCATTTTTACGCCTATAATTCTGCCGTTCACTTCTGGACAGAATTCTATCACATTGCATAATCTCTGGTGCTTGCTCAGAAGACACCGCCAAATGGTGCACAGGTTTGCGCTCCCGTAAACGCCGATCAATCTGAATAGCCATAGTCATGGATTCATTCAGACCTGTGGGCGTAGGAAACCCCACCATGACATCTTTAACGGCGTCAGAGAGACCTTCTCTGAAATTCGCCGCCAGGGCGCACTCATTCCACTGAGTAAGCACAGACCATTTTCGAAATTTTTGACAATATATTTCAGCTTCATCATGCCCTTCAGAGAGGGCTATCAAGGCCTTTTCAGCCTGAATCTCCAAATTAGGTTCCTCATAGAGCAACCCCAGTGCCAGAAAAAACGCATCCACATTAAGCAGCGCAGGATCCCCTGGTGCCAATGCAAATGCCCAATTCTGGGGGTCACCCCGCAACAAGGAAATAACAATTTTAACCTGCTGAGCGGGGTCTCCAGCGGAGCGAGATCTCAGAGAAAGATACAATTTACAATTGTGCTTAAAATTCAAAAAGCGAGATCTATCTCCAGAAAAGAACTCAGGTATAGAGATCTTGGGTTCAGACATAGGAGCATGTATAACATAGTCTTGGATATTTTGAACCTTAGAGACAAGAGTATTAAGATTTGAAGCCAAACCCTGGATATCCATTTCTCAACAGCAGAGGTCTGAGCCATTCAGGGGTTAAGAGGAGAGGAAAAAAAAAAAACAGCAGATTGCAATTATGGCTAGACAGAACCTCTGAGTAAAAAAAAAAAAAAAGTGTCAGAAACTTCTTCTTTTTTTTTTTTTTTCCTTCTTTAGCCAATACCTTTAATACATTACGGCCGGCAATACCGTCATGATTCCCAATGGCAGGGACATGGGCAAAAACGGACTAGCTCTAGGAAGATGGAAACTCAGGTAACCGCGATGCTGAACCTAACACGCAAATAGAAGTAGCCAGGGGGTGTGCCTACGTTGATCTCTAGACACCTCGCGCCAGCCGGAGAGCTAACTACCCCTAGAAGAGGAATACACAGACCTGGCTTGCCTCCAGGGAAACCCCAAAAGTTATAGTAGCCCCCCACATGTAATAACGGTTAGGTAAGAGGAAAACACAAACGCAGTATGAATATAGTTTCAGCAAAGTGAGGCCCTCTGACTAGATAGATGAAAATACAAAGAGGACTTCGCGGTTACCTCAAAACCCTAAGCAGCCATCCTGAAACTACCTTAACTCCGTTATCAACTCATGACACCGGAGTAGTAATTTCAGCTCACTAGAGCTTCCAGCAGCACAAGAAATATAAATGCATGCTGGACAAAACAAACACAAAAAAAGCCAAAGATTCAACTTAGCTGAATTACAGACTTGGAGCAGGTAGCAAGCAACAGAGATGCTCTGGTAACATTGATTGCCGGCACTAGAGTGACTGAGAAGCCAGACTAAATAGGAAACTCCCAATTTCCTGATGAAAACAGGTGCACTGGAAACACAAGACCAAAGTCAACCAGTACCACCAGTAGCCACCAGAGGGAGCCCAAAAACAGAATTCACAACATTTATGTAAAGACAAAAGTAAACAAAAAAGTATAAAGTATAAAAAGTATATAAAAGTATATAAAGTGCCAAAGTAAAGCACGCTCTATTCCAATTAAGAAGCTGCTTTGCCTGACAGAAGGAGAGACAATGGCTTTTTTTGTCTAATCTCTGTATCACAAGTAACCCGTTTGTAACTCACAATACAGAAAAAATATAAAGTTTTTATATAACAATTTTTATATAAAACTTTGACATGAAATGTCTCTTATAACTGTGAAGCCATGAGCATCAGCTTCTAAACCACATAACCAAACTGTCGCCAACATGTTTTACATGGCAGTGTGCTCATAAATAACATTCTTCAGTAATTTATAGCTGTAGACTTTGTGAATCTTTTAACAGTAGACGATGTTAGACTTCAGGCATACGGTTCACAAGGTTTGAGAACAGACGAACTTCATGACACTTTAAGTTAGCATGGCCATTCAGTCTTTGTAAGCAATTTGTCTGACATTTTGCTCCTTATATCTGGCAGCCATTTTTACATGGATATAACTGTACCTGGTCTATTTTTTGTCAATCAACTTCCTGTATATATTTTTAAAACCATCTGGGGGCTACAAGTAAGCTATTTTTTAATTTATATTTTATATTTTACTATTCGAAAGGGAACAGGAGGTAACACTGCGATTTGCATATTTACAGTTTTGTACTTACGGTAATAGAATCTCAGCTGGAACTGACAAGCCGAGCCAAAATCCTAAGGGCTCTTTTGCACGTCCGTGTCTCCGTATGTGTGGTGACTATTTTCACACGTACCGAAGACACTGACACGTAGACACATTGAAATATATGCTGCTGTGCACATGCCTGTGTATTTCCACGGACCGTGTGTACGTTGACATGTCCATTTTTTACCAGTGGCACGGGCCGCAAAACGTCCCGCATAAGTGCACACGAATGACACACTAGAATGTCATCTATGTGACACGTCTCGGTGCCTGAGAAACAGTGCTACAGTAAGCGCTATTCCCTGGCGCCAGGTGCTGAAGATGACTCTCATCATTCTCCCCTGCGCTGCCGGCAATCAACGTGAACAGAGGAGAATAATGAGCGTTATATTCAAGTGAGAACAGCCTATACCTGCTGCCACTAATAACAGTGACAGTAGGAGCAGCTGATGGGAGTATTCATCACCCGCTGCCTGCGGTATAAAAAAATGAATTAATGAAAAAACCTGCATGGGTTCCACTGTATTTTCTATAACCAGCCAGGCAAAACACACCACTGGGGGCTGCAACCCTCAGCTGTCAGTTTCAGCAAGGCTGGTTATCAAAAATAGAGGAGTCCCTATGCTGTTTTTTTAAATTATATAAATAATTTTTAAAAATGGCGTGGGGTCCCCCCATTTTTGACAACCAGCCTTGCTAAAGCCGATAGCTGGGGACTGGTATTCTCAGGCTGGTAAGGGGCCATTGATATAGGCCCCTTCAGTCTAAAAATAGCAGCCCGCAACTGCCCAGAAAAGATGCATCTATTATATGCACCAATTCTGGTGCTTTGACAGGCTCTTCCCACTTTCTCTGTAGCGGTGGCAAGTGGGGATCATATTTGTGGGGTTGATGGCACCTTTGTATAGTCAGGTGACTTTCACTTTTCCCATCTTTTCCATCTGGCCCAGGTCGATATCACAACTTCTCCAGGACTGAGATTATAACAAATTTACATTTGTCCCACATTTCCAGCATCATCCCCATCTACTGGATTCCCAACCTGCACAAACTGCTCAACCTGTTGTCACCCCAATACTAAGCAGCTGCTGCTGTATGTGTCCTACTACTGATCACTGATCCTCTTAGTACCCCACATAATAATGCCCGCCACTGTGCATCTTACAAAATAAAATGCCTCCTCTGTGCCCTTAAGATGGTTAAATTGTGGTGTCCTAGAAAAGATAAATGCCCTAGAAAACAGCGCCCACATTTTGCCCCTAGAAAGTACTGTACTAATGCCTCAGTGTTCCCATTTGACAGTCACAATACCCTGAGTGCCCCTATAACAATTATGCTTAAGTGCACACTTAACATTTAATAATGTTCCCTGAGTTACCCCATATATAGTTCCTCTCAACACAGCATGATGCCCTTCACAGCTGTCACATACACAGCATGATGGGCTTCACAGCTGTCACATACACAGCATGATGGGCCTCACAGTAGCCCCCTCCCACTGTAAAACAGCCCCTAGTAGCCTCCCCACTGTATGACAGTCCTCAGTAGCTACCTCCCACACTGTATGACAGTCCCCAGTAGCCCCATTATATGATGGCCCACAGTAGCCCCCCACACTGTATGAGGGCCCCCAGTAACCCCATACATTTATGGCCCAAAGTAGTCTCCCCACACTGTAAGATGGTTCCAGTAGTCTCCACACTGTATGATAGCCCCCAGTAGTTCCCCCACTGTGTATTGGCCTCCATTAGTCCCCCCACACTTTATGATTACCTCAATAGTCACCCCAATCTGTATGATGATCCCAGTAGCCCTCACACACTGTCATGGCCCACAGTATCCCTCCACACTGTATGATGGCCCCTAATAGTACCAGCACACTGTATGGATGGCCTCAAGTAGCACCTCCTCACTGTATGATGGCCCCCAGTATTCCCCCTCACTATATGATGGCCCCCAGTATTCCCAAGACACTGTAGGATGGCCGCAGTAGTCCTACAATACTGTAGGTATGGTTCAAGTAGTCCCCCCACACTGTATGGATGGCCCACATTAGCTCAGTAGTCCCCCTACACTGTATTACTCACAGTGGAGCACTGAGTTCATTCAGTATCTACCCAAGAATGGTAACAATAAAAACATCAGCTCGTCGCGCAAAAAATAAGCCCTCATCCAGCCCCAGAACCTGAAAAATAGCAATGCTACGGGTCTTGGAAAATTGCGTCATTTTTTTTTGCAAACTTTAATTTTTTTTTCATTATTTAAATAAAAAAGAATCATAATGGCAGGTTAGTTTTAGCATTTAGTGAACATGTAAAAAAACCAGTATTGAAGTGCACTTTTTTTGCAATTTCACCGCACGTTGAATTTTTTGCCCATTTTACAGTACGTGAAAAATCAATGGTGTCGTTCAAAAGTGCAGCAAGTCCAGAAAGGCCGTACTGGGGGGCCCACGACACTTAAGGGGAGGCCGCCATGACGGGGTTACGTGGGACCTGGGGAACTGGAGCAGTTTTGATAGGGGTACAGAGGTAAGGGTTAATCAGAATACGAGGAGGTGGCTTAATGGCATTTTTTGAATGTAGTGGGCGGAACTGGGGGTCTGCGGGGAGGGGGTACATAAAAGGGGGCACGCTCCTCACGCAGGCATCCATTTTAGGTACCTGCGTGACAAGTGAGGAATCTCTGTCACACTTACCAGCATGGAAGTTGAAGCGATCCTCCAGCGTCTCCGGGCGGCAGCCAGCTCCCAGGGGACAGATTGGCTAAATGCTTCTGTTAACAGCCTTCTCCAGGGGACATCGGATGCTCCATCGCAGGCACAGCAGGACGGGCGCCGGCCGCGGAGGTCTAAGCCTCCGGCGCGCCTAAGCCCTGACGTGATCCCCAGGGCCCGGCGCCGAAATAGGAGCCCCTCCAGGGACCCTCCGGTAAGCAGCGCTGTCCCCTCCACCTCACAGCGCAGCGCCGGGAGGAATCCTCCAGTGCGGCGGGGCCTACAACGGGGGGTGGATCCTTCCTCCCCTCCTTCTGTGTCCAGGCGGCGAGGGGCGACAGGAGCAGGAGCCGAAACTGCGGCCGCCAGCATGTCCGCTGGCGCCGCTCAGCGTGGGAGGCAGAGACAGCCGAGGAGACGGGGGTCAGGTGCGGTGGCCCCTCAGCGTCGGGGACAATGCGGGCGGCAGTCGGCTGGCCCTGGCATCAGCGTGCGGCCCTCTGCAGCGCACAGCTCCGGAGTTTTCAGCGCAGCTGCGCCCTCTGCTGGTGGTGGCCAGGATGTGATTGGATCAGCGCCCTCTGCTGGTGATGGCCGGGATTTTCCTGGATCAGCGCCCTCTGCTGGTGATGGCCGGGATTTTCCTGGATCAGCGCCCTCTGCTGGTGATGGCCTGGATTTTCCGGTTTCAGGCAGACGACATTCCGTCGCTTCGGGAGGCAGTGCAAGGGACGTATCCGTGGCAAGGAGCCACACATCTTCCAGCAGGCGGCAGGATGCTGGCTCAGCCTATTCCCCATCTGCAGTGCCAGGGCAGTCGACGGCATCATCGGGTCGCCAGTACACGGATACGGCCGACAGGAGCTCGGCGGTCAACATCGCAGATCAAGCCGGACTGGATCCAGGACACCTTCGGCTGGGAGCTGGATCTTCGGCTGCTGGGCTCACAGCACCCAGGCAGCTAGGTGAGAATGTTTTCCCTATGGTTAATATGCCAGGCCTAGTTTTCCCTAAAGCTAGGAATACTGATATTACTTCGGGAGTTGCTAGTGGGGGTATGGGTTTAATCCTTAGAGGTTTAGGGGAGCTAGCGGGCTTGTGGGGGTCCGGGCTTAGCAGAGGGTCTTTGCCGTCAGTGGCTTGGTTAGGTAATACGGGATCGTTTGAGGGGTCCAGAGAGTTGACCGAGATTACGGGTACGTCTAGCAGCGCGGGTCCTGCGTCAAATACTGGGGGCTCATCAAGGGAGAATAGCGGAGCAGCACCGGCATTATCCGCAGGGCCCGGGTCAGTATTTGATGGGTCAGGTGAAGGAGCTTTGCAGGATAAGGAAAAGGAGGACGTCCCGCGACTGGATGATGCGGCTAAGGGGGAGGTCTATGTCTGCTTTGAGGGCCCGTTAGGGGCACACTTAAAACAAGAAGTTAGGGAAAAAATCTGGAAAGGGGAGTACATAGAAATATTTTCTCTTTTACCCCTAGAGAGATTTAACTTGGATAGACTTAGAAGGGAGGACTCTAAAAAAGAAGATGAGGAGAAACGGAGATATAGGCTGATTCCCAGATCATTTTCAAATTGGCTGCAAGCTTTCGCTATTATGGCTAGCGTAATTGGGGAGAAGGCCCCGGAAAATTGCTCGGCGTTATTCTGTTACTTAGATGCCATAGGGGAGGCTTACAGGACCTATGGGGGACAGGGATGGCTATGCTATGACGAACAGTTTCGTCAGCGGAAAGCTTTTAGGCCAAATATTAGGTGGGATCACAAGGACATAGCGTTGTGGATGAGAGTTATGGTCCCGTCCCGTTTAGGTCAGACCAGCCAGCCTTTTCACGGGGGCGCCGGGAGTTCGGGACAGTCAGGACACTCGGCGGCTTTGCAGAAGGGACTGTGTTTCGCCTTCAATGATGGGGTATGCAGATTCGGGAGTAAGTGTAAATTTAGGCACGAGTGTTCATCGTGCGGGGGGGTGCATAGTGCCTCAAAATGTTTCAGAGGTAACAGGCAAAAAGCTGGAGATTCAGCTGAAAAAAGGGGTGACTACGGTGCAGTGGGTCGTGATGGAGGCCTTTCTAAGTAGATACCCTGATAGGTCAGCTGCAGTTTTATTGCGCGATGGTTTTAAGGAGGGTTTCAAAATTCCTTATGTTGAGCAGGACGTTAGTTCAAAAAGAAAAAATTTGAAATCGGCGTTACAATTCCCGGAGGTCGTGTCGGATGAGTTGAATAAGGAAGTTGCTCTGGGTAGAATGGCATGCCCGTTTGTCGCCCCCCCGATTGCAAACCTGAGGGTGTCACCTCTTGGCGTGGTCCCTAAGAAAGAACCTAATAAATTTAGGTTAATCCATCACCTGTCGTTTCCGAAGGGATCTTCGGTTAATGATGGTATTGATCCCAAGTTGAGTTTGGTGTCGTACTTATCATTCGATTCAGCGATGGAGTGGGTTCAAATATGTGGAAAGGGGGCTAAGTTGGCAAAGACCGACATCGAAGCGGCCTTTCGTTTGTTGCCAGTTCATCCCGACAGTTTGCATTTATTGGGTTGTTTTTGGGATGGTGACTTCTTTGTTGATCGGTGCCTTCCCATGGGTTGCTCAATTTCTTGCGCTTACTTTGAGGCCTTCAGCACGTTCCTAGAATGGGTGGTGAAAGATGTGTCTGGGATTCGCTCACGTTCGCACTATCTAGATGACTTTTTGTTTATAGGGCCAACGGATTCCGCAGATTGCTCGATTTTGTTGCACACAATGGAGAGTGTGGCGAAAAACTTCGGGGTGCCTTTAGCGGAGGATAAAACAGTTGGCCCGGTAACAGTGTTGAGTTTCCTAGGCATTGAAATCGACACGGTAGCAATGGAGTGTCGGCTACCTGCAGATAAGCTTACCGCGTTGCGTCAGGATGTGGTTAATGCGATTGGTTTGAAGAAGATGAATTTGCGCGGTTTGCAATCACTGTTAGGGAAGCTGAACTTTGCCTGTAGGATCATGCCGATGGGTCAAGCGTTCTGCCGCCGCCTATCCCTGGCAACAGTTGGGGTAAAGTCCCCTTTGCATTTTATCAGATTAAGGAAAGAACAACGGGACGATTTGAAGGTGTGGGCGGCTTTTCTTGACGAGTACAATGGCCAATCTCTGTGGATTCAACCGGTTGCAGATGCCGCTTCCTTGGGCATTTTGGTTCATGTCGTCGAAAAGAACGGCTTTGGTCTTTTCTTTCGTGGTAGCTGGTCAGCAGCGGCTTGGCCAGAAGAGTGGAAGGAGGAAGGGTGGACAAACAACCGGATGCTGCTGCATTTGTTTCTTAGGGTAGTTGCGTTGGCCCTGTGGGGCGATAAATTGAGGAACTTGAAGATTTCTTTTCATTGTGAGCATGTAGGAACGGTGACGGCGGTAAACTCGTTGTCAACAGATACGCCTGCAGTAGTGAAGGTCTTGCAGCACTTGGTTTTCTTGGGTCTTAAGTTTAATTTATGGATTATATCTGAAGTAGGCTTGTCAGCGCCTGATCCAATAGTTGTTGCTCTTTCTCAATTTCAGTGGCAGCTTTTCCGGGATTTGGCACCCCAGGCAGAGAGCGTGGGTCTGGATTGTCCGGTGGAATTGTGGAACCTGCCGCGAGGGCCGTAACGGAGGTATTTACCAAATCGCTCACGGATTCATCTTGGTCTCATTATAATCAGGCTTGTAGCCTGTGGGAATCCTGGATGTCAAGTTTGGATCAGGATATAGAGGAGGAGGATGGTTTGTTGTTATTCCTCGGTCATCATTGGGAGGCAGGTTGGTCGGTTACACGTTTGAATAAGTTTTTGGCGGGACTAGCCTTCAACCTTAAATGCAGGGGGTGTAAGGATATAACGAAATCCTTTTTGGTTCGGCAAGTTGTTCGGGGTTGGAAGAAAGGCTGGAAGGCCTCGGACGGTCGGCGACCCGTGTCTTATGAGGTGCTTTCAGCCATTGGTCGGAAGTTGCAGGAGGTGTGTTTTTCCGAATGGGAAGTGGTTTTGTTCCGGGCAGCCTTTTCTTTGGCCTTCTTCGGGGCATTTCGGTTAGGTGAGTTGGTTAGCCCGTCCACTAGTAAAAAAGGTACTTTGTTAAGAGAAAATGTTGATGTTGAAGGGAACAAGGTGGTGATGTTTGTTAAGGGTTCAAAAACGGACGTGTATGGGAAGGGGTGCAAAGTGGTGCTGTTTAATGTTGAAGGATCCCCGGTGTGCCCGGTGACATCCGTGAAGAAGTACTTGGCAAAAGGCGGTGTGTTAGACGAGCCATTTTTGGTGCACGAAAATGGGTCTTTCTTGTCCCGTTTTCAGTTTATTTCGGTATTTAGGAAATGTTTGGAGGCAGCGGGCTTATCTGCAACACAATACAGCGGTCACTCCTTCAGGATCGGGGCAGCGACTGAAGCCGCTAGGTTGGGCCTTGGTGAGGATGTGGTTCGGAGAATTGGGAGGTGGGAATCTTCAAGATTCCGGTCGTATGTTCGCCCAAGCCTTTTGTGAATTACGGGTTGTGGTAAGTTAATTGTTTGTTGACTTTCTTTGTTGCAGGGGCTGATCCGGTGCTCGTTTGGATCATGGGGCACTCGTATGTTGTGTGGGCTGCGTTGCGTGCTGCGGTTCGCCCGGACGGTCGCCAATTGGGTCTTTCTCGAGGCACAGTGACATTACGATGGATCGGTAAAAGGGGGATGGTGTGGAAGGAATGATTACCGGAATTCCATCGTTTCGTTAGACTGGATAGAGTGCCGGAGGTTATGGTGATTCATCTAGGGGGGAATGATTTGGCTAAACGGTCTTGTAGGGAGCTGATTAAGGATATTAAATTTGATATCCTGAGGTTCTGGGTCATGTTTCCAAAAGTGTTGTTGGTGTGGTCTGACATCATTCCGCGTAAAAGTTGGCGAGGTGCTAGATCCCTTGAAGGGGTGAATAGGGCCCGGATCAAAATAAACAGGGCTATATCTCGGTTCATGGTGAGGAATGGTGCGTTGGCTGTGAGACATGTGGACTTGGAATCGGGTCAAGGAGCTTACTGGAGAGCCGATAGCGTGCACCTGAACGCGGTGGGAAATGACATGTGGTGTTTGGCTATCCGCAGTGTCATTGAATTAAGCCTGAAGGTGTGGAGGGACATGAATGGCTAATGTGTCAGGCCATTCGTGTTTTTGGCGGGGGTGGAGGTCCTCGAGGTCAGTGGAAATGGTAAATGGTGGTTCAATGGGGGGGGGGTCTTGAGAGGTCCTGGACCCCCCATGAGAGAATTTAACAAGATTCGGTCCGGTTATCCCGCGTGATGTGGATTTATGGGCCCCTGGCATGGGGGTGGGTTCGGTGGACCAGGATTGGTTATCTATCCCTGAGCTGGTGCTTTACGGCTGGGGGTAAAACTTATCCTGGGCTGAACATTGTGAAATTTGGGATGCTGTTTTATAACTTTGGGGCCTCGAGGACCGCCCCTCCTATTCTGGGTTGTTATAAAAGTTCTGTTATATTTTATTTTAATAAAATGGCTGCTGTGGCCAATTAAATCCAACATATGTCTCAGTCTATTGATTTGCGTACGATCTAATTTTATTCTTTAGGCTGTTTTGGGGCCTATTTAAGGGGATTGGGGGAATTTTTTCCAGGTCACGGAACTCACGTATACCCTATATCAAGAAAGGCCGTACTGGGGGGCCCACGGCACTTAAGGGGAGGCCGCCATGACGGGGTTACATGGGACCTGGGGAGCTGGAGCAGTTTTGATAGGGGTACAGAGGTAAGGGTTAATCAGAATACGAGGAGGTGGCTTAATGGCATTTTTTGAATGTAGTGGGCGGAACTGGGGGTGTGCGGGGAGGGGGTACATAAAAGGGGGCACGCTCCTCACGCAGGCATCCATTTTAGGTACCTGCGTGACAAGTGAGGAATCTCCCACCCGCCCTCCCTTTTTTGGTTAGGGTAATGGGGGAGAAGTCGGCCCGCGAGGGTTTTTTGTGTACTCTTTTTAGAGGTGCCTAAGTGTATTTGTTTTGTTCTGTGAATGCTGTTAGGGTATTGTCACGGCAGTTTGGCGGGGGTGGAGGTCCTCGAGGTCGGTGGAAATGGTACATGGTGGTTCAATGGGGGGGGGATCTTGAGAGGTCCTGGACCCCCCATGAGAGAATTTAACAAGGCGCGGTCCGGTTATCCCGCGTGAGGTGGATTTATGGGCCCCTGGCATGGGGGTGGGTTCGGTGGACCAGGATTGGTTATCTATCCCTGAGCTGGTGCTTTACGGCTGGGGGTAAGACTTATCCTGGGCTGAACATTGTGGAATTTGGGATGCTGTTTTACAACTTTGGGGCCTCGAGGACCGCCCCTCCTATTCTGGGTTGTTATAAAAGTTCTGTTATATTTTATTTTAATAAAATGGCTGCTGTGGCCAATTAAATCCAACATATGTCTCAGTCTATTGATTTGCGTACGATCTAATTTTATTCTTTAGGCTGTTTTGGGGCCTATTTAAGGGGATTGGGGGAATTTTTTCCAGGTTACTGAACTCACGTATACCCTATGTCATGCAAAAAACAAGCCATCACACGGTCATATTGACCAAAAATAAAAAAGTTATAGCTCTGAGAAGAAAGGGACAAAAATTGAAAAAGCAAAAACACAAAACCCCAAGGTCGTGAAGGAGTTACACTGCATGAATGACAATATAGTCATTTTTTTACCCAAAAGAATGTGGTTTTGTGCAGCAGCTATATATTTAGCAATGGACTGCAAAGTCCTAAGCCCTGCCTAGAGACTGTATTCTGCTACTCTCCCTGCTCCTGCAACTGTCTCTATGCAAAATGCAGAAAGTTTTTGAGTATGAAGGTCCATTATCAGCACCAGTTTCAACATTTGAGGACTCCGTTTAGTTAAACTGTGCACACACAGGCTTGGATAATTGATCTCTTGTCCAATCAGAACTGTCCATGAGCCGTGCGACGGCGTCAGTGAGCCAAGTGTGATGGCACTTGTCCTTTAAAAACTTTTGATGAGGTAATACAGCCAGCCAATGACAGTAATGCCACTACCAAGATGGCTACTGCATTATAGTGACTGGCAGGCAAGCCTTGCATGCTTATTGGCTGAGTAACAAGCGGCAAGCATGGGGGGCGGGGATTTGAGCTTCAAATCCGAGCACCAGCCAATGCTTGTTGAGTGTCGAGCACATCCGAGCACCCAGATACTCGTGTGCATCCGAATATCACCGAACATGTTCGCTCATCCCTGACAATGATCATATACCACAGAAATTGTTAGTAGTGCATAAGAATGAGAGCTTGCTTCAATGGATATAAGTGATAGTCCATTGTATATATTCAAAGCCACAAGCAACTCACTTTCTCCAGTGAGAAACAATAAAAAAAACGGATTTAGATGCAAATAGCTTGAAAAAAAAACTTATTTTATTCCATCTTCATGTTAAAATGCAATATTGCAATTGTTTGAAACGTTGACCCATTTTGACCATACAACAGTCTTAGTCGTCACTAGGGTTGAGCGAAACGGGTCGGCAATTTTCAGAAGTCGCCGACTTTTGGCAAAGTCGGGTTTCATGAAACCCGACCTGACCCCTGTGTGGGGTCGGCCATGAAATCGGCGATCTTCTGAATCTGGAATCGGAATTCCGATACCGATTCCCGATATGTTTGAGATATCGGGAATTGGTATCGGAATTCAGATTTAAGTGTAAAATAAAGAATTAAAATAAAAAATATCGCTATACTTACCATCTGATGCGCCCTGGTACTAACCGGGAACCTTCCTTCCTTAGAATCAGCCTTCCAGGACCTTGCGGTGACGTCGCGGTGACGTCGCGGCTTGTGATTGGTCGCGCGGCCGCCCATGTGACCGCTCGCGCGACCAATCACAAGCCGCGACGTCACCGTGATGTCACCGAAGGTCCTGGAAGGGCTGATTCTTAGGAAGGAAGGCTGCCGGAACGAAGCCGAGGGTGAGTATATTCCTATTAGGTATATACTCACCCTCGAACACGCCCTGCTTCTTTCCGACAGCCTTCCTTCCTATGAATCAGCCCTTCCAGGACCTTCGGTGACGTCACGGTGACGTCGCGACTTGTGATTGGTCGCGCGAGCGGTCACATGGGCGGCCGCGCGACCAATCACAAGCCGCGACGTCACCGCGATGTCACCGCAAGGTTCTGGAAGGCTGATTCTAAGGAAGGAAGGTTCCTGGTTAGTACCAGGGCCCGTCAGAGGGTAAGTATAGCGATATTTTTTATTTTAATTCTTTATTTTACACTTAAATATGGATCCCAGGGCCTGAAGGAGAGTTTCCGCTCCTTCAGACCCTGGGAACCATTGGAAACCCAATGCACTGCATTGGGTTTCGAGTTTCGGCCGACCCCGACTTTTTTATAGGATCGGCCGATTTCACTCGACCCGACTTTTGAAAAAGTCGGGTTTCGTGAAACCCGACCCGATCCTATAAAAGTAAAGGTCGCTCAACCCTAGTCGTCACATGACTGAGTTACAAAGTCACTTTCCTTTAAAATAAAAAACCACATCCATTTAGAGGACTGATTTTTCTGGAGTCATTTTCAGTTGCCATGGCACAATGCCCACTAAACTGTTGTGAAATTGGATTTTGGGCTCCCCCGGTGGCCACTGGTGGAATTGAACTGGTGTGCATCATCCTCTCTGTTCACCTGTTTCCATCAGGATGTGGGAGTCGCTATTTAGCCTTGCTCCTCTGTCACTTCCATGCCGGTCAACATTGTAATCAGAAGCCTTTCTGTGCATGTTCCTGCTGCTAGACAACTCCCAGCTAAGTTGGACTTTTGTCCTTGTTTGTTTTTGCATTTTGTTCCAGTTCACAGCTGTAGTTTCGTTTCTGTGTCTGGAAAGCTCTTGTGATCTGAAATTGCCACTCTGATGTTATGAGTTAATACTAGAGTCTTAAAGTAATTTCAGGATGGAGTTTTGATAGGGTTTTCAGCTGACCATGAAAGTGCCCTTTCTGTCTTTCTGCTATCTAGTAAGCGGACCTCAATTTTGCTAAACCTATTTTCATACTACGTTTGTCATTTCATCTAAAATCACCGCCAATATTTGTGGGGGCCTCTGTCTGCCTTTCGGGGAAATTTCTCTAGAGGTGAGCCAGGACTATATTTTCCTCTGCCAGGATTAGTTAGTCCTCCGGCCGGCGCTGGGCGTCTAGGGATAAAACGCAGGCTACGCTACCCGGCTACTGTTAGTTGTGCGGCAGGTTTAGTTCATGGTCAGTTTAGTTTCCATCCTTCCAAGAGCTAGTTCTTATGTCTGCTGGGCTATGTTCTCTTGCCATTGAGAACCATAACAGTTTGACCGGCCATAAAGGGTTAAATTAATTGACAGAGAAAGGAGAGAAAAGAGAAGTCTGCTGAAGATTTTTTTTTTTTTTTTTTTTTCCTTCAGTTCTGAGTGTGCTAGTAATTGAATCTCTTGCAGGTCTGCCTATATTGCAGCCTTTCTCTCTCTCTCTCCTTCTAATCCTGGAATGGCTCTGTGTTCACCTGTTTAAAATGGATATTCAGAGTTTAGCTGCAGGTTTGAATAATCTCACCACGAAAGTTCAAAATTTACAAGATTTTGTTGTTCATGTTCCTATATCTGAACCTAGAATTCCTTTGCCTGAATTTTTCTCGGGGAATAGATCTTGCTTTCAAAATTTCAAAAATAATTGCAAGTTGTTTTTGTCCCTGAAATCTCGCTCTGCTGGAGATCCTGCTCAGCAGGTCAGGATTGTGATTTCCTTGCTCCGGGGCGACCCTCAGGATTGGGCTTTTGCATTGGCTCCAGGGGATCCTGCGTTGCTCAATGTGGATGCGTTTTTTCTGGCCTTGGGGTTGCTTTATGAGGAACCTCAGTTAGAACTTCAGGCGGAAAAGGCCTTGATGTCCCTATCTCAGGGGCAAGACGAAGCTGAAATATACTGCCAGAAATTCCGTAAATGGGCTGTGCTTACTCAGTGGAATGAGTGCGCCCTGGCGGCGAATTTCAGAGAGGGTCTCTCTGATGCCATTAAGGATGTTATGGTGGGGTTCCCTGTGCCTGCGGGTCTGAATGAGTCCATGACAATGGCTATCCAGATCGATAGGCATCTGCGGGAGCGCAAACCTGTGCACCATTTGGCGGTGTCTACTGAGAAGACGCCAGAGAATATGCAATGTGATAGAATTCTGTCCAGAAGTGAACGGCAGAATTTTAGACGAAAAAATGGGTTGTGCTTCTATTGTGGTGATTCAACTCATGTTATATCAGCATGCTCTAAGCGTACTAAGAAGCTTGATAAGTCTGTTTCAATTGGCACTTTACAGTCTAAGTTTATTCTATCTGTGACCCTGATTTGTTCTTTATCATCTATTACCGCGGATGCCTATGTCGACTCTGGCGCCGCTTTGAGTCTTATGGATTGGTCCTTTGCCAAACGCTGTGGGTATGATTTGGAGCCTCTTGAAACTCCTATACCCCTGAAGGGGATTGACTCCACCCCATTGGCTAGCAATAAACCACAATACTGGACACAAGTAACTATGCGGATTAATCCGGATCACCAGGAGATTATTCGCTTTCTTGTGCTGTATAACCTACATGATGTGTTGGTGCTTGGATTGCCATGGCTGCAATCTCATAACCCAGTCCTTGACTGGAAAGCTATGTCTGTGTTAAGCTGGGGATGTAAGGGGACGCATGGGGACGTACCTGTGGTTTCCATTTCATCATCTATTCCCTCTGAGATTCCTGAATTCTTGACTGAATATCGTGACGTTTTTGAAGAACCTAAGCTTGGTTCATTACCTCCGCACCGGGAGTGCGATTGTGCCATAGATTTGATTCCGGGTAGTAAATACCCTAAGGGTCGTTTATTTAATCTGTCTGTGCCTGAACATGCTGCTATGCGAGAATATATAAAGGAGTCCTTGGAAAAGGGACATATTCGTCCTTCGTCATCTCCCTTAGGAGCCGGTTTTTTCTTTGTGGCTAAGAAAGATGGCTCTTTGAGGCCGTGCATTGATTATCGGCTTTTGAATAAAATCACGGTTAAATATCAATATCCGTTGCCACTGCTGACTGATTTGTTTGCTCGCATAAAGGGGGCCAAGTGGTTCTCTAAGATAGATCTCCGTGGGGCGTATAATTTGGTGCGAATTAAGCAGGGGGATGAGTGGAAAACCGCATTTAATACGCCCGAGGGCCACTTTGAGTATTTGGTGATGCCTTTTGGTCTTTCAAATGCCCCTTCAGTCTTTCAGTCCTTTATGCATGACATTTTCCGTGATTATTTGGATAAATTTATGATTGTGTATCTGGATGATATTTTGATTTTTTCGGATGACTGGGACTCTCATGTCCAGCAGGTCAGGAGGGTTTTTCAGGTTTTGCGGTCTAATTCCTTGTGTGTGAAGGGTTCTAAGTGCGTTTTTGGGGTTCAAAAGATTTCCTTTTTGGGATATATTTTTTCCCCCTCTTCCATCGAGATGGATCCTGTCAAGGTTCAGGCTATTTGTGATTGGACGCAACCCTCTTCTCTTAAGAGTCTTCAGAAATTTTTGGGCTTTGCTAACTTTTATCGTCGATTTATTGCTGGTTTTTCTGATGTTGTTAAACCATTGACTGATTTGACTAAGAAGGGTGCTGATGTTGCTGATTGGTCCCCTGCTGCTGTGGAGGCCTTTCGGGAGCTTAAGCGCCGCTTTTCTTCCGCCCCTGTGTTGCGTCAGCCTGATGTTGCTCTTCCTTTTCAGGTTGAGGTCGACGCTTCTGAAATCGGAGCTGGGGCGGTTTTGTCGCAGAGAAGTTCCGATTGCTCCGTGATGAGACCTTGTGCTTTTTTCTCGCGTAAATTTTCGCCCGCCGAGCGGAATTATGATGTTGGGAATCGGGAGCTTTTGGCCATGAAGTGGGCTTTTGAGGAGTGGCGTCATTGGCTTGAGGGGGCTAGACATCAGGTGGTGGTATTGACTGACCACAAAAATCTAATTTATCTTGAGTCCGCCAGACGCCTGAATCCTAGACAGGCGCGCTGGTCGTTGTTTTTCTCTCGGTTTAATTTTGTGGTGTCCTACCTGCCGGGTTCTAAGAATGTTAAGGCGGATGCCCTTTCTAGGAGTTTTGAGCCTGACTCCCCTGGTAATTCTGAACCTACAGGTATCCTTAAGGATGGAGTGATATTGTCGGCCGTTTCTCCAGACCTGCGGCGGGCCTTGCAGGAGTTTCAGGCGGATAGACCTGATCGTTGCCCACCTGGTAGACTGTTTGTTCCTGATGATTGGACCAGTAAAGTCATTTCTGAGGTTCATTCTTCTGCGTTGGCAGGTCATCCTGGAATCTTTGGTACCAGGGATTTGGTGGCAAGGTCCTTCTGGTGGCCTTCCCTGTCTCGAGATGTGCGAGGCTTTGTGCAGTCTTGTGACGTTTGTGCTCGGGCCAAGCCTTGTTGTTCTCGGGCTAGTGGATTGTTGTTGCCCTTGCCTATCCCGAAGAGGCCCTGGACGCACATCTCGATGGATTTTATTTCGGATCTTCCTGTTTCTCAGAAGATGTCTGTCATCTGGGTGGTGTGTGATCGTTTCTCTAAGATGGTCCATTTGGTTCCCCTGCCTAAGTTGCCTTCTTCTTCCGAGTTGGTTCCTCTGTTTTTTCAAAATGTGGTCCGTTTGCATGGTATTCCGGAGAATATCGTTTCTGACAGAGGTACCCAATTCGTGTCTAGATTTTGGCGAGCATTCTGTGCTAGGATGGGCATAGATTTGTCTTTCTCGTCTGCTTTCCATCCTCAGACTAATGGCCAGACCGAGCGGACGAATCAGACCTTGGAGACATATTTGAGGTGTTTTGTGTCTGCAGATCAGGATGATTGGGTTGCTTTTTTGCCTTTAGCGGAGTTTGCCCTCAATAATCGGGCCAGCTCTGCCACCTTGGTGTCTCCCTTTTTCTGTAATTCGGGGTTTCATCCTCGATTTTCTTCTGGTCAGGTGGAATCTTCGGATTGTCCTGGAGTGGATGCTGTGGTGGAGAGGTTGCATCAGATTTGGGGGCAGGTAGTGGACAATTTGAAGTTGTCCCAGGAGAAGATTCAGCTTTTTGCCAACCGCCGGTGTCGGGTTGGTCCTCGGCTTTGTGTTGGGGACTTGGTGTGGTTGTCTTCTCGTTTTGTCCCTATGAGGGTTTCTTCTCCCAAGTTTAAGCCTCGGTTCATCGGCCCGTACAAGATATTGGAGATTCTTAACCCTGTGTCCTTCCGTTTGGACCTCCCTGCATCTTTTTCTATTCATAATGTTTTTCATCGGTCATTATTGCGCAGGTATGAGGTACCGGTTGTGCCTTCCGTTGAGCCTCCTGCTCCGGTGTTGGTTGAGGGCGAGTTGGAGTACGTTGTGGAAAAAATCTTGGACTCCCGTGTTTCCAGACGGAAACTCCAGTATCTGGTCAAATGGAAGGGATACGGTCAGGAGGATAATTCTTGGGTGACTGCCTCTGATGTTCATGCCTCCGATTTGGTCCGTGCCTTTCATAGGGCTCATCCTGATCGCCCTGGTGGTTCTGGTGAGGGTTCGGTGCCCCCTCCTTGAGGGGGGGGTACTGTTGTGAAATTGGATTTTGGGCTCCCCCGGTGGCCACTGGTGGAATTGAACTGGTGTGCATCATCCTCTCTGTTCACCTGTTTCCATCAGGATGTGGGAGTCGCTATTTAGCCTTGCTCCTCTGTCACTTCCATGCCGGTCAACATTGTAATCAGAAGCCTTTCTGTGCATGTTCCTGCTGCTAGACAACTCCCAGCTAAGTTGGACTTTTGTCCTTGTTTGTTTTTGCATTTTGTTCCAGTTCACAGCTGTAGTTTCGTTTCTGTGTCTGGAAAGCTCTTGTGATCTGAAATTGCCACTCTGATGTTATGAGTTAATACTAGAGTCTTAAAGTAATTTCAGGATGGAGTTTTGATAGGGTTTTCAGCTGACCATGAAAGTGCCCTTTCTGTCTTTCTGCTATCTAGTAAGCGGACCTCAATTTTGCTAAACCTATTTTCATACTACGTTTGTCATTTCATCTAAAATCACCGCCAATATTTGTGGGGGCCTCTGTCTGCCTTTCGGGGAAATTTCTCTAGAGGTGAGCCAGGACTATATTTTCCTCTGCCAGGATTAGTTAGTCCTCCGGCCGGCGCTGGGCGTCTAGGGATAAAACGCAGGCTACGCTACCCGGCTACTGTTAGTTGTGCGGCAGGTTTAGTTCATGGTCAGTTTAGTTTCCATCCTTCCAAGAGCTAGTTCTTATGTTTGCTGGGCTATGTTCTCTTGCCATTGAGAACCATAACACTAAACCCTTAAATACTGTATATTCTCAATGGAGTTGCGACTGTTCTTGTAACTCAAGTGTAGGTGAGGGGTGTATTCTCAAAAAAGAGACCATGTTTTTGAAGTTCAGAGTTGAGTTCAAGGGTTCTGCAAATGTGATATGGTATCTAAAAACCTTCCCAGCAAAATGTACCATGTGCCCAACCAGTTGACTTCTACATATGGGGTATTTCTGTACTCAGA
Source organism: Ranitomeya variabilis (assembly GCF_051348905.1). Taxonomy (NCBI): domain Eukaryota; kingdom Metazoa; phylum Chordata; class Amphibia; order Anura; family Dendrobatidae; genus Ranitomeya; species Ranitomeya variabilis. Next base: position 288,143,655 of record NC_135237.1, read on the forward strand.
AGGAACTGTATGTCAGTTTGTAACAAGATTTTATCCTATTATACATTGTAAAAAAAATAATTTGAAATAAAAAGAGTAGTGTTGAGCGATACCGTCCGATACTTGAAAGTATCGGTATCGGATAGTATCGGCCGATACCCGAAAAGTATCGGATATCGCCGATACCGATACCCGATACCAATACAAGTCAATGGGACACCAAGTATCGGAAGGTATCCTGATGGTTCCCAGGGTCTGAAGGAGAGGAAACTCCCCTTCAAGCCCTGGGATCCATATTAATGTGTAAAATAAAGAATAAAAATAAAAAATATTGATATACTCACCCTCTGACGCGCCCTGGTTGTAACCGCCAGCCTCCATTCATAAGAATGAGTGCTTGAAAGTCCTTAGATGACGTCGCGGCCTGTGATTGGTCCCGGAGCGGTCACGTGACCGCAACGCGACCAATCACAAGCCGTGACGTCATCTAAGGTCTTTCAAGCGCTAATTTTTATGAACGGAGGCTGGCGGTTACATCGGTAAGGTCCAGGCTGCGTCGGAGAGGTAAGTATATCAATATTTTTTATTTTTATTCTTTATTTTACACATTAATATCGATCCCGATACCGATTCCCGATACCACAAAAGTATCGGATCTCGGTATCGGAATTCCGATACAGCAAATATCGTCCGATACCCGATACTGCGGTATCGGAATGCTCAACACTAAAAAAGAGCTTATCATTGGGAAAAAAAAGAGAACGCCCCGCCCTTCACCATGCTGTGATTTTAATTACATCCAAACACAGTTGGTTCTAACCTCCTCTATAAATGCAGGCTTTACCATGTCATTAGCCATAGGTAAGTGTTCACACTAGGCAGACAGGTTAGTTACCCATTCGATCTGAGATTACCTTGACGTTTGGTGAATGGGCTCACAACTTTTGGCCAAATTTTGTGCTAAAAATCTCATGTGTTTTTTCATAAATTTCACAAGCCATTATGCTGTTCACATTTCATATATTGCACATTTCCTTGCTTTAGCACAATAAACTTGAGTGCAGCCATTATCTATTTGCTATGTAAGACTTTTTGGTTATGCACCAGTTCAGACTAGATGGCTGTTCAGTCAGTTTTTCTATATTTACTATGTATTGCTTTTTCTGACTTGAACGCCCCGCCCTTCACCATGCTGTGATTTTAATTACATCCAAACACAGTTGGTTCTAACCTCCTCTATAAATGCAGGCTTTACCATGTCATTAGCCATAGGTAAGTGTTCACACTAGGCAGACAGGTTAGTTACCCATTCGATCTGAGATTACCTTGACGTTTGGTGAATGGGCTCACAACTTTTGGCCAAATCTTGTGCTAAAAATCTCATGTGTTTTTTCATAAATTTCACAAGCCATTATGCTGTTCACATTTCATATATTGCACATTTCCTTGCTTTAGCACAATAAACTCGAGTGCAGCCATTATCTATTTGCTATGTAAGACTTTTTGGTTATGCACCAGTTCAGACTATATGGCTGTTCAGTCAGTTTTTCTATATTTACTATGTAAAGAGGGACTGTCATGATCCAGGTCAGGTTTTACTTCAGGCTATCTCTTTCCTGACATGGTCATGCACGACTTATCCTTTCCTGTGTGTCTGTTCCCCACTGTGTATGACCTGGCTTGATTTCCTTCCGTCTTGCGTTCCTGTTTTGGATTGTCCAGTCTGGGTCTGATCTTTGGCGTGTTTCTGGCTGTGTTTTCATCTCGTCCTCTTGGTTCGGCCTTCCCGACTGGCTTCTGACCCCTGGCTTAGTTCAGACCTCGCTTCTGTCTTCTCCTCTTATACTGCGTTCAAGGCTGTTGCTGATTTGGCTTGTCCGACCTCCCTACTGTCCCCTAGCGGAGTTTTGCCCAGCTCTTCAGATCTTCGCTTCAGGTGAGCTCCTGTTACCGCCCTTCCGCTCCCTCAGGTGGTTGCTCCCATATTGCACGACAGCGACTATCAGCATTGTGCTCATTATAGTATATCCAATGTTATATTACAGGAGGCAGTTGGTAAATATTACTTAACATGAAATAAATAACCATTGAAACACAAATATATGCATAGATATATATTAAGCTGTCATGCTTGGTTCGGGAGAGCCACAACCAGTCCATGCATTGCGGTCCGATCATGGTTCGATTTATAAGGCCATCTGACTTCACTCTTACAGCTAAAATATGAATCACCAGAAACAAAAATTGGGAATACTGTTGTGGTAATAGTTAGCAAACCCTAGAAAATGTTCGATTGCTCAAAGGTCCTGAGGCTGTGGCCACCTAAGTACAGCATACATCTGAAAACCGTGTTCAAAGTTCAAATATCAAATAAATGTGCAGGTGAGTCTTAACAAATAGACATTTCTTACCTTAGCATAGAGGTGGTTTCTTCTGTCACTGCAGAACTGGATGGACATATCTTCATAGAGGTGAAAAATCGTGGCTCTTAACAGTGACTTTATTTAACCTTTTGAAGAAAAATGAAGATTCCAGGTTCTGAAGATAAGTACTTCTGGATAAAGTCCCTATCCAGGATTTCCTTAATATTGAAAGAGTAGTCTTAGTCTCAGGAACTGATAATGGGTGTATTCTTTCTTTTAGGTGGGTACATTAGGAACTCATAAGGTTTGCAAGATGGCAAAGCACCAGACTTTTATTTGCTAAAGACATCACAAAGTCTGAAAAAGGTTTAGGCAATCCAGTCAAATCTTGTACCATAGACTGAGGTAAAAGTTGAAAAATAACTGGCATGTAAAAAGAGTTACATTGCTCTCCTCAAGGGATAATCTGGCCAGAGTTTCAGTCTACAACTGGTACATTTTTCTGAAGCCCTGAAAGTCCGAAAAGCGGAAGACTCTGTAGAAAGTAGGAAAAAAAAGGGTTCTTTATGTACAGGGACCCTGGGATGAGGCAAAGTGAATATGTGTCAGTATTCCGGGTTTTCCAAGTCACCTTGTGAATGATTTTGCACTTTGTTAAGATGTAGTTTGCGGTTTTTGTCTGCCCTACTTCCTGTTCGTTTGTTTAAAACCCGGCTCAGGTGTCAGCCTCTTTGCTGGAGTATTCTGATTCTGTTCTCCTTCAGCTCAGCTGCTGGTTCTGAGTGTGTCTCTACCTCTGGCTCTGGACATTCCCTGCATATGTAAGCTACACTCTCTATGTTATCATTAGTCTGCTGACTTGGAACTTAACCGTTGGTTCATTCCTCCTGGAAAGAACTGTGTTTTGAACTTTGTTTATGGACTTTGTTTCGGGACTGTGTGTTGCTACTTAATCCTTCATTTACTCCCCCCGGTGGGTGCTGTTGGAAACAACACCAGTAAAATACTTATGTGAACCTGTTTCTGAACTTACCTGTGTTTATGCCAAATCTGGGATCAACTTGTGAACTAGTTTCTGGACTTACCCGTGTTCATGCCACACCTGGGATGAAATGTGGACTTGTTCTGGACTTCCCTGTGTTTACGTTATACCTGGATTTGACTCTTTCTGCACCGACACTGTTTGGATCTGCACCACGTCACCTGTCACACTCATCTTTTGATCACCTTGCTGAGGACTCTGCCTTAAGAACTCTGCCGATTTGCTGTATATGTTTCAAGGACTTGTTTCATTCCAGGACACTGTGGGTTATCAGTATATTGTTTTGGGTGTTATTGCTGTTGTAAAAATACACTATTTGCACTAAAGAAACCCGTCTCTGTCTGTTCATTGCCCCACACTATCAGAATCCTTGAGTTCCTACAATAGTATTACAATATGTTTAGAATGAGCTTTGCTTTAAGGGTACCGTCACACAGTACCATTTTAATCGCTACGACGGCACGATCCGTGACGTCGCAGCGATCGTATGATTATCGCTCCAGCGTCGTAGACTGCGGTCACACGTTGCAATCACGGCGCTGGAGCGATGCCGAAGTCCCCGGTAACTAGGGTAAACATCGGGTAACTAAGCGCAGGGCCGCGCTTAGTAACCCGATGTTTACCCTGGTTACCAGCGTAAACGTAAAAAAAACAAACAGTACATACTTACATTCCGGTGTCTGTCCCCGGCGTTCTGCTTCTCTCCACTGTGTAAGCGCCATAGCCGGAAAGCACAGCGGTGACGTCAGACGTCACCGCTGTGCTCGCTTTCCGGCTGGCAGACGCTCACACAGTGGAGAGAAGCTGAGACGCCGGGGACAGACACCGGAATGTAAGTATGTACTGTTTGTTTTTTTTACGTTTACGCTGGTAACCACGGTAAACATCGGGTTACTAAGCGCGGCCCTGCGCTTAGTTACCCGATGTTTACCCTGGTTACAAGCGAACACATCGCTGGATCGCTGTCACACACAACGATCCAGCGATGTCAGCGGGTGATCAAGCGACGAAAGAAAGTTCCATACGATCTGCTACGACGTACGATTCTCAGCAGGATCCCTGATCGCTGCTGCGTGTCAGACACTGCGATATCGTAACGATATCGCTAGAACGTCACGAATCGTACCGTCGTAGCGATCAAAATGGTACTGTGTGACGGTACCCTAACAGAAGCAATGGAGAGAGGCCTTTTCAATAGAGTTCATGGTATCTCCTATTTGGAGACCAAGGAAACATGTAGAAAGTTCCCTGTGGAGCCAGAATCCAGGAAAAGTATGCATAGTAAGACTTGATCCAGGAACAGTCAGGATGACAGTTATTATCTGAGAGGAAAAATGTCCTTGCCTCTCCTAGTACACTCAGGTACTTGAGTTTTCCATCTTGAAAGGGCAGTCCTATAGCAAATGTGTGTTATTTTTTAACTGAAGACTCAGTTTGTTACTGTCAAAACCCAAGATAAAAACATAAAAAGCAAATACCTTGCAGTAAATACATGAATAGCAATAGTGCATGAAAATAACATAGGGTGCTTAGTTGACATAATTTTCAAAAAAATGTAAAAGCTATCCCACGACGTCACGATGACCCTATTTGGGACAGTCTTAACCTTTTGTATTAAAACTTTACCATTTGTCAATTGACGTACATTTGGATAAGGGCTGAGAAGGACTGGGACAGGGCTGATAGACACACAGCCATGGTGGACTACATGAATGTAGTGCCCAGCTCAAAGAAAAGGCAGTCCACACCTTTATTTGCACTGAGTACAAACAGAGAAAAAGCGCACCCCAGTGGCAGGCAAAAAAGATGAAGAATGTTCCAAGAAAGGTAAGCAAAATGGCCAACAAGTCAGCCCTAGTGGCAAGCAAAAAAAACCCCAAGAGAGTGCACCCTAGAGGTAGGCAATATTGCCTAAGAGGGTGCCTTGGTGGTAAGCAAAAAGGCCAAATGTGGTGGTCAAAAAGCCTGAGAATGCGCCCCATTAGTAGGCAAAAAAGTCTTACAGTGTGTCCTTGTGGTAAGCAAAAAGGCCAAACAGTGTCCACCCTGGCGGCAGGCAAAAAAAAGCCTATGAATGCTTGCTAATAGTATGCAAAAATTCCAAATATTGTGCTATGGTGGCACGCAAAAAACTCCAATAGCATGCCCCGGGCAAGCATAAAGGTCAATAGGTGTGCCCCAATGGTAGGGAAAAAGTCCAAGGATTCACCCTGATAGTAAAAAAAAAGCCAAACAGTGCACTCCAGGGGCAGGCAATAAAAGCTCAAAAGAGCAACCTGGTAGTAGGCAAAAAGGCCAAACAGTGCGCCTCTGTGGCATGCACAAAGAGTATGTATAAGTGACATGAAAAAAATACAAACAATGCGACCCGGTGACAGGCAAAAAGGTCAAACAATGCACTGTGGTACTATGCAAAAAGACTTAAGAGTACATCCTGTTGGTAGGAAAAACGGTCACACTTTGTCCTTCAGTGGCAGGCAAAAAATTCAAAGAGTTGGCCCCGATGGCACTGCCTCATGCTCTGGTGGCATGCAAACGCCAAGCCACATGTGTCAGTGGTACACAAACACAAAACCACGTTCTCCAGTGTCATGAAAGCACTGAGATGTAAGCTCCAATGACACACAAATGCCTAGAAACGTACAGCAGTAGCATGCAAATGCCAAGTTGCGTGCTCTAATGGCACACAAATGCAAAGCCACATGCTCTGATAGTACACAAACACCAAGTTGTGTGCTCCAGTGGTATGCAAATGCTGAGTTGGGTGTTTCAGTAGTGCTCAAACGTAGTGGCAGACCCTTGTTACTGCATGTGCAATGGTGGCAAGAAAATCCAAAACATGTGCTCTGGTGGCACGTAAATGTACAGCCAAGGGTTCCAGTGGCACAAAGTTGTTATTACACACTTTTTGGTAGCAAACAAATGCTAAGCCGAGTGTTCAGGTGGCACGTAAATGCAGAGAAACGTGCTCTGGTGGCATGGAAATGCTTCAATAGCACGCAAACATTAATCTGTGAATTCCAGTGGTACGCAAATGCCAAGATGTTCTTCAGTGGCATGCAAACTCCAAGTCACATGCTGTGAAGGCACAGAAACACTAAGCCAATGGCTTAGGAGAAACGCCAAATACCCGATGAAAGTTGCAATGGCATGTACATGCTGAGATATGTGCATCGGTAGCACGTAAACGCCAAACTGCATGATCCTTTAACATGTACACCCAAACCGCGTTCTCTGATGGCATGTAGGCGCTGAGATGCATGCGTTGGTAGCAAGCAAACACCATCATCGTGCTCCGGCAGTAAGTAAATGCCAAGCTTCGTGCTCTAGTGGCACACAAACATAAAGCCACGTGCTCCGGTGACACAAAATTGCCAAGCTACTTGCTCTGCTGGCATCTAATTGTTAAGCCGAGTCTCAGGTGGCAAACAAACACCAAGTCACATTCTATGATAACACACAAACACTATGCAACATGGTTCTGGTTATCCAAATGCCCAGATAAGTGCTGTGAGGGAACACAAACATCAACATATGTCCTCCGGTACCACACAAACACCAAGACGTATGCTATTCTGGCATGTAAACACCAAATTATGTGCTCCAGTAGCATGCAAATGCTAAGCCACTTTGTCTAGTACCATGCGATCGTCAAGTCTCATGTTTCAGTGGCACGCAAATGCCAAGATGCATGGTCTGATGAAGGCAAATACCAAGCCACATGCTCCAATGGCATGCAAATGCCAAGATGTGAGCTCCAAGTCGCATGCTTAGGATGCAAACACAAAGCCTTGTGCTCCGGTGTAATCCAATCGCCTATGTGTGTGCATTGGTGGCACATGAATGCAAACCCACATGCTCTAGAGATTCACATATGCAAACTTCCGTACTTTGATGACATACAAACACCAGACTGTGTGCTCGGGTGGCACTCAAATGCAAACCTGCATGCTCTCATGGCCTGGAAACACTAAGGGTACCGTCACACAGTGAAATTTCCATCGCTGCGACGGCACGATTCGTGACGTCGCAGCGTCGTATGAATATCGCTCCAGCGTCGTAGACTGCGGTCACACGTTGCAATCACGGCGCTGGAGCGATGCCGAAGTCCCCGGGTAACCTGGGTAAACATCGGGTTACTAAGCGCAGGGCCGCGCTTAGTAACCCGATGTTTACCCTGGTTACCAGCGTTAACGTAAAAAGAACAAACAGTACATACTTACATTCCGGTGTCTGTCCCCGGCGTTCTGCTTCTCTCCACTGTGTAAGCGCCATAGCCGGAAAGCAGAGCGGTGACGTCACCGCGTCACCGCTGTGCTCGCTTTCCGGCCGGCAGGCGCTCACACAGTGGAGAGAAGCTGAGACGCCGGAGGACAGACACCGGAATGTGAGTATGTACTGTTTGTTTTTTTTACGTTTACGCTTGTAACCAGGGTAAACATCGGGTTACTAAGCGCGGCCCTGCGCTTAGTTACCCGATGTTTACCCTGGTTACAAGCGAACACATCGCTGGATCGCTGTCACACACAACGATCCAGCGATGTCAGCGGGTGATCAAGCGACGAAAGAAAGTTCCAAACGATGTGCTACGACGTACGATTCTCAGCGTGATGTCTGATCGCAGTAGCGTGTCAGACACTGCGATATCGTAACGATATCGCTAGAACGTCACGAATCGTACCGTCGTAGCGATGGAAATTTCACTGTGTGACGGTACCCTAAGTTGCATGTTCCAAACACTAAGCTGTGTGCTGCAGTGCCATGTTAACGCCATGCAATTGGTTTCAATAGAATGCAATCGCCATGTCACCTGTCTCAGTGGCTTGTAAATGCCAAGTCGTGTGTTTTGGTGTCATATACTATAAACAACCTTTGAGACAATGTCCAAATGTGTAATAATTCAAGCAATGCATTTAGTTATAGAGAATAACACGCTTTCTTATGAATTGAAGGAAATTAAAGTTTAATCTAAGCAAAACGTATTCTTTCTTTACATCCTCCAGGTAGCACCAAATGATAATAGAAAAAAATAAAAATAACTATTGTGGAAAAGCTGAAGCTGCTTTAGAAAATACTTAAAAGCTAAATGTGGGAACAGCGACATCCAGCTTATGAAGGTTGAAGAAAATGCCCAAGTACCAGCCTGGTAAATCTAATCAATGGACACCTCCAGAAATCCCCAGGAAGTCACTAAGGATCTGATTGAATGTGCTCTATGCCTCCATGGGCAGGATTGACCTTGAGTTAAGTAACCAACAGAGATGGTATTTTTAAACCCTTCATGACAGCCAATTTCAATTTTTCCATTTGCTTTTTTTTCCTCCTTTCTTCCCAGAGCCACAACCTTTTCTCTCCACATAGACATATGAGGGCCTGTTTATTGTGCTTTTGAATGACACCATTTATTTTACCACATAGTGTACTGGAAAGTGGGAAAAAAATTCCATGGCGGGAGAAATTGTGAAAAGACGCAATTCTGACTGTTTTTTGGGAATTGTTTTTATGGTGTACATTCTGTGGTAAAAATTACTCCCCAATATCAGCCTGCTCATCAATATGATTATGGTGATACCAAACATACCATATCCATTTTTTTAAATTATTTTTGTGGTGTAAAAAAATCTGAATTTTGCCCTAACAAAATGGATGGAGCTGTGTGATGGGGTTTTATTGCGGGGCAAGCCAACAATTTTATTGATACCCTTTTAGATAAAATAAAAGGGCGTAATAGGGTCTTATCTAAGCACATAAGAGGAAAGAATAAGTAAATATGCTCATCTTGCAGGGTTTTGCGCGACACAACAAATGAAAAGCTAAAATCCAGAAGCTGCAGCTTCCATATGAAAGTGTCAGAAAAAAAGAGCTGGGAAATAGAAGTATTTTGCGTTTACCCAATCGCCACAAGTAGGGTTTCAAAGGAGCTGTGTAATGACAAAAACTAAAGTCTTCAATAGTCCCCTGGCTATCATAGCAACCCATCAGAGACCCACAATCACGTCACGGGAGCACCGACAGGCTAATGGAATGATGATTCCTACTGATGAGCGAATATACTCGTTACTCGAGATTTCTTGAGCATGCTCGGGGGTCCTCCGAGCAACCAGGCAACCCCCACATGTACTTATGCTAGCTAGCAGATGTAAATTATTCAGCTGCGGCAAGAAAAACTAAATCTCCGAGCACTAAAAAATAATCGGAGGACCCCTGAGCATGCTCAAGAAATCTCGAGTAACGAGTATATTCGCTCATCATTAATGATTCCCCATTCCGTTGCGTGTTAATTGCCGCTGTCAGAGATTGACAGCAGCATTTCAAATTTCAACAAGCTCCACCATGACCTGCCAGGTATGGGGCGAGCTCACCCAGTGAGCCTGCTCTATACACCTGCGTCCGACTTGCGCAGTACTTGTATGACGGATGTCGTAATGGGGTTAAGCCACCTGGATAATGATGCCTTACTTACTTTAGAAACCTGCCCAGGTCCTTGGAATTGTAAGAATACCAATTTAGATTTGAAAACAAGAAAAAATTCTTCAAGTTTTTTTCACATCCAAAAGATGAAGTTCTTTCTCAATCTAAGGGCGCAGACAGATCTCCTGAGAGGATCACATCGCAAACCTCTGACTGGCTGTCTGCTCTCCTGATCTGAGTTTGACAAATGCAGAGAAATACATCATGCTGTCACGCTGAGGTCAGGAGAGGTGCTGGGCTAGTCTGTGCACTGCAATGCGATCCTCGCACAATTCATACAGCCATCCGTCTGCGCCCTTATTCTGAGGATCAGGACAGGGTTCCAAAACAAAGATTTCTTGATTGATATTGGTATCTTAAAAAATTAAGGAAGAAGGCATCATCTTCAGATTAATTTTATCCGGCACGATCTTTATATGTCTTCTTGGACAAAAGGACTTGGAGTTTGATAATCCTTTTGATCTGTATAGATGGCCACCAAGTAGAGAGACTTTCAAGAAATATGTTTTGAGTGAGCATCCAGCAAAGGTTCATAATGAGGTAGTAGTGTAAGGGCTATAAAGCCAAGGGAAATATCCCATAGAGGACAGGGATCACGGCACACAAGGCTTTAGATTTCTGATGCCACTAAATTAAACCTTTAGATCAGCAGATCAGAAGTATTCATGTTTTCTAACAGAACACTGATTGCAGCAGCTTTGACCATTGGAGTATTATGTTTACAACCTTTATCAAAGCCTTCATGAAGAAAAGGAGTTTAACTTGAAAACAAAATAATGAAATGTTATTCTTTTTTTTTCAGTGCTCAAACTGATTTCAAACCCAACTATAGACCCTATTAGTAGAGACTTCTCTATCCATCAGGATGGCATTCTGCAATTTAGATGGCATTCCTCTATTGATCAACTTTTGCTTGTCAGCCTCTAGGTAATAATATGTAAATCTTGAATTTGTGGATGAAAGAAGTCCTTCTGGGTGAGAAGGTTCACTTGATCTGGAAGTTTCCAATAATTGTTCTGTGATAACTGAGCATTTAGAATGGGAATGTGATCTGTCTTCTTTTTATCTTTTTTAGTAATTTCTGCAAAAATGGAATTGGAAGAAAGATGTAAATGAATTTCTCTACAACTACAGTAGTTCTTTTTTCTCACCACAAGGGAAGCTTAAAGGGAACCTATCACCCCGTTTTTTTCGGTATGAGATAAAAATACTGTTAAATAGGGCCTGAGCTGTGCATTACAATAGTGTAGTTTGTGGACCCCGATTCCCCACCTATGCTGCCGAAATACGTTACCAAAGTAGTCATTTTCGCCTGTCAATCAGGCTGGTCAGGTCGGATGGGCGTGGCTTCTTCCCCCAGATATTGCGTAGTTTTCCGTTGGTGGCGTAGTGGTGTGCGCATGTCCAAGGTCCCCAATCCTGCACGGGGGGGTGAAAATAGCAGCGATGTCCGTTATTCCATTGGTGGTCGGTGGGCGCGGCCATCTTCCTTTGGCCGCGCGTGCGCAGAAGCGGCGCTCTGCTGGCCGCGGCTTCAGGAAAATGGCCGCGGGATGCCGCGCGTGCGCAGATGGAGATCGCGGCGGCCATTTTCCTGAAGCCGCGGCCAGCAGAGCGCCGCTTCTGCGCACGCGCGGCCAAAGGAAGATGGGCGCGCCCACCGACCACCAATGGAATAACGGACATCGCTGCTATTTTCACCCCCCCCGTGCAGGATTGGGGACGTTGGACATGCGCACACCACTACGCCACCAACGGAAAACTACGCAATATCTGGGGGAAGAAGCCACGCCCATCCGACCTGACCAGCCTGATTGACAGGCAAAAATGACTACTTTGGTAACGTATTTCGGCAGCATAGGTGGGGAATCGGGGTCCACAAACTACACTATTGTAATGCACAGCTCAGGCCATATTTAACAGTATTTTTATCTCATACCGAAAAAAACGGGGTGATAGGTTCCCTTTAAGGCCCCTTTCACACATCAGTTTTTTCCAACAGTCGCAATCCGTCGAATTTTGAAAAAAACCGGATCCGTCGCAGATTGTGAAAAACTGATGTGACGGATCCATTTTTTCGCCGGATCCGACTAGCTGATCCGGCTAAGTGGATCCTGAAAAAAATCGGAGCATGCACAGTTTAAAAAAACGGAATCCGTTGCCAGATTCCGTCATTTGATGGATCCGGCGCCATAGGCTTCCATTCTAGCAAACGACGGACGGAGATGGATCCGTCGCTGTAGTTTTTTTCGACTGACACAAAAAACGTTACTTTGTCCATTGTCTCCGGCCGCCAGACAATTTTCTACAGATCCGGTGAACGACGAATGAAACGTGAGGCCATCCGTCAAAATCCGTCGCTAATACAAGTCTATGAGTAAAAAACGGATACAGCGGCATCAGTCGCTGGATCCGTTTCTTCAAAATTCGACAGATTGCAACTGATGGCAAAAAACTGATGTGTGAAAGGGACCAAAGTCTCTTCCTTTTTTTGTTTGCAGAGAATGCTGCAAATTGTCTGCTGGACTCTCCCCATCTTGCCCTGAAGATCTTCCTGAAGCCGAAGTAATACCAATTTGATGGCCAATAATTCTCTTAGGCTGGAGGACAGAGAGTCATCTTTCAAATACCTATTTGTTGATGCGATGTGCCTCCAAGACTTTTAAGGATACATCCATGTTTCAGACAGTTTAATTGTGAAGGAGAATAATTCCTGCCAAAACTGTATATCTGATCTTTACACCACCACCTCAAATTGGTCTGGATTTGTTGCTATATTCTAAGTTTTTATTAATCTAGAATAGTGTGCACATTCTTGCTATCAATAAAGTTTTTTTGCAGAGTGCTGAAGTGAGCCTTGGTCCGTGGTACTATTTCTCTAGCAAATGTTAATAGACCTAAATTGATTATCTCTTTATCAGAAATCTGGGAATGGAACAGGAACTTCGAAGATAATGATAGCAGGATTGCTTAAGGGTATGTGCACACGTTGCGGATTTCTTGCAGACATTTCCTGAAGAAAACCGGAAATTTTCTGCAAGAAATCCGCATTTTTTTTTTTGCGTTTTTTTTCCGTTTTTTTCGCGGTTTTTTAGCATTCTGCAAGCGTAATTAGCTTGCAGAATGCTAAAGTTTTCCAAGCGATCTGTAGCATCGCTTGGAAAACTGACTGACAGGTTGGTCACACTTGTCAAACATACTGTTTGACAAGTGTGACCAACTTTTTACTATAGATGCAGCTTATGCAGCATCTATAGTAAAAGATAGAATGTTTAAAAATAATAAAAAAAATAAAAAAAAAGGTTATACTCACCCAGACATCTCCTCACCGGCGTCCGTTCCTCTTCCTATAGCTGGTCTGTGCGCGCAGGACCTTCCGTGACGTCACGGTCACGTGAGCGGTCACATGACCGCTCACGACCAATCACAGGACAGTGACGTCATCGGCAGGTCCTTCACCGCACATCAGCTACAGGAACCGAAGCGACAGCATGCAGTGGAGGCGGGAAGACATCGAGGGTGAGTATAGGACTATTTTTTATTTTAATTCTTATTTTTTGACCAATTATATGGTGCCCAGTGCGTGGAGGAGAGTCTCCTCTCCTCCACCCTGGGTACCAACCGTACATAATCTGCTTACTTCCCGCATCGTAGGCACAGCCCCGTGCGGGAAGTAAGCAGATCAATGGACCCCTAGGTGTGCGGAATCCCCTGCAATTCCGCATTTTAATGAACATGTTGCTTTTTTTTCCGCGATGCGATTTTTTCACGGAAAAAAAGGCTACATTTGCACAAAAAATGCGGAATACACTTAAAATAATGGGAGGCATATGTAAGCGTTTTTTTCGCGTTTTTATCACGTTTTTATAGCGAAAAAACGCGAAAAAAACGCGAAAAATACTTAACGTGTGCACATGGCCTAAAACATACAACTCTGCCCTTCACCTGTCCAAACAAACCTACTTCAACACCCTCATCACCTCACTATCCAATAATCCTAAACGTCTCTTTGACACTTTTCATTCCCTACTACATATCTGACAGGAAATTTTATCCCAATCCCCTCATACCATTCACTGTCCTCTCTCCCCCACTGCATCTAGGTCACTCTCTGACTTTGAACCAGTCACGGAAGAAGACGTGATCAGGTTCCTTGCATTTTCTTGCCCTACTACTTGCACCAGTGACCCTATTCCCTCACATCTCCTCCAGTCTCTTTCCCCTGCTGTCACCACGCATCTAACAAAAATATTCAAGCAATGAATAAGAGCCATTAAGCTTGAAACGCATCTGCTTACGGATCCCTGGGGTAGCTGGTTACACTTATGCTGCATGATATGATGCTGGATTTGTAAATATGGCTTCAATAAATTATAGATTTTAAAGGAACAAAGAGCTGGACTATCTTTTCTTTCGATAACAAAAATATTCAACCTTTCTCTCTTCCTGTATCTTTCCCTACTCATTTAAACATGCCATCATACATCTATTACTTAAAAGAACATTCCTTTACCAAAACTGTGCTGCTAGCTATAGACTTGTCTCTAATCTTCCCCTCATCTCTAAACTCCTGGAACGCTTGGTCCACTCCCGTCTAATCAGCTATCTCTCAGATCACTCTATTCTTGACCCTCTTCAAGCTCTTTACACTCTACTGAAACTGCACCTATTGGACAATCAGTAGGTTTAGTTTACAGTACCAACTCTATGCTGATGACACCCAGTTATACACTTCTACTCCTGACATCATGCCTGTATTATTATAAAAAATCAGTGATTGTCTTACTGCTGTCTACAACATCATGTCCTCTCTATATCTGAAACTGAACCTGTCAAAAACTGAACTCCTTGTGTTTCCTCCCTCTACTAACCTACCCGACATTGCCATTTCCATGTGTGGTTCTACCATTACTCCCCAGCAACATGCCCACTGTCTTGGGGTCATACTTGGTTCAGAGCTTTCATTCACCCCTCACATCCGATCACTGGCTCGCTCTTGTTATCTATACCTCAAAAACATTTCTAGATTTCGACCTTTTCTTACTTTCGACTCTTACTTTTTCGACATGTAGAAATGTTTTTTAAAAAATATGGATGTATGTGAATTCATTCTTAGGTCACTATTACACAACATTACTTTTTTCAATAATTTCCTTTGATATTTGTAAGTCAAAACCAGGAGTGGAACATAAATGAGTATTAGAAAGATTTGTTCCCCTTCTGAATTCTGGACCCATTTTGTTTTGTTTTATTAGGGCCGTATTCACACATCTGTGTGTCACGGTCCTTATTCCTGCATGGACTGGCCATGGGTCTCCTGACCTGAACTTGACAGTCTCATATATGCCTATGAAAAGATAGAGACGTGGGGCTAGTGAATCATGACCGTGCCATATGGAAGTATGAATGAGGACAAATCATGATTGTAATTGCTGCTGATGAAAGAAACCTTAAAGCTTAGTAATATGTCAGTAGTCAACAAACTTTCTTCTATATTATCTTATTTTCTGTGCATTCTCTATATACCTGGTGTGATAATGTATTGAAAAGCTATCCTAATTTCCATTTCTAAAGAAGTTAAGGCATAATTACGTTTTAGATATTTCTTTCTGATGACGTCTTCTCAAGCCCTGATAAGCACTGTAGTGCTTGCTAAATGAGACATAAGAAAAACACTCTTTCTGAGCACAGTATTGAATGGTTGATGACTAAATCGAGTAAATGAATCAACACTGTCAAATCAAATGTGTAGGACGTTGGGACGAGAAACCGGAAAGGTGGAGATTTAGGAAAGTCTGAACATAGGTAAAAAAAATAAAAAGAAAGTTTATAACTTCAGAAGGAACTTCAGCACAAGTATTTTTTGTAGTTGATTGGATGAAAGTTTTAATCCCTTAGAACAAATGGACGTATGTACGTTCAAGCAGAACCACATCAACACTGGTGATGGCTGTGTTGGGAATGTGTCTCTAACAGCAGCACTCACTGCTGTTTAACTATTTAGATCAGTGGTTCTCAACCTTTCTAATGCCGTGACCCCGCAATACAGTTCCTCATGTTGCGGTGACCCCCAACCCAAAAAATAATTTTGGTGGCTACTTTAAAACTGTAATTTTATTAGTTATGGCATAGACACTCACCCTGCTCGCCCGCCTGATCTGCCTTCTGCCTCCACCTGCTCATCCATCGCCCCCAGTCAGAAGAAAAGAACAGCAAAAGCGATGACCTCCAAGACCACCCAACCTGAAACAGCGAGAAGGGTTATACCACAGTGCCCACCGGATGGGGTCACACAGGGGAGAATGAGATACAGCTAATCACATGGGAGAGGATTAGATACACAGCTCAGCAGACTGTATCACACAGGAGAGGATTAGATACAGCTCAGCAGTCAGTATCACACACTATAAGATTAGATACACGGCTCAGCACAGTATCACACAGTATAAGATTAGATACACAGCTCAGCAGACAGTATCACACAGGATGGGATTAGATACTGACTGCTGAGCAGTGTATCACAGGATAGGATTAGATACAACTCAGGCAGTATCACACAGGATAAGATTAGATACAGCTCAGCAGACAGTATCACACAGGATAAGATTAGATACAGCTCAGCAGATGAGATCACAGGATAGGATTAGATACACGGCTCAGTAGTCAGTATCACACAGGATAAGATTAGATACACGGCTCAGCACACAGTATCACACAGGATAGGATTAGATACACGGCTCAGCACACAGTATCACATAGGAGAGGATTAGATGTACAGCTCAGCAGACAGTATCACACAGGATAGGATTAGATACATGGCTCAGCAGACAGTATCACACAGGAGAGGATTAGATACATGGCTCAGCACACAGTATCACACAGGATAGGATTAGATACATGGCTCAGCAGACAGTATCACACAGGAGAAGAGTAGATACATGGCTCAGCACACAGTATCACACAGGAGAGGATTAGATACATGGCTCAGCACACAGTATCACACAGGATAGGATTAGATACATGGCTCAGCAGACAGTATCACACAGGAGAAGAGTAGATACATGGCTCAGCACACAGTATCACACAGGAGAGGATTAGATACATGGCTCAGCACAGTATCGCACAGGAGAGGATTAGATACATGGCTCAGCACACAGTATCACACGGGAGAGGATTAGATACATGGCTCAGCACACAGTATCACACAGGATAGGATTAGATACATGGCTCAGCACACAGTATCACACAGGAGGGGATTAGATACATGGCTCAGCACACAGTATCGCACAGGAGAGGATTAGATACACAGCTCAGCAGACAGTATCGCACAGGAGAGGATTAGATACATGGCTCAGCACACAGTATCGCACAGGAGAGGATTACAAACAACTCAGCAGATGGGATCACCGGAGAGGGGAGAGACTCACCCTGCTCTTCCGTCATCTGCAGTCCACCCCCGCGTGACACACAGCACGCTGCTCTCTCTGCTCCGGAATGAGGAAGTGGAGCAGCGTGTGACGTCAGCCCTTCAAGCCGATTACCGATGCCGGCAGCCGCGTTCTTCCTGCATCCCTGGATTCCGTTGCCAGATACGTGCCACAGATTCCGGATCTGTCCTGGCTGCACCAAACAAGAAGGGGGGACGTCGGAAGTTGGTATCTCCCTAGATCCGATGCGCGATCGATTCATTTTCCTGCGGGGATCCCAAAGCTATGCCGGGAGTAAAGCTAGCAGTCCAGGCATACGGGGGAAGGTGGATGGGGAGGTGAGAGAGGTGGCGACCCCTGTGTTTTGGTCGTTCGACCCCCCTCGGGGTCGCGACCCCCAGGTTGAGAACCGCTGATTTAGATGCTGCTGTCATACTCTGACGGTGCCATTTAACCCCCTTCACGACATATTACTTATATTTATGTCATATGTCGTGTTCCCAACTTTGTTGTGGGCTCCAGCGCCGAGCCCGCACATGACAGCTGATTTGATCAGTTGCTATATGCCTGTAAAAGCGGCTGTTAACCAGATAAACCCCGCTGTCAATCACTGATAGTGGGATTTAACACGTGCCAAGCGGAAGCGCATCACAAATCCTGCTTACTGTATGTAAAAGGGACGCCTATGTGTTGTCATGACAGCCGGGGGTCTGTAGAAGACCCCCTTGCCTGTCATTGTGAATCTCCTATAAACGCCGGCTCTTGGCTAGCGTTCATAGGTGATCATGATTTTTGCTATTCATAGCAGTGCTGAAGCATTGTTATGTGTAGCACAGGCAATTGGACAATCGCAGCTTCAAGTCTCCTAAGGGGACTATTAAATAAAATAAAAAGTGGAAAAAAAAGTTTTAAAAAACATGAAAAAAGTAAAACACAAAACTTTAAATCTTTTGCCCTATTGCAAATAAAACAATAAAAAAACTCATATTTTGTATCATACATAAAGTAAATTAATCAGATCAGTAAACGGCATAACAAGAACAAAAATCAAAATGCCTCCAAGCGTAAAATACTATCAATAAAAGCTTCAGGCTAGGCAACAAAAAATAAGCCCTCACCCAGGCCCAGATCTTCAAAAATGAAAAAAACGCTACTGGTCTTGGAAAATAGCAAAAAAAAAATTTCGGACAAATATTGGAATTTTTTTTCACCATGTAAATAAAAAAATAAACTATACATGTTTGGTATTTTCATACTCCTTCTGACCTGGCAAATGATGTTATCAGGTCAGGTTTACAATATAGGGAACATGGCAAATAAAAAAATCAAAAAGCTATTGTTGAATTGCACTGTTTTTTTTTTGCTGTTTTCCAGTACACTAAATGGTAAAATCAATGGTGTTAGTCAAAAGTACAACTTGTCCCGCAAAAAACAAGCCCTCATACGCTATGTTGACATAAAAATAAAAAAGTTATGACTTTTGGAAAAAGAGGAGGAAAAACGATAATGAAAAAACGCAAAATGGACATGGCGTGAATGGGTTAAGCAACATGGTTGCAGAATACAAATGAGTGATTATGGCAGCCAGGGGCCTGTTGAAGGTCTCCATGTCTGTCATCTTAACACTACTGTGCAGTCCAAATGATAGGCTAGGCTACATAGGAGATCAGGATTGACACTATCCTTTTTTTTTCACCCTTTGGCTCGATCTAGAGCAATGGTGACTTGATGAATGAACGATCTATAGCAAGATCAATCTACTTATTGCAGGCCAGAGTGGGAAACTTTTTCTAAGGCAGGGGTCACACTTGCGAGTGCAAAGCGAGAAACTCGCATGAGTCTCTCGCATCAATACCCGGCACTGCCACCGGCACTCCAGGCCAGAGCGTTCAGCTGAATAGAAGTACAACAGCCACATGCTCCGGTCCTGAGTGCCGGTGGCTATGCCGGGTATTGATGTGAGAGACTCGTGCGAGCGTGACCCCAGCCTAAGGGATTAAATGGCCTTGACTGTTGACCACTGCACGGAAGATTGCATTTGGTTGCAGAAGAATCCCCATGTTATGGTCCCTAGAATAGTCACTGGCTGCCAGCAGAAGCACAGATAGAGAAGTAGTTTAGTCAGGAGAGGAGTGGTGCAGTCACTGAAATGAAGTCAAGATGTTCCATGATAAAAGAGTTGTATGGATCATTTCAGGAGTTGGGATCAGAAAACCCGCAACAGGAATCAGCGATACACTAGTATCCAAGAGTTTGGGAAAAAGTGTAGTCAGCCGTAATATGAGATGCAGTCAGAAGGGTGGACTGGAATAAGCAAAGAAGTGGGACTAGGAATAACTGAGCTGAATATATATATATATATATATATGGGTTATACAAAAAGTGTGGTCAAAGACGGTAAACTGTTACTGAAAACTATTCTCAACTCAGTGAAAGCTCAGTCAGGGTAGGATACATACCATAGCACAAACAACTGGTACCGACCCACAAATTCAAATAGCGCTCTAAGACCCCATTATAGTTCTTACTGGAAGGGAAGTCATGTGCTCCAGTTGTTCAGAGCGGTCATGTATTCTACACATGCATGGCCCAACATGTCTACCAGCTCCAAGGCAGTGAAAGAAAGTGCTGAATTGTAGCAAGCTAAGTACATTGTAGCAAGTCTCTTAATTGTATACAAAAGCTCTGTAGGGCTATGTTCCCATGATGAGTTTTTGGTGCATTTTTCACTCTTTATATTTTTTAAAACATTTAAGTAACCTATCTTATTTAATGGGGGCAGAAAATGTACAACATCAAAAACTCACCAAATCTCATCGTGGGCATGAAGCCTAGAAGTTGTAGCAAAAGTAAGGGTATGTGCACACGATGTGGATTTTGCTGCGGATCCGCAGCGTTTCTGCAGCTGCGGGTCCGCAGCAGTTTCCCATGAGTTTACAGTTCAATGTAAACCTATGGGAAACCAAAAACGCTGTGCACATGCTGTGAAAAAAAACGCTCGGAAACGCAGCGGTTTACATTCCACAGCATGTCAATTCTTTCTGCGGATTCCACAGCGGTTTTACAGCTGGCCCTATGGAAAACCGCAGTTGTAAAACCACAGAAAAAACGTGGTAAATCCACTGTAAATCCGCGATAAATCTGCAGCAAAAACGCAGCGTTTTTGCCCTGCAGATTTATCAAAACTGCTGCGGAAAAATCCGCAGTGGCCAGGAATACGTGTGCACATACCCTAATTGTTTGTAGCCAGATTTTCTAGAAACAGATATACCAACAAAACAGTTAAATAAAAAGGCAAAGATTTACATGTCTAGAAGTACTTTTTATCTAAACCTTTATGGATAACCCAACTACAAGGGTTTTTTTTTATCGATTATGGTAAGCAAAATACAAGGTCCAAATGCAAACCCAGCAATAGTTAGCAAGTGAATCTATACCTAATCGTTTGTTTGGTGTACAGCTATCCATGGATTGTAGCACCTACATTTAAGCTAATATTATAACCAAAGCATTGGCGGAATTGCTGGAGATGATGTGGAGACATTGGTCCTTATCTGAACATCTGGTGGGAATCCCCCAAAACAGAACCTTAGCTTAAAAAGAATGACTCAATCTGCCCTTACCACAAGGTTATAAAAATACAAATATAATTAACATGTGCAGTGTATTTCCTTATGGGAGGAAATAGTTGCATTTTATAAAGATCTGTAATTTTCAGGGCTATTTTATGAATTGTCCTTGTATTATTCGCTATTCCGTATTTAACATCTTCATGTATATACCATTTTCTTCTGCGGTAGGTTTAACCTTTTCGCAGCATTAAACATTTATCACTTTATGCAAAATACAGATGCCTTTTACAGTATATTACAGTAGCACTGTTATAAAGGGGTCACTAAAGCATGCAATCACTTACTAATTGTGAAGATCCACCTACCTTCACAAGAATTCCTTAGAATGAAGGAATAATAGTTCTGGTTAAATGAAACTATCATGTGCAAAAGCCACATTTACCTGCAGATACAGGGTTAATCTACAGGTAAATGCTGCCTGGCCACCTTACAAAAAGCATGGCTACTGGGAGGAAATGAACTTTTATCCTCCCTGTTACTGCTCACTTTCAGTCATAGACGTGTGGACAAAGAGGTTACAGTCACTATACTGTGAGTGGCGGCTATAATCACTCCTGGGCACTTTGATTGACAGCTCACCCTGCATTGCATTGGTCCAGAAGGAGCTGTCAATCAATGTGCTCAGGAGCGACTACAACTGCTCAGTACACATTCCTATGGCTGTGCTTTCGGTAAAGCGGCTAGGAAACATTTTAACGCTATTTATGTGTAGGTTAAAGTTTATTAGATACACTACAATCACAACCCCCAAAACAAACCATCATAATTAATAACTGCTAGATATCAGCAAAAAGGTAACGATACCCAATCGCATGAAAAACTAACAATTGTATTGAGTGCCTTAAAAAGAAACTGGCAAATGGATATAGAAGTTAAGCCCTATGAATTCTCCTACCTATTCTGCAGAGGTTGGCACCCTAGAAATAAGCACAAAATGCCGCCCTGCTCAACGATGGCTATCTATATTATACCCTATAGTTGGCTCCAAATGATACTAAAAAAGATTGTATAGTTTATAGAGATAACAAAATGGGATAGAAAATACCCAAATGTAACTATAGGCCACCCAATATGAAATATACTAAATAATAAATAACTAAGCTAAGTAGATGTGTATCAATTGACCACCATTGTCAATATAAATCAATAAACACAAAGCAGAGTGTCACAAAGATAAAAACAAGTCAAATATTCCTAAATGCATAACATATGCCCATCTTATAACACAGCCCACATATTAAAAGTATAGAAAGATTCTTTCAAAATCAAGAAACCAGAAAAAACCGCCATCAGATGTCCTGGCACATCACTAACGCTCCATATGTGGTTCTGAGCTGGTGGTCGTTATAGCGGAGCGCTCGGAGGCTACAGTTTTCACCCTTCAGGCCACGTGCACACATTCAGTATTTGGTGAGTTTTTTACCTCAGCTTCTGTAATCCAAAACCAGGAGTGGGTGATAAATACAGGAGTGGTGACGAGTTTCCATTATACTTTTCCTCAGATTCTCCCACTCCTGGGTTTGGATTACAAATACTGAGGTAAAAAAATCACCAAATAGTGAATGTGTGAACGAGGCCTTATAGTGACTAAAATTAATCTAAAAACAGAGAAAATGGATGACAAAAAAATCCTCCAAGTTGACTTTTAACCTTATAATTATTTTTTTTTTTACTTAATAGCAAGATATTCTGAGATGCTGTACAGAGGTTGTCATCTGTCCCTCACATCACACATTATGGGGACAATTCACTAAGCCTGTGAGTGAAAAGGAAGTATGGAGGCTAACGAAAGAAAACTTATTTATTATTATAAAGCCATTTAGTCCATGGCGCTTTACATGTGAGGTGGGGTATATGCAGCGCCCCAGAGTCCTGGTCGTTGCAGTACTGATGCTCCGCCGCTAAGTCTGATGCCACTGAAGGAGTTCACCTGACCAGGTATCACAGACACCAATACACTTCACAGTCTGGCCTCCAGGGGGAGCTAAGGGAGCTATGTATTAGGCCACTCCTCACAATCTGGTAAAACTGGGGGTTAGATAGGAAGTTAGGGAGAAGCTGACTGGGTTGGAACCAGGCAACATCCTGTGGCAGAGGGTGTTGCAGGGGAAGATTCAGGGGGGTCCCTGTCAGGGGTGGGATCCTGACAGAGGCCTAGCGAACAGGAAAGAACGTTACGGGACCGCGCCTGCACTTCATCGCGGCGGTACCCCAAGAAAGGACAAGAAGCGAGGTTTATTGTGCTGAGTGAGAAACGAGATCAACGCAACAAGGAGAAACACCAGTAGGAGTCGTGCTGTAAGACGAGGCAAAATCCTACTGAGGCGCGTAGCCGGTGGCCGGAAACGCCGAGGAAGTATTGAGCTCCAGGCCTTACTTCAAACCTACGGCAGGACAGTCAGTTATAGGTGGGCTGTCTCACTCAAATCACCTAAGAAGACATAGGGGGCAACAGTTGGAGAGGGGCGACACTAGGGTCCTGGAAGAGCTCCGAGCCTACCCGTCATATGGGTGCGTCCTAGCCATATCATCTGGGGGGACGAAGAAGGACATCAAAATCGAGTTGTGAGGGAACTTCAGAAACAGACACAACAGTTGTGGGGACTAGCCCATAAGCACAGCAGGGGAGGACCACAACACACAAGCGCTAGAAGGTAGGCACAGATTTCCACCTGCAAAGGGAACTCTGGAGGTGCCATCGGACCGGCCGGACTCCCGCAGTCCGGCTAACCGTATTCCGGACTGAGGATCCTGAAGCCTTCAGTAAAGAGGTAAAGAGACTGCAACCTGGTGTCCTCATTATTTACTGCGACCTGCACCGCACCACAACCTTATCACATTCTCAACTTTCACTGGACGCCCCTCAGCAGGGTCACGGACCGGGCCCAGCCACCGTGACAACCCCAGAACCGAGACGTAGCGGCCCGGTACCGGGTGCCCCTCGGCCCTGCGGCAGTGGGGGCGCTTCAACTTGGCGTCACGAACAGGATCTACTTAAGCCTGAAGAATCAGGTCATGTGTGCCTTGGAACTGTGATTTATTATACTTGGACTGTGACTTATTGCCAAGACTGTGCATTGCCATTTGCCGCCAAAACCCACCGCCATTACAGCGCTGAGGAGAGCGCAGAAGGAGAAGAGGGGCGTGGAGTAGGCGTGGACCAGCTGAAGAGCGCGAAAGACAATGGCCGCCCAGTCTAAACATTTTTGCATCCTGAGGACGTGTCCGTCAGCAGCCGAGGTCCGCCTTCTCATCCTCTTTGGAGGGTAGAGACCATGGAGACGGGGCCGCCCACGAAAGAGACCGCGGGAAGAAGACACTGGAGAGGAAGCAAAGATGGCGACGCCGGGAGCACCGTGTGGGGACGACCCGACCCAGCATGAGGCTGCACCACCCGACACAGCCCCAGACGCGCCATCGTTGCAGGGACTGGCCGTTACGGAGCTACCGACGGGCAGACCCAACTGGCCGCCTTCTGAGGAGTGTGTGGTCGCAGCCGAGGCCCGGCAGATAGCATGCCGCCGGGAGGCCGATGCTCGTGTGACCGCTCGGCTGGGCCAGCCTACGGAGGTCCGCCTAACTCCGGTGTCCCCTGCTTCCTCCATCCCGGCCGCAGCAGAGTGCGGGCTGCAGGCGCAGGGCCTGAGGATCCTGCCGGAGGCAGAACATCTGCGGCGCCTGATGACGGCGTGGAGGAATAGACCCCAGCCTGCGGCCCAGATCGACCTGACGGAAGTCGAGGAGGTTCCCCCGTCACATTGGGGTGTGGTGGTGTTCTTCAACTCCCGGGAAGGATGGGGAGTTATACAAGAAATTGGAGAGCCACTGCAGGTCCGTGTGGATCGGGAAGCGGTGGAACCCTGCGGGGGAAGGTACGGTCGCGACCTGGAGCCCGGAGACGCAGTGACTTACACCCGGTGGAGGAGGGAGGTTGGCTGGATACCTCGGGGCGTCCAGCGGTGCGTCACACTCCAGGCTGCTGCCGAAACGTCGGAAGACGAGCCTCCTGCAGGGAAGGTGCCGGAACCTGCCCCCGCGGAACCCCAGGGGATTCAGACCCACTGTGTCGCTACGGGTCGTGTTCACCCACGAGCGAGGAGGGTGTCCCAACGAGGGATCCTATCATTACTGGGACCGGACTTTGCTACACCATCACGACCCGTTTGTCCGGTGAGGCCCGGGAGGAGGCCGCCTCCTGCCCAGCCAGAAACTGAGTAAGCAAGAATGCTTCATCATTTGTATATAGTTAACTGTTCGTCCTTTTATGTGTCTTCTTGCTGCTACAACCCGTCTAGGGTTAACTCTTAAAGGGATCCCTTAGTTTACCCGGGATCCCTATTTTCCCTTTTTGCTTTTGTTTTTGTTTCTTGTTCATCATTGTTGAAAAGAACTGCTGGATCATGAACACTGCATGATTACAAACTTATTGTAAATAGTTTGCACCTTCTTAATGGTGCCCTCTACTGGTTTTACAAAGAAAAGGACTCTTTGCGAAGAAACTGTTCCTGGAAGCAGTACCGGAGTCCTTGCTGTAGGCGAACTTGCAGCTTGAGAAGTTGCACTACCTCCGAGAGACTTGGTCCCTTCTTAAAGGGGACGTTCAACGGTAGCACTTAAAGTCGAATAATGCTTACATGTAAAAGTTATATGTAGTTAGCTAGTTAATTGTAAGAAATGTTTAATAATGTGTTAGGAAGGAAATGTAGGACAGGAAGTGAACCCGTACGGGGTTAGTCGGTGAGTCCTCCTAGGAGCCATACCGAGATGGCTCAGTGATCTTGAACTGAGAGAAGGTTGATAAGTTCTATACTGTGTATAGTAGCAGAAAGGCAGTAGGCCCGGGCGGAAAGGGGCGGTCCTGCAACAGAACGAGAGGCAGTAGGCCTGGGGCAGATAGACAGGCGGTCCTGCAGAAGTAAAGGTGGAAAATGAAGAAAAGTTGATTAGCCTTATAGTGTTTTATAAGAGGGTCTTTAGTGGATTCAGTGTGTACGTCCTTAAATGCAATGTTAAATTATTGTTCAGAAATTGCACTAAGTAGAATACCCGGTTGGGTAAGAGAAGTTATTTATAGTGTGTTATTTAAAATATTTAACCATGTTTGTAACGTTCAAGTGTCCTCACCTCCCATAAAGGGAAGCTCTGTTCAAGTTTACTTGTTATTGCATTTCAAAATTGTATGTCTTTTTGCTGACATGTAATGTTGTTTTCTTCCCAGTCCAGGAGTACTGGGTTTAACCGGGGGGGAGTGCAGTGCCCCAGAGTCCTGGTTGTTGCAGTACTGATGCTCTGCCGCTAAGGGGGGCTATGGTACTTCTGATGGCACTGAAGGAGTTCACCTGACCAGGTATCACAGACACCAATACACTTCACAGTCTGGCCTCCAGCGGGAGCTAAGGGTGCTATGTATTAGGCCACTCCTCACAATCTGGTAAAACTGGGGGTTAGATAGGAAGTTAGGGAGAAGCTGACTGGGTTGGAACCAGGCAACATCCTGTGGCAGAGGGTGTTGCAGGGGAAGATTCAGGGGGGTCCCTGTCAGGGGTGGGATCCTGACAGAGGCCTAGCGAACAGGAAAGAACGTTACGGGACCGCGCCTGCACTTCATCGCGGCGGTACCCCAAGAAAGGACAAGAAGCGAGGTTTATTGTGCTGAGTGAGAAACGAGATCAACGCAACAAGGAGAAACACCAGTAGGAGTCGTGCTGTAAGACGAGGCAACATCCTACTGAGGCGCGTAGCCGGTGGCCGGAAACGCCGAGGAAGTATTGAGCTCCAGGCCTTACTTCAAACCTACGGCAGGACAGTCAGTTATAGGCGGGCTGTCTCACTCAAATCACCTAAGAAGACATAGGGGGCAACAGTTGGAGAGGGGCGACACTAGGGTCACGGAAGAGCTCCGAGCCTACCCGTCATACGGGTGCGTTCTAGCCATATCATCTGGGGGGACGAAGAAGAACATCAAAATCGAGTTGTGAGGGAACTTCAGAAACAGACACAACAGTTGTGGGGACTAGCCCATAAGCACAGCAGGAGAGGACCACAACACACAAGCACTAGAAGGTAGGCACAGATTTCCACCTGCAAAGGGAACTCTGGAGGTGCCATTGGACCGGCCGGACTCCCGTAGTCCGGTTAACCGTATTCCGGACTGAGGATCCTGAAGCCTTCAGTAAAGAGGTAAAGAGACTGCAACCTGGTGTCCTCATTATTTACTGCGACCTGCACCGCACCACAACCTTATCACATTCTCAACTTTCACTGGACGCCCCTCAGCAGGGTCACGGACCGGGCCCAGCCACCGTGACAACCCCAGAACCGAGACGTAGCGGCCCGGTACTGGGTGCCCCTCGGCCCTGCGGCAGTGGGGGCGCTTCATATACATAATAAAAACAAGTACAATAATACTGAACAAAACGAGTCACCGCCTGGTACAGGAGGAGAGAGGACCCTGCCCGCGATGGCTCACAATCTACAAGGGATGGGTGAGAATACAGTAGGTGAGGATAGAGCTGGTCATGCAGCAGTTTGGTAGAGGGATGGTTAGTGTAGGTGATAGATTTGTCGGAAGAGGTAGGTCTTCAGGTTCCTTTTATAGGTTCCCATGGTAGGAGAAAGTCTGATATGTTGGGGTAGAGTTCCAGAATAGAGGGGGATGCATGGGAAAAATCTTGTATGTGATTGTGGGAAGAGGAAATAAAAGGGGTGTAGAGGAGATTTTGTGAGAATAGGAGGTTGGTGCAGGTAGGTACCGGGAGACTAAGTCACAGATATATGGAGGAGACAGGTTGTGGCTTTGTATGCCATGATTAGGGCTTTGAACTGGAATCTCTGGGCAATGGGGAGCCAATGAAGGGATTGACAGAGAGGCGAGGCCGTAGAATAGCGGGGAGACAGGTGAATTAGTAGGGCAGCTGATTTAGGATAGATTGGAGGGGTGCGAGAGTGTTAGAAGGGAGGCCACAGAGCAGGTGTCTGACTCTGTTGTTGGGTGTCCCAGACCAGCTAACGCTAGGGGGCCCTAGCACGCCCTGTTCTCTGGATTACTTTTGATGGTGAAGATGCCGGAGCCACGTACCTTAGCTCCTGAATTCGCCCTCCGTCTGTACTCTTCCCCCACCGAAGGAAGAGGGGAGTAGTAGTGTACTGTAATACACCAACCAAACTAACAAGGTAATACGAACAGGGATAAAGGAAAATACCAAACATACAAATATACTCACACAAATAAGAGAGGTATGCACTAGGGAGTGGGGGATAGGGTTAAACCAAAGTAGGAGAAGAAAGGGAATTATCACACACTCAAAACCTAGCAACAGTCACAGATAAATCCACCAAACGCCTTCTCTAATAACCAACAACCTCCAGCCATGCAGCAAAAGCTACTCTGACAATGAGTGCTAACAGGACCCAGTTTATATAGGAGATGTGAGTGGGTAACAGTGAGCAGTTGAGAGCCTCAACTCTTCATAAGCTCTCAACTTAGCAGATTAACCCCGAGCAGAGAAGATGAAATAGCGGACAGACATTGCGGGATTCTAGTTAGTAGGGAGGTGATATCGGGTCCAGAGAGTTAGATGAGAGAATTGAAAGTGTTGACAAGCTGTTTAGGGTTGTGAGACAGGGAGGATATGAGAGATGAAAAGAATGTTGGTTTTGCTGCAGTGAGCGTGGACTTAAAAGTAATGAGGGAATGGTTAAATGAAATGAAGTGCTCTATAGAATGGGAGCTTTTCCATTGCCCAGCTCCACACAGCTCCCCCAGCCTGAGCACGGCTCCCCGAGCCCCCACAGTTACCACAAGGAAACCAGGCCGAACTCCACCCGGCCTCTAGCAGGGGGCGCTACTGCACACCCGCCAGCTCTGAGCACTGTATTGCTGTACACACGTATGACCGCACGGTGTCGCCCTGTGCAGACCGTGTCCTCCCTGCTTCATCAGTGTCACGCTGTGATAACGGGGGGAGGAGAGGAGCTGCGCACACAGTAATCTCCTGGTAGCACACACGCAGCACACCGTCCGCAGCCGCCGCTGCTTCTTCTCCCTCGCCACCATTGTCTGGTGATGGCAGATATTTGTAACGTGCCTCCTCCTCCTGGCCGCAGATCACCGCTGTGTGGGAGGGCAGGGATGGTCCTGATCTTTGGCATTTCTTGCTAGGCAGCCACATGCGGACCGCTATCTGCTGCTCTGGGCTCGGTCGTCGGCTGTGCCTGTGCTGCCCGCATCTCTAGCACAGAGAGCCAGAGACTATGGTGAAATTCCCGGCGCTCACTCCTTACTGGCCGCTCATCCGCTTCTTGGTGCCTCTGGGGATCACCAACATAGCCATCGACTTCGGGGAGCAGGTAGGCTGCACTGGGGGTCACTGTGGGCACCACTGTCAGGGGGCATCATGGTGACCACAGCATCAGCACCAGCCATAGTAGTATTATCCCGATTAATAATGAGATCACTTATTATTATGACTATTAATGAGATCATCACTTATTATGATTATTAATCATTTTTGCTATTCATGTTACCATTATCATCTTATTATTACCATCATCCTCCATGTTATTAACTTGATTTTCATAATATTACCATCCATATAAATATTATCCCCAGCCGTATTATTGTACTATTTATTATTGTACAATGTTTGTGTTCTCTGTGATGCGGCCCCTGCATGCCCAGGGCTGAGGATGATGGGGGTCAGCGCCTGGGAGCTGCTGGCTGTCAGATGAGGTCATCTGCTGTGTCATTTCCACAGTCCCCTAGTGATTGCCAGTTACATGCATCGTTGGCCACTTCCATAATGAGCACTTGCCCCAGAGATGAGCTGATCATTTGGCAGGAACTGTATGGAGCCGATTCATTGTGCCGTACCTGACCACCGTCACCGGCAATGACTGCTCATACCTGGCTGGTAAACCAAGAGATCACAACTGAGGAATGGCCACGGAATCTAAAATGTCTTTCATTCGTTTTCCTGCAGTTTCGTGCCCATGTGAGCAATTTTTGGATATTCTTCTTCTATTGGAATCACTCTGTTTATGGGCAGAATTACACAGAATCCTATTCCCTCTAGCTTTCATACCCCTATGTGGCCATCATGCCCATTCCCTGTAGCTTCCATACCCCTATGTGGCCATCATGCCGTTCCTTATAGCTTCCATACCCCTATGTGGCCATCATGCCGTTCCTTATAGCTTTCATACCCCTATGTGGCCATCATGCCGTTCTCTATAGCTTTCATACACCTATGTGGCCATCATGCCGTTCTCTATAGCTTTCATACACCTATGTGGCCATCATGCCCATTCCCTATAGCTTTCATTCCCCTATGTCGCCATCATGCCATTCCCTATAGCTTTCATACCCCTATGTGGCCATCATGCCGTTCCCTCTAGCTTTCATTCCCCTATGTCGCCATCATGCCATTCCCTGTAGCTTTCATACCCCTATGTGGACTTCATGCCCTTCCTTATAGCTTTCATACCACTATGTGGCCATCATGCCGTTTCTTATAGCTTCCATACCCCTATGTGGCCATCATGCCGTTCCATATAGCTTCCATACCCCTATGTGGCCATCATGCCATTCCATATAGCTTCCATACCCCTATGTGGCCATCATGCCGTTCTCTATAGCTTTCATACACCTATGTGGCCATCATGCCGTCCCTATAGCTTTCATACACCTATGTGGCCATCATGCCGTCCCTATAGCTTTCATACCCCTATGTGGCCATCATGCCGTTCTCTATAGCTTTCATACTCCTATGTCGCTATCATGCCGTCCCTATAGCTTTCATACCCCTATGTGGCCATCATGCCGTCCCTATAGCTTTCATACCCCTATGTGGCCATCATGCCGTTCTCTATAGCTTTCATACTCCTATGTCGCTATCATGCCATTCCCTATAGCTTTCATACCCCTATGTGGCCATCATGCCATTCCCTATAGCTTTCATATCCCTATGTGGCCATCATGCTGTTCCCTGTAGCTTTCATACCCCTATGTGGACTTCATGCCCTTCCTTATAGCTTTCATACCCCTATGTGGCCATCATGCCATTTCTTATAGCTTCCATACCCCTATGTGGCCATCATGCCGTTCCATATAGCTTTCATACCCCTATGTGGCCATCATGCTGTTCCATATAGCTTTCATACCCCTATGTGGCCATCATGCTGTTCCATATAGCTTTCATACCCCTATGTGGCCATCATGCTGTTCCATATAGCTTTCATACCCCTATGTGGCCATCATGCTGTTCCATATAGCTTTCATACCCCTATGTGGCCATCATGCCGTTCCCTATAGCTTTCATACCCCTATGTGGCCATCATGCCGTTTCCTTTGTAGGCAGCAGCGTACAGGCTGTCATAAGAGGTGGCCTGTATTCTGCATTCAGAGAGTACCAGGGGTGTAACTGTAGTGGGTGCAGGGCCTTGTAGACTAGGGGATCCATATGAAAAAGGCGACTATTCCAGTTGTGGGCCCAGGTGGAGATGCCACTAATATAGTTGCTCCCCAGTTATACTATGTATTTCCTTCCCTCTTGATATGCAATGTGAGCGGTTCTTGACTATCGCTGGGTAACCCGACTGTGGTCTGTGGGCAGCTGCACATAATGTTTGCTGATAATAATCAGCTGTTCCCACCTTGCCCCCATTGTTGGCCGCCTGTGGCAGTGAGTGAGCAGTGTAATCTGTCCTGTACACCCATTATAAATGCTCCCTGTGCCCTGACTGATTATGTAATGGAGCATTATGTAAACCATTGGCTCTGGCTGGCATCTGCCGTATTCAACCTGTACAAGCAGCAGACTAGCTGGGACTGTCATCTGTCTGAGGAGGCCGGCCATCCCCTTCTTATGGCTAATCTTCATTCAATCCCTTCATCGTTCAGCAGTAACTAGAGAATATGTTGTCATTGTCAGATGTGGCAGGATAGCCCCGCTAATGTAGGCCGTCACCTGACAGCCTGACCCATGCTCTAATGCTTGTCTGGTATCACATTATTATTTACCACCCCCGACTGGGAACATTTAATCCCAGATTTGCACACAGTATCTTCCTGATGTCTTTACATATCCATCACTTATGTATTGGCATTACTGTATATACATGATCCATGTATGTGCACACGTATGTACAGAAGCCTCTCAAAGAAATCGAATAATACATTGAGTCACAGGTTTAAATTCTAGTTAGCTGTTCCTTTAAGTTTGGGATAAGTATAGGGAAAGACAGTCCGATGCTCCTTTTGGTGAACTGGATAATTTGGCTTGTCTGACCAAAAAGAGGCGGCTCCTTTGGATACCAATCAAATCCCTATTAAATATGTGCCCTATAATGTCCCTTTTCCTGTAATAATGACCCCATCCTGTAACGTCTGCCGTCCTGTAATAATGTCCCCCATCCTGTAATTATGTCCCCTATCCTGAAATGTCTGCTGTCTTGTAATAATGTCCCCCATCCTGTAATAATGTCTGCCATCCTGTAATAACGTCCCCTTTCTTGAAATAATGTCTGCCGTCCTGTAATAATGTCTCCCTTCTTGTAATAATGTCTGCCATCCTGTAATAATGCCCCCATCCTGTAATAATGTCTGCCGTCCTGTAATAACGTCCCCCTTCTTGTAATGTCTGCTGTCCTGTAATAATGTCCCTCCTCTTGTTATGATATCTGCTGTCCTGTAATAATGTCCCCCGTTCTGTAATAATGTCCGCCATCCTGTAATAATGCCCCATCCTGTAATAATGTTTGCCATCCTGGAATAATGTCCCCTTCTTGTAATAATGTTACGGTCCTGTAATAATGTCTCCGTCCTGTAATAATGTCCCCATCCAGTAATAATTCCCCCATCCTGTAATAATGCCCCCTTCCTGTAATAATGTCTGCCATCCTGTAATAACGTTCCCCTTCTTGTAATAATGTCTGCTGTCCTGTAATAATGTCCCCCTTCTTGTAATAATATCGGCTGTCCTGTAATAATGTCCCCTGTTCCGTAATATTGTCTGCGTCCTGTAATAATGCCCCATCCTGTAATAATGTTTGCCGTCCTGGAATAATGTCCCCCTTGTAATAATGTTCCCGTCCTGTAATAATGTCCCCATCCAGTAATAATTCCCCCATCCTGTAATAATGTCTGCCATCCTGTAATAATGTAATAATGTCCCCCTTCTTGTAATGTCTGCTGTCCTGCAATAATGTACCCCTTCTTGTAATAATTAGTGATGAGCGAATTTATGCTGGCTAACAGATGTAAATCATTCAGCTGCGGCGCTAAAAACTAAATCTCCGAGCACTAAAAATACTCAGAGGACACCCGAGTGTGCTGGGGAAATCTCGAGTAACGAGTATATTCGCTCATCACTAGTAATAATATCTGCTGTCCTGTAATAATGTCCCCCGTTCTGTAATAATGTCCGCCGTCCTGTAATAATGCCCCATCCTGTAATAATGTTTGCCGTCCTGGAATAATGTCCCCCTTCTTGTAATAATGTTCCTGTTCTGTAATAATGTCTCCTGTCCTGTAGCCATATGTGTCACCAGAGTGTGAGGTGACACATATGGCCACTATAAGTGCACACGAGGAATTTTTCAGTTGGATTCCACCTGAGGTATCATCACAGAACCACTTATAAAATGATCATAGTGCACAGCAATGCCAAATCAACATTGTTGTGCACGTTTTGTGTTTTGTTAGTTTTCACCGCTTTAGGGTTCTGGGAAGCAGATAGAAAAAGTATCATGCTCATTGTCACCTCTGTAGTGTAGAATAAAGAGAAGAGACGCCTGCGGTTTGGCCGCTAAAAAAACTATGACGTAGCCTCTTCAGGAAAAAGACCATCAGCTTTATTTAAAACATAACTCACCCAAAAGAGACAAGCACAAGAGCATAAGAAACACACAAAATAAACCTGAAGTAACCTAATAAAGAGGTGCAGAAATGCTGCAACATCAAATATTCACCAAATCCTCATTGTGGGAACTTAGGATAAGGGTAGTTTCTAGTGATAAGCGAATATACTCATTACTTGAGATTTTTCTTCCCTAGCAACCAGGCAACCCCCACATGTACTTATGCTGGCTAACAGATGTAAATCATTCAGCTGCGCGCAGAAAACTAAATCTCCGAGCACTAAAAAATACTCGGAGGACCCCCAAGTGTGCTCGGGAAATCTCGAGTAACGAGTATATTCGCTCATCACTAGTAGTTTCACATGTAGTAGATTTTCTGCAGAAAATTTCCATTACAGAATCTACAAGACCTGTAAAAGTCTGTAAATTTTGGTGTGGATTTGGCACTGATTTACCTGTGGAAAACAGCAGCATGTGATAAAAACAAAAACCACTTGTACGCTCCTCGCTTCGCAGCTTCAGAGGCTCCGAGGACGGTTCCCTGCATTGTGCTTCTGTGTAACCTGGCTCTATGAAGACATCGCTCTCCACGTGACTGCTGCAACGTCCTATTGTCCGGATCCTCGGGGGCTGGGCTACACGGAGACCTGCAGAGGACTAGTCATGGGAGCCTCCAATGTGCCAAGAGAGGAGAGTCTATATAGTAACATTTATGTAATATTTATTTTTTATTTGAAACTTTGCAGAAATTGTTTTTCTTTTAGGAGCTTAAAAAAATCCCACAAAATCTGAAATAATTTCTTGCTGTGCATTTAGAATTCACACGTCTGTTTCTGCCCAGAAGAGGCCTGTAGTGTGTGGATGCGATATTGGAATCCCGGGCGTGGATGGAATTAGGAGGCCAGGTGGCATTGTGCTGCTGTTCGGTACAGGCCCGACTTTTTTTTGGGTGAATCGTTCCCTTTAAGCCCCAAATCAATGACCCACAGTGCCTTGTATATTATAATAGAATACTATGGCATTGTTTTTTACTGAGTGGGAAAATGGCATTCAGAGAATCGCTTATGTTCTACCAGTCTTATTGTGACTAAAATGGAGGATGGCGCCACAGTATTGGGACAGCTCCACACACAAGAATGTTCAGAAACAATCTGACAGAAAAGCAAAAGTGTATAACATTGAACTTAGAAGCAGAATATTATCCGTGACAGTACGTAAGTTTTGTCAGATACCCAGGACACGAGTAGGAGTTGGTCCAAAATTAGTTATTAATTACCTATCAGTTCGGATACAGTCTTTTAGGCCGTGAGATAGACTAATGAAGTGACCCTTCAGCTCTCTGGTGAAGGTGATGGGAACCGCCAACCAATGTGCCATTCCTGTGTATGCAACTGTCCCCTTTATTTCCCTGATAACAAAACTGTCTGGGGAATGTCACAGATGACACACCAGACTCAATGACACTACACACCTACTACTATCCCTATCACACTGACAACACACTGGACCTGCTGACGGTGACACACCAGACACACTGACACTACACACCTACTACTATCCCTATCGCACTGACGACACGCCACACCCGTTGACTGTGACACACCAGACTCAATGACACTACACACCTACTACTATCCCTATCACACTGACAACACACCGGTCCTGCTGACGGTGAAACATCAGAGTCACTGACACTACACACCTACTACTATCCCTATCGCACTGACGACACACCGGACCCGCTGACGGTGAAACACCAGAGTCACAGACACTACACACCTACTACTAGCCCTATCGCACTGACGACACGCCACACCCGCTGACGGTGACACACTAGACTCACTGACACTACACACCTACTACTATCCCTATCACACTGACGACACGCCACACCCGCTGACGGTGACACACTAGACTCACTGACACTACACACCTACTACTATCCCTATCACACTGACAACACACCGGTCCTGCTGACGGTGAAACATCAGAGTCACTGACACTACACACCTACTACTATTCCTATCGCACTGACGACACACCGGACCCGCTGACGGTGAAACATCAGAGTCACTGACACTACACACCTACTACTATCCCTATCGCACTGACGACACACCGGACCCGCTGACGGTGAAACATCAGAGTCACTGACACTACACACCTACTACTATTCCTATCGCACTGACGACACACCGGACCCGCTGACGGTGAAACATCAGAGTCACTGACACTACACACCTACTACTATCCCTATCGCACTGACGACACACCGGACCCGCTGACGGTGAAACATCAGAGTCACTGACACTACACACCTACTACTATCCCTATCACACTGACGACACACCGGACCCGCTGACGGTGAAACACCAGACTCACTGACACTACACACCTACTACTATCCTTATTGCACTGACGACACACCGGACCCGCTGACGGTAACACACCAGACTCACTGACACTATATGCCTACTACTATCCCTATCACACAGATGACACACCGGACCCACTGACAGTGACACACCAGACTCACAGGCACTACACACCTACTGTTATCCCTATCGCACTGACGACACACCGGACCCGCTCACTGTGACACACCAGACTCACTGACACTATATGCCTACTACTATCCCTATCACACAGATGACACACCGGACCCGCTGACGGTAACACACCAGACTCACTGACACTATATGCCTACTACTATCCCTATCACACAGATGACACACCGGACCCACTGACAGTGACACACCAGACTCACAGGCACTACACACCTACTGTTATCCCTATTGCACTGACGACA
This sequence comes from Ranitomeya variabilis, assembly GCF_051348905.1. Lineage (NCBI taxonomy): Eukaryota > Metazoa > Chordata > Amphibia > Anura > Dendrobatidae > Ranitomeya > Ranitomeya variabilis. The sequence continues at coordinate 288,180,236 of NC_135237.1, forward strand.
CACCGGACCTGCTGACGGTGACACACCAGACACACTGACACTACACACCTACTACTATCCCTATCGCACTGACGACACGCCACACCCGCTGACGGTGACACACTAGACTCACTGACACTACACACCTACTACTAGCCCTATTGCACTGACAACATGAAAAATGATGGAGCGGTATATAGAACTACGCACCTGCAGAATAACTCTATATCTGAAGGTAAATAGAGCTTTCCGAGGTGACAGGTTTCCTTTAAACTCATCAGTTAATCTGAAAAACGGCTAAAATTTATTTTGGCTAAATCAAGACAGACTGCCACTGACTGCCTATTAATGGAGACACAAAGAGCAGAGTAAGGAACATAGTAAAAGAGAGGGGCACAGATACACGCAGACCGGTGCTGCTGCTTTCTACTAAGCTTTTTTGGTCCCCAGTGCTGAATGGTCACCTTCCCTACTCAGTACCCGGGCATTACTGCCCTTACTGGCGTATGGGGCCCGGCGAGCAGAGGGCCCCTTCTCTTCTGCTCACCAGGCACCAGCAGCAGGATTCTGCCGCTTCAGTAACTGAACGTGAGTCCTCAGACGATGGTGTGGCACGTGTTGGGATCTGGCGCCAGCCCAGCAGGAGGAGATGACCACAGGAACTCTACTGTCTATTTCTACTGTATTTATAAGCTTTTATCCTTATCTGTAGACACTTGTGTATCAGGTTTTAGGTGTCATATGGGACATTTTCTTGTAACCCAATATTTTTATACTTACCTGCTATGCAATCCTGTGTGTATACAATTGTACATCTCCAGCTTGCTCATTATGCCTTTGTGCATACGTTTCTTAATTAAATTTCATTAATAAAGATTTATATTTTACTACATCTTGGCTATATAATTTTGCTTATAGGTTCTCTAGTTTAGAGTAGAGTAGGGCCCTGCCAGAAGATTATACCTTGTCGTGGTGGCAGGCTTAAAAAAGCTTTTGGTCAAAACAAAAGCTGCTGGCTATGTATTTGATATGGTGATGGGAAGTGTTAATGTGTGATTGGTGAGGTCATGGTGCAGAAGTGGAGCTTTCCCAAGAGTAGTCGGTGGGTTTGAGGGGTGGAGGCAGAACTGGGGTGGAGCCTGGGCGGAGTCTCAAGGGGGCCCGAAAATGTTGCCAGTATGGGGCCCTGAAATTCCTGTTTGCAGCCTTGCTCAGTATTGCTATAAAATGTTATTTATCTACCTTTTCCGGGAGGTTAACTACAGAGAGACGTAAGGCCTCCCTCTTGTTTCTCTATACTGTGCATGGGAGACATCTACCCATCATATAATGGCCAGACACAGTGTTATTTCTCATGTACACACACAGAGGCTTATTCTAAAACCACAGGTACTCTTTACAGGGAATCTATCACCAGGGGCTTGTTCCCCATTTGAAACCACCATGATGTAGGTCAGTGTCCCTAATTCCAGCGATGTATCACTTAGTGGGCTGTGTCCTGCACTTTTGATAAAATAATTGTTTTATCTGCTGCAGATCTTCCAGTTCTCTGAATGATGAGCTCTGTATAACCCCAACCCCACCGCTGATTGACATCTTTCTGTTTACACTGTACATAGGCAGAAAGCTGCCAATCAGTGGCGGGAGAGGAGTTATACAAAGCTTATGAATGTGCATGACTTCAAGGCAGGCAGGTTTGCTATTCCTCTTGTGATAATCTGCAGCTGAGAAAATAGAGGTTACCAAAACTGCAACAAGCAGCCCAGTAAGTGACCCAAGTCACTTTGTGACTGTAGGCTGCTGAATCGTTACAGTGTGTGATCCGTACACTGTCACAACTCCCTTATATTCCCTGATGTGGGTGAGCGCTCACTTGACCACATGTATGTGTTTTGCATAATTGCAATCACATGCAGACTAGACTCATGCGCCTCTTACTTTTGTTCTATTGAGAAATAGTCTAGTTGGCACATGACCGCAAGTATGCTGTAACTGCAGACTTTCCTTCTGAGACTGGACAACCCCTTTAAATAATCTAGCCTATTATGGAGTGTGAACCACACACCTTATTTATCACCTTCTAGTGCCATTCTCATCCTACTTAAGGTACCTTCACACTAAACGATATCGCTAGCGATCCGTGACGTTGCAGCGTCCTGGCTAGCGATATCGTTTAGTTTGACACGCAGCAGCGATCAGGATCCTGCTGTGATGTCGCTGGTCGTTGAACAAAGTTCAGAACTTTATTTGGTCGTCAGACCGGCGTGTATCGTCGTGTTTGACACCAAAAGCAACGATACCAGCGATGTTTTACACTGGTAACCAGGGTAAACATCGGGTTACTAAGCGCAGGGCCGCGATTAGTAACCCGATGTTTACCCTGGTTACCAGTGTAAAATATAAAAAAACAAACAGTACATACTCACCTTCGCGTCCCCCGGCGTCCGCTTCCCACACTGACTGAGCGCCGTAAAGTGAAAGTGAAAGTACAGCACAGCGGTGACGTCACCGCTCTGCTGTTAGGGCCGGCGCTCAGTCAGTGCAGGAAGCGGACGCCGGGGGACGCGAATGTAAGTATGTACTGTTCGTTTTTTTTACATTTTACGCTGGTAACCAGGGTAAACATCGGGTTACTAAGCGCGGCCCTGCGATTAGTAACCCGATGTTTACCCTGGTTACCCGGGGACCTCGGCATCGTTGGTCGCTGGAGAGCGGTCTGTGTGACAGCTCTCCAGCGATCAAACAGCGACGCTGCAGCGATCGGCATCGTTGTCGCTATCGCTGCAGCGTCGCTTAATGTGAAGGTACCTTTACTAGTAGGCCGGTTTCACACGTCCTGATATTTCCGGTACTGGAAAAACTGGTACCGGAGATATCAGTGTCCGTGTGTCTGTCTGTCTGTGTCTATGTGTGTCACACGTGTGGCAACCTTGTGCCGCATCAGTACCACGCGGACTGTTGCCGGGGAAGCAGTGCTACTGTAAGCGCTGTTCCACTGTGTGTGGTGCTGAAGCCAGCTGTCATCCCTTCTCCCCTGCTCTGCCGGCGAGCTGCGCGAGCAGGGGAGAATGAATGAAAGAAAAACCTGACGCGGGGTCCCCCCTATATTTTCAACCAACGGGGCAAAACTCACAGGTGCAGGCTGCTATTCTCAGGCTGGTAAGGGGCCATGGATATGGGCCCCCCAGCCTAAAAACAGCAGCCCACAGCTGCCCAGAAAAGATGCACCTCACGCAGGGGAACAGCGGCTTACAGTAGCACTACTTCCCCGGGGGCCGTCCGTGCACACGGAGGACAGTGTACACTGTTCTCTGTGTGCACGTGTGTGGCACGTTTTGCGGCCCATGTGTCCGGGTTAAAACGGACATGTCTGCGTGTTTTGCTCACGGACACACGGTCCATGAAAACCCACTGACATGTACGTAGACCCATTCATTTGAATGGGTCTACGGGTGCCAGTGTCTCCGGTATGTGAGAAAACTGTCACTACACGTACCGGAGACACTGACGTGTGAAACCGGCCTTAGATAGATGGAAATACTAGTGTATCCAGAACAAAATTCTTTGTACTTCTATGATAGCTAAGAAATATATGTGATATCTTACTGCAAAAGCTTGCAAATATAGAAAATCATGCTATACTTCATGCTATACAGTACTTCATACCATTATGTTAAAATATAAATACAATGCAATAATTGTGTTAATTGCAATTTAACAGATGTGCACGTTTCACCATAGAGAAGCTTGTCAGAATTAAAACTAAAGATCATTATCCCCTAATTATAAGTAAATGTTATGTGACTGATGTGAATACTGATGAGGAGGTGCTTAGATCACAAGATTGCATACATTATATTACTAAAATAAGATGGAATGAACAGGCAGCAGTGCTGTGTAACCCTGTGCCCCTTTATAGTTGTAATTTCCCCCAGCCACAAGGTTGCGTGGAAAACTGTATTCTAAAACTATGTGCACACTTTCAGGATTTGCAGCGTAAAATATGAGCGTTTTTTTTACATGCGTTTTTGTTGCAGAACTTTTCCCCCAATCATTAGTATGGGAAAAATATGCTGCAAAAACGCTGCAAGGACATGACATGCTGCAGATTTTAATCTGCTGCAAATCTGCAAGGAAAATAATTAACATGTAAATTTCATTCACTTTGTTAGTAATGTAATATGCTCCATATTTTACGCACCCAATGAGTGCACATACTCTAATAATTTAAGACTACGGATTTTTTCTTACCTAATCTTAAAGCAGCATGATGTAGGGGCAGAGACCCTGATTCCATTGGTGTGTCACTAACTGGGCTGCTTTCTGTAGTTTTTATAAAATCACTGTTTTATAACCAGAAGCTTATCACTAGAGGACTTCTTGACCATTTGCCATAGTCCAACCATGCCCCCACTACTCACTGATAAAGCGGCCAATCGGTGGTGTGGTTATACAGAGCTCAGCATTCAGAGAATTGGTAGATCTGCAGATAAAACAGCTTTTAATCAAAACCGAAGCACCCAGTAAATTGAGTGACACATCACTGGAATCGGGGTCTCTGTCCCTACATCATACTGCTCTCAGATGGGTTAACAGAAACCTGGTGGCAGACTCACTTGAAATGATAAAATTCTGGTTGTCAATAAGCTCCTAGGCTTCCTCTAGTGCTGACTACAGGCGGACACAATCTTATCATTTACCTCTATGCACATGAGCTGGAGCTCAGAATAAAAAAAAAAAGAAAGATGAGAGCTGCAACTAAGGGTTTGTCACCCCACAGCGGAGCAGCTGTTTAATAGCCTGGTTACTCAGGCCACGTGCACATCCATTCCACACACAAAAGTGAGGAACAGATTGTTCTGTGCACACAGACTGATTGTTCTCGGCAGCACTTCTTGTTTACACGGGATCATGTGCTGCCGTGTTGGATGACTGGCATCCTGTCTACATTGGCTGATTATAGGGAATTTCTAAGAGGGCTTATTTCCGATACATGTCCCATGTAAATGCACTTTAAAGTTACATCAATTACCGTAAATTAATTATCTCAGATTTCCAAAACTATTTTCCTTAAAAAAATGTAAAATGTGCTTAAAGATGGATATTCCGCATCCAATGAGTAATGTGTTACTGGCTCACAATCAGCAAAGTGGCTTTTCTGCTCAACTCTTATAGGATCTGTGTAGTTTCACAATAAAACTGTCCAAAGATTTGATGTGTGAAAATAAGATCTGCTTTACCCCTGTCGCTCTGGCGTCGCCTTGTCACTGCTCCCTAGTGATCTTTGTAGACTTGGCTGCACTTGTGACATCTCATTTAGATTACATGACCGCTGAGGCTAGCGATTGGCAGAAGTGGTGATGCCGATGTAGATGGCGTGAGATCACCATATTAGCTTATTTCCTCCCGGCACCGGCGCTCTGGCACAGCTCTTCTCTCAGATGCAGCATTTTCAGTAAGGCTACTTTCACACTAGTCCGTCGGTACGGGCCGTCGCAAACCGTCGGCCCGACGTACCGACGGACAGTGTGTTAATTAATCACAGTCTTACGACGCATCCGCTGCCCAGTGTGAGGAGGGGGCGGAGTTCCGGCTGCACATGCGCGGTCGGAAATGGCGGACACGACGCACAAAAAAAGTTACATGTAACTTTTTTTGGTGCCGACGGTCCGCCAAAACACGACGCAACCGTCGCACTCTGTCGCAATGCGTCGCTATGTATAAGTCTATGGAGAAAAAATGCATCCTGCGTGCATCGAACGACGCTAGTGTGAAAGTAGCATTAGGCTGCCGCGTAGCATTGTAGCGCTGTTTACCTGCAGATTAACCCTTTATCTGCAAGTTAATAACATTTCCCAGGTGACAGGTTCCCTTTAATAGGCAGGGAGGGAATAAATGGCTTTTAAGTGGCAAAAGAAACATTTCTTTGATAAGATATGTTACAAAGTTTGAAAGTCCTAAGATGCATGAATTAGTGAAAATAGTACAAATTGCATCAAATTTATTAACCTGCTACCTGTAGCCAAATATATTTGGTGCAGCTTGCTTGGCATGGGTGAGACGGGGCACCACAAAGCAGATGTATAAATACAGCACGAAGAAATGTACAATTCCAGCCTTATCGATGCCTCTTTCAGGGTAGTTGCAAAAAGATGAAGAAAGTGGTAATATTTGTGGCCACTCCATGTCATTTATTGGTTTTAATCTACTTGATTATGATAGGAAATCGTACTTAAATCAAACTACTCTTTTTCTGAATGATCTCCAGCCTCCATGAAGCAGCGCCTTACAATTCTGGGCTGACTTGCTTTGCACGTTTAGCTTGTCTTCTAGACATGATGGTTAGCTGTTACTTGGCAGCTTAGGAAATGGAGAGGATACAAATACAGATTCATCCAGTTTTCAATGAAAAAAGAAAGAATGTAACATTTTTTTTTAAAGTTTTAATTTCCTGAACATTTTTTGAGTCCATTTAAGTATGTTAGGAAATTTTGAAAAGTTTATCCAGCCTTTCTTACATCTAGAGCTGGACCCATAAATTGTAGGATCATCTGACATTACATTTTCAAAATAAGTACAACAGTCTCATCAAGTCTAAGAGCTATTTTAATGTGTGTACAGTTTGCATTGTAATTTCTCCCTTAACGCAGTATTTTATACAGTACTTCTGCCCAATTTATACCACAACATTATTCAAAATATTTAAATCTAAATATTTACAAATGTACTCAGCATGTTATATTTTATTTTAGAATTTGTTATTTAGAAGTGAAGCTGTAACGTGGCACTCGCTAATGTATCCTTGGTGATTTCTTCCGAGTTCCCTCCCATTTGTTTTTAATTCAAGATCTATTTACGTAGATGGTCGTGTGTAAGCTGAAACCTTTCTATAATCAGTTCTTCATGGAAGGTATGGTGAATGCTCACTCAGGCATACCATTGAAAAAACACCAGCACTTACTGCAGTATCCTATCCGGACTCGTGAGTCATGAGGCTTCTCCTCCTATAGATACACGTGAGCTGTATATATGTATGTGTATATATGTGTGTGTGTATATATATATATATATATATATATATATATATATGCTCGGGTACAGAGTAAGACCCCATCAGTAATGTAGAACAAAGCGACTTGTCCTTCACTGCTCGTTGCTTGCTGTTGTGATACCATTGGCATGTAGATCTATTTTTACTAGCCATATCAGGTTCCAATGAATTTGGTGAAACCATGGTAGTCAATAAATTTTGTTTAAAAACCCCCTCAAAACAATCCATGCGGAAATAGTCTCCAGTATCAAACAGAAGAAGTTTACTTTTAAAAGAAATCTGTCAGTAGGATCAACCCTTTTAAGTCGTCTCTATGGACATGTAGGTCATAGAAAGTTTAATAAAATTATACCTTTATGTCTATGATCTAATGTCTTATTTCCGAGAAATCCACGTTTTTTCCAAATATGTAAATGTGCTGTTAAGATTTGTGGGCAAGACATAGATCTCCCTGAGAATAAAGGCTAGGTTACCAGTGTGAGACATGTAATGACTGACAGTCTGATCTACATGTCTCACACTGGTAACTCCCTCTTTCATATAAAATAAGCTCTGGGGGCCGATTCTCAGGGAGATCTATATCCTGCCCATAGATCTTAACAGCTCATTTACATACTAAGAAAAACATGAATTTCTCTGGAATATGACATCAGATCGCAGATATTAAGGTATCGTTGTATTCAGCTTCCTATGACCTGCATGCCCATATAGACGGATTAGGAGGGTTGAATCTGCTGTCAGATTCCCCTTTAATAGCATGGGATTAAAAATCCTTAAAAAAATAATAATAATTCTCTCCATCGGCTTGTGCGCATCGGGTCAATAAACCATTATTCATGTTATGATTGAATCTGCAGTGTGCGTATTCTTCTGTTGCTTTTTTTCTCTCTTCTGACTGTTTAAAAAAAAAAGAAAAAGCTTTGAAAACTGAAACTTCAGGTAAAATCTTCTTCATTAAGTAAATCTTCTCTGTGTGGTAGAAGACCGTCCTCCTTTTCCAAACATTTTTTTAAACATTTTTAACAAGCACAAATAGTAAAGAGGAGCGGAGGGGAAGGAGGAAGGGAGAAATGGAAAAAGGGGAGGAGACATATGGATTCTTGCCTTGCTTTATTATGGGGATATACCAAAGGGAAAGAGACAGACAGGAAAGTGAATGAAGAAAAAAAGGGAAAGGAAATAAGCAACAATACCATATAAGGTTTACAAGACATGCGAAAACTAAGCATACAATACCTTAAAGGGAATCTGTCACCCCAAAACTCGCCTATAAGCTGCGGCCACCGACATCAGGGGCTTATCTACTGCATTCTGTAATGCATTCTGTAATGCTGTAGATAAGCCCCCGATGTATCCTGAAAGAGGAGAAAAAGACGTTAGATTATACTCACCCAGGGGCGGTCCCGGTCCGGGGCCTCCCATCTTCATACGATGACGTCCTCTTCTTGTCTTCACGCTGCGGCTCCGGCGCAAGCGTACTCTGTCTGCCATGTTGAGGATCCGGGCCTCTCTGACCTTTCAACAGGGCAGATAAAGTACGCCTGTGCAGGAGCCTCGACAGGAAGCAAAGAAGATGACGTCATTGTAAGAAGAGGGGAGGCCCCGGACCGCGACGCCCATCGGACCCGAACAGAACCGGGACCGCCCCTGGGTGAGTATAATCTAACTTGTTTTTCTTACCTTTCAGGTTACATTGGGGGCTTATCTACAGCATTACAGAATGCTGTAGATAAGCCCCTGATGGTGGTGTCCGCAGCTTATAGGCAAATAATGGGGTGACAGATTCCCTTTAAGGAATTGTCCACTGCAGTACAGTCCACTACAGTAGTTTGCTGCACACAATCCTGCTAATAGGTTCCCTTTAAACCCTTCAGCTTATATTAAAGTATGTAAAAAGAACAAACAATTTACTACCAGTTTTAGGATTTGAAAGTCAGTAGGATAAACCCTTCTATATGGACCTCTATATGGTCATGCAGGTCATAGAAAGTTTAATAAAATGATGTCTTGATACTTGCAAAACAAAGTCTTATTCCAGAGATATTCATGTGTTTCTTAATATGTAAATCAGCTGTTACGATCTATGTCTGGACACTGATTTCCTTGAGAATCTGCCTCCAGACTGTACACGGCTGCTGAATTGCCGACTTTTCTTCTATCTATCTATCTATCTATCTATCTATCTATCTATCTATCTATCTATCTATCTATCTATCTATCTATCTATCTATCTATGTACTATATATATATATTTACTAGCTGTACTACCCGGCTTCGCCCGGGTTAATGACTGCTGTTAGCAAAATAGAATGTGTTAACAAAAATTTATTCTGCACACAAAAACCACAAAACAAATAGATAGAAATGTAATTATTAAAAGGCAAAAACTAAGCAAATAGAAGCATTTCACAACATATATTAGCTTTGTTATACTGAGAATGTCTTTGTTGCCTATATTAACCAATCAGAGCTCAGGTTAATTAACTGTAGCAAAATAGAAGCTGAGCTGTGATTGGTTGCTATTGGCAGCCTGATAAATCCCCAGCCAACAGGAAGCCCTCCCCCCTGGCAGTATATATTAGCTCACACATACACATAATAGACAGGTCATGTGACTGACAGCTGCCGTATTTCCTATATGGTACATTTGTTGCTCTTGTAGTTTGCTTATTAATCAGATTTTTATTTTTGAAGGACAATACCAGACTTGTGTGTGTTTTAGGGCGAGTTTTATGTGTCAAGTTGTGTGTGTTGAGTTGCGTGTGGCGACATGCATGTAGCGACTTTTGTGAGATGAGTTTTGTGTGGCGACATGCGTGTAGCAACATTTTGTGTGTTGAGTTGCATGTGACAGGTTAGTGTAGCAAGTTGTGTGCAGCAAGATTTGTGCATGGCGAGTTTTGCGCGTGGCGAGTTTTATGTGTGGTGCATTTTGAGTATGTGCAAGTTTTGTGTGAGGCAACTTTTGCATGTGGTGCAACTTTTGTACATGTGGCAATTTTTCTGTGTGTGCAAGTTTTGCATGAGGTGAGTTTTCCATGAGGTGAGTTTTGCACGTGTGGCGAGTTTTGCGTGAGCCTAGTTTTGCATATGGCGAGTTTTGCATGTAGCGAGTTTTGAGTGGTGACTTTTGTGTTTCGACTTTTATGTGGCGAGGTTGGTGTGTGTGTGTGGTGAAATGTGTGCTGAGGGTGGTATATGTGTTCAAGCACGTGGTAGTGTGTGGCGCATTTTGTGTTTGTGTTCATATCCCCGTGTGTGGTGAGTATCCCATGTCGGGGCCCCACCTTAGCAACTGTACGGTATATACTCTTTGTCGCCATCGCTCTCATTCTTTAAGTCCTCATTGTTCACATCTGGCAGCTGTCAATTTTCCTCCAACACTTTTCCCTTCACTTTTTCCCCATTATGTAGATAGGAGCAAAATTGTTTGGTGAATTGGAACGCGCGGGGTTAAAATTTCACCTCACAACATAGCCTATGACGCTCTCGGGGTCCAGACGTGTGACTGTGCAAAATTTTGTGGCTGTAGCTGCGACGGTACAGATGCCAATCCCGGACATACACACATACATACATACACACATTCAGCTTTATATATTAGATATACCTGTATGTAATCTCCTGTATATAGTATATACCTGTGTGTCATCTCACCTATATATAGTATATATCTGTGTGTCATCTCCTGTATATAGTATATACCTGTATGTCATCTCCTCCTATACATAGCATATACCTGTGTCATCTCCTCCTGTATATACTATATACCTGTAGGTAATCTGCTCCTGTATATAGTATATACCTGTGTGTCATCTCCTCCTGTATATAGTATATACCTGTATGTCATCTCCTCCTGTATGTAGTATGTACCTGTATGTCATCTCCTCCTCTATATAGTATATACCTGTGTGTCATCTCTCCTGTATATAGTATATATCTGTGTGTCATCTCCTCCTGTATATAGTATATACCTGTGTGTCATCTCCCCTGTAAATAGTATATACCTGTGTGTCATCTCCTGTATATAGTATATAGCTGTATGCCATCTCCTCCTGTATTAGCCCTCGTTCACACGTTATTTGGTCAGTATTTTTACCTCAGTATTTGTAAGCTAAAATGGCAGCCTGATAAATCCCCAGCCAACAGTAAGCCCACCCCCTGGCAGTATATATTAGCTCACACATACACATAATAGACTGGTCATGTGACTGACAGCTGCCGGATTCCTATATGGTACATTTGTTGCTCTTGTAGTTTGTCTGCTTATTAATCAGATTTTTATTTTTGAAGGATACCAGACTTGTGTGTGTTTTAGGGCGAGTTTCGTGTGTCAAGTTGTGTGTGTTGAGTTGCGTGTGGCGACATGCATGTAGGGACTTTTGTGAGATGAGTTTTGTGTGGCGACATGCGTGTAGCAACTTTTTGTGTGTCGAGTTGCATGTGACAGGTTAGTGTAGCAAGTTGTGTGCAGCAAGTTTTGCGCATGGCGAGTTTTGCGCGTGGCGAGTTTTATGTGTGGTGCCTTTTGAGTATGTGCAAGTTTTGTGTGAGGCAACTTTTGCATGTGTTGCAACTTTTGTGCATGTGGCAATTTTTCTGCGTGTGGCAATTTTTCTGCGTGTGCAAGTTTTGCGTGTGGCGAGTTTTGCACGTGTGGCGAGTTTTTCATGTGGAGAGTTTTGCGCGTGGCGAGTTTTGAGCGGCGACTTTTGTGTTTCTACTTTTATGTGGCGAGGTTGGTGTATGTGTGGTGAAATGTGCACTGAGGGTGGTATATGTGTTCGAGCACGTGGTAGTGTGTGGCGCATTTTGTGTGTGTGTTCATATCCCCGTGGTGGTGTGATTATCCCATGTTGGGGCCCCACCTTAGCAACTGTACAGTATATACTCTTTGGTGCCATCGCTGTCATTCTTTAAGTCCCCCTTGTTCACATCTGGCAGCTGTTAATTTGCCTCCAACACTTTTCCTTTCATTTTTTCCCCATTATGTAGATAGGGGCAAAATTGTTTGGTGACTTGGAAAGCGCGGGGTTAAAATTTCACCTCACAATATAGCTTTGACGCTCTCAGGGTCCAGACGTGTGACTGTGCAAAATTTTGTGCCTGTAGCTGCGACGCCTCCAACACTTTTCCTTTCACTTTTTCCCCATTATGTAGATAGGGGCAAAATTGTTTGGTGAATTGGAAAGCGCGGGGTTAAAATTTCACCTCACAACATAGCCTATGACGCTCTCGGGGTCCAGACGTGTGACTGTGCAAAATTTTGTGGCTGTAGCTGCTACGGTTCAGATGCCAATCCCGGACATACATACATACATACATACATACACACACACACACATTCAGCTTTATATATTAGATATCTATATCTATATCTAATATATAACGCTAAATGTGTGTATGTCCGGGATTTGCATCTGAACCGTCACAGCTACAGCCACAAAATTTTGCGCAGTCACACATCTGGACCCCGAGAGCGTCATAGGCTATGTTGTGAGGTGAAATTTTAACCCCGCGCTTTCCAATTCACCAAACAATTTTGCCCCTATCTACATAATGGGGAAAAAAATGAAAGGAAAAGTGTTGGAGGCAAATTGACAGCTGCCAGATGTGAACAAGGGGGACTTAAAGAATGAGAGCGATGGCGCCAAAGAGTATATACTGTACAGTTGCTAAGGTGGGGCCCCGACATGGGATAATCACCACACCAACACGGGGATATGAACACACACACAAAATGCGCCACACACTACCACGTGCTCGAACACATATACCACCCTCAGCGCACACTTCACCACACATACACCAACCTCGCCACATAAAAGTCGAAACACAAAAGTCGCCGCTCAAAACTCGCCACGCGCAAAACTCTCCACATGCAAAACTCGCCACACGTGCAAAACTCGCCACACGTGCAAAACTCACCTCATGGAAAACTCGCCACACGCAAAACTTGCACACGCGGAAAAATTGCCACATGCACAAAAGTTGCAACACATGCAAAAGTTGCCTCACACAAAACTTGCACATACTCAAAAGGCACCACACATAAAACTCGCCACGCGCAAAACTCGCCATGCGCAAAACTTGCTGCACACAACTTGCTACACTAACCTGTCACATGCAACTCGACACACAAAAAGTAGCTACACGCATGTCGCCACACAAAACTCATCTCACAAAAGTCGCTACATGCATGTCGCCACACGCAACTCAACACACACAACTTGACACAAAAAACTCGCCCTAAAACACACACAAGTCTGGTATCATCCTTCAAAAATAAAAATCTGATTAATAAGCAGACAAACTACAAGAGCAACAAATGTACCATATAGGAATCCGGCAGCTGTCAGTCACATGACCTGTCTATTATGTGTATGTGTGAGCTAATATATACTGCCAGGGGGTGGGCTTACTGTTGGCTCAGGATTTATCAGGCTGCCAATTTAGCTTACAAATACTGAGGTAAAAATACTGACCAAATAAGGTGTGAACGAGGTCTAATACAGGAGGAGATGACATACAGATATATACTATTTACAGGGGAGATGACACACAGGTATATACTATATACAGGAGGAGATGACACACAGATATATACTATATACAGGAGAGATAACACACAGGTATATACTATATAGAGGAGGAGATGACATACAGGTACATACTACATACAGGAGGAGATGACATACAGATATATACTATATACAGGAGGAGATGACACACAGGTATATACTATATACAGGAGCAGATTACCTACAGGTATATAGTATATACAGGAGGAGATGACATACAGGTATATGCTATGTATAGGAGGAGATGACATACAGGTATATACTATATACAGGAGGAGATGACACAGATATATACTATATATAGGTGAGATGACACACAGGTATATACTATATATAGGAGGAGATGACACACAGCAGGTATATACTATATACAGGGGAGATGACATACAGGTATATACAATATACAGGAGATGACATACAGGTGTATACTATATATAAGGGAGATGACAAACATGTATATATTGAGGTGAAAATGAGAGGTGTGAGGTGAAAATGAAAAGGTGTGAGTGCAAAATGAGAGGAGTGAGGGAAAATAGTGGAGTGAACGGAAAATGACAGATGTGAGGTCAAAATGAGGACAAGTGTTAGGGGGGAATGAGAGGAGTGAGGGGGAAAATAAGAGGTGTGAGGGAGAAAATGAGAGATGTGAGGGGGAAAATGAAAGATGTGATGGGGAAAATGAGAGGCGTGATGGGAAAATAAGAGAAGTGAGGTGCTATAACTAACCACAGATATTTACTATGCCCAGGCAACGCCGGGCTCTTCAGCTAGTATATATATATATATATATATATATATATATATATATATATATATATATATACTGTATATACACTCACCGGCCACTTTATTAGGTACACCTGTCCAACTTCTTGTTAACACTTCATTTCTAATCAGCCAATCACATGGCGGCAACTCAGTGCATTTAGGCATGTAGACATGGTCAAGACAATCTCCTGCAGTTCAAACCGAGCATCAGTATGGGGAAGAAAGGTGATTTGAGTGCCTTTGAACGTGGCATGGTTGTTGGTGCCAGAAGGGCTGGTCTGAGTATTTCAGAAACTGCTGATCTACTGGGATTTTCACGCACAACCATTTCTAGGGTTTACAGAGAATGGTCCGAAAAAGAAAAAAAATCTAGTGAGCGGCAGTTCTGTGGGCGGAAATGCCTTGTTGATGCCAGAGGTCAGAGGAGAATGGGCAGACTGGTTCGAGCTGATAGAAAGGCAACAGTGACTCAAATCGCCACCCGTTACAACCAAGGTAGGCCTAAGAGCATCTCTGAACGCACTGTGCGTCGAACTTTGAGGCAGATGGGCTACAGCAGCAGAAGACCACACCGGGTACCACTCCTTTCAGCTAAGAACAGGAAACTGAGGCTACAATTTGTACAAGCTCATCGAAATTGGACAGTAGAAGATTGGAAAAACGTTGCTTGGTCTGATGAGTCTCGATTTCTGCTGCGACATTCGGATGGTAGGGTCAGAATTTGGCGTAAACAACATGAAAGCATGGATCCATCCTGCCTTGTATGGAGCATCTTTGGGATGTGCAGCCGACAAATCTGCGGCAACTGTGTGATGCCATCATGTCAATATGGACCAAAATCTCTGAGGAATGCTTCCAGCACCTTGTTGAATCTATGCCACGAAGAATTGAGGCAGTTCTGAAGGCAAAAGGGGGTCCAACCCGTTACTAGCATGGTGTACCTAATAAAGTGGCCGGTGAGTGTATATTACAAACCACCAACATCACCACATTATGAATTATAGATTACTAGATGGTGGCCCGATTCTAACGCATCGGGTATTCTAGAATATGCATGTCCACGTAGTATATTGCACAGCCCACGTAGTTAATTGCCCAGCCATGTAGTATATTGCTCAGCCACGTAGTATATTGCTCAGCCACATAGTATATTGCCCAGCCACATAGTATATTGCACAGCCCACGTAGTTAATTGCCCAGCCATGTAGTATATTGCCCAGCCACGTAGTATATTGCACAGCCCACGTAGTATATTGCCCAGCCACGTAGTATATTGCCCAACCACGTAGTATATTGCCCAGCCACGCAGTATATTGCCCAACCACGTAGTATATTGCCCAGCAACATAGTATATTGCCCAGCCACGTTGTATACAGCACAGAGCCACGTAGTATATTGCCCAGCCACATAGTATATTGCCCAGTCACGTAGTATACAGCACAGAGCCAAGTAGTATACTGCCCAGTCACGTAGTATATTGGCCAGTCATGTAGTATGCACCGTATCCCTGTAAAAAAAAAAATAATTCAAATAAAAAATAGTTACATACTCACCCTCCGTTGGCTCCCGGATCGAAGCGGTTGCCGATGCTCCCAGATCGAAGCGGTTACCGATGGTCCTCATGCGCTCCTGTCTGAAGAGTGCATTGTGGTCTCGCAAGATGATGACGTAGCGGTCTTGCGAGACCGCACGTCATCATCTCGCGAGACTGCAATGCATGGAGCGGTCACCGGGGCGTCGCGAGGAGAGTCGGTAACCGCTTCGATCCGGGAGCATCGGTAACTGCTTCGATCCGGGGGCCAACGGAGGGTGAGTATGTAACTATTTTTTATTTTTTTAATTATTTTTAACATTAGATCTTTTTACTATTCATGCTGCATAGACAGCATGAGTAGTAAACGTTGGTCGCACAGGGTTAATAGCAGCGTTAACCGAGTGCGTTACACCGCGGTCAACGCTGCCATTAACCCTGTGTGAGCGGTGACTGGAGGGGAGTATGCGGGCGCCGGGCACTGACTGCGGGGAGTAAGGAGCGGCCATTTTCTTCCGGACTGTGGCCGTCGCTGATTGGTCGTGGCTGTTTTGCCGCGACCAATCAGCGACTTGGATTTCCATGACAGACAGAGGCCGCGACCAATGAATATCCGTGACAGACAGACAGAAGGACAGACAGACGGAAGTGACCCTTAGACAATTATATAGTAGACTAGATGGTGGCCCGATTCTAACGCATCGGGTATTCTAGAATATGCATGTCCACGTAGTATATTGCACAGCCCACGTAGTATATTGCCCAGCCATGTAGTATATTGCTCAGTCACGTAGTATATTGCCCAGTCACGTAGTATATTGCCCAGCCACGTAGTATATTGCACAGCCACGTAGTATATTGCCCAGTCACGTAGTATATTGCCCATCCAAGTAGTATATTGCCCATCCACGTAGTATATTGCCCAGTCACGTAGTATATTGCCCAGCCACGTAGTATATTGCCCAGCCACGTAGTATATTGCCCAGTCATGTAGTATATTGCCCAGCCACGTAGTATATTGCCCAGCCACGTAGTATATTGCCCAGTCATGTAGTATATTGCCCAGCCACGTAGTATATTGCCCAGTCACGTAGTATATTGCCCAGTCACGTACTATATTGCCCAGTCACGTAGTATATTGCCCAGTCACGTAGTATATTGCCCAGTCACGTAGTATATTGCCTAGCCACGTAGTATATTGCACAGCGACGTAGTATACAGCACAGAGCCATGTAGTATACAGCACAGAGCCACAAAAAACAAAAAAGGATGATAACTGGTCAGACCAAATATAATAAAACACTGTAAACTTTATTGATAATATTAACAATATTAAGACCAGGTGAAGGGAGGGACGGTAGTAACAACACAGAAACACTGCTGAAGAAATAACAGGAGGAGCGCACCCAGGATTGTCAGTCCTCAAAGGCTAAGAATTATATGCATAAAAAAATAGAAAAATAGAAACACAATATACAAAAACTAAGTAAACATAACAAAAATTAGATAAGCCAATCAGGGGGGAGAAGAAAGGCCCCCTGACGAAGGTGTGATCGCCGAAACGCGCGTTGGGGCGGAGGCGCGTCCCCAGGATTTCCAGTCCTCTCTGCGGTGGGTACCCTGTTGCGGCAGCATCTACCACTTTGATCTAATGGGCAATGTTATTTGTATATGGGAGTACTAAGGTGGTTTTTGTCTGATTGCCTAAATAATACTCTGTGCACGGTGCTAGTAGCTCAGGTTGTTTCTTCTCCCCACTGATTGGCTTATCTAATTTTTGTTATGTTTACTTAGTTTTTTGTATATTGTGTTTCTATTTTTCTATTTTTTTATGCATATAATTCTTAGCCTTTGAGGACTGACAATCCTGGGTGCGCTCCTCCTGTTATTTCTTCAGCAGTGTTTCTGTGTTGTTACTACCGTCCCTCCCTTCACCTGGTCTTAATATTGTTAATATTATCAATAAAGTTTACAGTGTTTTATTATATTTGGTCTGACCAATTATCATCCTTTTTTGTTTTTTGTCCCTATCAGATGATAGGTCTTGTTGGTCCTATTCACCTATGGTACAGATTACTGCAATATTATGCATTACCATGGTGATTAGTCATATAAGTTGGTATTTAGCACAGAGCCACGTAGTATGTAGTATATTGGCCAGCCACGTAGTATATTGCACAGTCACGTAGTATATTGCCCAGCCACGTAGTTTATTGCACAGCGACGTAGTATACAGCACAGAGCCACGTAGTATACAGCACAGAGCCACGTAGTATGTAGTATATTGGCCAGCCACGTAGTATATTACTGCACAGTCACGTAATATATTGCCCAGCCACGTAGTATATTGCCCAGTAACGTAGTATATTGCCCAGTGACGTAAAATAAAAAATAAACATATACTCACCTTCCGAAGGCCCCTTGAAGTCCTGACGCCTGTGTGCGGTGCAAGCGGCAGCTTCCGGTCCCAGGGTTGGTATGAGCGCAGGACCTGTGATGACGTTGCGGTCACATGACCGTGACGTCATGGCAGGTCCTTCTCGCAGGACCTGTGATGTCGCGGTCACATGACCGTGACGTCATGGCAGGTCCTTCTCGCATAGCATCCTTGGCACCGGAACCTGCCGCTTGCACTGCCGAGGACAGCGCACCACGTCGGAGGGTGAGAATAACGTTTCTTTTTATTATTATTATTATTTGTAACATTAGATGTTTTTACTATTGATGCTGCATACGCAGCATCAATAGTAAAAAGTTGGTCACACAGGGTTAATAGCTGCATTACCGGAGTGCGTTACACCGCGCTCCGGTAACGCTGGCATTAACCCTGTGTGAGGGCTGACTGGAGGGGAGTATGGAGCAGCACTGACTGCGGGGAGGAAAGAGTGGCCATTTTGCCGCCGGACTGTGCCCGTCGCTGATTGGTCATGGCAATGGTCGTGGGCGTTTTGCCACGACCAATCATCGACTTGGACTTCATGACAGACAGAGGCCGCGACCAATGAACATCCGTGACAGACAAACAGAAATACAGAAGGACAGACAGAAAGACGGAAGTGACCCTTAGACAAATATATAGTAGATCAGCACGTATAAAATGAGTCATAAACCCCCGTGTGGACACTTAATCCTACCGGACACATCCATTACACAACAAACTACTTCCACTAGGGAATAATGATGTACTAGTCCAAATAAATTTATAAATCTTTATTAGAAATAAAACATGACCAGGTGTGTATAGATTACAACCTGAAGAATAATATACCAAAGGCACCACACCCCCCCTGTATATATCCCCACATCATCAAATGCCATCAAGGTAATCTTAGTATAGGACTACAGGGTATCAACCCAGTTAGTTATTATGGTTCTGCGCCAATTGTCCATCACATATGTGACTCACCATAACATGTCCCAAATGGAGACCTAATGTCATAATCATTGATAATTATATACTCACTATAAAGTGCAGAGTGCGCAGCAAATTGTGTGGAGCTTGGAGAGTGTGCGCCTGCCCCAACGTGCGTTTCGGTCCGTCCTTCATCAGGGGCCCCTAGTGGAAATAGTTTGAGATATATATATATATATATATATATATATATATATATATATATATATATATATATATATATACAGTACAGACCAAAAGTTTGGACACACCTTCTCATTAAAAGATTTTTCTGTATTTTGATGACTATGAAAATTATACATTCACACTGAAGGCATCAAAACTATTAATTAACACATGTGGAATTATATGCTTAACAAAAAAGTGTGAAACAACTGAACTATGTCTTATATTCTAGGTTCTTCAAGGTGGCTTCCTTTTGCTTTGATGACTGCTTTGCACACTCTTGGCATTCTCTTGATGAGCTTCAAGAGGTAGACACCGGAAATGGTTTTCATTTCACAGGTGTGCCCTGTCAGGTTTAATAAGTGAGATTTCTTGCCTTATAAATGGGGTTGGGACGATCAGTTGTGTTGTGCAGAAGTCTGGTGGATACACAGCTGATAGTCCTACTGAATAGACTGTTAGAATTTGTATTATGGCAAGAAAAAAGTAGCTAAGTAAAGAAAAACGAGTGGCCATCATTACTTTAAATGGAACCTGTCACCCCCCCCAGTCGTTTCAAACTAAAAGAGCCACATTGTGCAGCAGTAATGCTGCATTCTGACAAGGTGGCTCTTTTAGTTCTGGGTGCTGTAACTGCAGAAATAATCAGTTTTTTAATTTGTCAGAAATACCTGGTCTTCAGTCAAGGAGGCCGGCGTTTCCCCCCTGCTTCAGACGCCACACAGCCGTCACTCAAGTCTTCTTGGCGCCGGGCACCGCCTCCTCAGCGTTGTTTTGAAAATAGCCGGCGCCTGCGCTCTTTTTTCCTGCCTGGTGCAGGCGCAGTGAGCGCTGCCGTCTGTCCTCATATGCAGCCCAGCTGACTGCGCCTGCGCGGCTGCCCTGCCTGTGAATCCCAGCCCCGCAATGTGAATAAATCATAAGTCACTGCGGGGCTGGGATTCACAGGCAGGGCGGCCGCACAGGCGCAGTCAGCTGGGCTGCATATGAGGAAAGACAGGCAGCGCTCACTGCGCCTGCACCAGGCAGGGGAAAAGAGCGCAGGCGTCGGCTATTTTCAAAACAGCGGTGAGGAGGAGGTGGCGCCCGGCGCCAAGAAGATGTGAGTGACAGCTGTGTGCTGTCTGAAGCAGGGGGGAAACGCCGGCCTCCTTGACTGAAGACCAGGTATTTCTGACAAATAATAAAATGGATTATTTCTCTAGTTATAGCACCCAGAACTAAAAGAGCCACCTTGTCAAAATACAGCATTACTGCTGCACAAGGTGGCTCTTTTAGTTTGAAACGACTGGGGGGGGGTGACAGGTTCCCTTTAAGAAATGAAGGTCAGTCAGTCCGAAAAATTGGGCAAACTTTGAAAGTGTCCCCAAGTGCAGTGGCAAAAACAATCATAGTCATGAAAATACAGAAAAATCTTTAAATGAGAAGGTGTGTCCAAACTTTTGGTCTGTACTGTGTATATATATGTATTCCATGTGTATATATCTATTCTATTCTAACCTGTTAGTGTGATTTTACTGTACGTGGCACATGAATTACCGGCTTTTCAAAGGATCTAGAGGTATAGTTCTACAGGAAGTAGTTTTTTTTTCTCTGCGGGCACTCAACTTTATTAGCATGCACAAAGAGACACAAGTTAGCCCCAAAAATGCATGAAGAAAAAACGCAACAAAAACGCAAACAAAGCATACATTTTTGCCACAGCTTCTTTCCTGCCAAGAAACCAGGTTTTGCTGCAGTACAAAAAGCAGCAAAAATGCCCAGTGTGAACATACCCTAAGTGGTGAAAAAGAAATTCCCAAGTTTTTACATTTGTTATATTTTTTTATGAGACTCCTGGCCAGAGCCTGTCTAGTGGGCGCCCTGGCTCCATACACTTGTATTGAGCGGTGCCGCGGCACATCTAGCCACACGGATGTCCAGTTGGTGCAGCAGTCCACCCCACAGAGTGACTGCAGACTTATCAGTTTATGCCGGATAACCCCTCTAAGGGCTCATGCAGACGTCCATGAAAATTGTTCCGCACACGGACTGGCTGCAGGTCTCCCAATCTGAGTGTGACAGCTTCATATATGTCTATAAGGCTATGACTCTCAGACCAGGAGAGTTCATTGCTGTCCAGTTAGCATGGACGTCTGCATGATTTCTCGCTGCTTCATCAGTGCTTTGAGGTGACAATATGCAAATTGCCTCTTCTGAGAAAAAGAGGACTTAACTCTATAGCGCCACCTGTTGGAAGTAGCGATCCTACAAGTCACAATCAACCCTCCAACGAGTCGTGCAATATGACTTAGAATAAAAGCCAAATCAGTATCTCAATTTGCAGACATGGTGTTTCGGGCTGTTGGCCCTCGTCAGTGCAAAGTATGAGAACTGATTTGGCTAGGTGAGAGGCTCTGGAGTGGGGTCTAAAG
The DNA here is from genome assembly GCF_051348905.1 of Ranitomeya variabilis. NCBI lineage: Eukaryota > Metazoa > Chordata > Amphibia > Anura > Dendrobatidae > Ranitomeya > Ranitomeya variabilis. Next base: position 288,202,137 of record NC_135237.1, read on the forward strand.
GGTATCGTTTCTCCTTATGGAGAGTGACATACCATCTCTGGCTTGTCAAGGTAAGGAGGCTTATTTGCCGTACAATGCTCCTCTGGGAAATTAAATATGCAAATTGCCTCTTCTAGGCATCGACTGGCTTGTCTTTTAAAGGGCTATACAATCTATTAATAGTTTGGGTTCCCTTTAACTAGGAAAATATGGTAAAAATGTCCAAATCGGCAGTCACATGAATAGTTAGAAAACTTTGCTTCTGATGCTTGAAAAGCAGTAAACCATTTTGAATTGCCAGCTTGTAACAGAACATAGGGTGAAAAAAAAATCTAAAAAATAACAGATCAGGCACTGTAAAACTAAACCCAGTAGTTTTCCACTCTGGAAAACCACAGAGAAAAAAACGTGTTGGCGTGACATAATCGATGTGTATAGAATTGTCTATATTCACTCAGACTGGATGATGAAATGGATAAACACGGTGGGCAGATCTGGGCAGATTGTGCCACACCACGGAGGAGAGAGGTCATTTCTATAAACAATATTTCAGCCGGAGTCTTTAAGCCTTTCTATGGAGTTTGTGGATCTTGGGAATGATTAATCACACAGATGTCACTGTTAATAGTTTCCGGATCTTGAATTATGCATGTAACCTTGTAAAGTGAGTAGCTCGCCTTCCTGGACTGTTATGTACCGTATTCCTCTTTCTCCATGGATTCATTCATTGACAAATCGTCATTTCTTTTATCATGTTTTTCTGAGCTAATTCCGCTTCCCTCCCATTTACTCATCAATCCCACATGGTTCTTGTAATATGTGCTGTGTCACAGAATGTGTCTCTGCAAGTCCTAGCCTTAGGCCATGTTCACATTCCAGTAAGTTATTCTACAAGAAAAAGCTCCTCTAGTGTACAGTATGTTAACACTGAGTTTTTAATACCGATTTTAGAGGAAATTTATCTTTAAAATCCACGTCGAAAACGTCTTGAAACACATTTTATTGATTTTAATATGAAAATTCACTTATAAGTGCAACTGGCAGGGTTATTTTTTGTGGAGGGAGGGGAAAGCATCATTAATCCGTTTACCCCCGAGAGTGGTGTGCACGTTAATGAACAGGACAATTTTTACAATTCTGACCAATGTCCCTTTATCTATATATATAATTGTCTAAGGGGTACTTCCGTTTTTCTGTCTGCAACTTCCGTAACGGAAATCCCGCGTCACTGATTGGTCTCGCCAGCTGCCTGTCATGGCTGCCGCGACCAATCAGCGACGGGCGCAGTCCGATTAGTCCCTCCCTACTCCCCTGCAGTCAGTGCCCGGCGCCCGCATACTCCCCTCCAGTCACCGCTCATACAGGGTTAATGCCATCGGTAATGGACCGCGTTATGCCCCTGGTAACGCACTCCGTTATCGCTGCTATTAACCCTGTGTGTCTGCAACTTTTTACTATTGATGCTGCCTATGCAGCATCAATTGTAAAAAGATGTAATGTTAAAAATAATAAAAAAACAAAAAACCTGCTATTCTCACCTTCCTTAGTCCGCCCAGGCGCGCGTGGCTGCCGCCATCTTCCGTTCCCAGAGATGCATTGCGAAATTACCCAGAAGACTCGCGAGACCGCTAAGTCATCTGGGTAATTTCGCAATGCATCCTGGGAACGGAAGATGGCGGCAGCCGAGCGCGCATCGCCAGAGCTTTGCTGGATCCCGACTGGTGAGTATATAACTATTTTTTATTTTAATTATTTTTTTTAACAGGGATATGGTGCCCACACTGCTGTATACTACGTGGGCTGTGTTATATACCGCGTGGCAGCTATATACTACATGGCCAGAGTTAGATACTATGTGGGCTGTGTTTTGTACTGTGTGGGCTGTGCTATATATTACGTGGCCAGTGTTATATACTGCGTGGGCTGTGCTATATACTTTGTGGGCAGTGTTATATACTGCGTGGCCTGTATTAACGCATCGAGTATTCTACAATATGTATGTATGTATGTATATAGCAGCCACATAGTATATAGCACAGGCCACGTACTATTTGTCTGCTATATACTACATGGCTCCTATATACTACATGGCCTGTGCTATATACTTTGTGGCTGCTATATACATACATACATACATATTCTAGAATACCCGATGCGTTAGAATCGGGCCACCATCTAGTGAGGTAATAAGGCTTCTACGTACCTTGGCGATTCTGAGATTGTTTTTTGTGACATATTGTATTTCACCTTAGTGGTAAAATTTCTTCTATATAACTTGCGTTTTATTTGTGTAAAAAACGGAAATTTGGCAGAAATTTGGAAAATAAATAAGGATTAAAACGACCAGCAATTTCTCATTTTTATAAAAAAATTTACAAAACCATTTTTTTTTGGGACCACCTCACATTTGAAGTCACTTTGAGGGGTCAATATGGCATAAAATACCCAAAAGTGACACCATTCTAAAAACTACACCCCTCAAGTTGATCAAAACCACATTCAAGAAGTTTATTAACCCTTCAGATGCTTCACGGGGATTAATGAAATGTGAAAGGAAAAAAATGAACATTTAACTTTTTTTCGCTAAAATGTAACTTTAGACTAATTTATTTTTATTTACACAAGGGTAACAGGAAAAAATTAACCCCATAATTTATAGTGCAATTTCTCATGAACATGCTGATACCCAATATGTGGGGAAAAAACACTCTTTGGGCGCATGGCAGAGTTCGGAAGGGTAGGAGCGCCTTTTGACTTTTTCAATACAAAATTGGCTGGAATTGATATCGGACGCCGTGTCGCTTTTGGAGAGCCCCTGATGAATCTAAACAGTGGAAACCCCACAGAAGTGATACCATTTTGGAAAGTAGATGCCCAAGGAACTTATCTAGATGTATGGTGAGCACTTTGAACCCCCGAGTGTTTCACTAATGTTTATAACGTAGAGCTGTGAAAATTAAAAATCATATTTTTTTCCCACAAAAATGTTCTTTTATCCCCCAATTTTTTATTTTCACAAGGGTAACAGGAGAAATTGGACCCCAAAATTTGTTGTCCAATTTATCCTGAGTACGCTGATACCCCATATGTGGGAAAAAACTGTTGATTGGGCACACATCAGGGCTCGGAAGGGAAGTAGGGATGTTTTGGAATGCAGACTTTGATGGAATGGTCTGTGGGCGTCATGTCACGTTTGCAGAGCCCCAGATGTCCCTAAACAGTAGAAACCCCCCACAAATGACCTCATTTTGGAAACTAGATCCCCCTAAGGAACTTATCTAGATGTGCCTAAACAGTGGCAATGCCCAACAAGTGCCTTCTTTTTGGAAGTAATTTACTGTTTCCTGGTATGTGAATTTTATAATGTAGTGGCGTACATGAGTTGTGAAGTGTGCGTCAGATTGTGATAAGTCAGTTGTGTAAGCAGAAATGAATTTAGTAGTGCATGGAGATGTAGTATATTGTTGTGGATTCTGTTTGCGGGCTCCCTCTGGTGGTTGCTGCTGGTACTGGGTGACTTTGGTGGGTTGCGGCCTTTGGTTTCCATCTGTCCATCAGAGGCTGGGTGTTTCCTATTTTACCTGGCCTCTCTGTCATTTCCCTTGCCGGCTATCAATGTGTTCAGATGTGCTCTGTTTGGTTCCTGCCTACCTGCTCCCAGATCTTTCAGGATAAGCTAAGTGCTGATTTTCAGTTGTTTGGTTTTTTGTCCAGCTTGCTTAGAATGTCTCTTTGTTAGCTGGTTGCTCTAGTGGACTGAGGTTCTCCCCATGTGCCATGAGTTGGCACATGGGTTCTTGTAATCTCAGGATGGTTTTTTTGATTAGGGTTTTTTGCTGACCGCTCAGTCCCCTTTTGTGTCATTCTGCTTTCTAGTTTTCAGCGGGCCTCTATTTGCTAAAGCTATATACATCATCTTTATGTGTGTGCCTTCCTCTCATTTCACCGTCAATACATGTGGGGGGCAACTATATCTTTGGGGTTAATTCCTCTGGAGGCAAGTGAGGTCTTTGTTTTCTCTGCAGTACTAGTTAGCTCTTAGGCTGGTGCGTGGCGTCTAGAACCAACGTAGGCACGCTCCCTGGCTATCTCTAGTTGCGTTTGTCAGGCGTAGGGCAGCGGTCAGCCCAGGTTCCATCACCCTAGAGCTCGTCCGATATTTATTATACTTTGCTCATCCTGTGCTATCCCTAGCCATTGGGGATTCATGACAGTATAGCCGGCCACAAAGTGTTAATTGTTTGGGCTGAAGCAGGAGAAAAAGAAGTGTTCAAGGAAAATTTTTTTTTTTTTTTTCCTTCAGAGTTTTGCTGCCTAGCCCTTAATTGCTGTCTAGCTGCTTCTTACCTCCTCTTAACCCTTGAATGGCTCTGATCTTAGCTGTTTATCATGGATGTCCAGAGTTTGGCTTCCAGCCTGAGTAATCTCGCGGCAAAGGTTCAAAACATACAGGATTTCGTTGTTCGAACTCCCATGTCTGAACCTAGAATTCCTATTCCAGAGTTTTTTTCTGGAGATAGATCTACCTTCCTGAATTTCAGGAACAATTGTAAATTGTTTCTCTCTTTGAAATCTCGCTCCTCTGGAGACCCTGCTCAACAGGTCAAGATTGTTATATCGTTCCTACGGGGCGACCCTCAGAATTGGGCATTTGCATTGGCACCAGGGGATCCTGCATTGCTCAGTGTGGATGCGTTTTTTCTGGCATTGGGATTGCTCTATGAGGAACCTAACCTAGAGTTTCAGGCTGAAAAGGCTTTATTAGCCCTCTCTCAGGGGCATGATGAAGCGGAAATATATTGTCAGAAATTTCGGAAATGGTCGGTGCTTACTCAGTGGAATGAGTGCGCCCTGGCTGCAAACTTCAGAAATGGTCTTTCTGAGGCCATTAAGGATATTATGGTGGGGTTCCCTGCGCCTACAGGTCTGAATGAGTCTATGGCTATGGCCATTCAGATTGATCGGCGTTTACGGGAGCGCAAACCCGTGCACCAGTTGGCGGTGTCTTCTGAACAGGCACCTGAGACTATGCAATGTGATAGAATTCAGTCCAGAAGTGAACGGCAAAATTATAGGCGGAAAAATGGTTTGTGTTTTTATTGTGGTGATTCAGCTCATGTTATATCAGCATGCTCTAAACGCACAAAAAGGGTTGATAAATCTTTTGCCATTGATACTCTGCAGTCTAAGTTCATTTTGTCTGTGACTCTGATTTTTTCACTGTCTTCCATTTCCGTCGATGCCTATGTGGATTCAGGCGCTGCCCTGAGTCTTATGGATTGGTCATTTGCTAAACGCTGCGGTTTTAGTCTAGAGCCTCTGGAAGTTCCTATTCCTCTGAAAGGAATTGATTCTACACCATTGGCTATGAATAAACCGCAGTATTGGACACAAGTGACCATGCGCATGACTCCCGTTCATCAGGAGGTGATTCGCTTCCTTGTACTGTATAATTTACATGATGTACTAGTGCTTGGTCTGCCATGGTTACAAACTCATAATCCTGTCCTGGACTGGAAAACAATGTCTGTGCTAAGCTGGGGATGTCAGGGGGTTCATGATCATGCACCTCCGATTTCAATCGCTTCATCTACTCCTTCTGAGATCCCTGATTTTTTGTCTGACTATAGGGATGTTTTCGAGGAGCCTAAGCTCAATTCGCTCCCTCCCCATAGAGAGTGTGACTGTGCTATAGAATTGATTCCTGGCAGTAAGTTCCCTAAGGGTCGTTTATTTAATCTGTCACTGCCAGAGCATACTGCTATGCGGAATTATATTAAGGAGTCCTTGGAAAAGGGACATATTCGTCCATCTTCGTCCCCTCTGGGAGCAGGTTTTTTTTTCGTGGCAAAAAAAGATGGTTCCCTGAGGCCTTGTATAGATTATCGCCTTCTGAATAAGATTACAGTCAAATACCAGTATCCATTGCCATTATTAACTGACTTGTTTGCTCGCATTAAGGGGGCTAGGTGGTTCACTAAGATAGATCTTCGCGGTGCGTATAATCTGGTGCGGATAAAACAAGGTGATGAGTGGAAAACCGCATTTAATACGCCTGAGGGCCATTTTGAGTATTTGGTAATGCCTTTTGGACTCTCCAATGCTCCGTCAGTCTTTCAGTCCTTTATGCACAATATTTTCCGTGAATATCTGGATAAGTTTATGATTGTGTATTTGGATGATATTTTGGTGTTTTCTGATGACTGGGAGTCTCATGTTCTACAGGTCAGGAAGGTGTTTCAAGTTTTGCGGGCCAATTCTCTGTTTGTGAAGGGCTCAAAGTGTCTCTTCGGAGTCCAGAAGATTTCTTTTTTGGGGTACATTTTTTCTCCTTCTACTATTGAGATGGATCCCGTTAAGGTTCAGGCTATTTGTGACTGGACACAACCTACATCTGTTAAGAGCCTTCAGAAGTTCTTGGGGTTTGCTAATTTTTATCGTCGGTTCATTGCTAATTTTTCCAGTATTGTTAAACCTTTGACTGATTTGACTAAAAAGGGTGCTGATGTTGCTGATTGGTCTCCTGCGGCCGTGGAGGCCTTTCGGGAACTTAAGCGCCGGTTTTCTTCTGCTCCTGTGTTGTGTCAACCAGATGTTTCACTTCCTTTCCAGGTGGAGGTTGATGCTTCCGAGATTGGAGCGGGGGCGGTTTTGTCACAGAGAAGTTCTAATGGCTCGGTGATGAAGCCATGTGCTTTCTTCTCTAGAAAATTCTCGCCCGCCGAGCGCAATTATGATGTGGGTAATCGGGAGCTTTTGGCCATGAAGTGGGCATTTGAGGAGTGGCGTCATTGGCTTGAGGGTGCTAAACATCGCGTGGTGGTCTTGACTGATCACAAGAATCTCATTTACCTTGAGTCTGCCAGGCGTTTGAATCCTAGACAGGCTCGTTGGTCGTTATTTTTTTCTCGTTTCAATTTCGTGGTTTCATACCTGCCAGGTTCAAAGAATGTGAAGGCAGATGCTCTTTCCAGGAGTTTTGTGCCTGACTCTCCTGGAGACACTGGGCCTGCTGGTATCCTTAGGGATGGGGTAATATTGTCCGCCGTATCCCCAGACTTGCGACGCGCATTGCAGGAGTTTCAGGTGGATAAACCGGATCGATGTCCACCAGAAAGACTGTTTGTTCCGGATGATTGGACCAGTAGAGTCATCTCCGAGGTCCATTCTTCTGTGTTGGCTGGTCATCCTGGAATATTTGGTACAAGAGACTTGGTGGCCAGGTCTTTTTGGTGGCCTTCCTTGTCTAGGGATGTGCGTACCTTTGTGCAGTCTTGTGAAGTGTGTGCTCGAGCTAAGCCTTGCTGTTCACGGGCTAGTGGGTTGTTGTTATCCTTGCCCATCCCGAAGAGGCCTTGGACGCACATTTCCATGGATTTTATTTCTGATCTCCCGGTTTCACAGAAAATGTCCGTTATATGGGTTGTGTGTGACCGCTTTTCTAAGATGGTTCATTTGGTGCCCTTGCCTAAGTTGCCCTCCTCCTCTGAGTTGGTTCCTTTGTTTTTTCAGAACGTGGTTCGTTTGCATGGGATTCAGGAGAATATCGTTTCTGACAGGGGATCCCAGTTTGTGTCTAGATTTTGGCAGACGTTTTGTGCCAAGATGGGCATTGATTTGTCTTTCTCGTCTGCATTCCATCCTCAGACGAATGGCCAGACGGAGCGAACTAATCAGACCTTGGAAACTTATTTGAGGTGTTTTGTTTCTGCTGATCAGGATGACTGGGTTGCTTTTTTGCCACTGGCCGAATTTGCTCTTAATAATCGGGCTAGTTCGGCCACGTTGGTCTCTCCTTTTTTTTGTAATTCGGGGTTTCATCCTCGTTTTTCCTCTGGTCAGGTGGAGTCTTCAGATTGTCCTGGAGTGGACGTGGTGGTGGACAGGCTACATCACATTTGGAATCAGGTGGTGGACAATTTGAAGTTATCTCAGGAGAAGACTCAGCAGTTTGCTAATCGCCGTCGCCGCGTGGGTCCCCGACTTCTTGTTGGGGACTTGGTGTGGTTGTCTTCTCGTTTTGTCCCTATGAAGGTCTCTTCTCCTAAGTTCAAGCCTCGGTTCATCGGTCCTTATAGGATCTCGGAGATTCTTAACCCTGTATCTTTCCGTTTGGATCTCCCGGCATCGTTCGCTATTCATAATGTGTTCCATCGGTCGTTGTTGCGGAGGTATGAGGTGCCCGTTGTTCCTTCGGTCGAGCCTCCTGCTCCGGTGCTGGTGGAGGGAGAATTGGAGTATGTTGTTGAAAAGATCTTGGATTCTCGTGTTTCCAGACGCAAACTCCAGTATTTGGTTAAGTGGAAGGGTTATGGTCAGGAGGACAATTCCTGGGTGGTCGCCTCCGATGTTCATGCGACTGATTTGGTCCGCGCCTTCCATAGAGCTCACCCTGATCGCCCTGGGGGTTCTCGTGAGGGTTCGGTGACCCCTCCTCAAGGGGGGGGTACTGTTGTGGATTCTGTTTGCGGTCTCCCTCTGGTGGTTGCTGCTGGTACTGGGTGACTTTGGTGGGTTGCGGCCTTTGGTTTCCATCTGTCCATCAGAGGCTGGGTGTTTCCTATTTTACCTGGCCTCTCTGTCATTTCCCTTGCCGGCTATCAATGTGTTCAGATGTGCTCTGTTTGGTTCCTGCCTACCTGCTCCCAGATCTTTCAGGATAAGCTAAGTGCTGATTTTCAGTTGTTTGGTTTTTTGTCCAGCTTGCTTAGAATGTCTCTTTGTTAGCTGGTTGCTCTAGTGGACTGAGGTTCTCCCCATGTGCCATGAGTTGGCACATGGGTTCTTGTAATCTCAGGATGGTTTTTTTGATTAGGGTTTTTTGCTGACCGCTCAGTCCCCTTTTGTGTCATTCTGCTTTCTAGTTTTCAGCGGGCCTCTATTTGCTAAAGCTATATACATCATCTCTATGTGTGTGCCTTCCTCTCATTTCACCGTCAATACATGTGGGGGGCAACTATATCTTTGGGGTTAATTCCTCTGGAGGCAAGTGAGGTCTTTGTTTTCTCTGCAGTACTAGTTAGCTCTTAGGCTGGTGCGTGGCGTCTAGAACCAACGTAGGCACGCTCCCTGGCTATCTCTAGTTGCGTTTGTCAGGCGTAGGGCAGCGGTCAGCCCAGGTTCCATCACCCTAGAGCTCGTCCGATATTTATTATACTTTGCTCATCCTGTGCTATCCCTAGCCATTGGGGATTCATGACAGTATATAGTCTGAAGCATTCTTTCATACACAAACCAGGTTTTTCAGGACCGGTGTCGCATTTATAAATGTTGTCCTTGCGTATTCCCCTTCTGTAACACACTCGGCACCTCTTTTGCGATTTACCTTTTTTTCCACTTTGAGGGACCTCCCCCGGGAAGTGTTGACCTGGTACGATACGAGCACCTTCAGTTCCGGAAGTACTGGGGTCCGCTCCTTCCTGATAACCAGAGATTAGGGCCTTGATCACTACCTCCTGGAACTGAAGGTACGACGCATCGATGTGGCCTGCACATCGTGACAGCAGGAAAGCTTTGAGCATTGCCATCTGTACAATGTGCACGTCTAGCTTCTTGTACCACACTTTGGCTTTTCTCAAAACTGTATGGCTGGAAGAGTTGATCAGAGAGATCAACGCCCCCATGTTTTTGTTGAACCCCAGTACACACTCCGGTTTGCAGACCTGTGCAGAGGTACCTCGTACAATGCCGAGGGAGCTGCCATCACCATGTATGGTGGTCAAGAAAAAGACTTCCTTCTTGTACTTGACCACCAGCAGGTGGTCGCTACATTGGGCTCTGCTGTCACCCCTTCTGAGCATCTGCCCAATTAGTGTTTTTGGGAGGCCTCTCTGATTTTCGCAGACAGTACCACAGGCTGTGGTACCTCGTGCAGAGATGGATTTGAAGAGTGGGATGCTGGTATAAAAGTTATCCACATAGAGGTGATAACCTTTATCCAGCAGTGGGTGCACCAAATCCCACACAATTTTCCCACTTACTCCCAGGATAGGTGGCATTCAGGAGGTTGAATCCGGGTGTCTTTCCCTTCATAAACTCTAAACCTGTGGGTGTACCCTGAGGTACTCACGCAGCTTATAGAGTTTAATTCCGTACCTGGCCCTCTTACTGGGTGCACTGACGGAATTTGAGCCTCCCCTTCAAATGAATTAGGGACTCATCCATGCAGATGTCCCTTAGGGGCACGTACGCTTTAGCAAACTTTTTGTTGAAGTGTTCGATGACCGGCCGAACTTTGAACAGAAGGTCAAAGTTGGGGTCATCTCGTGGGGGACACTGTGCATTATCGGTATAATGCAGGACTTTTGTGGATGGCCTCAAAACGTGTCGGGTTATGACCATTGGGAACACTGGAGTGTTGTATAAAACATCAACACTCCAACATTGCCAAAGTTCTGGCTTCTTCAGGATCCCCATGTGAAGGACCATTCCCCAAAACTGCATAATTTCAACTGTGTCTACAGGAGACCAGTTAGAAAATGATGAACCGGGGTTTTGTGCCAAAAATTGACGATCATATAAATTACCGTAGTTTGGCCCACAATGAGGTTCACAAAATCCTCAGAGAAAAATTCTTTGAAAAAGTCTAGTTCTGTGAGGCCGGTGGTGTGAAACTTGATTCCTGATTGTGCCCCAAAATCAGGAATCAGTGGCTCATAATTTTCGGGGGGTAAAGTCCATACGGAGTCAATAATGGGGGGCGCTGGTTCATCTTCTGGAATGGTGGGCGCTGCTTCATCTTCTGTCCTGGGACGTATGCGTGGCAGTTCAGCAGCACCTGAGAAGGATGAGGACGAATCTGAAAAATAAACAAATGTGGGATCCTCTCCCTCGCTATTAGGCCGGAGTCACACTACAGCGAGATACGGCCGAGTCTCGCAGGTTAAAAACAAGCTCTGGCACCGGCACTCCGGAATGGAGCGTGCAGCTCCATGTATTGCTGTGCGGCCGCACGCTCCGCTCTGGAGTGCCGGTGCCAGAGCTTGGTTTTAACCTGCGAGACTCGGCCGTATCTCGCTGTGTGTGATCCCGGCCTTAGTGTTGGAGGCAAGGAAAGCATATGCCTCCTCCACTGAATATCGTTGTTGGGATGAACGGGATGAGCAATACAACATTTTTTTTTACGTATGTTAATTGTGTCAGTACCTTATTTAGTTTTGTGTGTGTGATAGTGCTTGGTGTAAACTTTTTTGTTTGAAAAGAAAAAGCTTAAAAAAAGCAGCAACCAGGGAGAAAAAAAGTCAGTGAAAAGAAAAGTGTAAAACAGCAGACACGAGCTCTGATGAGTGAACTGCGTCCCTAATTAAAGCTCGGGTGGCCTCTGCACGGAAGCCATCTTCTCTCTACACCTCACACTGTAGAGCAAAAGACGCCAGTAGCAGAACTGCCACAAAAACGATGGCAAACCCACTGGCGAAGCCGCTTCAGTAAAAGACTGCTGGCATCTTCCTAAACCGGCTGTGCCTGGGAAAACTCAGTGGTTGCATCGACATCTAAAGGACGGTGAACCATAAAGTTATTAGATTACACCTAACTAGAAGGACTGTAATTCTTATCATTAATGTTCTCCATACCTTCTATATTTGCTATTGTTCTTTGTAGTATATCTGCTTCAGGGATTGTGTGTGCTTTAGCTCATAATTTAATATCCGGAGTATGTAACGTGGTGTTCGTGAGTGGTTCCCTTATGTAGAAGACTATTGCAGGCCAACAAAATGCAAGCAGTTTTAACTCTGCCTCTACCAGAGCTTCGTGGTCACTGTCAGTTAAATTTTATTTTTATGGTAAAACCAGATTAGTTGCCTATTATTGATGAGCGAGCGTGCTCAGTTAAGGTGTTATCCGAGCACACTCGCGTCCTAATCGAGTATTTTCAATGTGCTCAAAAATATGCTCTCTCTATGTCTTGCAGTTGTTCGGCAGCCGCAACACATGCAGGAATTGCCTGTTTGTCAGGAAATCTCTGCTTGTGTTGTGACTGTTGAACAGCCGTGAGACTTGCAGCCACGGCGACTCGATCATTTTTTTTGAGCACCCTGAAAAAACTCGATTTGGACACGAGTGGGCTCGGATGACACCTTTACTGAGCACGCTCTCTCATCACTATTGCCTACTAATGTGTAAGTATTACAGGTTCTCCTCCTTGTAAGTGCAGCCCTCCTCGCACTGCACAGTTCAATATGGGGGCAAGTGGAGAAGTATGTGACTAGACCTGGCCAACAGTATCCTCCAAATGAGTGACAGTGCTTGTGGCAAAGCTGTATTTCATTTTGACGATGCTGATGGACCTGTCTTGTCACACATCATCACATCATGTCACTCATCATCTTGTCACACCATCAGCAGTGCTACCAAATCATGTACCTACACATTTTCTTAAAGTAAATTTAAAGTGGACACCTGAGCCACCTCTCACCCTCTCCCACCGCCTGCTACACACACACGCACACACACACACACCAGCTGTGAGGATTTGGCAAGGTTCCAGGCGATTGCACGGAGGAGGGATCACCTGAGGATGCACACGCTGTAGCAGGCGGTGGGAGAGGGTGAGAGGCTTAGACACGCAATGCCCATGCCCAGGAATCCCAGCCCCGTAGTATGAATAAATCATAAGACACTGCGGGGCTGGGATTCACAGGCAGGGCGTACGTACACACAGAGGACAGACGGCCAGCGCTCACTGCGCCTGCCCAAGGCAAGAGAAAAGAGCGCAGGCGCCGCATCATTTCAAAACAGCGCTGAGGAGGCGGCGCCCGGTGCCAAGAAGATGTGAGTGACAGCTGTGTGGCATCTGCAGCAGGGGGGGAAAGGCCTGCCTCCTTGACGGAAGACAAGGTATTTTGGACAAATTATAAAACAGCATGAATTAGAAGATAGGTTGCCTTTAAATATATTGTGGCAACTCAAATCATTTATTGGATCAAACTTTCTTGAAATAGTTATACTTTTTCTTATAAAGGTAGCTCATTGAAAAGAGGATTAACCATAAAATGTAACCTTTATTATTATAGTAAATGACCCCAAAATACCTGACCTACTGCCTACAGTGCCCTCTAGTAGCACACAGCCTGATTAGACAATGCGTCACTTAGGAAATGGCTAATACATGAGCAAAAAAGGCGACACAAAAGGAAAACCACACAGATTATGTCCTCATAATCTTAGTTGTGTAGATATAACTTATTATACAATTATAATCCATGAAAACCAATCTCTGGTTTCCATGCGTTTCGTCATCCCATTCACAGACAACTCATCAGGCGACGATGGCGAGATCAATGCTTTATTCGAGACTCTCAGACAATTCTTAGAAAAACCGTTCTTCATACCACTCTTGGGACTTGGTTAGCAACATTCTGTTTGGGAATATCATCACAACATTTCTTGAATGTTCATGCTCACAGGGTTCAAAATATCATGTTGATCTATTACCTAAATGACTTTATCCTTTAACCCATTATAGCAGTCCTTCTATATTTCAGACTGGGTACTATTGATGCCCTTTAATTATCCATATACAGTCGTGTTTGCCCCTTCCTGGTTTCCTTTTCTTTTGCATGTTTGTCAAACTTAAATGTTTCAAATCACCAAACAAATGTAAATATTAGACAAAGATAACACAAGTAAACACAAAATGCGGTTTTCTAATGAAGGCCTTTATAATTAAGGGAAAAAGAAATCCAAACCTACAGGGCCCTGTATGAAAAAAGTGATTACCCCTAAACCTAATAACTGGTTGGGCCACCCTTAGCAGCAACAACTCCAATCAAGCGTTTGCGATAACTGGCAATGAGTCTTTTACAACACTTTGGAGGAATTTTGGCCCACTCATCCTTGCAGAATTATTGTAATTCAGCCACATTGGAGAGTTTCTGAGCATGAACCGCCATTTTAAGGTCATGTCACAGCATCTCAACCACTCAATTCACATGAGGATCTTTACATTCCCAGTTCTCAAGATAGGAGATAGATAACTTTCAAACTAAAAAATTACCGTATTTTTCGGACTACAAGACGCACTTTATCCCCCCCAAAAAAGGGGGAAAAATGGGGGGTGCGTCTAATAGTCGCAATGCAGGCTTACCGTGGCGGCAGAGGTGCGGCGGCAGAGGTGCGGTGGCAGAGGTGTGGCGGCAGAGGGGCGGGGATGAGGAGGCGCAGTGAGCGGGGTCCCTTTCCCCGGTGAGGTGATGCAGCAGCCCGGTAATGCAGCAGAGCCGGGTGAATCCTGTTGTTATCGGTGGTGGCGGCCATCTTCCTGAGGCCGCTCGTGCGCAGATGGAGCGCTCTGCTGCCCGAGATGCGAACTCGGCTTCAAGAAAATGGCCGCTGCGATCCCCATCTGCGCACGCGCGGCATCCCGTGGCCATTTTCCTGAAGCCCCGGGCAGCAGAGCGCTTCATCTGTGCACGCGTGGCCTCAGGAAGATGGCTGCCACCACCGATCACAACAGGATTCACCCGGCTCTGCTGCATTACCGGGCTGCTGCATCACCTCACCGGGGAAAGGGACCCCTCTCACGCCATAGCTCTCACTGCGCCTCCTCATCCCAGCACCTCTGCTGGTAACCACTGCTGCAACCCTCCCATGGACACCAGGCCGTGGCGTCGCCCACCTAAGCAGGAAGGGACCCTGCTCAGGTGCACGCCGTACCGCATCACCCCACCTCTGCCGACAGCATGCCTCCTGTGTGCCTGCTCTGCCACCGCCAGCCCTCAGGTAAGATACTGTAAATTCGGACAATAAGACGGACCCCCATCTTTTTTTCTGCAATTTTCACCCCAAATTTGGGGTGCGCCTTATGGTCCGGTGCGTCTTATAGTCCGAAAAATACGGTACCTTTTTAAAAACACAAATCACTGAAGATTAACTGGAGAATTCTGCTTTAGTGTTATAACAGCAACATTTTTTTGATTTGTCATTCATAAAATAAAGTTTAAGTCTTTGATATTGTGGTTGAGAGACCCCAGGTGGACAGCCGAAATATGATGTTACTTTCTATTATGTAGTAATAATACCCCACATGTTATGTAGTATTATGCTATATAGCTTCCCGTGTTTTACATTTCTGGACTGTTGATCTCAGGTTATAGAAATTCTACTTTGTGATGCTGTGTACTTTATTGAGAACAGAACCATTCAATCTATTTGTACGTTATTGCCCTACGCTTTTACAGATACTTGTTTGCCATGAATAAATTGTTCTTGTGTTGATTAGTTGGTAATGGAACATCAGCAACAGTTGCTCATGACCCGGCCCTGGAGCTATTAATCATGGGTCCTCCTAAGATGGAACTGAGAAGGTGTCTGGATAAAGTCACATTTCCCATGAGCATTTCACTCCCATGTGGCCTTCACAAATAAGTTTTGTGTTGCTTATTTATTCATCTTTTACGTATAATGACCTTTTTAATCCATAACACTCAGTGGATTTGTAATGTGGGTATAGATTTTGGGGAAATTGTTGATTCACTATGAAGATGAATAGTTTGGAACACCATACCACATCTCTTTCCACTCGAGTCAGTGTCTGGGGCTTGACTTGGCAAATCAAAAAAACATATTTGAGCTTCAGACCTGCAAACATAGTCCGGTATATTTCCTTGGCAGACAAATCTTTTACAAGGAAAGTCTGAGTAATCTGAAGGGTTATTGCTCGCTGATATATTAATCTAATATACCTTGATGATCATTGATTTACCTGTAGACAGTAGTTGTAAAAATTAATAAATTGCATAATAAATATAATTGTTATATTATTTTAGAACTTTGATTCACATCCAGGTAAGAGCAGAGTAGTTTCATAGTTAAAGACTGAAAAAAACCACAGGTCCATCGAGTTCATCCTATAATCCTGATGGGTAAATAGACACAACAGCAGATGCTGAAGAAGACAGTAGACACTTATTGAGAGCCAAGGAAATTCAACCATTGACACCTACCGGAGTGAATCTAGTTGTTTTTACAGGTAACAGTGGAAGATTTTGGAAAGTTTCTCTTTTGGTATATGGTTGGTGATTCAGTGGTTTGTTCAGTTATGCAGTATTCATAGGGATCCACCCTACTAACTATTAAATAAATGAAGAATATAATAGATCTATTCTGCCAATACTCCAGTGTGGCATACAGTGTCAGGCTGGGACTCAGATTCAGCCCTGGCATTTGAGACCACACAGACCCACTTGCTATGAAGTGAATGTGATATACATTGGTGGATTTTGGATTTATGGATTGCTAGAGAAACATTTCTTTGAAAAAGTGTTTGCCCCATCCTGATTTCCTGTTCTTTTACATGTTTGTCACACTGAAATGTTTCCTATCACTAAACAAATTAAAATATTAGACAAAGATAACATAAGTAATCACAAAACGCGTTTTAATATAAAGATCTTTATTATTAAGGGAAAAAGAAATCCAAACCTTCAGGGCCCTGTAGCTAGGTAGTGAAAGGGCATATAATCTGTAAACCTCACCTGACCAGAACTGTCACCATGCTGCTGAAGCAGAAGTCAGGAGTTACCGTAATCCCTGTGCAGAGCGGGAATGTAAGTAGAACTCATAGGTTGTCCCTGAAGTGAAGGAGAGGCCAACAGTTGACATAGGCCCATCTGGCATTCGCCAGAATTGCCAGATGGCCAGTCCGACCCTGGTTGCATATTCATTTGGCCTAAGGATTGACACATTAATGTAGAGCCTTAGATTGCACCAGAAGCCAGGCTATGTGTATTAGTTGCCAACTCCCCTGCTTCTTCCCTTATGAGCACCACCTCCATCACATTTAGGTAAGGTTTTGTTCACACAAGCCATTACAAGAACAGAAAAATTGAACTCCTGCAAGAATTTGCCTGTCTTTTGAGAAACAAAAATGGGACCAGAATGACCCTATTGACTATAAAGGGGTCCTTTTGTGTGGCCATCATTTTAATGGAAAAATCGCACAATATGCAGCACTTTTTTCGTTAGGAATGACAAAACGTGATCAGGTTCACAAGTCATTAAGAGGTATTTCTGAGTCTTACCTGTTCATTATAGGTAATTATGGTGGAAGTCTTGTAGAATTAAGACCATGTTGTGTAGCATAACTGCTGTTTTTATGGCTTATAGGGTAGATCAGTAATTGGCAGCACTTTGGACGCAGCACATGTCCGCTGCGTCCGAAGTGCTGCCGGCTGTTGAACGCAGGTGAATCTGCATGTGTTCACTGAATTGTGCGAAATCACCGCACCCAATGCATTGTATGAGTGAAATTCACCTCTTCGCAAAATAGACATGCTGTGGTCTGGAAAGACGTGCCGCATGTCCATCTCCGCAGGTGATCCGCGGGCATCTGTGTATGGTGTACCTATAGTGGACATAGGATTTCTTGAAATCCCATCCACTATGCTGTAACATCAATGTCAATCAGCGGCTTCTAAGGTCAGCAAGATATTGCCTTGTATGAAAAGAGGCATGTACTCGTGGGACAGGGACGTAACTCTACCACTTTACTGCAACCAGTTCAGTTCCGGGCACCAATTCATAGGAAGGGCTCTGGATCTACAAAAGTGCAAAGAAGAGCCACAAATGTAATAAGAGACATGGAGGATCTTAGTTATGAGGAAAGATTAAAAGAATGACATTTTAGTCTTGAGACATCTAAGAGAGGACATGGTTAACTTGTAAAAGTCCATAAATGATCCATACAAAAAGTATTGTCAATAGCGGTTTCATTCAAGGCATCTCCAAAAGACAAGGGAGCACTTCCTCCTCCTGGAGAAGTTCATTTTTCACCAGAGACGTGGCTTTTTTACCATGAGAACTATTAGTTTGTGGAATAGTCTCCCTCAAGAGCTGGTCACAGCAGGAACCATTGATGGTTCGAAAAAGGTTTAGATGTTTATGTAAAAGAAGAAAACATAAATGAGTAAATAAATATGTAATGTTCTGTTCTGAATGTTTGGTTCACTAGATTGAGAGCTGGACCAGGAGGGAACGATAAGCTTTATAGGGGCAGACAGGATCATGATTTGTGGTTGTATATGTGGATCCCTTCCTTTTATCCTTTCCATCCTTTGGTTGAACTTGATGGACACTTGTTTTTTCTTCCACCTCATTAACTATGGAACTGTGCACACAGATTTTTACTATGTATTCAATAGCTTCTAGCTACAGTATATCTATAATATCTATATATATATATATATATATGTATGTAAATGGAGATGGGTGAATATTGATATCACCCGTTCACAGGCCAGCAGAGTTCCTACACATTGTTGTGTGCTTGCTTATTACCGCATATTCTGTATTGCCAAAATGTGAAAATACTTCTAGAAAATGTAGACAATATTAAGCAGACATTGCTAGTGTTTACGCCTAGGACTGATACAGGGAGTACAGTGTCTCACTAATTTCATTGCCATGGTAACAGTGATGGCAAAGAGCGACTCGCAGAATGTAGTTGGAATTATAATGAAACATTGGAGCAAGCGCTCTACGACAGTGAGAAGTGATCTACTAAGTATGTAATGGAGTATATTGGCACGGATAGGGACAGAGCCCCACTGTGGCTTGATATAAAATTCAAATTGGCATTAAAAATGTAAGGTCCTCTTTACATTATTATTGGGCAAAAAGCTGAGGCCAAAAAAAAAAGAGAAACCCATGTCATGCGATTGCACATGCCTGCCACTGACTTCTCTTAAAAAGTATACTTTAGGGTATGATCCATCATGGTGTCTATAAAAATGGAAGTCATGATGCCAGTGGATTGACAAAATACTATCCTTTTTACTTTTGCTTATTTAAAGGGAATCTGAGAGCAGCATAGTGTAGGGGTAGAGACCCCAATTCCAGCGGTAAGTCACTTACTGGGCTGTGTTTTGATGTTTTGATACAATCAGTGCTTTATCAGCAGGAGATTCACTAGATGACAATTGGCATTGTGCCTTCTGGTGCAACCCCATCCCCAGCACTGATCAGCAGCTCTCTGTCAGCATACTGTCACACTCGGACATGGGTGCATCTTGCAGGCAACACAGCATGTAAATACAATTGGATGGAAAAAGGAGGGAAAGGCCCTAACGGTCGGGAGCAGGGGATGAGACACCTCTTGACACCAACCTGTGCCTGTTCCTAATCTCCCTTAATGCCCTATGCGAGTCCTTCCTGCCGCCGCCATCACGTGCCTAGTCCCTAGCTGTCACCTGCTAACCCTTGCTAGTGCGCTGGCCGACAAGGACGCTAGCCTCACCACTGCAGATAATATTACACAGGGAAGCAGCTGAGGCTCTGCTGCTAAGCTCCACACAGCAGAGAACACGGCACCAGGATAGCAGAACTCCAGCAGCTGCAATACCACAGTCACAGGCGAGCTCCACACACCTAGGTTGTCTGCATAGAAGTAACTCTATAACCTACAATCAGCTGATGGGTCATGTGACTATTTAAAGGTAGGTGGGAGCGGTTACCAACCAACATCACCATCCTACAAGAAACTGCCAGCTATAGATTGACATTAAGGCCATGTTCACACTCTGCGGCGTGCTCTGCGGGTTCTCCCGCAGCGGAATTGATAAATCTGCAGGGCAAAACCGCTGCGGTTATCCCTGCAGATTTATCGCGGTTTGTTTTGCGATTTCCGCTGCGGGATTACTCCTATACTATTGATGCTGCATATGCAGCAATATGCAGCATCAATAGTAATGTTAAAAATAATAAAAATTGGTTATACTCACCCCCTCTGACGTCCCGATCTCCTCGGCGCTGCACGCGGCGGTCCGGTTCCAAAGATGCTGTGCGAGAAGGACCTTCGTGACGTCACGGTCATGTGACCGCGGCGTCATCACGGTCATGTGACCGCGACGTCACCACAGGTCCTGCTCGCACACTAACCCTGATACCGGACGGCCGCGTGCAGCGCTGAGAGGTGAGTATAGCATCATTTTTTATTTTAATTCTTTTTTTTTTTTTACACTATTTATGCTTCCCAGGGCCTGTAGGAGAGTCTCCTCTCCTCCACCCCGGGTAGCAACCGCACATGATCTGCTTACTTCCCGCATTGTGGGCACAGCCCCATGCGGGAAATAAACAGATCAATGCATTCCTATGTGTGCAGAATCGCAGCGATTCTGCACAAAGAAGTGACATGCTGCGGGTTGTAAACCGCTGCATTTCTGCGCGGTTTTTCCCGCAGCATGTGCACTGCGGTTTGCGGTTTCCATAGGGTTTACATGTTAATGTAAACGCAATGGAAACTGCTGCGGACCCGCAGCATCAAAATCGCCGCGGATCCGCGGTAAAAACCGCAAAGTGTGAACATGGCCTAACTCTTGCTGGACCAAAGTAAAAAAACTATGTTTAAATTTCAGCCGACTCAGAGCTGCCACGAAGCCCTTAAGAATTCATGACACATACATTGAACACAGAAAGCTGCCAATCAGGGGTGGGCTCTACATTCCGAGACATGTTAGTCATGAAGGAGTGGTTTGGGAATAAACCACTGAGGACCTGTCTTGGACTAGTCATCTGAGATGCAAGGTCCTTGGCCATTTTTTCAAAGTACCGTACCTCTCTAAAAATCAGAATTAAGCACTCCGTGTCACAAAAGCAGACATATGTGACTCGAGGTGCCCAATTCCCTTTAAATACTCTACGACGTTCAGTACCGCAGCACCGTATTTTAGGAACTGTTCAGAATCAATTGCTCTGTCACCTTACTGAGCCCCCTCCAGCTATGACAGCTTTCCTGTGTTTTCTTAATAACCCACACAGATTATGACATGGTAGTAATGGTGGTTAATCCTCAGACCTCCCCATGTATGTTGTGACAATTCCTAAATTACTGGATTAGGTGCTTCTGCTTTCGTATTGGTTTATGATACCGCTACAGTCAGTAAATGACCTCCTTCTTGAAGATCTTGCCTTTGCCTTAAGACTGTGGATGATAAGTCTTCTATATAGCCATTAAATGTAGACAGATGGTTTATTGCCTCAAGTACTGAACAAAACCTACAAATAAACAAGGCTTGAAAGTCAGAAAGGAGCGACTCCACTCAGAAAGGAGCTCTCACGTATGAGCTGGGGGTCTTTGTTCTCGGCTTCTCGGTATTCCAATAATTTGTGTTGGGGTGGTCAAATATTTAACTTTATTTGTCAACACCAGTGGTTGAATTGACTTGAGAAGTGACAAGCCATTTTCTGAGCCCGGAGATGTCACTATGTTTCCATCTCTCCCTTTGACAGATCATACGCAGTCTATTACTCCGCAGGAGAAAACATTGATTTCAAAGATTTTTTTTTCATCTCAATTTAGAAAAAGATGTTAAACTTAAAGTTCACTGAAACATTGCTATTGCCGTTAGGGTACCGTCACACAGTACCATTTTGATCGCTACGACGGTACGATTCGTGACGTTCTAGCGATATCGTTACGATATCGCAGTGTCTGACACGCAGCAGCGATCAGGGATCCTGCTGAGAATCGTACGTCGTAGCAGATCGTATGGAACTTTCTTTCGTCGCTTGATCACCCGCTGACATCGCTGGATCGTTGTGTGTGACAGCGATCCAGCGATGTGTTCGCTTGTAACCAGGGTAAACATCGGGTAACTAAGCGCAGGGCCGCGCTTAGTAACCCGATGTTTACCGTGGTTACCAGCGTAAACGTAAAAAAAACAAACAGTACATACTCACATTCCGGTGTCCTCCGGCGTCTCAGCTTCTCTGCAGTGTGAGCGCCGGCCGGAAAGCGAGCACAGCGGTGACGTCTGACGTCACCGCTGTGCTTTCCGGCTATGGCGCTTACACAGTGGAGAGAAGCAGAACGCCGGGGACAGACACCAGAATGTAAGTATGTACTGTTTGTTTTTTTTACGTTGCCCTGCGCTTAGTTACCCGATGTTTACCCTGGTTACCGGGGACTTCGGCATCGCTCCAGCGCCGTGATTGCAACGTGTGACCGCAGTCTACGATGCTGGAGCGATATTCATACGATCGCTGCGACGTCACGGATCGTGCCGTCGTAGCGATTAAAATGGTACTGTGTGACGGTACCCTAAGTGAGATCTTAAACAGGTAAAGTTTTATAACCTAAACCACTTGAGGCAAACTCCTTATTTATAGCATTTTTCAGCGGAAACTCTACTTCAGACCCTGTTCTACAGTAAAGCATTTTACCCCTGCCATACAGTGCCTTGCGAAAGTATTCGGCCCCCTGGAACTTTTCAACCTTTTCCCACCTATCATGCTTCAAACATAAAGATGCCAAATGTAAATATTTGGTGAAGAATCAACAACAAGTGGAACACAATTGTGAAGTTGAACAAAATTTATTGGTTATTTTACATTTTTGTGGAAATTCAAAAACTGAAAAGTGGGGCGTGCAATATTATTTGGTCCCTTTAACGTAATACTTTGTTGCGCCACCTTTTGCTGCGATGACAGCTGCAAGTCGCTTTGGGTATGTCTTTATCAGATTTGTACATCGAGAGACTGAAATTCTTGCCCATTCTTCCTTGGCAAACTGCTCAGCTCAGTGAGCTCAGTGAGATTTGATGGAGATCTTTTGTGAACAGCAGTTTTCAGCTCTTTCCACAGATTCTCGATTGGATTGAGGTCTGGACTTTGACTTGGCCATTCTAACACCTGGATACGTTTATTTATGAACCATTCCATTGTAGATTTTGCTTTATGTTTGGGATCATTGTCTTGTTGGAAGACAAATCTCCGTCCCAGTCTCAAGTCTTTTCCAGACTCCAACAGGTTTTCTTCAAGAATGGTCCTGTATTTGGCTCCATTCATCTTACCATCAATTTTAACCATTTTCCCTGTCCCTGCTGAAGAAAAGCAGGCCCAAACCATGATGCTGCCACCACGTTTGACAGTGGGGATGGTGCGTTCAGGGTGATGAGCTGTGTTGCCTTTACACCAAACATATCGTTTGGCATTGTTGCCAAAAAGTTCGATTTTGGTTTCATCTGACAAAAACACCTTCTTCCAGATGTTTGGTGTGTCTCCCAGGTGGCTTGTTGCAAACTTTAAGCACCACTTTTTAAGGATATCTGAGAAATGTCTCTCTTCTTGCCACTCTTCCATAAAGGCCAGATTTGTGCAGTGTACGATTGATTGTTGTCCTATGGACAGAATGTCCCACCTCAGCTGTAGATCTCTGCAGTTCATCCGGAGTGATCATGGGCCTCTTGGCTGCGTCTCTGATCAGTCTTCTCCTTGTTTGAGATGAAAGTTTAGAGGGACGGCCGGGTCTTGGTAGATTTGCAGGTAAAAACACCATAAGAGGAAAAACCTCCACTATTCTAAACAAAAAAACACCAGTATACAGGCAGAGTGTTGTGAACTCTATTTTTAGGCTCCCTCTAGTGGTCACAAGCGGTTCTGTGTAGTGTTGTCTTTCTGCAGGTTGCTGCATCAGCTGGTTCGTTATCCTTGGTTGGTTTCCTATTTAACTCACCTGGATACTCAGTTCCTTGCCTGCTATCAATGTATTCAGTGCTCTTCAGATTCCTTGTGATTACCTTGCTCCCAGCCTCTCCAAGACAAGCTAAGTTTTTGTCCGTTCATTTTTTGATTATCAGCATTCATCATGTTTCTTGTCCAGCTTGCTAAGATGTGATCTCCTCGCTTGCTGGTTGCTCTAGGGGACTGAGTTTCTCCCCCCACACCGTTAGTTGGTGCGGGGGTTCTTGAAATCTCAGTGTGGATATTTTGTTAGGGTTTTTTACTGACCGCACAGACCCCTTACTATTTTCTGCTATCTAGTATTAGTGGGCCTCATTTGCTGAATCTGTTTTCACCCCTGTGTATGTGCCTTCCTCTTTAGGCACGTTCACCGGCTACTTCTAGTGTGTTTGGATAGGTTCAGATTTGCGGTCAGTCCAGTTTGCCACCTCCCTAGAGCTTGTCCTATGTTTGTTACTTAGCTGGAGTAATTCGTGATCCTCAACCACTAAGGATCATAACAGTATAGCAGGCCAAAAAAGTGTTTAATGCATCGCAGAAGTGGGATAAAAAGAAGACCTGAGTACATTTTTTTTTTTTTTTCCTCCCGCTTTTCCTTTGCTGCAGTCTGTTTAGCTTCTTTCATCCCCTTGAACTCTGGGTGGTTTTGAGCTCAGCTGCAGACATGAATATTCAGACTCTGACTTCTAGTGTGGATCATCTTACTGCACGGGTGCAAAGTATTCAGGATTTTGTTATTCATAGCCCTATGTCAGAACCAAAGATACCCATTCCTGAGTTGTTTTCTGGAGATAGATCTAGGTTTCAGAATTTTAAGAATAATTGTAAGTTATTTCTGTCTCTGAGACCTCGTTCCTCTGGTGATTCCGCTCAGCAAGTTAAAATTGTTATCTCCTTGTTGCGCGGCGACCCTCAAGATTGGGCCTTCTCTCTGGCGCCAGGAGATCCTGCATTGCTTAATGTAGATGCATTTTTTCTGGCTCTTGGACTGCTTTATGAGGAGCCTAATCTTGAGAATCAGGCAGAAAAAGCGTTGCTGGCTATCTCTCAAGGTCTGGATGAAGCAGAGGTGTATTGTCAAAAATTTCGGAAATGGTCGGTGCTTACTCAATGGAATGAGTGTGCCCTGGCTGCAAATTTCAGAGAAGGTCTTTCTGAGGCCGTTAAGAATGTTATGGTGGGGTTTCCCACCCCTACAAGTCTGAGTGATTCTATGGCTTTAGCCATTCAGGTTGATCGGCGTTTGCGGGAGCGCAAATCTGCTCATCCTTTGGCGGTATTTCCTGAACAGAGACCTGAGTCTATGCAATGTGACCGAACTCTGACCAGAATTGAGCGACAAAGTCATAGACGTCAAAATGGGTTGTACTTTTACTGTGGTGATTCTACTCATGTTATCTCAGCATGCTCTAAACAAACGGTTAAAAAAAATCGCTAAACCTGTCACCATTGGTACGATACAGCCTAAATTTATTTTGTCTGTTACTTTGATTTGTTCTTTGTCGTCCTACCCGGTTATGGCTTTTGTGGATTCGGGTGCTGCCCTGAATCTGATGGATTTGTCGTTTGCCAGGCGCTGTGGTTTTGTCCTGGAGCCTTTGGAATTTCCTATTCCTCTGAGGGGAATTGATGCTACGCCATTGGCTGAGAATAAGCCTCAGTATTGGACGCAAATGACCATGTGCATGACTCCCGTACATCAGGAGGTGATTCGCTTTCTCGTTCTGCATAATTTGCATGATGTTGTCGTTTTGGGTCTGCCATGGCTGCAGGCTCATAATCCAGTTTTAGATTGGAAAGCTATGTCTGTGTCAAGTTGGGGTTGTCAGGGAATTCATGGCGATACTCCATTGGCGTCTATTGCTTCTTCCACTCCTTCTGAGGTCCCTGAGTTTTTGTCTGACTACCAGGATGTATTTGATGAGCCCAGGTCCAGTGCCCTGCCCCCTCATAGGGATTGTGACTGTGCTATAAATTTAATTCCTGGTAGTAAATTCCCTAAGGGACGACTTTTTAATTTGTCTATACCAGAGCATGCCGCGATGCGGAGTTATATAAAGGAGTCTTTGGAGAAGGGACATATTCGCCCATCCTCTTCCCCTCTTGGTGCAGGATTTTTTTTTGTGGCCAAGAAGGACGGTTCTTTGAGACCTTGTATAGATTATCGTCTTCTGAATAAAATCACAGTCAAATTTCAGTATCCTTTGCCACTATTGTCTGATTTGTTTGCTCGGATTAAGGGGGCCAGTTGGTTCACTAAGATAGATCTCCGTGGTGCGTATAACCTTGTGCGCATTAAGCAGGGAGATGAATGGAAAACAGCATTTAATACGCCCGAAGGCCATTTTGAGTACTTAGTGATGCCTTTTGGACTCTCTAATGCTCCTTCTGTGTTTCAGTCCTTCATGCATGACATCTTCCGAGAATATCTGGATAAATTTATGATTGTTTATCTGGATGACATTTTGGTCTTTTCTGATGATTGGGAGTCCCATGTGAAGCAGGTCAGGATGGTGTTTCAGGTCCTGCGTGCTAATGCTTTATTTGTGAAGGGCTCAAAATGCCTCTTCGGAGTACAGAAGGTCTCCTTTTTGGGTTTTACTTTTTCTCCTTCTACTGTGAAGATGGACCCAGTCAAGGTCCAGGCTATTCATGACTGGACTCAGCCTACGTCTGTTAAGAGTCTTCAGAAGTTCTTGGGTTTTGCTAATTTTTACCGTCGTTTCATCGCTAATTTTTCTAGCGTGGTTAAACCTTTGACGGATTTGACCAAGAAAGGTTCTGATGTGACTAATTGGTCTCCTGCGGCCGTGGAGGCCTTTCGGGAACTGAAGCACCGGTTTTCTTCAGCTCCAGTCTTATGTCAACCAGATGTCTCTCTCCCCTTCCAGGTCGAGGTTGATGCTTCTGAGATTGGAGCAGGGGCTGTTTTATCGCAGAGAAGCTCTGATGGCTCTGTGATGAAGCCATGTCCTTTCTTTTCAAGAAAGTTTTCGCCTGCCGAGCGGAATTATGATGTTGGTAATCGGGAGTTGTTGGCTATGAAGTGGGCATTTGAGGAGTGGCGACATTGGCTCGAAGGAGCTAAGCTGTCATGATACCCCAATGGCTAGGGATAGCACAGGACAAGCAAGGTACAAATATATAACGGACGAGCTCTAGGGTGATGGAACCTGGGCTGACCGCTGCCCTACGCCTGACAAACGCAACTAGAGATAGCCAGGGAGCGTGCCTACGTTGGTTCTAGACGCCACGCACCAGCCTAAGAGCTAACTAGTACTGCAGAGAAAATAAAGACCTCACTTGCCTCCAGAGGGATGAACCCCAAAAGGTATAGTTGCCCCCCACATGTATTGACGGTGAAATGAGAGGAAGGCACACACATAGAGATGATATATATAGGTTTAGCAAATTGAGGCCCGCTGTAAACTAGAAAGCAGAACGATACAAAAGGGGTCTGAGCGGTCAGCAAAAAACCCTAATCAAAAAAACCATCCTGAGATTACAAGAACCCATGTGCCAACTCATGGCACATGGGGAGAACCTCAGTCCACTAGAGCTACCAGCTAGCATAGAGACATAATAAGCAAGCTGGACAAAAAACCAAACAACTGAAAATCAGCACTTAGCTTATCCTGAAAGATCTGGGAGCAGGTAGGCAGGAACCAAACAGAGCACATCTGAATACATTGATAGCCGGCAAGGGAATGACAGAAAGGCCAGGTAAAATAGGAAACACCCAGCCTCTGATGGACAGGTGGAAACCAAAGGCCGCAACCCACCAAAGTCACCCAGTACCAGCAGTAACCACCAGAGGGAGCCCACAAACCGAATCCACAACAGTACCCCCCCCCCTTGAGGAGGGGTCACCGAACCCTCACGAGAACCCCCAGGACGATCAGGGTGAGCTCTATGGAAGGCGCGGACCAAATCAGTCGCATGAACATCGGAGGCGACCACCCAGGAATTATCCTCCTGACCATAACCCTTCCACTTAACCAAATACTGGAGTTTGCGTCTGGAAACACGAGAATCCAAGATCTTCTCAACAACATACTCCAATTCTCCCTCCACCAGCACCGGAGCAGGAGGCTCAACCGAAGGAACAACGGGCACCTCATACCTCCGCAACAACGACCGATGGAACACATTATGAATTAGCAAACGATGCTGGGAGATCCAAACGAAAAGATACAGGGTTAAGAATCTTCAAGATCCTATAAGGACCGATGAACCGAGGCTTGAACTTAGGAGAAGAGACCTTCATAGGGACAAAACGAGAAGACAACCACACCAAATCCCCAACAAGAAGTCGGGGACCCACGCGGCGACGGCGATTAGCAAACTGCTGAGTCTTCTCCTGAGATAACTTCAAATTGTCCACCACCTGATTCCAAATCTGGTGTAGCCTGTCCACCACCACGTCCACTCCAGGACAATCCGAAGACTCCACCTGACCAGAGGAAAAACGAGGATGAAACCCCGAATTACAAAAAAAAGGAGAGACCAACGTGGCAGAACTAGCCCGATTATTAAGAGCAAATTCGGCCAGTGGCAAAAAAGCAACCCAGTCATCTTGATCAGCAGAAACAAAACACCTCAAATGAGTTTCCAAGGTCTGATTAGTTCGCTCCGTCTGGCCATTCGTCTGAGGATGGAATGCAGATGAGAAAGACAAATCAATGCCCATCTTGGCACAAAACGTCCACCAAAATCTAGACACAAACTGGGATCCCCTGTCAGAAACGATATTCTCCGGAATCCCATGCAAACGAACCACGTTCTGAAAAAATAAAGGGACCAACTCAGAGGAGGAAGGCAACTTAGGCAAGGGCACCAAATGAACCATCTTAGAAAAGCGGTCACACACAACCCAGATAACGGACATTTTCTGTGAAACCGGGAGATCAGAAATAAAATCCATGGAAATGTGCGTCCAAGGCCTCTTCGGGATGGGCAAGGATAACAACAACCCACTGGCCCGAGAACAGCAAGGCTTAGCTCGAGCACATACTTCACAAGACTGCACAAAGGTACGCACATCCCTAGACAAGGAAGGCCACCAAAAAGACCTGGCCACCAAGTCTCTAGTACCAAATATTCCAGGATGACCAGCCAACACAGAAGAATGGACCTCGGAGATGACTCTACTGGTCCAATCATCCGGAACAAACAGTCTTTCTGGTGGACAACGATCCGGTTTATCCACCTGAAACTCCTGCAATGCACGTCGCAAGTCTGGGGATACGGCGGACAATATTACCCCATCCCTAAGGATACCAGTAGGCCCAGAGTCTCCAGGAGAGTCAGGCACAAAACTCCTGGAAAGAGCATCTGCCTTCACATTCTTTGAACCTGGCAGGTATGAAACCACGAAATTGAAACGAGAAAAAAACAACGACCAACGAGCCTGTCTAGGATTCAAACGCCTGGCAGACTCAAGGTAAATGAGATTCTTGTGATCAGTCAAGACCACCACACGATGTTTAGCACCCTCAAGCCAATGACGCCACTCCTCAAATGCCCACTTCATGGCCAAAAGCTCCCAATTACCCACATCATAATTGCGCTCGGCGGGCGAGAATTTTCTAGAGAAGAATGCACATGGCTTCATCACCGAGCCATTAGAACTTCTCTGTGACAAAACCGCCCCCGCTCCAATCTCGGAAGCATCAACCTCAACCTGGAAAGGAAGTGAAACATCTGGTTGACACAACACAGGAGCAGAAGAAAACCGGCGCTTAAGTTCCTGAAAGGCCCCCACGGCCGCAGGAGACCAATCAGCAACATCAGCACCCTTTTTAGTCAAATCAGTCAAAGGTTTAACAATACTGGAAAAATTAGCAATGAACCGACGATAAAAATTAGCAAACCCCAAGAACTTCTGAAGGCTCTTAACAGATGTAGGTTGTGTCCAGTCACAAATTGCCTGAACCTTGACGGGATCCATCTCAATAGTAGAAGGAGAAAAAATGTACCCCAAAAAAGAAATCTTCTGGACTCCGAAGAGACACTTTGAGCCCTTCACAAACAGAGAATTGGCCCGCAGAACCTGAAACACCTTCCTGACCTGTAGAACATGAGACTCCCAGTCATCAGAAAACACCAAAATATCATCCAAATACACAATCATAAACTTATCCAGATATTCACGGAAAATATTGTGCATAAAGGACTGAAAGACTGACGGAGCATTGGAGAGTCCAAAAGGCATTACCAAATACTCAAAATGGCCCTCAGGCGTATTAAATGCGGTTTTCCACTCATCACCCTGTTTTATCCGCACCAGATTATACGCACCGCGAAGATCTATCTTAGTGAACCACCTAGCCCCCTTAATGCGAGCAAACAAATCAGTCAATAATGGCAATGGATACTGATATTTGACTGTAATCTTATTCAGAAGGCGATAATCTATACAAGGCCTCAGGGAACCATCTTTTTTTGCCACGAAAAAAAAACCTGCTCCCAGGGGGGACGAAGATGGACGAATATGTCCCTTTTCCAAGGACTCCTTAATATAATTCCGCATAGCAGTATGCTCTGGCAGTGACAGATTAAATAAACGACCCTTAGGGAACTTACTGCCAGGAATCAATTCTATAGCACAGTCACAATCTCTATGAGGAGGGAGCGAATTGAGCTTAGGCTCCTCGAAAACATCCCTATAGTCAGACAAAAAATCAGGGATCTCAGAAGGAGTAGATGAAGCGATTGAAATCGGAGGTGCATGATCATGAACCCCCTGACATCCCCAGCTTAACACAGACATTGTTTTCCAGTCCAGGACAGGATTATGAGTTTGTAACCATGGCAGACCCAGCACTAGTACATCATGTAAATTATACAGTACAAGGAAGCGAATCACCTCCTGATGAACGGGAGTCATGCGCATGGTCACTTGTGTCCAATACTGCGGTTTATTCATAGCCAATGGTGTAGAGTCAATTCCCTTCAGAGGAATAGGAACTTCCAGAGGCTCCAGACTAAAACCGCAGCGTTTAGCAAATGACCAATCCATAAGACTCAGGGCAGCGCCCGAATCCACATAGGCATCAACGGAAATGGAAGACAGTGAAAAAATCAGAGTCACAGACAAAATGAACTTAGGCTGCAGAGTACCAATGGCAAAAGATTTATCAAGCTTTTTTGTGCGTTTAGAGCATGCTGATATAACATGAGCTGAATCACCACAATAAAAACACAATCCATTTTTCCGCCTATAATTTTGCCGTTCACTTCTGGACTGAATTCTATCACATTGCATAGTCTCAGGTGCCTGTTCAGAAGACACCGCCAACTGGTGCACGGGTTTGCGCTCCCGTAAACGCCGATCAATCTGAATGGCCATAGCCATAGACTCATTCAGACCTGTAGGCGTAGGGAACCCCACCATAATATCCTTAATGGCCTCAGAAAGACCATTTCTGAAGTTTGCAGCCAGGGCGCACTCATTCCACTGAGTAAGCACCGACCATTTCCGAAATTTTTGACAATATATTTCCGCTTCATCATGCCCCTGAGAGAGGGCTAACAAAGCCTTTTCAGCCTGAATCTCCAGGTTGGGTTCCTCATAGAGCAATCCCAATGCCAGAAAAAACGCATCCACACTGAGCAATGCAGGATCCCCTGGTGCCAATGCAAATGCCCAATTCTGAGGTTCGCCCCGCAGGAAAGATATTACAATCCTGACCTGTTGAGCAGGGTCTCCAGAGGAGTGAGATTTTAAAGAAAGAAACAATTTACAATTGTTCCTGAAATTCAGGAAGGTAGATCTATCTCCAGAGAAGAACTCTGGAATAGGAATTCTAGGTTCAGACATGGGAGTGTGAACAACAAAATCCTGTATGTTTTGAACTTTTGCCGCGAGATTACTCAGGCTGGAAGCCAAACTCTGGACATCCATGTTAAACAGCTAAGATCAGAGCCATTCAAGGGTTAAGAGGAGGTAAGAAGCAGCTAGACAGCAATGAAGGGCTAGGCAGCAAAACTCTGAAGGGAAAAAAAAAAAAAAAAAATTTCCCTTAAACACTTCTTTTTCTCCTGCTTCAGCCCAAACAATTAACACTTTGTGGCCGGCTATACTGTCATGAATCCCCAATGGCTAGGGATAGCACAGGACAAGCAAGGTACAAATATATAACGGACGAGCTCTAGGGTGATGGAACCTGGGCTGACCGCTGCCCTACGCCTGACAAACGCAACTAGAGATAGCCAGGGAGCGTGCCTACATTGGTTCTAGATGCCACGCACCAGCCTAAGAGCTAACTAGTACTGCAGAGAAAATAAAGACCTCACTTGCCTGCAGAGGGATGAACCCCAAAAGGTATAGTTGCCCCCCACATGTATTGACGGTGAAATGAGAGGAAGGCACACACATAGAGATGATATATATAGGTTTAGCAAATTGAGGCCCGCTGTAAACTAGAAAGCAGAACGATACAAAAGGGGTCTGAGCGGTCAGCAAAAAACCCTAATCAAAAAAACCATCCTGAGATTACAAGAACCCATGTGCCAACTCATGGCACATGGGGAGAACCTCAGTCCACTAGAGCTACCAGCTAGCATAGAGACATAATAAGCAAGCTGGACAAAAAACCAAACAACTGAAAATCAGCACTTAGCTTATCCTGAAAGATCTGGGAGCAGGTAGGCAGGAACCAAACAGAGCACATCTGAATACATTGATAGCCGGCAAGGGAATGACAGAAAGGCCAGGTAAAATAGGAAACACCCAGCCTCTGATGGACAGGTGGAAACCAAAGGCCGCAACCCACCAAAGTCACCCAGTACCAGCAGTAACCACCAGAGGGAGCCCACAAACCGAATCCACAACACTAAGCATCGTGTGGTGGTCTTGACTGATCACAAAAACCTGATTTACCTCGAATCTGCCAAGCGCCTGAATCCTAGACAGGCTCGTTGGTCGCTGTTTTTCTCCCGTTTCAACTTTGTGGTCTCATACCTGCCTGGTTCGAAGAACGTGAAGGCTGATGCACTTTCTAGGAGTTTTGTGCCTGACTCTCCGGGAGTTTCTGAGCCGGCTGGTATTCTCAGAGAGGGAGTGATTTTGTCTGCCATTTCCCCAGATTTGCGACGAGTGCTGCAGAAATTTCAGGCGGATAGACCTGACCGTTGTCCACCAGAGAGACTGTTTGTCCCGAATAGATGGACCAGCAGAGTTATTTCCGAGGTTCATTCTTCGGTGTTGGCGGGTCATCCTGGGATTTTTGGTACCAGAGATTTGGTGGCTAGGTCCTTCTGGTGGCCTTCCTTGTCGCGGGATGTGCGTTCCTTTGTGCAGTCTTGTGGGATTTGTGCTCAGGCTAAGCCTTGCTGTTCTCGTGCCAGCGGTTTGCTTTTGCCTTTGCCTGTCCCGAAAAGGCCTTGGACGCACATTTCCATGGATTTTATTTCGGATCTTCCAGTATCTCAGAAAATGTCTGTCATCTGGGTTGTGTGTGATCGTTTTTCCAAGATAGTCCATTTGGTGCCCTTGCCTAAGTTGCCCTCCTCCTCCGATTTGGTTCCTCTATTTTTTCAGAATGTGGTTCGCTTGCACGGCATTCCTGAAAATATTGTGTCTGATAGAGGATCCCAGTTTGTGTCCAGGTTTTGGCGGACTTTTTGTGCTAAGATGGGCATTGATTTATCTTTTTCGTCTGCCTTCCATCCTCAGCCAAACTGAGCAAACTAATCATACGTTGGAAACTTATTTGAGATGTTTTGTTTCTGCTGATCAGGATGATTGGGTGACTTTTTTGCCATTGGCTGAGTTTGCCCTTAATAATCGGGCTAGTTCTG
This sequence comes from Ranitomeya variabilis, assembly GCF_051348905.1. Classification (NCBI taxonomy): domain Eukaryota; kingdom Metazoa; phylum Chordata; class Amphibia; order Anura; family Dendrobatidae; genus Ranitomeya; species Ranitomeya variabilis. The sequence continues at coordinate 288,235,377 of NC_135237.1, forward strand.
CTACTTTGGTTTCGCCTTTTTTCTGCAATTCTGGTTTCCATCCTCGTTTTTCCTCGGGTCAGGTTGAGTCTTCTGACTGTCCTGGGGTGGATTCTGTGGTGGATAGGTTGCAGCAGATTTGGAACCATGTGGTGGACAATTTGAGGTTGTCACAGGAGAAGGCTCAGCGCTTTGCCAACTGCCGCCGCGGTGTGGGTCCCCGACTTCGTGTTGGGGATTTGGTGTGGCTGTCTTCTCGGTATGTTCCTATGAAGGTCTCCTCTCCTAAATTCAAGCCTCGCTTCATCGGTCCTTATAAGATCTTGGAAATCCTTAACCCGGTGTCTTTTCGTTTGGATCTCCCAGCATCGTTTGCCATTCATAATGTGTTCCATAGGTCTTTGTTGCGGAGGTATGTGGTACCTGTGGTTCCTTCTGTTGAGCCTCCTGTTCCGGTGCTGGTCGAGGGTGAATTGGAGTACGTGGTGGAGAAGATTTTGGATTCTCGTATCTCTAGACGGAGGCTTCAGTATTTGTTGAAGTGGAAGGGCTATGGTCAGGAGGATAATTCCTGGGTTGTCGCCTCTGATGTTCATGCGGCCGATTTGGTTCGTGCCTTCCACGCGGCTCATCCTGATCGCCCTGGGGGTCTTGATGAGGGTTCGGTGACCCCTCCTCAAGGGGGGGGTACTGTTGTGAACTCTATTTTTAGGCTCCCTCTAGTGGTCACAAGCGGTACTGTGTAGTGTTGTCTTTCTGCAGGTTGCTGCATCAGCTGGTTCGTTATCCTTGGTTGGTTTCCTATTTAACTCACCTGGATACTCAGTTCCTTGCCTGCTATCAATGTATTCAGTGCTCTTCAGATTCCTTGTGATTACCTTGCTCCCAGCCTCTCCAAGACAAGCTAAGTTTTTGTCCGTTCATTTTTTGATTATCAGCATTCATCATGTTTCTTGTCCAGCTTGCTAAGATGTGATCTCCTCGCTTGCTGGTTGCTCTAGGGGACTGAGTTTCTCCCCCCACACCGTTAGTTGGTGCGGGGGTTCTTGAAATCTCAGTGTGGATATTTTGTTAGGGTTTTTTACTGACCGCACAGACCCCTTACTATTTTCTGCTATCTAGTATTAGTGGGCCTCATTTGCTGAATCTGTTTTCACCCCTGTGTATGTGCCTTCCTCTTACCTCACCGTTATTATTTGTTGGGGGCTTCTATATCTTTGGGGATTATTTCTCTGACAACCCGCGGCCTCTGTTCACACAGGATGCATTATGGTGAGCCCGCTACATGGCGTCATTAATAGGCTTTGAGCCATATACTTGGTTAGTGCAATTGTTGGAGACCTTGAACAGGTAAGCATCTCTGCCTGTATACTGGTGTTTTTTTTGTTGTTTAGAATAGTGGAGGTTTTTCCTCTTATGGTGTTTTTTTAGATTAGGACTGCCAATATGTAAGGACCCTTGACGCGGGTTGGCAGCTTAAATATTGTGGCCATAATATCGACCAATACCTTGCATACATTGTTATGTTTTTGGTGCACTGTATATTTTTCAGGGGGGCGGCTGGGCCCTAGATGGCTCTGTACACTGTGGCCTCTGTTCACACAGGATGCATTATGGTGAGCCCGCTACATGGTGTCATTAATAGGCTTTGAGCCATATACTTTGCATTCTTGTGTGAACACGCCACATACAGACTATTTGTTTGTACAGGTGCACCAAGCGTCCAATTCCTGATTGTAGGGTGGCTGCATTATCGGTATTATTGCACCTGTGTATTTGCCATCTTTACTTGGGTCCGCTGTACCTTGGTTAGTGCAATTGTTGGAGGCCTTGAACAGGTAAGCATCTCTGCCTGTATACTGGTGTTTTTTTAGATTTGCAGTGGTATGATACTTCTTCCATTTCAATATGATCGCTTGCACAGTGCTCCTTGGAATGTTTAAAGTTTTGGAAATCATTTTGTATCCAAATCAGGCTTTAAACTTCTCCACAACAGTATCACGGACCTGCCTGCCTTGGTCTTCATGATGCTCTGTGTGCTTCAAACAGAACCCTGAGACTATCACAGAGCAGGTGCATTTATACGGAGACTTGATTACACACAGGTGGATTATATTTATCATCATTAGGCATTTAGGACCACATTGGATCATTCAGAGATCCACAATGAACTTCTAGAGGGAGTTTGCTGCACTGAAAGTAAAGGGCTGAATAATATTGCACACCCCACTTTTCAGTTTTTGAATTTCCACAAAAAGTTTAAATAACCAATAAATTTAGTTCAACTTTACAATTGTGTTCCACTTGTTGCTGATTCTTCACCCAAAATTTACATTTGGTATCTTTGTGTTTGAAGCATGATATGTGGGAAAAGGTTGAAAAGTTCCAGGGAGCCGAATACTTTCGCAAGGCACTGTATAACGTTAAAATTTTACCTAATGTATCAAGAAAAATTCTACTGCCACCGATATTGTAAGGTGGTATTTAACCATCTAATGCCAGTTACTTGTTTTAAGACGCCATTGCCATGTTTTCTGACATCCCTTGATCTAGTGCTCCGCAAGAGGCCCTACTGAACTATCGCACCATGCAAAAGGAGAAAAAGGCGAATATAACGCCCCAGCTATTGGTATGGGACCGCTACTCCAATGTCTACGGCCAGCTCACATATGTAAAAGCATATGTTAATTATTTTTTATGCATGGAGAACCCCTTTAAATCTGCTTAACATTAATAACCTAGCAGGAGATTGGTAAAGCTAAATGCACTCAAATATTTATGATGCGTTGTTCTGCGCCCTGTCCAACAAGGAGGCATAGGTTTGCTGGAAGGGGACGTGGAAGTGGTGTGGTCGAACATGTGACACTGAACACCAAAAATGTTCTGTCCTATGCTTTGTCAGGGAACCAACACATAAAAAGTATAGTTGTTCTCTGAACCTGTCCATTCATAGACAGTAGGAAGGGAAATGTGCTTTCCTTGTCTCTACAACATCCTGTCCTACACGTTCATTTGTAGTTCTGTGAAGAAGATTTATGTTACAACTAAATATCTAATATTTCCATTACTTTCATGTACAGACAAAACAATTACGGTATCTTGCAATTACTGTATTTGCCAAATGTTATATTGTATAACAGACACTTAGAACTTGTCTGCTGATAACTTGTTGATCGGTGGGTGTCCAGCTACTAAGACCTGCATTCCCGATAAAGTGGTAGTGCACATATTCGACCACTGCCCCATTCACTCTCTGTGGGGCTTATGTGTTCTGTGCTGTTATCAGCAGCTCCTTAGAGAATGAATGAAGCTGCCATCGAGTATGCACATTGTCGCTTTACCCTAACGGATCTAAAAGTGATAAAAAAAAATTCCTCCTTCTACCGATTTTAGTAGCTTTCAGCAGACAGTAGGACCCCACTAATCAATATGTTGTAACTAGTGATGAGCGAGTATACTCGTTGCTCGGGTTTTCCCGACCAAGCACGGGTGTCCTCCGAGTATTTTGACATGCTCAGAGATTTAGTTTTTGTCGATGCAGCTGCATGATGTGCGACTGCTAGACAGCCTGAATACATGTGGGGGTTGCCTGCATTAGGGAATTCCCACATGTATTCAGGCTGTCTAGCAGCCGTAAATCACGCAGCTGTGTCTACAAAAACTAAATATCCGAGCAGTCACAAATACTCGGAGACCACCCGAGTGTCCTCAGGAAAACCCGAGCAAGGAGAATACTCGCTCATCACTAATTGTGTCCTACTACATTTTTTGCACCAGAGAACCCCTGTAAGTAAGCCTGGTGATACATGTGTGATTTTGCTTGGCCAGAAGAAGGAATTTAGAGAATTGTCATCCAACAGTCAGCCATTTTTGGGTAAAGAACATTTATTTTCAACAATAACCAATCCCTAAAACTTTGATTTTATTGTTTTGGGTTGTTGGTCATGAACTTTCTTTGAGACTGTACAGAAATATTTGTTGGTACAACCGATGATTTAATTGAGGGCCTCAACAGAGTACGAAAATAAATGGGAGCAAAATGGGAGATGCATGAAATAGAACATATGCATTCAAATTTACTAACTGATGTCAAAAATTAATATGTCAAAATATACCCACTTCCAAGTTTTATGTAGATATTGATATCGGTCCTATATGAAAATAAGCTTCAAGAGTCAACTTTGGAACTTAAGGGAGACAAGACTAGTCTGCTGCCACCCCTATTGATTGACAGGCCTCTCATGTGTGTGCATAGGAAGAGTATCCCTTTAAATTATGCCAATTATTTAAATAATTTCTATTCTTTAGTTAAAACTAAAGTTTCGCTCTTTGGAGATTTATGCTGACTTAACTCCTAGTTTAACAGAAACTAATTTTGAGACACTTACAGTACAGTAGTTGTTTGGCACTTGTCAGCCATTGCCTGAGAAGCGCTCCAGCTGTGTGCACGATCATTAAGTGTTTATACGCATTTCACAGTTGCTGACAAGCAGTTGGCAGCCACGGACCAATCCACATTTGTACTATTCCCAATACTGAAAGTAAAGTTGGAAGTCTTTGTTTTTCATGGAATCATATGTCAAATATGTGATTGCTGTCTGATAATTTTTGGAATACCCATGTACCCCTGTCCATCAGGTAGGTAACAATTGTTACATCAATTTGGGTCACAATCGAAATTATGCTTTGAATAAATCCCTAAGAGAGCCAGCTACTGCTAGATAAGTCATTCTTATGAATCATGCAATAAGAGGTGTAGAACTCGCCTTTTTACACCATTGATATATTTTTTTTTAATTTCTGCTGAAAATACTTAAAGGGAATCTTACATGTCCCTATATGCTTATGCTATTAACCGGCAGATATGGGTTTATTCCTCCATTCCAACCTCGGACATAGAGGCATGTCTTCAGTCACCACTCAGCATACAGTGAGCAGCGTCTGTAACCCCTTGGATGGTCACTCCCTTTTCCACCCCCAGGATGGTCCTAGTTTCCCTGCCTTTTGGGTCTGGTAGTTAAAGCTCAAAAGTATATGATGGATCATAACTTCTCAACAGAAGGTCATAGGGAGACAGTTTTGACGCCATCGGATCCGGCTGGGCTCCAGTTATGCTTGGAGACCAAACACGGCTTTGCTACCTGGCTTCTACTAGCCATTCTACGTATCTCCCCACTTCAGGGTGCTAGAAGGGGTTGAGACTCCTTATGGAATTACAGCTTCCGTACGTCTGGGGGGGATTTTTGAAGCAGTAAAGCAGCTATAGCTCCCAACAGGGGTTTATCCTGCCAGAAAGGCCTTTGTACCACCTAAGCTGCGCTGGGAGTGTAAGCTTTTCCATTTGGAGTTTTTGAAGCTGGACCACCTGCTCAGCCATGAGTTCTGTTTCAGCTTCACACTTTGAAGAAGGTCTTTAATCACAGACCGGATATGATACAGTCGATTATCATGAAATTATATCCCCGATATTCTTCACAGGTGGCTCTAAAGTTTTAGTCCTCTTCCTTTCTGAAGAGGCAATTTACATATTTAATTTCCAAGAAGAGCATCCATGGTGTATATAAGTCTCCTCACTCTGTCATGCCAGGACTGGCTTGTCACTCTCCACAAGCAGAAACATTACCCCTTAGATCCTAGTCTTAAGCCACTTGTGCAGCCAGATCAGACTTCATACCTTGCACTGACGAGGGCAATATCCCGAAACAGTGTGTCTTCAAATTGACATTCTGGTTTGGCTTTTATCCTAAGTCACCAATCAGGGGAATTTGTTCAGAAGGATCTTGTTTCTACATTTTTTTTTACCTTGTTATGCATATCTAGTAAAAAATGTGATACTTTCCCTAGTATGAAGAACGCTCTATATATTGTACTGACCTTCTAGAGATTGAAGTAAAAAGAGGACAATGATTGGACTTCTTGCTGTGATATTTTAGGAAATCCCATCCAAAAATAAGTGCACACCACCACTGATTTCCAAAAAAAGTGCTGCATTTTATAAAGAGCCCCAAACACCTTTGACACAAGATAGTCCATAATCACAGGCAGTAATACTTTTCTGTCTACTGAGATTATGGAACTCTCTGCCCCAGCATGTTGTAATAGTTGATTCACTAAAAAAGTTCAAGGAGAGCTTGAATGTCGTTCTTGCAAAATATAATATTACAGGTTATAAGAACTAGATTTTTGATATGGCACGTCTACCCAGGGAACTAGTTTAATTGTTATAGGTGGAATTTTGAAGAATTTTCCCCTAATATGGGTCATTGACACCTGACTCATGGGTTTTTTGCCTTCCTCTGGATCAACATGTTGAACACAATGGACTTGTCTTGTTTCAACCTTAAATATATGAAATTATCATGCTACCTCTTCAATCATGCTCCAGTGGTGTTATCTGTTATGATGGGGTCACGTATTGGCTGCAGGATTAGTTGTCTAATGAACAAGACATTAAAGCACCATTCCATCCTTTTTGTCTTTTTTTACGGCGCTGGAGTGGTGCTACTAATGTAAGGTCCATGCCCCTAGTCCTATACTTACCAGCCGCATTATTCATCTTTATTGGCGCCGATCCAGTGAGTCTCCAACAGTGTGTGACCTGTTGGATCACTTCTGCCTTACTCACCAAACACTGAAGTCACACCCCAATGTAAGTCTATGAGAGATAGAATGAGGCTCTCATAGACTTACACTGAAGGCTTGTGACTGATACCCGAGATTTATGGTCAGTCACAAGACAGTGGCGCAGGACCTTAGCGTTGCTGGAAAGAGCTGAAGAAAGGAGGTGGAGCATATCAATAGGTCCCTTAGTTAGTAGCACCACTCCAGCTCTAAAACAGAAAAAAAAACGCCAGAGTGGTGCTTTAAGTCACCATAAGTGATAGTATCATGTTACAGTAAGTGACCTTAGCGGTCTGGTTTTTGGCCCGGTCAGGGAAAGTTAGGAGAGGTAATTCATTCTTTACTTGTACAAATATCACACTTTCTTATTATGTATATAAGGAAGTGTGTAGTCCTGAGGTGGATCTACACTTTGTTTATTTCTAATGTATGACTTGAAGAATAACTCCTTAATCCTCTAAGCACTGAAATAATGGCCCTTGGCAAATACATGTAGGAAATTTAATCTTATCTGCTACAGATGAAAATCCTTCACAATAAGAATTAAATTGCAGCATCCTCCTGGTGCTGTGATTCATCATTGTCAGCAGGGTACTGCGAATGCTGTCTCACACTGATATTATTTTTAGCATTTTCTTATGTTGGTGGAATATATTTATTTGTCATTCCTATAAGTAGATCTTCTATTGTAGCTACCAGAATAGACTCAGAATTCTGACATAAGACACATCACGTCAATTAGGGTTAGCATCGCCAAAATAGTCAGGACACAGCGTCGTGAAGCCTATCCGGCAAATACTTCAAAATCCCCACCATCTAAGCTATGTCAGAAATGTGTTTCAATCCCTGACTGGAGTAACTTTTCTGGCGTTGGCGCATGGCACTTGTAACATGCACCGAATTTGTTAAGATGCATGAATCTCTTAGTAAATTGGGCGCATCTTACTCTAGCCTTCTTTTCATTAAACCCTGTGTACAAAGCTAGAGTCTTAATAAATCGGGCCTGAATTCTGAAATTGCACTTTATATTACTAGAGTTTAGTCATTGTGATTACACAGGTCTACAAAAAAAAATTTTTCAAGAAGAGCTGTTTTGGTTATTCCACGTAATCTTTATGTTTTTAAGTGCGCTGAATCCGAAAAGGACCTCTGTTTTGTGATAGGACATCACGTTTTCTGACAATTTAAGTAACTATGTTAAATAAGACAATACCTCAAAATAAATTAAAATAGACTCATAAAATAAATTTTTTATTACAAATGTTTCATGAAAATCATTTTTTAACTGCAATGAGCTCACTTGCACACAATAAAATCAATTCTTCTTCCCTGTGAGGCTTCTCTTGGTACATTTACGCTTGTGAGTAGCATCTGGAATGTCTCTCTGAAGCATCCAACAGTAGTCTGCCATCATTGTAATGCTCCATCTTCCCTGGTATCTTCTTTCCATCTCTTTAATGTCCTGGTGGAATCTTTCACCTTGCTCTTCACTCACAGCTCCCAAATTTTCAGGAAAGTTGTCAAGGTGGGAATGGAGGAAATGCACTTTCAAACTCATCAGGCAACCTAAAGCTTGAAATGCTTTCAGCATTCGTCCGACGATTTTTTTTGTAGTCAGGGTCTTGTATATCTTCAATGCATTGATGTGAATTAATTAATAGTAATTTTGACTTTCAAAAAAAAAAAAAAAAAAAAAAATTTAGAAAAATATACTAAATTTGAAGAGAATTTTGCATTTTGTGGCAAATCCTGACTTCCAGGATTTTTTTCAATATTTTTTTCAATATTTTTTTCATTTTCAGCACACCAAAATACATGGAAATTAGATGAAAATAATCAAACAGCTTTTTAGTCGCAGACCTGTGTTATCTGTGTGTGGATAGTTTAGTTTTTTATATTTTATTTCCACAATTGGATGTGTTTAAATAAAATGTTCCTGTGCTGAGATAATCTTATAAATGTGCCCCTGCTATGTACTGTGTAATGGCTGTGTCCGTTGCAGAGCTGCTCCAGTTAATGGTCATCACATACCACAGCTCCTTGTAAGAGGGGGAAACATACGGTAAGTCACTTATGATAAGTGAATATACAGAGTACAGGGGCTCACAACCTGCTGCTTTCTGAGGTAACATATTTCACTTCCTGAGGTAATACATTTCCTTGTTTTATCACATGGGAAGTGTTTCTGCCTCATCACCAGTCCTGTGAGCTCATCATAAATCAAGTCATAGACATATAAGCTCAGCTCCTATGTTGCTGACTTGATTTATGATAAGCTCAGAGAGATGGAGAAACTGCAGAAACTCACGTCTGTGTTATCTCAGCTAGGGCAATGTGGTGCCTCAGAAAGCAGCAGGTGAGAGGCCTTGCTGTCTCGCTTGTATATTCACTTATCATAAGTGACTTATGCTTCTCACCCTATGCCCTGGCCAAGAGCTGTGTTATGTTCCAACCATGAACTGGAAGAGCTCTGCTGATCAGACACAGCCATTACACAGTACAGCAGCAGGCGCATTTGTAAGGAACATTTTTTTTTAACGCATCCACTTGTGGAAATTATTATTATTATTCCAAGATCTATTTATTGAAATGTACTTTGTTTGTGGGACAACCCCTTAAAGCTTTCCTATACACTTTAGATAATTGTCGGCCTAACGATGATTCGGCCAGTCATTTGTACGGCACCTATCTCGCCAGTGTCTCCCATACACAGGACCACTCTGCCAGACTCCCTCTTACCTTGTCTTTTAGAGACCAAATGACTGGCGGTCCGAAATCGGATATGTCAGATCCTCAAATGTCATCTATCGGTACAGTAATGGACCTCCATACATGTTAAACTGTCGGCTGAGCCTGTTGATATTGGAGGGTTCAATGACCTTAGTCTAATGCGTGCAGGGGCCTAAGTCAACTTGGAATACATATTGTCATCTTTCAAACAAAAAACATGAAAACAAGGTTTAAGCAGAGATTTATGTCCAGACCATATAGTAGGTTGGTGTCAATTCAGGCCCAGGATCAAAAGACGACAAGGGGTTTTCCACTTGGAGAATTTTGTTGACCTATCCTTAGGATAAAGGGATTACCAATATTAGATTAGTTTATAGGCTGTTACTATGTCCTGCAGACGTAAAATATAGGTGCATATCTACAGTACCTTACAACAAGGACTAACCGATGTAGGGAACTGTAGTGTCCCGCTCAATACAATGTCTATATCCAGACGCTCCTGGAGGTGACAACAGCTGATTGATAGGGGTACAGTTGAACACCACCCTCTGATCTCATATTAATAACCTAAGATATCCAAACAATAGGGCATCAATGTAAAAATAGCGAACATCCCTTTCAAAAAGACATTTGAGAGAAATCTAATGATGGTCGTCCCTACAGCTACTTTCTGCTGAGAACACTAACGGAGAGATTGATTGGTTGAGGTAGCGGACTGACAGTTAACTGTACTTTTCAGCTTAATCCCAGGTGCAATATAAAGTCCCCTTAAATCTGCTTCTGGGAGCTGAATATTTTAGGAAGCTCATCAAACCCAAAAGCTAATTTATCAGTGTCGTATAGCGTTCCTTGTTTAAAGTGTCTATGTCGCATTACTATTGTAAAGGGATTGTCTCCAAAAGACATTCTGTGTCTGTATGAATTGTTAGGCTGTGACAAATTAAAGGACCTGTAATGGTCAGTAAAATACACCATAGAATCCCTTTTATGCTCAGATATCAGTAAAAAGAAGACACATGTCATTTTATGAGAAAAAGGTCTGTAAAAACAGACTAAACCTCTAGAACTGAAAGTCATTGTTTCGTTACTAGTATGTCTCCTGAGTGAAATTCATCCATACTAAGGAGACGTTTCTCGCAATGTCTGAGCTGGCTCTTGGCCCTGGATGGCTCGGTTCCAGATCAGGAGCCCAGTATGTGTACGTTCTTTATGCTTTGAGTTCGAGAATACAAGAGGGCTGTTCAAGGGCAGATTGTCATTTTGAGGGCCTTTGCTGTAATATTTTAATAACGGAGGGCAATTCCTGATATTTTATCTGAAGCTTACAAAGATAGTGATACACAATGCCTTCTCTGTACTGAGGACATTTATGACTTTCTATTACATGCTACGTAAAGACAGAGCTTCTCAGCCCAGTGTGAAACTAGATATTCTGCTTAGGTTGCTGGGTAATGCTGAAGCCTGCCGTACCATCCCTTCCATTGTATCTGAATCACATAGAGGACTTTGTCCAATAGTTTTAAAACGTTGCTAGAAAAGTTTTTGATTCTTCTGTGAAGTAGTTTGATTTTATTCAGCTGTTTATAGTTTTAGCTCTTTCTACAAAAGTGGTTGAGAGCCCATAAACAAAATTTTCAACCCCACATGCGTCTTCCATGAGCTGCAAATTTGGCTATATATATGAATTTACCTGGCTTCATTGGGCCACAGCCAGGGAGGGTCAACGTTCATGCACAAGATTTTCAAGAGCCTGCTGTGATGCCACTCTTACAGATCATTGTATTCACATCCATGAAAACACGATTATTCTTGGGGAACACAACAGCCCCACAACTAGTCCCCCACTATTTTGCATATCCATGGCCAAATTGATAAAAAAAATGATTTTAAGGAAATTTAATGAGGATGAATCACTGAAAAGAGGCTTCTTTGAATCAATATATAGAGTGTATTAAAGACATGGGGCAGGTTGGAGGAGACATGGGCAAGCTGTCAGGTTCCCTTATAACCCCCTAATGACCGAGCCAATTTTGACCTTAATAACCAAGCCAAATTTTGCAGTTCTGGCCACTGTCACTTTATGTGATAATAACTTTGGAACACTTCAACATATCCCACTGATTCTGTTTCTTTCATGACATGTTGTACTTCTTGATAGTTGTTCTAAAATTTATTCAATATGACTTGCGTTTATTTGTGAAAAAATTGGAATTTTGGAAAAAAAAATTGAAAATTTAGCAATTTTCAAACTTGTAACTCTTATGCCCTTAAGGCCGGAGTCACACTACAGCGAGATACGACCGAGTCCCGCAGGTTAAAACTAAGCTCTGGCACCGGCACTCCGGAGCGGAGCGTGCAGCTCCATGTATTGCTGTGCGGCCGCACGCTCCGCTCTGGAGTGCCGGTGCCAGAGCTTAGTTTTAACCTGCGAGACTCAGCCTTATCTCGCCGTGTGTGATCCCGGCCTAAATCAGAGAGTGATGTCACACAAAATAGTTAATACATAACATTTCCCACATGTCTACTTTACATCAGCACAATGTTTGAAACATATTTTTTTTGTTAGGAAGTTCTAAGGGTTAAAAGTTTAACAGCGATTTCTCATTTTGCTAACAAAATTTCCAAAACCATTTATTCTAGGGACCACCTCACATTTCAAGTGACTTTGAGGGGCCTATGTGACAGAAAATACCCCAAAATGACACCATTCTAAAAACTGCACCCCTCAAGGTACTCAAAACCACATTCAAGAGGTTTATGAGTTCTTCAGCAAAAAAGGAAGGAAAATGAACATTTCATTATTTTCACAAAAATGTACTTTAGATCTAAACTTTTTTTTTTATTTTGAAAAGGGTAACGGTTGAAAATGGAACCCACATTTTTTTGTGCAATTTCTCCATTCTGAGCACGTCAGGGCTTAGAAGGAAAGGAGCGCTATTTGACTTTTTTGTAATGTAAAATTTTTTGGAATAATTAGCGGATGCCATGTTGCGTTTGGAGAGCCCCTCATGTGCCTAAACAGTGGAAAACCCCCACAAGTGACACCATTTGGAAACCACACCCCTAAAGGATTTTATCCAGGTGTATAGTGAGCATTTTGAACCCACAGGTACGACACAGAATTTGATAACATTAAGTCATCATATTGAATATGGTCATTAGTGTTGAGCACAAGGGCTCGCTACTCCAGTTTGCATCGGGTGCTTGGGTGTGCACCGAATATCGCGGGTGCTCGATTAACATGCTGGAGTCCCCGCCCCACATGTTTAGCAGCTGTTAGGCTGCTTTCACACATCAGTTTTTGGCTGTCAGGCACAATCCGGCAAATTTTGAAAAAAACGGATCCGGCAAAAGTTGACACTGCATCTGTTTTTTTTTCATAGGCTTGTATTATTACTGGATTCCTACGGATGGCCTCACGTTTCATCCATTTTTTGTCGGATCCGTCGAAAATTAGTTTTCCGGTGGCCGGAGAAAATGGACATAGGAATGTATTTTCTGTCCATCGAAAAAACATACAGTGACGGATCCAGAAAAAAACGGATGAAAAGTGAGGTCAAATGATGGAATCCGGCGACGGATTCTGTTTTTTTAAACAATTCATGCATTTTCGAAACAACCATGCATTTTCCATTCTGGTCTCTCTCGCGCTCTCTCTCTCTCCTCCCCCCAGAATCAAAAATAGCTGGCAGATCCACATACTCTGATCAAGCGAAAAAACTGATCCATTGCATCAGTTTTTCACAATTTCCAACGGATCCGTTTTTTTTCCAAAATTCAACGGATTATTAAAAAACTGGTGTATGAAAGCAGCCTTAGACACCCAAAAAAGCCATGTGGGCATCTACAATACTCCGTTCATATCCGAGCACCTGATGCAAACTCCAGTAGCGAGCACTTGCGCTCCACACTAGCCGTCATATCGTCCTTTTTTCATTTTACTTTTGAAAGAAAAACAATTCTAACCCCAGCCCTAACACATCCTTAACCCCACCCCTAACATAAAGCCTATCCCCAACCCTAACTCGAACTATAAAGAATGGAAAAATATAAAAATATTTTATACTTTTTTTATCTGAACTAAGGGGGTGACTAAGGGGGATTTAATTTACTATTTTTTTTCATTTGATCACTGTGATAGACCCTATCTCAGTGATCAAAAGGAACCAATAGGAAAAATGTCATATTGTTGCCGGGTGACGGCCGGCAGTTCTTGGCGGCCGCACTGCGCATGCACCCACCTTTTTTTTGCTAGGAAGAGGACGCCGGCCAGGGGACGGATCAGGAGGGGCCCGGGGATGGCAGAGGTACCGGGAGGTGTCGAGGGGTGGCATTTCTCTCTTGTCTGACATGTGTATTATGACATTAAAAGAGATAAATCATTGAAACAGCGGGCACACTTTTTTATTATTATTTTTTTATTTTTTTGATCGCCGTAAGTCAGTGAAAATCCGGCCCTGATCATGTTCTCCAGGATCTCCTCTCCCCCCGTAGTTGAGACCATGGAGATTTTTCGACTCTGGGGGGCACTAAAGTCTTTTAAAACAGCGATGAGGGAATAAGTACCCTTAGTGGCTGCCATTTTAATGCGTATTGGCGGTCGCTAAGGGGTTAGTTATGTTTCTATTTTTGCAGATGACGCCAACCTATGTAGTATAATGCAGTCTATGGAATATGTTCATAAGCTGACTTGGACAACATGAGTGTTTGGCCATCCGCTTGGCTTATGAGGTTTAATGTAGATAAATGTAAAATTTTGCATCTGGATTATGAATAATATGCGGGCACCATATGCTCTAGGGGTAAAAGGATCTGGGTATACTTGTCGATCACAGACTAAATAGCAGCATACAGTGTCAATCAGCAACTTCTAATGCCAGCAGGATATTATCAAGTATTAAAATAAGCATGCACTTGTGGGACAAGGTATAATACTACCACTTTAATAAACATTAATGTGAACTCATCTGGAATATGCAGTTCAATTCTGGGTACCAGTTCATAGAATAGATGCCCTAGAGCTAGAAAAGTACAAAGAAGAGCCCTAAAACTGATAAAAGGGCATGATGGGACTTGGTTATGAGTAAAGTTTAAATAATTGCATACATTTACTCTTGAAAAGAGATAACTTGTCCATAAATGGCTCATCCAAAAAATATGATCAAATGGAGTTTATTGTACAACCTCTTAAAAAGGGAGTCTGTCTGTCTGGAGAAAAAATGGTTCAATCGCCATTGTAAACAAGGATTCCTTACCATAAGCAGCGAATGGTCACAAAGGGTTGATTTTAAGAAATTGTTAGAAGAAAATAAGAAAAACTTACTTAAACATGTAAAATTCATGCTCTGAATGCTGATCTAGTCGATCAACAGTTGGGATCAGGAGGGAAAAACTTCAATTTTGGGGGCAAACTGGTTGAACCTCTACTGCATTCCCTTTACCCTTTCCCATTGCTTGGTTGAATTTGATGGATATGATTTTTTTTCAGCTAAGTAACTCTTTGGTTGTGAGATGAAAATCAGTAGTGTATTTCAGTTTTTGAAGGTCATTGTATTTTTCTCCGTAACTTATCTCTGATGTTTAATTTCGTTGCATTTTTCCTTCCTGAAAACAATAATTGCTTTTGGTACAGTCTCAAGGTTGTTTAGTCTAGAATCTAGACTCTAGATGAAGCTTGCAAAAGAATATTGTTAATACTGCTGCATCTCTTACAAATATGTTTTACTCTCTAATATTTTGGAAATACTATTGAAAATTACTAAGATTTGTTCTTCTAAGGAAAGCAGTGGATCCTCAGTAATTGGTTTCTAATATTCATCTTCCATGCATATTCATATGTGTAAAACTTACTGTGTACACAATAAACTGGAACTGACTCTGGTTTTGACTGATGAAAATAATGTTGTTTTTTGTAAGAAAATTCATGATATGTTGCATAAAATTAAAAAATATCCAAAAATTTGACAGCGTTATAAGTACCGTAACTGTTTTGAAGAATTTCTTTTATAATCTCTTAGATGAGGAGCTCTTTATAAAATAATTTTTTCTCAAATCCCATTTTCTGGGTTTCTTCTGTTCTCCCCATACAGCAGACATCATCCACACAAAAATACTGGTTTGTTGTAGAAGTTGCTATACTTAAAAACTTAAGTGTTAAGGCTCACCTGTTTATATGGATTCTTAACTATAGGTCAGATTGAGCAGCATGTACTGGGGAAGATGGTTCAGCAGAGCGGTCATTGACATTCAGCATATGGATCAGCGAGGACCAGGATTGAAGGATATGCAGAGGGCCAGACAGACAAGTGGATCAGAAAACACCAGATGCAGCAGAGCCAGGTGTGTGGATACACACAAAGAAACAGATGATGTATAGACAGGGAGTTGCAGCAAGCAAATGTTTAATAGCACAGAGACGTGTACAATCTAGGGTTAATAGTAATCAGTTGCTGCAGGCAGATAATAGGAGAGATGTATGAATTCAGGGACTTACAACATACAGACAGTTAATAGCTGATTCATGCAAATTGGAACTTGCAGCAGGCAAATGGTTAACCTTAGGATAGCAGTAATGAATAGGCAAACTGGTTACTTGCTTGCAGTAATGTGATTACACATAGGAATAGAAGAGATAAACAATAATTAGGTACCTACGGTAGTTTGCAAAGACATTGGTGTAAATGGCCCCAGTATTAGTTGAAATGAGTTTGACAACAGGTACCTGTAGCTGCAGAGCAGCAGCATTAGCACCAGAATTCACAAAACTAGTAAGTAATTCACAAAGCTAGGAAATACTTGCAGATTGTAGGATAGCAGGTGGGAGTTTGCTGAAGAAATGATTTGGTGCATGAAGTGGATGATGAGGCATACTCCTGTAAGAAAGGTAACTGAATGCTATCATTTCTGAAAACTCAAGCAGCATAGATCTTAAAAAGCCTTGGGTTATCATCAGGGCTGTGGAGTCGGCAAGCCAAACCTCTGACTCCTCAATTCCCATGATTCCGACTCCACCAAAACGGGGTCCAACTCCATGACTCCGACTCCACAGCCCTGGTTATCATGGCACAGGAACTTACTAGGTTACCTGGCATAGGCAAGCACAAAGGGAGACGGATGTAGGGAGGGAAACGAGGCGCTTGAGCCAGGACAGGTGAGTAACACTTGGTAAGATGCCACTAAAACATGGATATCCAGTCTTTGAAAAACATATTTTTTCTTTTATGCATCTATGTAAAAATTGGATACTGAACAATGAGAAGTCAAATGTGGATTGTCACCAATAACTAGAAGAGAAGGAAGGACGCCTTAGAATTTATATGAATGATGAAGATCGTTTGGTTGACATTATTCTCTATGAACGAACTGCTGCCAAACTCTTCTGGAGTTGACTTATCTCTTGGAGAACAAAAGATCGGTCATTGAAAATCATGTGTCAGGTCAGAGTTTGGAGGCCCCACATATACATTAAACTTCAAGTGAAAGGTGTATTTTGTCTTTATGGGCTTTGGCTATTGCTATCCCTTTCGAACAGCTCAGGCTTGTTGAATGTGAGCGCTCTTGATAAAATGCTGGTAGCAGAACTTCATTGAGCAAAATGCCCACAACTTGGAAGTGAAGACAAGGACTGTGGAAAAAGATCTACTGCTCCCTCTGTTTTTACATTAGTCTTACCTTATCTACAGCTAGACTCACTTAGGGATGCCAGACCATATCTATTGCATTGTGTCCTAGAAACCTTATGACTTTCTTTCCCGTAGCCTTGTTTTGACTCGGGGAAGAAAATGCCATAATGTTTGTGCATTTTTTTTATACAAATGTGCTTTTTTCCTATAGAGGAGCATATGGGAAATACTTACGATCACACCACACTTGCATCAAAAAATTGCCAAAGACCTGAAGAAAGTGTGAAAAGTGAAAAAAATGCTAGCTGAATCTGTGCTAAATGACCTCGAAGAAGATTTATACTACAGATGGAATGTTATTTAAAAAGTCATAGAACTTTGGTTTAATTGTGATATTGGAGATATATCTAATTAGAGAGATTTCTCGATTTGCTGCTTTATTTTTTCAAGAGGGGCTGCTCACTGAATTTTTGAAATAAATATCAACCTGGAGCGATTAGCAAGAGATCTAGTATCAGTGGGTCCTCGGTGATGAATGCCACCTAAATTGGACAAGTTACCGTACTAGACACAAATAGCTGCCCATACCCATGAGCTTCTGTGCCTCTGTACACATTGAAAACCTCAAGTTTCTTACCGAAATTTTGGAACCCCTTCATTCTGCCCATTAGCCAGGTTCCTGGAGGTTAGTCTTCCACTAATGAGAAATACTGATGACTATTACTTGACTAACAAAGTCCCAGCTAACTCATTTAATAAAACTATATTGGGGGATCCCACAGGTAATGAGGATTTTTTCTCTCCCTGAAACCAATATGGTTATCTATCATATCTGGAATAATCATATATCAACATAAGGAGATTTCTGTGATAATATATATTACAATGTTTCTAATGTTCATTTGTACTATTGATTTATGGGAAGAAAAGGAGTAGATATTATTTAATAAAGTATTTTAGTTGTGCTTTTGGATGTAGCTCATGTATACATCTGTATTTTGCTTGAATATTCTGACATAATGAAGTATATAACCCATAAGTGTTTGGATTACTTTCTTGACTTGCCACCCTGTCATACATTGTGAGTTCTCCTTGATTGAAATGTGCAGTGAATGAGACATCCTGTCTGTCACATGCCAAGAATGTGTTGCAGGATTCTAGATCAATGACACCATGTTTGTGGTAGACGGAGACAGTGACAAGTTCGATTCTACGAGGACAGGATAATACACTGATTGCAGACTTGCTGTAATAACTCCTAGAATATTACATTTCCATTTTATTAAACTACTAACACACTTTTGTGTTCTGCTTTTTTACGCACCGTTCTGATTTGTTAGAATAACTGCAACTTGCTAGAGCATTGCTAGTCATGTAGATTTCTCTTCAGCCAGAAGTTCTAGGTAATTTGGATGTTGGGGCGATTTCATTTACACTGTACTGAACAATATGGGGCAGGTTCATCAATAATGCGGCCAGGTGTATGACTGAAACCACACAGCTAGTGGTAAATAGCGTGTGCACTACTGATAAATGGTGCTAAGGTAGGTTCCCACACCTTATCAAAAAAAAAAGAAAGAACCTTGCACTCAACTTAAATGCTTGTGTGATTTTTTATTGTAGTACCCAATAAACGTTTCGGTCCACCAACAGGACCTTCCTCAGTTACTACAAGTGAGAAACACATACACCAAAATAATATAACAAAAACCAACAAAAGTACATACATAATTTGAAGAACAAATGTCAGAAATCATGGAGCATCAATAAAATAACAGGTCAAATGAATAGGAGATATAGATATATCAGAATGTCATGCAGAAGAGGACCACGGAAAATATAGAGACACATCATATCTACTGTGTGAAGAAGTGAGGGGGGGGGGGGAATATGTGACACGTACCGTACTGTACTGAAAATCGGGCATAGGAGACAGTGTTGTCTCAGGGCACATGCAAAATCAGCATCTATAGGTGACAGGGAAGGTATGTTAAAGCGTGATAAAGCGATGTGACAGGTGGGGATCCCGAAAAAGGCGTACCTTATATATGCGCTGGACAAAAATTGGTACTGGGGATGAAAGAAAGTACCAAGTAAGTCTTACATAAGTGGAAACTATACACTTGTAGGTAGGAGCTGCGCAGGGTGTATATTACCTTTTAGAGACCTGGAGTGATGTGCCGGTGTCAGACGCGGTGTCCACCGCTGGTCTGATCTGTGGCATGGCGGAACGCTAATAAATAGAGAGAGGGAGTGACCGTACGGGCGTTGTAAGCCAATGTACGGTGTGCGCCGGAGACGCTGAAGTGACGTCACTGGATATGGAGAGTTCCGGTTCATCATAAGTGCGGCTGCGTGTGCTTCATAGTAGTGTGATAGGGGCCGGCGGAAGTGACGAAACTAGGTGTCACTGGGCCGTAGGCAACATACTGCGGTATGTGGCGTTCCACTTTTGAAAGTAAGAAACCAAAGACCCGTGGGAGGATCTTGAGAAGGGCGGTGCCTAGAAGAGATCCGGAGAATAGTATAGAGACTCCGTAGTGGGTGTAGCCATCCAGTGCTGGGTTCAGGCGTGCAGATCAAGGCATGTGAAAGTGGGCTGGTCCAGTGCAGTCGGTGTCAATAGAAGAAGATGGCAGCATAATGACTTCAGTATAGTTGACTCTATCGACAGAGAAGAGAGAAATATAAATAAGACCATCTGCTACTAATAGGAAAATTGTTAAATATACTTGGTAACATAGTATAAGTGATAACAAAGACGACATAGTACATTTGGAAATATCATACAATGTCATAAACAAAATATACAGGGACCGAGTGGGTAATACTGGATACATATGGCCACTAGAAATACCTGTGAATATACATGATGGATTATAAATAACCCCAGCACCGGAATTAAAGGGAAATATAAAGCAGCATCACGGAGGATAATAGGAAAGTATTGGGAAATATTGCAAAACAAATAAACAACAGAGGGTATGGTGTGTGTCATAGATAACTAACCATATAAGAAGGATACTCAGAGAAATGATGCCAGATCATAATCCCTGTTGTTGAGGCCCATTGGGTGGAGGGTCTCTAAAGTGTGGATCCAAAAGGCCTCCCTACGTTTTAAGCGGGCTACCCTATCGCCTCCCCGTCTCATTGGGGGAATGTGCTCAATGACCTGGAATTTTAGTTGTGAGATATTATGACCTTGGGTGGTAAAGTGTGACGGAATAGGCAGTAGGAGATGTTTGCATCGTACGGTAGACTTGTGTTTAGAAATCCTGTCACGTATTGGTTGCGTGGTTTCGCCCACATATAGTAGGCCACATGGACATTTAATCAAATATATTACCCATGATGAGGCGCATGTAAAATAGTCAGGAATGCGGAAAGTTTTTCCTGAATGAGGATGGTGGAAGGAAGAGCCCTTGAGGACATTGTGAGCAATTGAGGCAGGGGAACGTTCCTGTGCGGGGATTTTGTAGGAAACGTTGGCGAGGGGAAGATTTGTTTGAGCCCATATCAGCTTTTACCAACGAGTCTTTAAGGTTCGGGGGACGCTTGAAGCATGGGAGAAACGGATTTTGAAACTCTGGGACATTAGGGTGGGCACTCGCCAGTAGGTGCCAGTGCCTGCGTATAGACCTATGTAAGACATAAGCAAAAGGATGGAATGAGTGTATAAATGGGATCCGGTTTGTGGCTCTATTAGGTCATGGTGGCGAGGATGTTGCTGCGTCTTGGAGGATTGTTGCCGGATACCCACGTTAGGCGAATTTAGTGGCCATTTCCTGTAAACGGAGGGGCCGGAGGTCTGTGTCAGACACAATCTTTGAGACTCGATGGAATTGGGATTTGGGTACCGACTTCTTAGTAGCAGGAGGATGGAAACTCGTATAGTGTAACAAACTGTTACGGTCAGTGCTTTTTGTATAGAGGTCGGTAGAAATAGAACCGTCCGGCTGGAGAATCACCATAGTGTCAAGGAAGTTGATCTTGTTGGAGTCATGGGACATGGTGAATGAAATACCCGGCCAAGCTGTATTGAGCCAATCAAAGAAGGACGCGAGGGCTTTCAACGTGCCCCCCCATATGCAGAAGACATCATCTATGTAACGTCTCCAAAGGAGTACGTTACATAGGAATAGAGAGTTTGGGTATATTTTACTCTCTTCAAAATCAGCCATGTAGCAGTTTGCATAGGGGGCGCTACGTTGGAGCCCATCGCGGTGCCACGGATCTGTAAGTAAAAGTCGTCCTGGAACATAAAGTGGTTACGAGTGAGGATAATGGTCAACAGGTCTACACATAGGTTAACTTGATCATTTTGTAAGCCAAAATGAGTGAGAAGTTTGTGTACTGAATTAATACCCTCTATATGTGGGATTGAAGTGTACAAATCTTTTACATCCATAGTAACCAGTATAGAATGTGGAGGGATATGACCTAGTTCCTTCAAAACATTAAGGAAAGCCCCTGTGTCCAGGATGTATGATTTAGATGTCCGTATTAATGGGGTTAGGATTTTTTCGAGATACACCGCCAATGGGGAAAGTATGGAGTCAGTGGAGGCCACTATCGGCCTCCCTGGTGGTTTCTCCAGGTTTTTATGAATCTTGGGGATAGTGTAGAAAACCGGAATCACTGGATGGGGATTGGTGAGAAACTCGCACGTTTTGGTGTCAAGAACCCCCTATTGTGTATACTTCAGAAGAGTGTCTGAAATAATTTGACGAATGGCGGCCGTAGGGTCCCTTTGTAGTTTTAAATAGATGGTGGTATTGTCCAATTGGCGTGTGATCTCATTAAGGTAATCTGTTTTGTTCATTACCACCAGGGCTCCCCCTTTATCAGCCGGTTTAATAACCAAACTGTTGTCATCTTGTAGGCCTCGGAGGGCCTGACGTTCAGTGATAGTGAGGTTAGGGGGATAAAACAATTTACCCCTATTGATGTCCTCTCGCAGTGTTTTAAACGAGTTTTGTACGAACCCAATAAAGGTCTCCATGGCATGTAAGCCATGTGGGGGCCTAAAACGGCTTTTCGTGTGGAGCCCCAGGCTACGAGATGAAAGAACACTGTTTGAGGGCTCTGTCTGGGATTGGACCGGAACGGAATCTGGTGGGGTGGAAAAATAAGCTTTTAAAATAAGTGACCGAAAGAATCGTTGGAGGTCCATTTCGAGGTCAGAGGTATGACAGCGGTAAGAAGGGCAGAATGACAGTCCCTTTTGTAATACCCTATACTCCGCCACCCCTAGGGATCTGTCCGAGATATTAATCACCAGCGGGTTAATACCTGTGATCTCGTGATTCTCATATGGTCCAAGTCTCTTCCTATGTCCGTGGCCGCGCCTCGTTGTCTTCTTCGCAGATGGCGTTGTCGCTGACCTAAAAAACGAGGAGGGCCGGCTAAGGAAGTGCCCCTTTCTTGTTCCGAGCCTGATGTCGAGTAGTCGAGGGAGGATCGAGGAGCCTGACATGACGAGTTTTGTCGATTGAAGAAGTTGTCCTGCCATCTGTATACTTGTTGTCGTTCGTAGTCCTCTGTGTCTCTATTGAATTTGATACGTTTCCTTTCCTCAGTCTCCCGTCGGTGTTTCTCAATGTTCTTGGATATTTGTTCTCTGAGGGCTGTACGTTCCTCAGGAGGACCAGAAGAAGACAGCTGTGCTTCAATGGACTTGATGGATTCAGTACTTGTTGTGATCGCCTTCTGTAAATGCTCAATTGTCAAAGTGATAATGTCAAAAGAACATTTATTAAGTATCTGTTCATATTTAATGCAATAATCAGAGGAGTCCCGAAAGAGTGTGGGACGGAGTGGTACACGCAGACCCCTAGGGATCCGCTGTGCTCGGAGATACTGAGTGAGTGTGGCACAGTGGAGTTCAATGTTCGTGAAGTGACGGAGCTCCTGTTCCAGGTCCCGTCCCCGTATTTCCCTGGGTGGGATTTTCAGAAAATCGCTATTAAAGGTAGATCGTGCCAGAATACTCGAGGTCTCTTCTGCATTGTAAGAGAAAGTAGTCATGACCAATCAGTGTGCTCCACGTAAGGGGAAGCAATGCTAGTGGTAAATAGCGTGTGCACTACTGATAAATGGTGCTAAGGTAGGTTCCCACACCTTATCAAAATAAAAGAAAGAACCTTGCACTCAACTTAAATGCTTGTGTGATTTTTTATTGTAGTACCCAATAAATGTTTCGGTCCACCATCAGGACCTTCCTCAGTTACTACAAGTGAGAAACACATACACCAAAATAATATAACAAAAACCAACAAAAGTATATACATAATTTGAAGAACAAATGTCAGAAATCGTGGAACATCAATAAAATAACAGGTCAAATGAATAGGAGATATAGATATATCAGAATGTCATGCAGAAGAGGACCACGGAAAATATAAAGACACATCATATCTACTGTGTGAAGAAGTGAGGGGGGGGGGAAATATGTGACACGTACCGTACTGTACTGAAACTTGGGCATAGGAGACAGTGTTGTCTCAGGGCACATGCAAAATCAGCGTCTATAGGTGACAGGGAAGGTATGTTAAAGCGTGATAAAGTGATGTGACAGGTGGGGATCCCGAAAAAGGCGTACCTTACATATGCGCTGGACAAAAATTGGTACTGGGGATGAAAGAAAGTACCAAGTAAGTCTTACATAAGTGGAAACTATACACTTGTAGGTAGGAGCTGCGCAGGGTGTATATTACCTTTTAGAGACCTGGAGTGATGTGCCGGTGTCAGACGCGGTGTCCACCGCTGGTCTGATCTGTGGCATGGCGGAACGCTAATAAATAGAGAGAGGGAGTGACCGTATGGGCGTTGTAAGCCAATGTACGGTGTGCGCCGGAGACGCGGAAGTGACGTCACCGGATATGGAGAGTTCCGGCTCATCATAAGTGCGGCTGCGTGTGCTTCATAGTAGTGTGATAGGGGCCGGCGGAAGTGACGAAACTAGGTGTCACTGGACCGTAGGCAACATACTGCGGTATGTGGCGTTCCACTTTTAAAAGAAAGGAACTAAAGACCCGTGGGAGGATCTTGAGAAGGGCGGTGCCTAGAAGAGATCCGGAGAATAGTATAGAGACTCCGTAGTGGGTGTAGCCATCCAGTGCTGGGTTCAGGCGTGCAGATCAAGGCATGTGAAAGTGGGCTGGTCCAGTGCAGTCGGTATCAATAGAAGAAGACGGCGGCATAATGACTTCAGTATAGTCGACTCTATCGAGAGAGAAGAGAGAAATATAAATAAGACCATCTGCTACTAATAGGAAAATTGTTAAATATACTTGGTAACATAGTATAAGTGATAACAAAGACGACATAGTACATTTGGAAATATCATACAATGTCATAAACAAACCATACAGGGACCGAGTGGGTAATACTGGATACATATGGCCACTAGAAATACCTGTGAATATACATGATGGATTATAAATAACCCCAGCACCGGAATTAAAGGGAAATATAAAGCAGCATCACGGAGGATAATAGGAAAGTATTGGGAAATATTGCAAAACAAATAAACAACAGAGGGTATGGTGTGTGTCATAGATAACTAACCATATAAGAAGGATACTCAGAGAAATGATGCCAGATCATAATCCCTGTTGAGGCCCATTGGGTGGAGGGTCTCTAAAGTGTGGATCCAAAAGGCCTCCCTACATTTTAAGCGGGCTACCCTATCGCCTCCCCGTCTCATTGGGGGAATGTGCTCAATGACCTGGAATTTTAGTTGTGAGATATTATGACCTTGGATGGTAAAGTGTGACGGAATAGGCAGTAGGAGATGTTTGCATCGTACGGTAGACTTGTGTTTAGAAATCCTGTCACGTATTGGTTGCGTGGTTTCGCCCACATATAGTAGGCCACATGGACATTTAATCAAATATATTACCCATGATGAGGCGCATGTAAAATAGTCAGGAATGCGGAAAGTTTTTCCTGAATGAGGATGGTGGAAGGAAGAGCCCTTGAGGACATTGTGACATTGTGAGCAATTGAGGCAGGGGAACGTTCCTGTGCGGGGATTTTGTAGGAAACGTTGGCGAGGGGAAGATTTGTTTGAGCCCATATCAGCTTTTACCAACGAGTCTTTAAGGTTCGGGGGACGCTTGAAGCATGGGAGAAACGGATTTTGAAACTCTGGGACATTAGGGTGGGCACTCGGCAGTAGGTGCCAGTGCCTGCGTATAGACCTATGTAAGACATAAGCAAAAGGATGGAATGAGCGTATAAATGGGATCCGGTTTGTGGCTCTATTAGGTCGTGGTGGCGATGTTGCTGCGTCTTGGAGCATAAAACCTGGAGAAACCACCAGGGAAGGCCAATAGTGGCCTCCACTGTCTCCATACTTTCCCCATTGGCGGTGTATCTCGAAAAAATCCTAACCCCATTAATACGGACATCTAAATCATACATCCTGGACACAGGGGCTTTTTTAATGTTTTGAAGGAACTAGGTCATATCCCTCCACATTCTATACTGGTTACTATGGATGTAAAAGATTTGTATACTTCAATCCCACATATAGAGAGTATTAATTCAGTACACAAACTTCTCACTCATTCTGGCTTACAAAGTGATCAAGTTAACCTATGTGTAGACCTGTTGACCATTATCCTCACTCGTAACCACTTTATGTTCCAGGACGACTTTTACTTACAGATCCGTGGCACCGCGATGGGCTCCAATGTAGCGCCCCCCTATGCAAACTGCTACATGGCTGATTTTGAAGAGAGTAAAATATACCCAAACTCTCTATTCCTATGTAACGTACTCCTTTGGAGATGTTACATAGATGATGTCTTCTGCATATGGGGGGGGCACGTTGGAAGCCCTCGCGTCCTTCTTTGATTGGCTCAATACAGCTTGGCCGGGTATTTCATTCACCATGTCCCATGACTCCAACAAGATCAACTTCCTTGACACTATGGTGATTCTCCAGCCGGACGGTTCTATTTCTACCGACCTCTATACAAAAAGCACTGACCGTAACAGTTTGTTACACTATACGAGTTTCCATCCTCCTGCTACTAAGAAGTCGGTACCTAAATCCCAATTCCATCGAGTCTCAAAGATTGTGTCTGACACAGACCTCCGGCCCCTCCGTTTACAGGAAATGGCCACTAAATTCGCCCAACGTGGGTATCCGGCAACAATCCTCCAAGACGCAGCAACATCCTCGCCACCACGACCTAATAGAGCCACAAACCGGATCCCATTTATACACTCATTCCATCCTTTTGCTTATGTCTTACATAGGTCTATACGCAGGCACTGGCACCTACTGACGAGTGCCCACCCTAATGTCCCAGAGTTTCAAAATACGTTTCTCCCATGCTTCAAGCGTCCCCCGAATTTTAAAGACTCGTTGGTAAAAGCTGATATGGGCTCAAACAAATCTTCCCCTCGCCAACGTTTCCTACAAAATCCCCGCACAGGAACGTTCCCCTGCCTCAATTGCTCACAATGTCCTCAAGGGCTCTTCCTTCCACCATCCTCATTCAGGAAAAACTTTCCGCATTCCTGACTATTTTACATGCGCCTCATCATGGGTAATATATTTGATTAAATGTCCATGTGGCCTACTATATGTGGGCGAAACCACGCAACCAATACGTGACAGGATTTCTAAACACAAGTCTACCGTACGATGCAAACATCTCCTACTGCCTATTCCGTCACACTTTACCACCCAAGGTCATAATATCTCACAACTAAAATTCCAGGTCATTGAGCACATTCCCCCAATAAAACGGGGAGGCGATAGGGTAGCCCGCTTAAAACGTAGGGAGGCCTTTTGGATCCACACTTTAGAGACCCTCCACCCAATGGGCCTCAACAGGGATTATGATCTGGCATCATTTCTCTGAGTATCCTTCTTATATGGTTAGTTATCTATGACACACACCATACCCTCTGTTGTTTATTTGTTTTGCAATATTTCCCAATACTTTCCTATTATCCTCCGTGATGCTGCTTTATATTTCCCTTTAATTCCGGTGCTGGGGTTATTTATAATCCATCATGTATATTCACAGGTATTTCTAGTGGCCATATGTATCCAGTATTACCCACTCGGTCCCTGTATGGTTTGTTTATGACATTGTATGATATTTCCAAATGTACTATGTCGTCTTTGTTATCACTTATACTATGTTACCAAGTATGTTTAACAATTTTCCTATTAGTAGCAGATGGTCTTATTTATATTTCTCTCTTCTCTGTCGATAGAGTCGACTATACTGAAGTCATTATGCCGCCGCAGCTTTTAGTCTCCCATGAAGACTATAGAAGCAACTAAAAAGTTAAAAAAAATGTAAAAAATTTTTAAAAAATATAAAAAGTTCAAATCACCCCTCTTTTGCCCCATTCAAAATAAAACAATTTTAAAAAATAAAAATATTTGATATTGCCAAATTCAGAATCGTCTGATTTATCAAGATATAAAAAGAATTAATCCGATCGGTGAAAAGCGTAACGAGAAAAACAATAAAAAATCCAGAATTACGTTTTTTAGTTGCTGCAACATTGCAATAAAATGCAATAACGGGCGATCAAAACATCATATCTATCCCAAAATGGTGTCAATAAAAATGTCAGCTCCGTGCGCAAGCAGTAAGCGCTCACCCAGCTTCAGATCGTGAAAAATGGAAACGTTATAGGTCTCGGAATATGGCGCCATTTTTTTTTTGCAAACTTGGAATTTTTTTTCACCACTTGAATACAACGAACCTAGACATGTTTGGTGTCTATGAACTCGTAATGACCTGGAGAATCATAATGGCAGGTCATTTAGTGAACATGGTAGACTTGCATTTTTTTGGCAATTCACAGCACTTATAAATTTTTTTCCCGTTTTCCAGTACATGATATGGGAAAAGCAATGGTGTTGTTCAAAATTTAAAACTCGTCCCTCAAAAAAATAAGCCCTCACATGGCCATATTGACGGAAAAATAACACAATTATGGCTCTAAGAAGAAGGGGAGCAAAAAACAGAAACGCAAAATGGAAATACCTCTGGTTCTTAAGGGGTTAAACCTAAGTAAAAGAATGAAAGAATACTCCCAGGTCCCACACATAGACTGGGAGCATTGCTTGTCAGATGCCGGCTGGAGCTTCACAAGGACGTTCCATGAGAAAACAAAGCCTGGACTGTAGCTCGGGGCTGCAGCTGTATTCACCTTCTATGTTTGCCTTGTCAGGTTTCAGGAATTTGGTTTTAAACCTAGTTTGAACTTTGTGTCTTTGGACTTTAACTGTGACCTTCTATCAGAGGAAATGTAATGAGGCTACATGATAGTAACACATATGGCCATGTTATACCCTGAGAACGCTTCCATTTTATATAAGCAAGTGGATAGCTAGATGATTCACTTAATACGAACGATGCTGGTTGTTGAGGACCCCAATAATCCATCTACAGAAGAACACGTACATACTGTATGTTTAAAAATGTACATATACCAGTGGGACAGGGTGTCTACACATGGGGGCATCGCCATAAGGTCAAGGTAAATCAAACCCTCCAGGAGCATTCAGAATTGGCGCTATAGAAGGGCGCTTGCTCTCATCAACTCGGCTTGATCATGGTTACCCATTAATTTACAATTGCCGGAAAAGCGGGAATGGCTGACCACACATGATCATGTCTGCTGCACATGTACAAGGGAGCAGTCAGGCTCCTGCCATACTCGCTAATTGGCAGTGCCTGTTGACATTCACCTAATGTGTATGCCCAGCCTAAGTAAGTGATGCGTATTACTGGGCAGCGTCTGGGAGAGGCGCCATCTCATTGCCTTAGGTTGCCTAACAGGGCTGCGTTTTATAAATTCTAGTCTCTATTTTCTGTGTAAATGAAAATATACTGTTTATCTGGATCTTATTCAGGCACTGGATAAAAAGTTGTGTTATCATATTCCTTATATTTCCATTGGGGTGGAGAGCGATGGAAAGAACATTTTTGAAATTTTCAAATTAAAGAGACTTTCTTGTCTAAGAAGAATTGTCTGCAGTTGTGTGTGATGCGCATACTCACAATTTCTGTGTGTTCCCCTTGGGAGTAAGTGGTGATTGGACCACAGGAATCTGGATACCTGGAGGGCTCCCGATGATCAGCTGTACGGCGCCACATCTGCATGTATCGTGGCTGTGTGACAGTCACAACACCCAGGCTCTCCATGCAGGGCGACACATGCAGCTGCGGGGCCGGACACCTGATTATCGGGAGCGCTCCAGGTATCCAGGTGCCTGCTGCAGATTCTTCGGTAAGCGCTATAGCTTGCTGAGTAAGGGGAAGCTGACAATATTTGCTCATGTTTACTCATGAATATGGAGGACTATGCGGCAGCAGATTTACTAGTCTGCTAGTGATAATCTCCTACTGTTTTATCAAAACTACAGCAAGCAGCCCAGTACGTGACACTGCTGGAATCAGGGCCTTTGTCTTTACATTATGCTACTCTCAGATTAGGTGGCAAAAACCTGATGACATCCCTGTTAAGATTAAAGGTACCTTCACATTAAGCGACGCTGCAGCGATAGCGACAACGATGCCGATCGCTGCAGCGTCGCTGTTTGATCGCTGGAGAGCTGTCACACAGACCGCTCTCCAGCGACCAACGATGCCGAGGTCCCCGGGTAACCAGGGTAAACGTCGGGTTACTAAGCGCAGGGCCGCGCTTAGTAACCCGATGTTTACCCTGGTTACCAGCGTAAAATGTAAAAAAAACAAACAGTACATACTTACATTCACGTCCCCCGGCGTCCGCTTCCTGCACTGACTGAGCGCCGGCCCTAACAGCAGAGCGGTGACGTCACCGCTGTGCTGTACTTTCACTTTCACTTTACGGCGCTCAGTCAGTGTGGGAAGCGGACGCCGGGGGACGCGAAGGTGAGTATGTACTGTTTGTTTTTTTACATTTTACACTGGTAACCAGGGTAAACATCGGGTTACTAAGCGCGGCCCTGCGCTTAGTAACCCGATGTTTACCCTGGTTACCAGTGTAAAACATCGCTGGTATCGTTGCTTTTGGTGTCAAACACGACGATACACACTGATCTGACGACCAAATAAAGTTCTGGACTTTCAACAACGACCAGCGATATCACAGCAGGATCCTGATCGCTGCTGCGTGTCAAACTCAACGATATCGCTATCCAGGACGCTGCAACGTCACGGATCGCTAGCGATATCGTTTAGTGTGAAGGTACCTTTAGACACAAGTGTGTGCATTGGTAGTTGTTCTTCCTCTTTAGGTCTCTTTTTGGGGCTGGATTGGGACGTTTAATTGCATTTTGTTAGCAACGTTTAGAATTTTAATATTTACCCAAGTGTTGGAACCAAGGAGTGTACTAAAAGCAAATTAGGCTGCTGCTATTGAAGTGATTGCCCAGGTAATTCTTCTTTATGTGACATAAGGGATCATTGTGACCCAATTAATGAGAATGGCTGCTTTCATTGGTCAGGATTTTTGTCAGTAGTTTGCATTGGTATTTGTGAGCCAAAAAATGAGTTACATGCTTCCATTATATTTTCTATAAAGGGTCTGCTCATGGTTTTGGCTTCCAGCCATAATTATAGAAATGCAATTATGTGAAAGTGAATGGCAATGGTGAATGGCAGTGAGGAATGGCAGTGGTGAATGGCAGTGGTGAATGGCAGTGGTGAATGGCAGAGGTGAATGGCAGTGGTGAATGGCAATGGTGAATGACAGTGGTGAATGGCAGAGGTGAATGGCAGTGGTGAATGGCAGAGGTGAATGGCAGTGGTGAATGGCAGTGGTGAATGGCAATAGTGAATGACAGTGGTGAATGGCAGTGGTGAATGGCAATGGTGAATGGCAGTGGTGAATGGCAGTGATAAATGGCAGTGGTGAATGGCAATGGTGAATGACAGTGGTTGAATGACAGTGGTGAATGGCAGTAGTGAGTGGCAATGGTGAATGACAGTGGTGAATGGCAGAGGTGAATGGCAGTGGTGAATGGCAATTTTGAATGGCAGAGGTGAATGGCAGTGGTGAATGGCAATTTTGAATGGCAGTGGTGAATGGCAGAGGTGAATGGCAGAGGTGAATGGCAGTGGTGAATGGCAGTGGTGAATGGCAGTGATGAATGGCAGTGGTGAATGGCAATGGTGAATGACAGTGGTGAATGGCAGAGTTGAATGGCAGTGGTGAATGTCACTTTTGAATGGCAGTGGTGAATGGCAGAGGTATTTTACTAATGAACCCTTGGAATGAGCCCAAGGGTGATACCCAGACTTTTGCTGCTGATATTCCTCATAAGTGCCTGCAGATCCGTAATATTTTTTCTTTTGCTCACTATGATTGTTGAATTGATTGCGGATTTGATGAGTATAGCTTTAGAATCTGCGTTCAAATTCTCATCAAATCCTTAAGTGTCTGAAGAGATAAAACTGCTCCTGTTTGATATCTTCAGACCAGGGGTCTCAAATTTAACTGGGTATATGGGCTGCATATAGAAAATGTTTTAATTTGGTTGGCTGCATTCTTTGAAGGACAAAGTGACATTGTTAGTGATACAATTTTTTTTCTATATATCATTTTTGCCATGTTTTTTTTTTTAAATGTTAGCACTTGGGTCATGATGGATGTGGTGATAACAAATGCAAATTGCCTCTTCAGAGAAAAAGAGGACTTGAACTCTATAGCGCCACCTGTTGGAAGTAGCGATCCTACAAGTCACAATCAACCCTTTAACGAGTCTTGCAATATGACTTAGGATAAAAGCCAAATCAGTATCTCAATTCGCAGACACGGTGTTTCGGGCTGGTGGCCCTCGTCAGTGCGAAGCACGAGAACTAGGCTAGGTGAATGTGTACTCATATTGTAGTTATGACCCCATATTGTAGTTATGTCCCCATCCAGCTCCCTATATTGTATATACAGTAAGTCCCCATCAATGTTCCCATATTGTAGTTATGTCCCCATTCAAGTTCTCATATTGTAGTCATGTCCCCATATCCAGATCCCCATATTGTAGTCACGTCCCTAGGTTTTAGTGGAGGAAAATTGAAAAAAAGGTGAAGCAAAGAATTTGGTCAATTCTGTACTAAGGCTACGTTCACATTTGCGTTGTTGGGCGCAGCGTCGGTGCGCAAAACGCATGCACAACGCAGTGTTTTGTGACGCATGCGTCCAACGTTACAAAAATTGACACTTCACTTTTTTTTTTTTCAAAAGACGCATGTGTCGAACAACGCAGGACAACGCAGGCACTTGCGCCCTATGCGTTTTCTATAGACACTAATGTTTTTTTTGGAGCATTTACGACGCAAGTGCGACGCATGCGTTTTTAAAAAAATTAGGACGCAGGAAAACTGCAACATGTAGCGTCCCCTGCGCCCTGTCTTGTTCGTCTATATGACGCATGCGTCGTAAAACGCTAGAAAACGCATACCGATGCATGTCCATGCGCCCCCCATGTTAAAGATAGGGGCGCATGACGCATGCGTCGGTATGCGTCGACGACGCTGCGCCCAACAACGCAAATGTGAATGTAGCCTTATATCCCCCATCCTGGTATATATATGTCCCCAATTCAGGTATACATGGCTCCCTCATCCCTATCCTGGTATGCATGGCCTACTCATCCCCATCCTGGTATGCATGGCCCCCTCTTCCCTATCCTGATATACATTGCCCCATTAGAAAAACATAAAAAAAGCATAAACCATTCTACTTACCTTCCCTGCACTCCCTTGCAGCATTTTGTTCTGATGCAGCTGATTTATGCTTGTAGGCAGCACATGGCAGTGACGTCATGCGCTGCTTACAAGCAGAGGACAGCTGCCAGAATACTCACTGCTCCACATGCCCTGGACTGTAGGAGTGGAGAGCAGTGAATATTTATTGATCCGTAATAGTGGGCACAGTAGCCGGCTTCCTGCGGCATGGCGATCACGTGTACTCACTTCTTAAGGGAATGAATATTCACTGCTCTCTACCCCCATAGGTGTAGAGAGCAGTGAATATTCATTCACTTTAGTAGCGGGCACACGTGATCACCCGGCGGCTGCGCTTACTGTGGCGGCTATTATAGAGAAATGAATATTCACTGCTCTCCACTTCCATGGGCGTGGAGAGTCGTGAATAATCACTTCTCTTTAGTAGCGGGCACAGGGGTTAGCTGCGGCAGTTGGCTCCTGCCTCCCGTGCCCCGCAGCTCCACCGGTGCCGCTCCCCCACCTTCCCCTCACAGCAGGTACATCACTTCAATTGAATGTGTGTCTAAGGATGCTGAAATAAAATGCTGCCATTGGTGAATCCCCTGAACCGGGCAGGGATACCAAGGGGTCTACAGTGCCTGAGGGCCGCATGAGGCAGCCTAAGGGGCCACAAATGTTTCAAACCCCTGCTTTAGACCATGGCTAAGATTTCCCAGTATGTGTGTAACAACCTACGTACGCTTTAATATATCATTGTAAGCCAAAAGGAAATGACAACTTCATACATGTAAATCTGATACAAACTAATCTGGCTGTATGCTATACTGGCTTGTAGGGTCAGTAGGCTCATTTGGATATTAAGCAGTGATGCAAAATGTGTCGTTGGAAGAGTGATAAATCACAATGATAGTCCGTGTATAACTACACATGATTATCAGCAGAAAGTATCTACACTATAAGCGCTTTTATTTCTACAACTACACATTCGCCAATAATCATGACTTTTTACTGTAGAAGATACATACTGGACTGGACTGGACTGCTGCCTTCGTTCTTGTGTTTAACAGTTGAAGGACCCCATCAATCGTTTTATCCTTTTGTGCTGTCATTTTGTCTAGACTTAATCATTAACTGCACATAATTTATGGCTGATGTGAATTTCCGCTGGTGTTAGTGAATTTTCTAGGTAAAGTACTATGTTAGTAGGTGGCAGCGAAAATGTAGTACCTGACAAGTGTACTGTGGGTCAAGTGTGAACAGCAAGGCCTGGGAGCCATGTGCGGCTTGTAACACTTAACCAGAATGTAAGCCTCCTGATTCCTGTGTTGCACCCCATTGAAGTACATAGTCTCCTTCATGGAGTACACACACAGGGAGAGTGACCACATTCTTCCCATAGGTGGGAGTCCTAAAGCTGACGCCGCCTCTTTTCAGACATGCATAGTCCATACTTCCAGTATTTAATAAATGTCTAAGATGGTAATACTCCTTGGCACCCCTGGGATTGGTTTAGTCATAGAATGTGCCCCGTGGACCAGAAAGGTTCTGCACCACTGATAAAGGGTCACATAGTATATTACCCAGTAATTAAAAGGGTTGTCCGGCCTTGTGGTGAAAGTCACTCTTCGTGACAGCAGACTCCTGAATCCTTACAGCACATATGCACTGTACACTGTCAGGTTTTTCCCGTGTCGCTGCCGAGAACAGGCGGTCATGTAACCACATGTATGTGATTTTGCTAACGTGGTCACATGCCGACTAGACATACTCAGCCTCACTCAATAGATGTGAATTAAGTGAGGCAGAGCACATTTAGTCGGAATGTGGCTTAAATTATGCAAATCACATTCTTCAGGTCATATGACCGCCAGTCTCGGGAGAAACCTGACAGAGTACATTGCGTGTCTTGTAAGGATTCAGAAGTCTGCAGTGAATGCAGACTTTCACCACAAGACCAGATAACCCCTTTAATAGAAATGCATTTCATTGCGTAAAATGGCTCTGGAGACCTGTTCTTACCAATGCAATGAAAAGATTGTAGCAGTACTGACTTTACTTGTGGGGGGCTCTTAGACATTGGTGAGGTTCAGTATCTGTATGTAGGATGCAACTCATGGCGCACAATATATAGGATGCATATACAAGGGTACACTTATAAAATATTGTCACACATTGTAGTACTAGCTTTGGATGTAATCAAACATTTTTCACATACAATACCTCTTTAATTAATACTTGCTAATCCAAAGTATCAGCAATCAGCTAAAGACAGGCCAGACTTGCCATACATTTAGGAATGATGAAATTTCACATATTGACGAAGCATTATTCAAACGCGCGTTGGGAGTTAGGAGGGTGAGCGTCACCATGTCCCTATTATTACATGCACTATTTGCACTTTACATTACTTATTGTATAGGACTTTCACACTGTTGGCACCTCAATTTATACCTTTTCTACTCTTCATGTATTTGAATTAATTACTTTTCCATTTCCTAATGGCAACTTACTGTATACATGCCACTTCATTTTTGGAACAGTCCACTATCTGCTATCTATTTAACCTGTGACAGACATTAAGGTATTTGCATTCTTTTGCTCAGGTGTCATTTTGTATTGCTTTGTTCTATGGAACCATTTTTCCGCTTTGGCTCACCCACCATTTTTGGTCTGTTTGTTACGTTGGATATTTACTCTTTTTTAATGATTATTTAATAAAGATTTTTGTTCATTTTTTATCCATTTACTTTTTTCTTGGTTTTGCATGTGATTGTTGCTTTTGGGACGTGCACTTTGGTCAGGGTTACAACCCTTGTCTCTTGCTACATGTTGGCCGACAGGCTCCATGCATCTCGTTTATATAGGACACCCGCAGGATCAGATGTGATGTTGATATACCTTGAACCTTTTTTTCTTTTGGATTTGTAATTTTCAACTACTATTTGTAGCTTGCTTCTAATGGTTGCTTTGGTTTCTTCACAGGCTTTAAATCGGGGCATAGCAGCCGTTAAAGAAGATGCCATTGAGATGCTTGCCAGCTATGGCCTGGCATATTCCCTAATGAAGTTCTTTACCGGTCCTATGAGTGACTTCAAGAATGTCGGGCTTGTATTTGTGAATAGCAAGAGGGATCGGACAAAGGCTGTACTATGTATGGTGGTGGCCGGCATTGTGGCCGCTGTCTTTCATACCCTCATAGGTATGTACACTATATTGCTTTTGGTTATTACAAATGTAAGAAAATAACTACACGTTGATGTCATGTGATTTCCGTTTTAAAGAGGACCTGTCACTAGATTATGTAAGAGTGATTCTGGAATAGTTTTATTTTTCTGTACCACTCCACATGGTAATATAGGTCACCCAATATACAATTGTCTCCAGTAGCAAGAAGGGACAACTCGGGTCTCCAGAGAACACATGGAGCCACGCTACAGTCATCTCCTTTTATGTAGGCGTTTGCTTTTTCCCCTCCGTACAAACGTTTCCTCACCCCAAATTATGTCTCTCAATGCTTCATTGGGGGACACAAAAAGAATGGGTAATATGCTGGCACCTGGAGGCTGACTCTAAGGCCGGCCTCACACTAGCGAGTTTTACGGACGTATGAGCGCATAAACTACGTCCGTAAAACTCGCAAAATAAACGGCACAATTATTCTCAATGGGGCTGCTCCTATTAGCCGTATATTACGGTTCAGTATTATACGGCTTTCTACGGCCGTACAAAATCGCAGCATGCTGCGTTTGTCACCGTATTGCGCAAAAAAATCGCCAATGAAAGTCTATGGGGGCGAGAAAAATACGGATTCCACACGGACCAGCAGTGTGACTTGCGAGAAATACGCAGCGCTGTTAGTGAAAAGTCGGTAATTCAATTGCCGGCTTTTAATTTCTCCTGCACAAACCCGACAGGATATGAGACATGGTTTACATACAGTAAACCATCTCATATCCCCCTTTTTTTGCATATTCCACACTACTAATGTTAGTAGTGTGTATGTGCAAAATTTCAGCGCTGTAGCTGCTGAAATAAAGGGTTAAATGGCGGAAAAAATTGGCATGGGCTCCCGCGCAATTTTCTCCGCCAGAGTGGTAAAGCCAGTGACTGAGGGCAGATATTAATAGCCAGGAGAGGGTCCATGGTTATTGGCCCCCCGTGGCTACAAACATCTGCCCCCAGCCACCCCAGAAAAGGCACATCTGGAAGATGCGCCTATTCTGGCACTTAGCCTCTCTCTTCCCACTCCCTGTAGCGGTGGGATATGGGGTAATGAAGGGTTAATGCCACCTTGCTATTGGAAGGTGACATTAAGCCAGATTAATAATGGAGAGGCGTCAATTATGACACCTATCCATTATTAATCCAATTGTTGGAAAGGGTTAAAAAACACACACACACATGATTTAAAAGTAGTTTAATGAAATAAACACAGCGGTTGTTGTAATAATTTATTGTTCTCTTAATCCATCAGGAACACCCTCGCTTGGAAAAATAATAAACACACAAGATACATACCTTCTGGTGAACCGTCTCGTCCCACGAAGTAATCCATCTGAAGGGGTTAACTAATATTACAGGCAGAGCTGCGATAAACCACTCGCTGGTGCCTGTAATCCCCGGGTGCTGAAAGGAAAGCAGTGATCTGTACTTACATTGAGTCGCGGTGAGGCGCCCTCTGGTGGATGTTCTCATGAACTGCAGCCTGGGAACTTTTTCCCACGCTCCAGGTCATATGAGGACATCCACCAGGGGGCGCATCACCGCGACTGAAGGAAATGTAGGTCAATGACCTACATTTCATTCATTCGCCGGGGATTACAGGCACGGAGCACACCGCTGCATTAGCAGGGCTCCTGCCTGTAATATTAGTTAACCCCTTCAGATGGATTACATCGTGGGACGTGATCGGACATCAGAAGGTATTTATCTTGTGCGTTTATTATTTTTCCAAGCGAGGGTGTTCCTGATGGATTGAGAGAACAATAAATTATTACAACAACCGCTGTGTTTATTTCATTAAAATACTTTTAAATCATGTGTGTGTGTGTTTTTTAACCCTTTCGTACTATTGGATTAATAATGGATAGGTGTCATAATTGACGCCTCTCCATTATTAATCTGGCTTAATGTCACCTTCCAATAGCAAGGTGGCATTAACCCTTCATTACCCCATATCCCCCTGCTACACGGGAGTGGGAAGAGAGTGGCCAAGTGCCAGAATAGGCGCATCTTCCAGATGTGCCTTTTCTGGGGTGGCTGGGGGCAGATGTTTTTAGCCACGGGGGGGCCAATAACCATGGACCCTCTCCTGGCTATTAATATCTGCCCTCGGTCACTGGCTTTACCATTCTGGCGGAGAAAATTGCGCGGGAGCCCACGCCAATTTTTTCCGCCATTTAACCCTTTATTTCAGCAGCTACAGCGCTGAAATTTTGCACATACACACTACTAACATTAGTAGTGTGGAATATGCAAAAAAAAGGGGATATGAGATGGTTTACTGTATGTAAACCATGTCTCATATCCTGTCGGGTTTGTGCAGGAGAAATGAAAAGCCGGCAATTGAATTACCGGCTTTTAACACATATCGCGCTGAATGAAATCTAAATACAGAATATATATATATGTGTCTCAATGACATATATATATATATATATATATACTGTATATATATATATATATATATATATATATATATACTGTATATATGTTTTCCCGAACATTTGAGCACATAAATCCATTAGATGTCGGTTTTGCAAGCCTGCGCGAAAATCTCGCAGTACGGATGCCATACGGATTACATACGGAGGATGCCATGCGCAAAATACGCTGACACACCCTGACTACGGATCAATATTTTGGGAACATTTCTCCGTATTACGGCCGTAGTACGGACGTATAATACGTGGCGTATTGTCTTACGCCCAGTGTGAGGCCGGCCTGAGAATACATCTTTAAAAAAAAAAAATGTCTGCTCTTCCCCAAGTCTACACCTGTTCAGCTGATATCCACCTGTTCAGTTTAGCTTAGTGTTCAGTCCACATCTTTGCATAACTCTTACCTTTGTATCGATGGATGCAAGTCTTAGGGCCCCTTTCCACTTGCGAGAGAAAAAATGGTCCGATTAATGGACCGAAAAAACAGAGGAAAATCGTGCAAGTGTCATGCGAGTGTCATGCGATTTTTTTATCGCAACATCCGTATGGCATCCGTATTGCTGTCCGATTTTTACGCACCGGTGTCCTTTGAAAAGCCGGCAAATCAGTGCTGTGTACAGTAAAATCACACTGACAGGTTAGAATAGAATAGATATATACACATAGAATGTGTATATATACATATATATATGTCAGTGAGACACCTATATATGTATATTTATATTTAATGCAGCGCTAGATAGCATTAAAGCCGCTAATTCAATTGCCGGCTTTTGCTCTCTCCTTCCCAAACCCGACATGATATGAGACATGGTTTACATACAGTAAACCATGTCATATCCCCTTTTTTTTTGCATATTCCACACTACTAATGTTAGTAGTGTGTATGTGCAAAATTTGGCCGCTGTAGCTGCTAAAATAAAGGGTTAAATGGCGGAAAAAATTGGCGTGGGCTCCCGCGCAATTTTCTCTGCCAAAGCGGTAAAGCCAGTGACTGAGGGCAGATATTAATAGCCTAGAGAGGGTCCATGGTTATTGGCCCCCCTGGCTACAAACATCTGCCCCCAGCCACCCCAGAAAAGGCACATCTGGAAGATGCGCCTATTCTGGCACTTGGCCACTCTCTTCCCACTCCCGTGTAGCGGTGGGATATGGGGTAATGAAGGGTTAATGTCACCTTGCTATTGTAAGGTGACATTAAGCCAGATTAATAATGGAGAGGCGTCAATTATGTCACCTATCCATTATTAATCCTATTGTATGAAAGGGTTAAAAAAACACACACACATTATTAAAAAGTATTTTAATGAAAAAAAAACACAGGTTGTTTTAATATTTTATTGCTCTCTCAATCCACCTGAAGACCCTCGCTTGGCAAAATAATAAACCAACAATATACATACCTTCTGATGAACTGTCACGTCCCACAAAGTAAATCCATCTGAAGGGGTTAAATCAATTTACAGGCAGGAGCTGTGCTAAAGCACTCGCTCGTACCTGTAAACCCCGGGTGCTGAAAGGAAAGCTGGGTGATCTGTACTTACATTGAGTCGCAGTGAGGCGCCCTCTGCTGGATGTTCTCATGAACTGCAGCCTTGGAAAAGTTCCCACGCTCGAGTTCATGTGACTTCATCCTGCAGAGGGCGCCTCACCGCGACTCAATGTAAGTACAGATCACCCAGCTTTCCTTTCAGCACCCGGGGTTTACAGGTACGAGCGAGTGCTTTAGCACAGCTCCTGCCTGTAAATTGATTTAACCCCTTCAGATGGATTTACTTCGTGGGACGTGACGGTTCATCAGAAGGTATGTATATTATTGGTTTATTATTTTGCCAAGCGAGGGTCTTCAGGTGGATTGAGAGAGCAATAAAATATTACAACAACCTGTGTGTTTATTTCATTAAAATACTTTTTAATAATGTGTGTGTTTTTTTAACCCTTTCATACAATTGGATTAATAATGGATAGGTGACATAATTGACGCCTCTCCATTATTAATCTGGCTTAATCTCACGTTACAATAGCAAGGTGACATTAACCCTTCATTACCCCATATCCCACCGCTACACGGGAGTGGGAAGAGAGTGGCCAAGTGCCAGAATAGGCGCATCTTCCAGATGTGCCTTTTCTGGGGTGGCTGGGGGCAGATGTTTGTAGCCAGGGGGGGCCAATAACCATGGACCCTCTCTAGGCTATTAATATCTGCCCTCAGTCACTGGCTTTACCGCTCTGGCGGAGAAAATTGCGCGGGAGCCCACGCCAATTTTTTCCGCCATTTTACCCTTTATTTTAGCAGCTACAGCGGCCAAATTTTGCACATACACACTACTAACATTAGTAG
Source organism: Ranitomeya variabilis (assembly GCF_051348905.1). Classification (NCBI taxonomy): domain Eukaryota; kingdom Metazoa; phylum Chordata; class Amphibia; order Anura; family Dendrobatidae; genus Ranitomeya; species Ranitomeya variabilis. Next base: position 288,276,028 of record NC_135237.1, read on the forward strand.
TATGGAATATGCAAAAAAAATGGGGATATGAGATGGTTTACTGTATGTAAACCATGTCTCATATCCTGTCGGGTTTGGGAAGGAGAGGGCAAAAGCCGGCAATTGAATTAGCGGCTTTAATGCTATCTAGTGCTGCATTAAATATAAATATACATATATAGGTGTCTCACTGACATATATGTATGTATATATACCTATTCTATGTGTATATATCTACTCTATTCTAACCTGTCAGTGTGATTTTACTGTACACCGCGCTGAATTACCGGCTTTTCAAAGGACACCGGTGCGTAAAAATCGGACAGAACTCGCATGGTGCGAGTGCTGTGCGATTTTTTTCTCGCACCCATTGACTTGCATTGGCGAGTCTCGTCCGAGAACCTCAGCAATACGCAGCATGCTGCGATTTTTCTCAGCCGATCCAGATTTTTCTCAGTCCGATTTCGGCTGAGAAAAAAATCGCAAATTAAAAGACACCTATTGAATAACATTGGTCCGAGTGCAATCCGATTTTTTATAGGATTGCACTCGTCCGTTTTCCTCGCAAGTGGAAAGGGGCCCTTAGCAGCAGAACGGTAATGCAAGCGGCAGTTGATGGAGTAGTCAACTGGGGAATTGCTATTCTACCCTCTGCAATACTGTTATAAGTTGTCTCAATGACTGCTTTAGGACATCCCATGGTTTCTGTGTCCTCCAATGAAGCTTCCGACAAAACCGGATTTTTGGTACTCACCATAAAATCTCTTTTTCGTAGATTTCTTTGGGGGACATGGCATCCTCCCTTGTTTGGGTGGTCTTGGTTTTACTCCTCCCACTGCTTTTGCACTAACTGAATAGCTGGATGTCGGATGTTCTTATATAGGCTGTTGAGGAGGAGCAGACTTTCCAAGATTTATTCTTAGGCCGAGGTCACACTAGCGTAGAATACGGACGAGTGCTATGCGAGAAAACATCGCATAGCACTCGGCCAAGTGTTAATCTATGGGGCAGCTCACATCACCGTATTTTTTCTCAGGTGTATTCAACGTGCGAATGAAATCGCAGCATGCTGAGATTGTACTCGTATATTGTCCGAGACTCGCCAATGCAAGCCTATGGGTGCGAGAGAAAAATCACACACCACACGGACCATCTGTGTGACTTGAGAGAAATACGCACACATTTTTCTCATTTCAGCCCATTGAGCCATTAAATTCAATGGGGAAAAATCAGTGGGAAGTGTAAAGCCATACACACATACATTGGTGGGAGAAAATCGCATCATCGCGTTACACATGGATGACCATTCGGAGAACACATGTGCGACTCTCGGCAGGGAGACTCGGACCGATTTTCCATACGTTTAGTGTGACCCAGGCCTTAGTGTCAGCTTCCCTGTGATAGCATATTACTCATGGTTTATATATTCCCCATTGAAGGCTATGAAAAAGAGATATGGTGAGTACTATTTTTTTATTTTATTTATCTTACTCTCTTTTATAGCGCCAACAAACAGGCATGTGTTGCAGCTGTTGAGCAGCCGCGAGACATGCAGTCGCGGGGACTCGAACATATTGTTCGAGCACGCGGTAGAAAATCGGTTAGTACCCGAGCATTTTCGGATAACACCTTATTTGATCACGTTCGCTCATCACTAGGAGTAGTTGATCCAGAAACAACCAAATACAACACATTTTATCCTTTTTTCCCCTCTATGACACGACTGTTTTTTGATTCGCCAGCGTCAGAGAAGAAAAAGCAAATGCCAACGGAAAAGTTCTGTGGTATACGTCCAGTTGGTTGAAGAAAAAATGTGAATATCTAGCACCGGGGGACATGACTTTGGAACAGAGAGACACAAAAATAAGAAAAACTGTTCTAGAATCAGTGGTGCAGCACCAATTAGAGGAGATGCTCAGTTTAAGTAAAAAAATGATCCCGTGAAAAGTCCTCTTTAACCCCTAAATGACATACACTTTTATCCTAGGCTGCCAAGGAAAGTATGAAGCAGACTCATTTGCTGAGCCGCTTCGTACCAGGCAGTTGCTGGCTCTGTTACATAGTTGGCATCTGCCTCTAACTACAGCAACCTGAGCGAGCTCTGATCTCTGTAATTTAACCACTTAAATTCTTCCGTCAATCTCCTGATAGTGATATTTAGTGTCAATGTATCCCAGAATGGGATCAATAAAAACATTGTCATCTCAGTGCAGAATAAACAAGTCCTCACCCAGCAATATGGATAGAAAAATAAAAAATGAAAATGGCAGCACAAGCAAATATATATATGGTATATTTTTTGCAAGTTTCTGAACTTTTTTTCTCCACTAAAATAATAAGCAAAAGCTGGAAAAGTTTTGGTATCACTGTACTCAGTGTCTTGAAGAATCATGTTGGCACACCATTTTTATATCACATTAAATGCTGTAAAAATAAAATGGCAGAATTTTTTTTTCTCAATTTCGTTGCACTTGGAATTTTTTCCCGGTTTATTTAGTATGTTTTTGGGAAAAATGAACGGTGTCGTTCAAAACTAGAACAGCGGTGCAGTCATGCTGCTGGTCTGTACTGTCGTCATATGGAGCGCACTGCACCCTTAGCACACAGGAAGCTGGGTGCCAGTGGAGCGGTGCGCTCCCAAAGACCTATCATGAGCATAATCTTTCAAGATACTGAACCTTTCTTACAAGAAGTGTGACTAAATTCCCAAAATTGTTTCCTGCGAACTGTCTGGTAGCTGTATTCTGTTTTATGGCAGTCTGTTTTTTCTGTCCAGTAGTCACCTACTTATAGATAGAAACTGCTGACCTTGTGCTTTTCCATTCAATCACAGCATATAGTGACCTGGGATATTACATCATTAACAAGCTTCACCATGTGGATGAGTCTGTGGGGAGTAAAACGCGGAAGGCCTTCCTGTACCTGGCAGCCTTCCCCTTTATGGACGCCATGGTGAGCATTGTTGTATTATATTTCTACGTTTTCTTATCATCTTGTTCTAGATTTGGTATTAGCAGTACACTGTGTGGAACACTTAGATCGTTAGATCGCGATTCCTCAAGACTGGTATTTTGTTCACAGATCTTGATAAAGATCTTGCTGGAGTAATTCATTAGGAGCCGCGCACCTCTTTATGACTTTGGCTTTTCTTTTAGGTGTCATGTACGAACATATGTGCCAGCTTTAACATGCTATACATACATATTGGGTTTGAGTAGATTTTAGAGCTTTTAGCATTTTTTAAATTTGTCAATATGTATAATGTTGTGGTTGTCAACTACAGTACAATCACCCAGTATTCCTGTGTGTCATAACACAGCCTTATTATATATTGTTAGGCGCTTCATTACCCTTTTTTTGTTTATAGGGGTTGTCCACTATTTGGGCAACCCCTCCTTAAACTAAATGTTCGGCTCCAATAAAATAATAAAACCTACCCTCCCCTCCCATGGCGGCGCCGTTCCCATGGTGTCAGCACTCGCTCTCCCTGAGGCGGTGATGCGGTTGTTATGCCACGTGACACCGATGCCCAGTCAGCGCTTTCATCACTGTCTCGGCCTCTGGACAAACTGAGCATGAAGAGGAAGCCAGGGATTAGCTGCAGCCTGAACTTCCTCTTCCTGTTAAGTTTGTCTGAAGGCGGAGATGGTGACGCCAGCTCTGATTGGGCGCTGAACATCACGTGTCATTCCACTTCATCACAGCCCCGGGACCGCAAATGCCGATACTGCTGGAACGGCGCCGGCACTGGAGGTGAGTATAGGCTTTATTATTTTATCGGGGCCGAACATTTAGTTTAACAAGGGGTTGTCCTAGTAGTGAACAACCCCTTTAAGGGCTCGTTCAGACGAACGTATTAAGCGTCCATGTGCTGTGTGTGTGCCAAATGGGTAGCATTTGGACAGCACACTGACCAATGCAAGGCTATGTGGTAGTTCATATGAGCGTTTTTACACACGTACCCATGATCTGCATGTAAAATTCACAGCGTGCACTATTTTGATCTGGATTTTATATCGGTCTTGCCTATTTGCCTATTTCAAGTCAACGGGTGAGCAAAGAATGGCTCACATATGTATTACCATCCCTATATCATGCGATTTTCATTTATCCATTACAATTGTTAACATTGGGAACTGTATTTGTCTACTATTTATGAAATTGTTCATGTAAACACTGGACGCCATACACGTGTACAATACAGATATACGGGTAGCACATGTACATAAAAAACAGGCACACGGATGACAAGACAAATGAAAATGCCAATCGGTAGTGAAAAGTCAAAGACGTGAATTTTCTTTTGTAAATTGACAATGTTTACCTGTCCTGATTTTTCTTTTTTTCTTCAAGGCCTGGACGCATGCTGGCATTTTACTGAAGCACAAATATAGCTTTCTAGTTGGATGTGCCTCCATCTCTGATGTCATAGCACAGGTGTGTATGTTACTCTGAGCTCATCTGTGATGTTATAGCCCAGATAGAGATAGGCTTTTGAGTTCATATCTGCCGTAGCACAGGTGAACATGTAGAATTTTCCTTTATGTTAGAGAACAAGTCATGGCCGAAAGTGTTGGCACCCTTGAAATTGTTTCAGAAAATAAAGTATTTCTCCTGAAAAATTATTTCAATTACAAATATTTTGATATACACATGTTTATTTCCTTCTTGTCTATTGGAACAACATACAAAAACACAGAGACAAAAAGGCAAATTGGACCTAATTTCACCCAAAACCCTCAAAATAGCCGAGACAAAATTGTTGGAATAAATAACTGAAATCAATCGCTTCCTATAGCCATCAACAAGCTTCTTACACCTCTCAACTGGAATTTTGGACATTTCACGGTGCTAGTGGGGATCTCACCGAGGTCGCGGCAGTTCAGCCCGGCTGGGAATGCAGTCTTAGGCTATGTGCACACTTTGCGGATTCTGCTGCGGATTTTTCCGCAGCGGATTTGATGAAATCCGCAGTGCAAAAAGTACTGCGGATTTATCGCATTTTTTTGTGCGGTTTCCACTGCGGTTTTAGACACCTGCGGGTTTTTAACATGGAGCAGGTGCCAAACCGCTGCGGATTTAGCACAAAGAATTGACATGCTGCGGAATGAAAACCGCTGCGTTTCCGCGCGTTTTTTTTCCGCAGCATGTGCGCAGCGTTTTTTGTTTTCCATAGGTTAACATTGTACTGTACGCCACATGGAAAACTGCTGCGGATCCGCAGCGTACAAAAATGCTGCTGATCCGCAGCAAAAACCGCAAAGTGTGCACATAGCCTTAGTGACCGGAGGTAACCTCGATGACGTCACCGTCGGTCACTGAGTCTGCGCTCGCATCTTAGCACCGTCCAGGTTGAAAACTGTTTTCTCCCAGACTTGGACTACGGCGTGGGACAGAAAACGGAGAGGTGAGGGATATTGTTGTTTTCTATTTTTGTTTTAATTAAAGAACAACGAGGGCTTCGGTGGAATAGGCGTTAGGTGAGTATAACTGTGTTTGTTATTTTTAAATAAAAAAGTAAAAGTGTATGTTTAGTCTTATTTCTAATACAAGACTTTATTCTTGCTGTGTTTAATTACCATATAACTATAGGATTAGTAATGGATAGGTGCCTTATAGACTCCTCTCCATTACTAAGCCGTGGGCTTGATGTCACCTGACAAAACAAAGGCGCCATCAACCCTGCAAATATCAACCCCATTTGCCAGCGCTACAGGGCAAGTGGGAAGACCCGAGCAAAGTGCCATAATTGGGGCATCTAATAGATGTGTCTTTTCTGGGTGGCTGCGGACTGCTATTTTTAGGCTGGGGGGCCAATAGCCATGGTCACTTACCAGCCTGAGAATACCAGCCCCCAGCTGTCTGCTTTAGCAAGGCTGGTTGTCATAAATGAGGGGGACCCACAACATTTTTTTTTTAAATTATTTATTTAAATATTTAAAAAATAAAGTGTGGGGACCCCTCTATTCTTGATAACTATCCTTGTTGAAGCTGACACCTGAGAGTTGCAGCCCCCAGCTGTGAGTTTTGCCTGGCTGGTTCTCAAAAATACAGGGGAACCCACGCCGTGTTTTTTTTTCTTCTTTTTTTAATTATTTATTTACAACACAGGAGACGGCTAATGAATACACCCATCCGCCACTCCTGATCTCGCTTTATTAGCGGCAGCAGGTGTCGGATGATGGGAGCAGTTGTCCCATCTGCTGACCCCAGTGACTTGAGGTAAACTTTATACCTCAGATCACAGCTGAGCGCTCCCTGCTGTCTTTTGACAGTGTGGGAACCGCGGCTCTCTGACCGGCGGGAATGGTTTCACCGCCGATCAGAAGCGGTGTTTGCCGTGCTGTCACGCACCTGACAGAGTGGCAAACATTGGATATTGGGGCCCCCGATTCAAATGAATGGGGTCAGAGTTCGGGTCCGGGTACTGTTCTGGTACCCGAACCCAAACTTTTTGTAACTGTTGGGCCAAACCCACCGGACCCGAACATCTAGGTGTCCACCCATCTCTAGTGCCAACACTTTCAGCCATGACTGTAATTGCTATTTTGAGCTTTTTTTATGATATCATTGCACATTTGACTATGCTTTACTAAGGTGATATCTGATGTTATAGTACAGATGAGAATTCTTTATTGAGGTAATCTCAGATGTCATATTGCAGGTATGAATGTACTAATGAAAAAATTCCTTAGGTCATAGCAAAAAAACTAACTAACAGAGACTACAGACTTATCAATTTATTCCTGACAACCCCTTTAAGGGATTTTCTACCAAGTCCTGTTGCTTCTTTGCCAACTCTCTGTCTATACATAGAAGAAGTTGAGTAACAGGACTTGGTAGAAGAGGCGTTAAGTGGTGAATATGTATAGAACTTACATTTGTTTTCCTCTCTAGTGTATGCTATGAAATAATGTGTAGCGTAGATATTCACTTCCGTCATGGAGACAATGGGAACTATTTTCTCAATGTAAGTTTTCTAACACTGTTAGACCATGACTGAAAGTCTGATGTGGTTAATGATTGGTTCTACATGAAAACCAGTTTCTCCGCAAGTGATAGATTATTACTTGTGCTGACTTCTACCACACATTTCATAGTGTGCTCAGGAGATCCAAAACGGTTTATTGCCCTACTATTACTGCGGACAAAGTACAAATGTGCATTCCTGTCAGGGAAAATTACATGGATGAATCAGATCTCTTGGAAAGTTGGTATGAATAGAAGTTCATTAGCCATAAAAGATAGGACTGTATTGATTTCTGGTCTGATTATATTGACTTAACATTTACATTAACATTCAACGTTAGATTCAATCTGAAATTAAAAGTGCTGTCACTATAAATAAATAAAGGGAATCTGTCACCCCCAAACTATAGGAGAATGTACAGTTATATGAAAAAGTTTGGGCACCCCTATTAATCTTAAGCTTAATGTTTTATAAAAATTGTTTTTTTTTCAACAGCTATTTCAGTTTCATATATCTAATAACTGTTGGACACAGTAATGTTTCTGCCTTGAAATGAGGTTTATTGTACTAACAGAAAATGTGCAATCTGCATTCAAACAAAATTTGACAGGTGCATAAGTTTCTTGTTTTAAATACTCCTACCTACTTTTTACTGACTTACTAAAGCACTTTTTTTGGTTTTGTAACCTCATTGAGCTTTGAACTTCATAGCCAGGTGTATGCAATCATGAGAAAAGCTACTTAAAGTGGCCACTTGCAAGTTATTCTCCTGTGTGAATCTCCTCTGAAGAGTGGCATCTTGGGCTCCTCAAAACAACTGTCAAATGATCTGAAAACAAAGATTATTCAACATAGTTGTTCAGGGGAAGGATACAAAAAGCTGTCTCAGAGATTTAAACTGACAATTTCCACTGTGAGGAACATAGTAAGAAAATGGAAGAACACAGGTACAGTTCTTGTTAAGGCCAGAAGTGGCAGGCCAAGAAAAACATCTGAAAGGCAGAGAAGAAGAATGGTGAGATCAGTCAAGGACAATCCTCAGACCACCTCCAGAGAGCGGCAGCATCAATTTGCTGCAGATGGTGTCACTGTGCATCTGTCAACTATACAACGCACTTTGCACAAGGAGAAGCTGTATGGGAGAGTGATGCGAAATAAGCCGTTTCTGCAAGCACGCCACAAACAGAGTCGGCTGAGGTATGCAAAAGCACATTTGGAGAAGCCAATTTCTTTTTGGAAGAAGGTCCTGTGGACTGATGAAACCAAGATTGAGTTGTTTGGTCATACAAAAAGGCGTTACGCATGGCGGCAAAAAAACACAGCATTCCAAGAAAAACACTTGCTATCCACAATAAAATTTGGTGGGGGTTCCATCATGCTTTGGGGCTGTGTGGCCAATGCTGGCACCGGGAATCTTGTTAAAGTTGAGGGACGCATGGATTGCTCTCAGTATCAGCAGATTCTTGACAATAATGTTCATGAATCAGTGACAAAGTTGACGTTACGCAGGGGATGGATCTTTCAGCAAGACAATGATCCAAAACACCGCTCCAAATCTACTCAGGCATTTATGCAGAGGAACAATTACACTGTTCTGGAATGGCCATCCCAGTCCCCAGACCTGAATATCATTGAACATCTGTGGGATCATTTGAAGAGGGCTGTCCATGCTCGGCGACCATCAAACTTAACTGAATTGGAAATGTTTTGTAAAGAGGAATGGTCAAAAATACCTTCATCCAGGATCCAGAAACTCATTAAAAGCTACAGGAATAGACTAGAGGCTGTTATTTTTGCAAAAGGAGGATCTACTAAATATTAATGTCACTTTTCTGGTGAGGTGCCCATACGTATGCACCTGTCAAATTTTGTTTGAATGCAGATTGCACATTTTCTGTTAGTACAATAAACCTCATTTCAAGGCAGAAACATTACTGTGTCCAACAGTTATTAGCTATATGAAACTGAAATAGCTGTTGCAAAAAAAAACAATTTTTATAAAACATTAAGCTTAAGATTAATAGGGGTGCCCAAACTTTTTCATATAACTGTAGCTCTTTCAAAGATAATTCCTGCCATACCTTTATATGGCCAGTGAATTCCTCCATTACTGAGAAATCAGCCTGCGAGTTGGCAAATGAGGCTGTAGATCTGAAGCCTCTGTCACTCCAGCTCTATTCTGCAGCCAGACTCTTCTACTGACAAGGCAGAGCTCCTGAAAAGTGTTAGAGAATCAAAACAATAAGAAAACCACTTGTTATACAACTTTACAGTTTGTCTACCGGAAACCCCTTATAAGTTAGGGCTGCTCTGTCACAAAATGATTGTTGTCCTAGCTTTACACACATGGGGAAAAACTGGTTTCATTGAAGCCTAAATTTGACATTAGGATGCATTACACTATCTATTATTATTTATATATCGATTACCATCTTTTTGTTGTAGGGAATCTGTCACCCCCTGGCACGTATATAAACTATTATGCTAATGATTTCTTCCAGGCTTCGGGGCGTGCAGTGCCTGGAATAGAACTCTGCCTCCTGTCCTCATTATAATACCACCCCCTCCCATCAGCGTCACAGTGCTCCCGGAATCCCGCGCCTGCTCCTGCGATACTGTGCTCATATGTGCCTTATCCGGCCTTCTATGGGCATTGGCTTCTTCTCCACAGGCGGCGGCACAGAAGAACCATGCAGCGAATGCCCGTAGAAGGGAGGATAAGGCACAAATAATCACACTAATGCAGAAGCAGGCGCGGGATTCCGGGCCACCATAAGGCTATGTTCACACATTGCGTTTTTTCAGTGTTATTTTTAATGCACATTTTCAGCTGCATTTTACAGTACCAGCAAAGTCTATGAGATTTCAGAAATCTCATACTCACAGCTTATTTTTTTGTCCTCAGTATTCTGTGCAATACCTTGGTTTTTGCACAATGAAGCATGTCACATCTTTCAGCGTCTTTGCATTGTGTTTCAGCAAGGGGTGGTGAAAAAAAACCACTGCAAAAATGCAGGTATCAGTTTTTGCTACGTTTTAGGTGCCAAAACCTGATGAAGTAGAATCAGATTATTTTTTATGCACTAAACTTTATCAGCATGCACAAGAGACAAATGTACCCTGACAAAACGCAGAAAAAAAAACCTCAAGTTTCTTACTGCCAAGAGAGCAGGTTTTGACTGCAGGAAAAATGCATCAAAAATGCAATGTGTTACACGTCACAGGGCACAGGTGCAGGATTCAGGGGGCACTGTGACGCTGATGGGAGGGGGGTGGTACGCAAATGAAGACCGGAGGCAGAGATTTCTTACAGGCACCGGACGACCCAGAGCCTGGAAGAAATCATTAGCATACAGAAAGAATATAACATTTCTCAACAACAAGACCGCTAATGTGAGGCATACAGGTAGGACTAGTGTAACATTGCTATCACCTGTATGCCCATATTAATAGGTCATGTATGTCCCGTTGGGTGACAGATTCTCTGTAATATTCATAGACTAACAATGACTGTACTCGGCCGGGTATGTGCATCATTTTTTTATACCACAATGCATTATTGGAGTTTCTGCCTGTTAAAATTGGTCCTCAATAAAGAAGCAATTGCCTCTAAATACGTAATGTGGTGTTAGTAGGCATTCTCTGGCAAAGAAATGATATTGGAAATGTGAAATGTATCCCTGGGTGAGGTGGTGCTAGAAATACAGAGCTGTCAGATCGTGGATGCTTTTTACCGCCACAAACGGATATTTGATAGAACACTTTGCAGTTTCAGGCATCCAACTACTGGCACATTTCCTGCTCTTATCTCTCACCCCTCTAGGCTAGAGATGCCGTATCGGGAATTACAGCTGTGCTCCTTCCCCCTCTGAAAAGAACACTGAGTGTTTTTACAGATTGCAGTCTCTATATATCTGTTATATATTTCTACACAGTTTGGTACTAATGCACAGAGCCATTAAAGGGAAAGGATCCACTCACAGAACCCAAATACAGTTTTTCTCAATAACAATTGCCAACTTTAGTTGGGAGTTTCGGCATATTGGATCTTCTTTTACACTCCTGTGCTGAAATCTTAAATTACCAGTTATGGTGCCTTTACATAGCCCAGATGTTGGGAAATGACTGTTCCTCGCAATGCTTGTTTCCCCAATAGCCGGGCAGTGTAATCAGGCTGCCAATCACTGACAGCAAAATGCTCATTTGTCGGGTGAAATTATTTTTTTTTAAGTTGGCTTAGCGGGGTTGTCTTTTATGGATAAAAACATACAACTTTACAATCTGCCCTTAATTTAAAATCCTCTCTTTTAGGAAGAATGGAGGGATTTTTAATTTCATAGTGTACAGCTTGTTGCTGAGGTTATTGGCCCCCCTGTAGTCCTAGCCTTGGAGGACGAGCCGGCTTTACAGTCTACTTATACTCTGAAGCTGGCCAGGCCACTGGATCCATCCAGCCTCTGTTCCCCGGCTCTTCTTCTATTCTTCACAGGCAAAGATGCCTCTACTAGCAGATTGGGAGAGAGCACTGTTCAGACCAAGGGAGCAGCCATGCTGCAAGTCTGGACTGTCAGTCTTCATGAGCGCCGTGGAAGGAGGGAAGCTGCGGCCGGGAGGGTTGCGCTGATTGGCTACTTTCACGGTAGCGTCGTTTTGAATACGTCGCAATGCGTCGTTTAGGAGAAAAAATAAATGCATCCTGCAAAGTTCTCTGCAGGATGCGTTTTTTCCCCATAGACTTACATTAGCGACGCATTGCGACGTATGGCCACACGTCGCATCCATCGTGCGACGGATGCGTTGTGTTTTGGCGGACCGTCGGCACAAAAAAAGTTACATGTAACTTTTTTTGTGCGTCGTGTTCGCCATTTCCGACCGCGCATGTGCAGCCGGAACTCCGCCCCCTCCTCCCCGGACATTACAATGGGGCTGCGGATGCATTGAAAAACTGCATCCGCTGCCCCCGTTGTGCTACTTAACACACTGTCCGTCTGGCCGACGGTTTGCGACGGCCCGTATCGACGGACTAGTGTGAAAGTAGCCTAAGATTCATGTTGAGAAGGTTCCTTTAAATATCGCTTTTCTCCACAAACAGGTCATGTGCTGCCAAGAACAATGGCAGCCTATGTACACAGAAAGATCTGTTGGCGATCCTCCTCGAAGCATTTATAGCTTTGGGTCGCATAGTGTAAACAAGCAGTTAATGTTTGATGCATAGAATTTGGGGTATTTTTATTCATACCTGCAGTTTTTATGGCACCAACATATTCTGCAGTGCTGTAGAGGGATTATTACCACTCATATCAGTCCGTCTACATTTGAGCTCCATCACAAAGTCTTTTAAAAGGTTATTATTATCATTGATAGTTGGGGTCTGACTGCTGGCACCTTTATTGAACCCAAGAATGGGGCCCTTAAATACCTTAGTGTAATGGAGCTGTGTCCTGCTCTAACCATTGTCTATTGGAGAAAGCCAAGTGCTGTGCTCAGCTATCTCTGGAGGTCCCATAGACAATGAATGAAGTGGCTCCATTCCAATACAGCATTTAAGAGCGTGGTGGGTTCCCAAAGGTCAGACGCCAACCAACCAATCAGCACGTTATCACCGTTCCTATTGATAGGTGATATTTTTTTGTGAATGCCCATTTTACCTATTAGTATGTTTTTGTACCTGGCTTAAGCTTGTGCAACGCAATGAAAATCCCTGGTTGGACACCAATGTTGACAGCATCAGTTTTGACCACCAAGCCAACATGGTACATGAACAAAAACTTTTGTTTTGTATATATCATCTTAGTAGATAATGGAAATATGAATACGGCAAGCATATGTGCCTCACTTCTGGCCAACACTTTTGTTGCATGGTTCCTGGTTTTCAGATTTAGGATTTGTAATACATGCTCTCAAAAGTTCCCCAAATTTATAAACTCAAACTTTTATTTTATTTATTTTTACGTTTTACCAGTCACTCCATGTGACATTTTCTTGAAATTGACACACTACATGCCAATTGTGTTAGTTTTAATCAACAATACATTTAATAAATTCTCCTTATCGTTTACATGGCTACGCATCACTATTTCTCCACTAGGACATCACTGAAGCATATACCATATTTTTCAGACTATAAGACGCACTGGACCCCAAGACGCACATAGGTTTTAGAGAAGGAAAATAGAAAAAAATTGAAACAAAAAGTATGGTCTTGACGCACTGTTAAGGGGGGGAGGGAAGGGGAGAGGAGGACATCTGTTGCTGACTCTGTTATAGGAGTAATGTCCCATAATTCTGTACTAATTTCCCCCCATCTTTGTATGTTTATGTCCAGATATACATGGCCCCCCATCATGATATATATGATCCCCATCCAGGTATACATGGCCCCCTGATCCCCATCCTGTTAGCCGCAGCCACCAGCTTCCTGATGCAGCTGAGCAATCACGTGTGATGGCTATTAAAGAGAATGAATATTCACTGCTCTACACTCCCATGGGCATGTGGGGAGCAGTGAATATTAATTCTCTTTAATAGTGGGCACATGTGATCACCCAGCACAGAAGCCATCTGCTGTTGCTAACAGTGTACCTTCTATTAAAAAAGGTGAATATTCACTTCTCTCCATGCCCATAGTTCTGCCCACCTCTCGGAGCCGGCTTCAGTGCATAGAGGTGGGAGGGACTATGGGCGTGGGGAGCAGTGAATTAATTTTCTTTAACAGCGGGAATAGGGGTTAGCTGCAGCAACTGACTCCTGTGACCCGCTTGTCTGCTGCTGCCGCTCCCCCTCCTCCTCATCCACAGCCACAGCAGGTACATCCAGACTATAAGACGCACCCTCCATTTTCCTCAAAAATTTTGGAGGAAAAAAGTGAGTCTTATAGTTTGAAAAATAAGATACATGCAGTATGTTCTTATCTTTCCTGAGTGTTGTGTTGACCTATGTGCTGTATCCATGTATACATTCTGCATTTGTATCTGTTTCACTTTAAAATATGCAAATAAGTAAAAATACTAATATCCGACATAAATTTTTAACCTAAACGTACATTTTTTTTAGCCCAAAAGTGGTCATTTGACAATAATGATAGCAAACTGTTTTCAGCTCAGTCAACATATCAGGATCTAGTTGGGGCATGCGGATGATATGTAGTTATATAATACCCACCATTACTAATACCATTACTCCAACCTTCTCTGAAGTATTAGCAGAAGTTTGAGGAGTGGCATCTTTTTATTAGGTCCCCCTATTAGGTTAGAAATTGCTGAGCTATTTATACAGTAATATGTCCCCCAGTCCTGTGCCATCACTCAGACAGCTGAGTAGCAACACCTATTTTTTTTTTTTACTTGTCCCAAAAACCTTGCAGTATATAAAAGAAGTATCAACTTAATATCACTCATCTTAGGCTACTTTCACACTAGCGTCGGGCTCGGCCCGTCGCAGTACATCGGGGCGAGGTCACCGACGCTAGCGTTGTCTCCGCCGCACAACGGGGGCAGCGGATGCATTTTTCCAGCGCATCCGCTGCCCCATTGTGAGGTGCGGGGAAGTGCGGGGAGGTGGGGGCGGAGTTCCGGCCACGCATGCGCGGTCGGAAAAAGCGGACCGTCGGGAGCAAGAAAACGTTACATGTAACGTTTTTTGCTCCCGGTGGACCGCCACAGCACAGCGCAACCGTCTCACGACGGTTGCGACGTGTGGCAATCCGTCGCAATGCGTCACTAATGTTAGTCAATGGAGAAAAAACGCATCCTGCAAGCAAAAACTTTTGCAGGATGCGTTTTTTTCTGCAAAACGACGCATTGTGACGGATTACAGTTAACGCTAGTGTGAAAGTAGCCTTATACTCTGCAGTTTATTACTGACTGCTCCTTTTTAGAATTATGGAACTTTGCACAATGTTATTTGCATCATTGCATTTCTCTATAAGGTCAGAGACAGACTGCCGTATTTCTCGTGAGAGAATTGCATCGTAAACCTTGTACTTGTTGTCGGCTCTCCTGACCTGAGCTGGACAGCTGCATAGAAATGCATCATACTGTTACTCAGGTCAGGAGAGGTGTCAGGCCAGTTCGTCCAATGCCATGCGATTCTCCCACGAGAAACACAACAGTCTGTCTCTGCCCTAAGGCTAAGGCACAATATCACTGTTTCGTCAGTATCTTATCCATTACTAATTCTATAGTTGTATTGCAAATAAACACACAGCCAGAATAAAGTCTTTAATTTGAAATAAAAACAAAACACACTATTTTCAATTTTTTGTTTAAAAATAACACACAGTTATGTTCACCTAATGCCCATTCCATTGAATCCCTTGTCTCCTATAATAAAGCAAAAACAAAAAACAACAATTTCCATCACCTCTCCATTGTTCTGCCCCAAGCCGTAATCCATGTATGGGGATTAATTGTTTTCAACCTGGGCGATGCCAGCATCAGTGACTAGCTATTACACCATCGAGGTTACCTTGGGTCACTGAGGCTGCGTTCCCAGTCGGGCCAATGAACTGTGGTGACCTCATCACTATGAAAAAGTGTCACGGTGCAGAGGCGAATTCAACCGTTCTGCTTTAGCTAGGCTGGTTGTCAAAAATATGCCGTTTTGTTCAATTATTTATTTAAATAATTAAAACAGCGTGGGGACTCCCCTATTCTTGATAACCAGCCTTGCTGAAGCTGACAGCTGAGAGTTGCAGCTGTCAGTTTTGCCTGCCTGGTTATTACAAATTCAGGAGAAACCTCCTTTTTTTTTTTTTTTGTTCATTATTACTATTTTTTAGAGCGCAGACGCCAGATGATGAGTACTCCAATCAGCTGCTCCTAATTTCACTCTTATTAGCGATAGCAGGCATCGGCTGATGAAGCAGTAGTCCCATCAGCGGACACCAGTGACCGGATATAAACTTTATACCTCTTATCACAGCTGCACATTCACAGCTCAGTTGATACAGTGTTTGCTGTTCTGTCATGGAGCTAATGAGTATACAAAAGAAAAATGTTAATCAAGAACTCCTGAAAATGTTAATAAGCAGTAAATTTTAAGATTGCATCTATTTACAAGCACCATAAGAGAATACTTTTTTATAAATGTGAGAATAACCCCTTAAAGCAGACCTGTCACTTTCTCACAAAAATTACTTGAAACATCTTGTAAAAATCCCTGAGCTCCTCTAATTTTGCCACTGTTTTCCGCTTTGTGCTGCGATATTCCAAAGCCTTTTCTGGGATTATGCGTTTTCACACGTCCCTCTTAGTGTCTAGGAGGTAGGGATGACAGTGCACACCCCCAGAGAAGACTCTGAAAAATGGGCCAATTGGACTGTATGCAGAAATGAGCAACAAGTGGAGTGACCCAGCTCAAAAAGGAAAAGGGCTTCTGAGTCGGGCCACCTGGGGGATTTTTACAAGGTATTTAACTCCGTTTTTTTGAGCAAGTGACAGGTATTATTTAAAGGGGTTTTAAAAAATCTTTCAAATATCAGTAATATAGCTAAGAATACACCATTGGCTGACTTTCTAATATAGTCTTTTTTTAAAGTGAACTCATGTATGATGAGACTTATTTATGCAGTTATACCTGTCATAGCTTTCCTCTGATACTTAAGTAATTTCCTCTAGGCATGTGGATGGGCAGGTTTTACATCTATTTTGTCCTTGGTCTGGAAAGAATATTGAAGCATGTACAACTACATGGTCAGTTATCAGCGACCACTGAACCTGGCCAATCTAGTTTATCATTATGTCTTGAAAATGTGTTACATTTTTGGAAGCATAGAACCCTCCGCTTCTCAGTTTTTGCCTTTTTTTCACTTGGACCTGATGACACAGAACATACAGTATTAATGCCTGAGTCTCATTATTGATCATAGTCCATGCCAATATTTTTTTTTTTTAAGTTATCTTATATCAAGTTCTCTTAAACTTTTCTTCCTGAGCCTGGTAAAATGCTGTTAAACCAAAGATTGAGCAATAAAAAGGACTGTGTATTTGATAACCTCCTCCGTCAAAACTGCGTCTCACCAAGAATTTTATGGAGTTTTTCATCTTCAGTATGGATTTTAAGTGAGCTCTGCAGTACCTGGCGCGTTACTGTTACTGGCATATTGCATGTGAAAATACATTTAAACTTGTATTCAAATGAGGGGCTTCATTGTACTGTTTGCCTGGCCAAGAAAACGGTGCACTGTTATACCCACTTATTTTGCATGTTGGGGTCTTCCCCCGCTTATGATTGACAGCAGTCACTTCCCAGAGTGAGCACTGCCTAAATTGAGCCGGCCTGTGGCTAAATTGACAGTGCCTATGTCCACCAACGAATGCACACAACAGCGGGGCACATTCTCTACCCATGTTCGTCTCTGCTGTGCAGCCAGTCACAGGCAGTGTCAGTGCACTCACATGTCTATTGAGTTTAGGCTGCACTTAGTCGAAGGACTGGGTGCTGTCAACCAGAAGTAGGGAAGCCCCCAACATGCAAGATGATGGTCACAATAATGATGCAGCAAAGCCTCCTCATTTGCATATGAATTAAGTTATTATCTCAGGCATTGTATTAGTAACAAGTGCAGTGCTAGGATGATTTTTATATGGGCTAATTCCCCTATGTCGTTGTCTAGCTAATTTTTTCTCTAAAGAAAAACCTATGGTTTAGTGACCGAAATTGCAGAGAATGTGAATAGGTGTTTTCAATTATTTGGTCACCCACACACAGTTCAAGAGAAGAATTCCAGTAATTTCAGTATATATTGCTTTTCTAGCAGGATCCATGTAGCTAATAGAGGACTGCAGTTGTTACTAATTCACATTGCCTGTGGTTTCTCTCCTGGTGTTGTCAAACAATTATCGGCAACCTTTAGTTCAAATGCATTTATGGAAAGAAGAGCATTCACTGAATATAGATGGAATAAGTGGCATCTATGTTCTGGTTATGTTACCAGGAGTGGCGCCCATGGGCAGAGGAAATGGAGGCACTGGCCGGTCTACTGAGCTGTGCGGGAAATGCTTATATGAAAGTCCCCACATTCGTTAGTGAGTGTTCTTCAGTGTCTTCAGTCTACAACCACTCTTACCCATAAACCACAGCTGCTAACTATGGCAGGACCAAACTGTGATCTTATATGAATGATGGCCTCTCGACATTCCCTGCATTGCAGATATTGTGGGAAGGAGAAGTCTGGCATTTTGTACTAACGATCTTTGTTCCCATGTTGGGTAAGCCGCTATTCAGTGTCTGGCAGAAATTACATTCACCCTTTCCCATCCATTAAAATAAACCTGGATGCTTGGCTGAGCCAACATCCATGTTTATGGTGGAGTCGGGGAAATATAGTTGTGGGATGATGGCTCTTTCATGTATAAGGTTTGCTTAAGAGACCAGGCTACCATTCGGTATCCCTTCTCCATGACAGATCGCTCTCTGCTTACCGATAAAATTGTTAGCTATATAAATTTTGTAAAAGTTCACACGTATTCCTTGAATTATATTACTCTATCAAGACAGGAACAGAGTAATTATATATGACTCGCTATGATGTGACAAGGCATAATCTCTAATAATACCTATCATTACTGTTATTTTGTACACTTTGCATGAATAAATACTAGTTCCAATCCTAGGCACAAAAGTTCCCACCTGGAATTTAACATATAATAGGTATCAACTGAAATAGACATGAAGACCATCAAATCTCGGAAAAATTGAATTAACGTACCCAAGAAACCATAGAGTATTTTACACCATATAAAGACTATTTTATTAAAGTTAATAAATATACATTAAAAATATAGAAAACAGAGTATGACTACTAAAAGCAGGAAAAAATTATTACAGGATACTCAGACTTTGTGTAAAATTTCAAATATAAATATGTGCACAAGAAAAGGGTATTATAAATATGAGGGGCGTTCATTAAAAGGAACCTGTCACTAGGTTTGGCCGATACGAATTACGGCCACTGCCTTTCAAGGCTTATTTTCAGCATTCTATAATGCTGTATATAAGCCCCCAACCCAACCTGAAAGAGAAGAAAAATATCTTTTATTATACTCACCTGCAGGGCGTATAGGTTTGGGCGATACGAGTTACGGACACCGCCTTTCAGGACTTATATACAGCATTCTATAATGCTGTATATAAGCCCCCAACCCGACCTGGAAGAGAAGAAAACTAACTTTTATTATACTCACATGCGGGGCGGTCCGCTCTAATAGGCGTCGCTCTTCTTGGTCCGGCGCCTATCTTCTCGTGATGCTGCCCTCCTTCTTGGTTCGTGTGGATGACACATCCCTGCATCATCCACACAGTCTGTTCGGCATAGCACTCCTGCGCAGACATACTTATCTGCCCTGTTGAGGGCAAAGCAAAATCCTGCAGGCGCTGGGCCTCTCTGACCTTCCTCAGCGCCTGCGCACTGCACTACTTTGCTCTGCCCTCGACAGGGCAGATAAATACGCCTGAGCAGGAGTGCTTTGCCGAGCAGATTGTGTGGATGATGAAGGGCTGTGTCATCCACACAAACCAAGAAGGAGGACGGCATCGCAAGGAGATTATTGGCGCCAGACCAAAGAAGCGCGACGCCTATTAGAGCGGACCGCCCCGCATGTGAGTATAATAAAAGTTAGTTTTCTTCTCTTCCAGGTCGGGTTGGGGGCTTATATACAGCGTTATAGAATGCTGTATATAAGTCCTGATAGGCGGTGTCCGTAACTCGTATCGCCCAAACCTAATGACAGGTTCCTTTTAAAGATTTCCCCTTACCCACTTCCTGTGGACTGAGAGCATTGAAATTTGGCACAGTTATTAGTCCTTCTCTACATAGGTGCCATCTAGGGACACACGTCTCCCATCTCTTTAAGCAACTATAAACACCTCGCTTGTAGACGTCGACAGGTTGCTCCAATAGAGTCTCATCATCTGGAAAAGGCTTGCCCTTCAAAAATACCTTCATTGTTGGAAGAGGTGAAAGTCCGATGGTGCGAGTTCAGGTGAATAATGGGGATTAGGTAGAATTTCAAAGCCACAGGAGCATACTTCCATTTGGGCAACATGTGAGTTGTGAACTGGTGCATTGTCTTGCAGAAAGCGGACACCTTTGGTGAGCAAGCCACGTCTCTTGGTTTTGTTGGCCTGCCGCAATGTCCACAGCAGTGAAGCATAGTATGTCCCAGTGATCATGGTACCATTTGCTAGGAAATCCATCAATACTACTGGTCCCAAAATACTGTGAGGATGACCTTGCCTGCTGAGGGTTGGTCACCTGCTTTCTTTGGGGGCGGTGAGTCATGATGCTTCCATTGCATCGACTAGACTTTACCCTCAGGATCACAGTGATGGACCCAGTTTTCATCTTGTGTGATCAGTATGTTGAAAAAGTCCTCCTAGTTTTCATGGCACATCGTCAATAGAGCCTGAGAGCATTTGACTCGTTTCTGCCTCTGGGAAGGTGTGAGCAGCCAGGGTACCCAGTCAGTGGATACCTTATGCATGTGAAGATGGTCTTGGATGATTTTTTCCACGTACCACACATTAATCTTGACATTTTGGGCTAGGTGGCGAATGGTTACTTGGCAATTTTTCAAAATGGAAACCTCCACTGGCTGGATGGTGTGTTCATCAATAGTAGAGTGGGGTTACCCTGGAATTGGAGCTGAAGTTTGATCACATTTGAATTGACAATGCCAGTTCTTGACTACATTATATGATGGGGAATCATCACGATAAACTGTATTTATAATCTGTATTCCACTGGGTCCATTATCAAGCCTCACACCATTTCAGCACCTGTAAAATCAAGACCTGTATCAGTTCTGAGTTGCAAATTGGCACGTAACCTATAGAGACTTATATCATTACATGTGCAGTTTCAGCGTCCTTTGATAAATAGAAGTGGGTCAGGGGAAATCTTTTATGAATGCCTGTTGTATATGCCCCTGTATGACTAAATTAAATAGTCAGTCTGGAATAGTAGACTTTTAGTCAAACTATCTGACATGTTAGTCAGGGAATATGAGACTAAATCAAGGCTCCTGACATTACCACCTGTTTGTGCACGTACAGAGTGGTGTACCTGTGTGGTAGGAATGCTTGTCAAGGCAGAATAAGGTACAAATAGCAGAATATGATAAAGTGCATGAGATAAGCTGACCCTTACTAGAAGTAAGGTGAATGGGTCCTGTCCTGCGGCAGGACAAGACCGGCAGGACAGGACTGGTAGGACAGGGGCCGCAAGACAGGACTCATTCACCTTACTTCTAGTTAGTCTCTTATTCCCTGACTAACACATTTCAGACAGTTTGATTAAAATTCTACTAATCCAGACTGACTCTATTTAATTTAGTCCTACTGGGGCATATATTTATAATACCCTTCTCTCGTGCATACATTTATATTTGAGAGCTGTACACAATCTGAGGATCCTCTAATAATTTTTTCCTGCTTTTAGTAGTGATACTCAGTTTTCTATATTTTAATGCATGTTTATAAACTTTAATAAAATAGTCTTTTATGGTGTATATACTATATGGTTTCTTGGATACTTTAAAATTCAGTTGTTCCGAGATTTGATAGTTTCAACCTTAGATACAAGTTCAATACCAGCATTTGATAACCTAATAACAGTGGAAATTATGATTCTGAAATTGTATTATTCCCCCCTTTATAAGTGATTAATTATTGTAACACTGACTTTGACACAAATCACACTGAGCTTTTAGTTGCCTTGTAACCCAAAGCTAATCTCTGAAAGGTCCCTGCACTAATTCCGTTCCATATCCTCCCATTGTTTTGCCTTATACTGGCATTAACTGCTGGTAAGCTGTGTACATTGCTTTGTTTTCTGATTGTCTTTCTCTGGGAAATCCTTATCACGGCTATGGATTTGCCGCCAGAGTATTATTTCCCCAATCTCGGATTATGGACTCGTTATTGGGCATTGCAGTCCTGCAGTGGAGTATTTTTTTCCTTTGTGTTGTCTACTTTACCATTTCTGTCCATCATAATTTTTGACCGACAGTTTTTGTTAATTATTACACAATTGTAAGCTATAATCCTTATGTCTGTGGCACTTTGGTAACTATTAGTCTAAACAGTTAGGTTTTTTTGCTCTATAATTACCGTATTCACTTTTGTTAGCAGCTAATGCTAAGCCATTGTTTGTTTTATGCTTTTATTATGCTAAAAAATTAGATTTTTTTCCATAAAAAATTGTATATGGTCAGAAATATTTTGGAGACATACAACTTTAATTATTTAATATGACCTTCCTCTTACCATGTTCCCTAATTCTTCAGGGTAGCTGGTCTTCATTCCTTAAAGCTACTTTGCGCATAGGTAACATACGGTGACAGTGTGCTGGCTGCAAAATCTTAGAAAGCTTGTCATATCATGGGAAAGTCTACCCGTGTGACCGGCCCTTGCGGTCAGGCATGTCTGACACATTGCTTACTGTCTATTTCCGAATACCTGCATAATGTTTGTGTCTACTTTGCTTTCATGCTACATGTATATTAATGGTAAGGGAACCTGCCATATGCTGAAGAGGTCTTGGGCAGGGTGTATGGATGCAGGGTATATGTTCTTTGTTTCTGTCTTGGGGTTTGTCTGTTTAGTGGCCAGTATGAACATGCTCCTATTCTGCATGCATACCAACTTCTACTCCAGTTCATTTTTTTCGGTTTAGTTTCAGGTTTCTGCATTTAGTGCAGGTAAGGGTATGACCTCCCTTCCATTGAGCTGGACATTACATTTAAATAGCTTCCCATTTGCTGTGTGTCCATGTTCAGGACCTGGTCCTGCTCAACCCTTATTCACACTGATGTCACATTGACGCATGATAAGGTTTTAATACTAAGGGTATGTGTCCACGTTCAGGATTGCATCAGGATTTGGTCAGGATTTTTCATCAGTATTTGTAAGCCAAAACCAGGAGTGGGTGATAAATGCAGAAGTGGTGCATATGTTTCTATTATACTTTTCCTCTAATTGTTCCACTCCTGGTTTTGGCTTACAAATACTGATGGAAAATCCTGACCAAATCCTGATGCAATCCTGAACGTGGACACATACCCTTAAGGTCAGGACCATCCCGAATTTGGGTGGACCGTGATGCTGGTGGGATGGCTTTTACTTTTTTTAATCAAAAACAGTGTTTACTAAGTGCCGTATTTATTTATTTGCAATATTGCTTTTACTTATTTAATTACAGCAGGGTATATGTTCATTTTGTTTCTTTGTCGGGTTTTATCTGAAATCTTGGGCAGCATAGATCAGAATCTGGCTCCTTTATTGAAATATGTATGTTTCATCCTGAAATGTTGCAGTGTTTCAGAGAAAATATTAAAATGGGGTCGGCCCGGGATCACGTGACATGGATTTTAGTCATGGAAGTATGTGCCTATTGGCGTCTTCCCCACCTGACTCTTCATGTTTGACAGCCGCTGCCCCCATTGAAACTGTTTTTTCTGAAAGGCCACTACACTTTGGAGTGAAACATCCATGTCGGTCCCTGATGCTTCCCGTGGTTTCGGCGTTCTCAACCATTTGACAGGTTCCCTTTATGAAAACATCAGCATTAAATTAAACCATTTGATTGTGACTATTTCAAGATTTAGCTTTCTGCTTTATACTAGTTGCATTTTCTTTGCTTCACTTTTTGGGTTGTCTTGCATTAGTTCTTGTCATGTAAAATAGAGAATAAAATCCCTCAAAAAAATTCAGCTTGTATGTGGCAACTGTTAATGTCACCTTTTGACCCAAAGCCTGATGTAAATCCTGCAGGAAAGGCACTCTTTCCCATATAGTGTGTGTGTGTGTACGTGTGGATATATATATATATATATATATATATATATATATATATATATATATATATATATATATATATATATATATATATATATATAAAAACAAAGACAAGAACAGTCTATAATTTTAACCCCTCAGTGACGGAGCCACATTTTTAAGATCTGACCAGTGTCACTTTATGTGGTAATAACTTTGGAACGCTTCATCAAATCCCAGTGATTTTGAGATTGTTTTTTCATGACACATTATACTTTATGATAACGGTAAATTTGGGTCGATATGTTTTGCGTTTATTTATAAAAAAAATATCAGAAATTTGAGAAAAATTTTAAAAAATTATCAATTTTCAAACTTTGAATGATTATCCCTTTAATTCAGACAGTCATACCACAGCAAACCATTAATAAATAACATTTCCCTCATGTCTGCTTTACATCAGCACCATTTGTAAAATGTTCTTTTATTTTGTTAGCATTTTAGGAGGTTTAAAAATGTAGCAGTAATTTTTCATTTTTTTCAAGGAAATTTACAAAATTTATTTTTTAGGGACTTATCCATGTTTGAAGTGACTTTAGGGGTCCCATATATTGGGAAACCCCCCATAAGTTATACCATTTTAAAAATGGCACCCCCTGACATATTGGAAATTGCGGTAAGGCAGTTTATTAACCCTTCAGGTGCTTTTCAGGAATTAATGCAAAGTGGCAGAAATGAAAATGTGTTTTTACCACCTAAATGCCTCTAACTTCTGAACAGATTACTACAGCCATCAGGCTCTGAGGCCGCTATTTGGTCGTGAACTCCCATGGCAAACATCAGGACTACACAATCATGATCTGAGGGCACCAACTGGGATAAAGAGGAAGCCTCACACTCTGTTAACCATTTATAATAGTCACTATTGACAGAAGCATCTAAGGGGTTAAACAGATTTGGACGGTGCAAACACTGATGGTGGCTGATGCAGCCAGTTGTCAGCAATAGTGTACAGCCGACAGCTGCTGGATTGTCACCTGTATGGGGATGCTATTCTCTTATATCTCAGGTCAGTTAAAAAACGTATTGGCGGTCATTAACCCCTTCATGACCGTGGGATTTTCCGTTTTTCCGTATTCGTTTTTCACTCCCCTCCTTCCCAGAGCCATAACTTTTTTATTTTTCCGTCAATTTGGCCATGTGAGGGCTTACTTTTTGCGGGACGAGTTGTACTTTTGAACGACATCATTGGTTTTACCATGTCGTGTACTAGAAAACAGGAAAAAAATTCAGTGCGGTGAAATTGCAAAAAAAGTGCAATCCCACACTTGTTTTTTGCTTGGCTTTTTTGCTAGGTTCACTAAATGCTAAAACTGACCTGCCATTATGCTTCTCCAGGTCATTACGAGTTCATAGACACCTAACATGACTAGGTTATTTTTTACCTAAGTGGTGAAAAAAAATTCCAAACTTTGCTAAAAAAAAAAAAAAAAAAAATCGCGCCATTTTCCGATACTCGTAGCGTCTCCATTTTTCATGATCTGGGGTCGGTTGAGGGCTTATTTTTTGCGTGCCGAGCTGGCGTTTTTAATGATACCATTTTGGTGCAGATACGTTTTTTTGATCGCCCGTTATTGCATTTTAATGCAATGTCACGGCGACCAAAAAAACGTAATTCTGGCGTTTCGGATTTTTTTCTCATTACGCCGTTTAGCGATCAGGTTAATGCTTTTTTTTTATTGATAGATCGGGCGATTCTGAACGCGGCGATACCAAAGATGTGTAGGTTTGATTTTTTTTAATTGATTTATTTTGATTGGGGCGAAGGGGGGGTGATTTAAACTTTTATGTTTTTTTTATTTTTTTCACTTTTTTTAACTTTTTTTTACTTTTGCCATGCTTCAATAGCCTCCATGGGAGGCTAGAAGCAGGCACAACTCGATCGCCTCTGCTACATAACAGCGATCATCAGATCGCTGCTATGCAGCAGAAAATCTGGTGTGCTGTGAGCGCCGACCACAGGGTGGCGCTCACAGCTACCGGCGATCAGTAACCATAGAGGTCTCAAGGACCTCTATGGTTACAATACTGAAGCATCGCCGACCCCCGATCATGTGACGGGGGTCGGCGATGACGTCATTTCCGGCCGCCCGGCCGGATGCGGTAGTTAAATGCCGCTGTCTGCGTTTGACAGCGGCATTTAACTAGTTGATAGCGGCGGGTGAATCGCGATTTCACCCTCCGCTATTGCGGGCACATGTCAGCTGTTCAAAACAGCTGACATGTCCCGGCTTTGATGCGGGCTCACCGCAGAGCCCTGCATCAAAGCAGGGGACCTGACGTCGGACGTACTATCCCGTCCGACGTCAGGAAGGGGTTAAGGGGTTAAAGGTAGGTTAATTTTGACATTGAGAGGATATCAAAAATAAAATCCAGAAAATCACATTGTATAAATTATATAAATGTATTTGCATTTTGCAGTGAGAAAATAAGTATTTGATCCCCTACCAACCATTAAGAGTTCTGGCTCCTACAGACCAGTTAGACGCTCCTAATCAACTCGTTACCTGCATTAAAGACAGCTGTCTTACAGAGTCACCTTTATAAAAGACTCCTGTCCACAGAACTAATCAGTTAGACTCTAACCTCTACAACATGGGCAAGACCAAAGAGCTTTGTAAGGGTCAGGGACAAGATCGTAGACCTGCACAAAGCTTGAATGGGCTACAAAACCATAAGTAAGATGCTGGGTGAGAAGGAGACAACTGTTGGTGCAATAGTAAGAAAATGGAAGAAATACAAAATTACTCAATCGACATCGATCTGGGGCACTATGCAAAACGTCACCTCGTGGGGGTTTCCTTGATCATGAGGAAGGTGAGAGATCATCCTAAAACTACACGGGGGGAAACTTGTTAATGATCTCAAGGCAGCTGGGACTACAGTCACCAAGGAAACCTTTGGTAACACATTATGCCGTAAAGGTTTAAAGTCCTGCAGTGCCCGCAAGGTCCCCCTACTCAAGAAGGCACATGTGCAGGCCGTCTGAAGTTTTCCAATGAACACCTAGATGATTCTGTGAGTGATAAGGAGAAGGTGCTGTGGCCAGATGAAATAACTCAACTCGCCGTGTTTGGAGGAAGAGAAATGCTGCCTTTGACCCAAAGAACACCGTCCCCACTGTCAAGCATGGAGGTGGAAACATTATGTTTTGGCAGTGTTTTTCTGCTGAGGGCACAGGACTACTTCATCGCATCAGTGGGAGAATGGATGGAGCCATGTACTGTAAAATCCTTCGTGACAACCTACTTCCCTTCACCAAGAGATTAAAAATGGGTCGCGGCTGGGTCTTCCAGCAAGACAATGACCCAAAACATACAGCCATGGCAGCAAAGGAATGGCTCAAAAAGAGGCACATTAAGGTCATGGAGTGGCCTAGCCAATCTCCAGACCTTAATCCCATAGAAAACTTATGGAGGGAGTAGAAGCTCCGAGTTGCCGAGGGACAGCCTCAAAATCCTAATGATTTAGAGATGATCTGCAAAGAGGAGTGGACCAAAATTCCTCCTGTCGTGCGCAAACCTCATCATCAACTACAAAAAGCGTCTGACTGCTGTGCTCGCCAACAAGGATTTTGCCACCAAGTATTAAGTCTTGTTAGCCAGGAACATGCTCCTGATGAAGCGCGGATGGTCTCCTGAGGGATCTCCTCCCAGACCTGGACTGAAGCATCCGCCAACTCCTGGACAGTCTGTGGTGCAACGTGACTTTGGTGGATGGTGCGAGACATGATGTCCCAGATGTGTTCAGTCGGATTCAGGTCTGGGGAATGGGCGGGCCAGTCCATAGCTTCAATGCCTTCATCTTGCAGGAACTGCTGACCCACTCCAGCCACATGAGGTCTGATATTGTCCTGCATTAGGAGGAACCCAGGGCCAACCGCACCATCATATGGTCTCACAAGGGGTCTGAGGATCTCATCTCGGTACCTAATGGCAGTCAGGCTACCTCTGGCGAGCACAAGGAGGGCTGTGTGGCCCTCCAAAAAAATGCCACCCCACACCATTACTAACCCACTGCCAAACCGATCATGCTGAAGGATGTTGCAGGCAGCAGATTGCTCTCCAAGGCTTCTCCAGACTGCCACATGTGCTCAGTATGAAGCTGCTTTCATCTGTGAAGAGCACAGGGCGCCAGTGGCGAATTTGCCAATTCTGGTGTTCTGTGGCAAATGCCAAGTGTCCTGCAGGGTGTTGGGCTGTGAGCACAACCCCCATGTGTGGACGTCGGGCACTCAGACCATCCTCATGGAGTCAGTTTCCAACCGTTTGTGCAGACACATGCACATTTATGGCCTGCTGGAGGCCATTTTGCAGGGCTCTGGCACTGCTCCTCCTGTTCCTCCTTGCACAAAGGCTGAAGTAGCCGTCCTGCTGCTGGGTTGTTGCCCTCCTACGGCCCCCTCCATGTCTCCTGGTGTACTGGCCTGTCTCCTGGTAGCTCCTCCGGCCTCTGGACACTACGCTGACAGACACAGCAAACCTTCTTGCCACAGCTCGCATTGATGTGCCACCCTGGATGAGCTGCACTACCTGAGCCACTTGGGTGGGTTGTAGAATCCGTCTCATGCTACCACGAGTGTGAAAGCACAACCAACATTCAAAAGTGGCCAAAACATCAACCAGAAAGCATTGGTACTGAGATGTGGTCTGTGGTCCCCACCTGCAGAACCACTCCTTTTTTATAGTGTGTTTTGATAATTGCCAATAATTTCCATCTGTTGTCTATTCCATTTGCACAACAGCATGTGAAATTGATTGTCAAACAGTGTTGCTTCCTAAGTGGACAGTTTGATTTCACAGAAGTTTGATTTACTTGGAGTTATATTCTGTTGTTTAAGTGTTCCCTTTTTGTCTTTTTTTTAGCAGTGTATATATATATTCCAATGCTTTGTAATCAGAGGTGTGCATAGCATATGCTTACTGTGAGTTCCCCAATAACACCCGTGGCCTCGTCCATCACTCGTCAGTCAATTGCGTAATTATCCTGACTATTGGAGGCAGAGTTGCATGAACAGACAAATTGGTGGCAGCGGTGGGATTGGCATGATCTTTCCAGCATTATCACTGACGAGATATATATATATATATATATATATATATATATATATATATATATATATATATATATATAAATATATATATATATATATATATATATTTTATTTTATTTATTTTTTTTCTGTGCAGTTCTTTATTGCTCTCTCAGTTTTTGTGGGGATAATTTATGAAGATTGGTATTTCATAACATATGCCAGTCTCGCACCCAAGATCTGCTATAGCAAGGTGTATCAAATTTATTAAGACGTGCATGCCTCTTTAACACGTCTGCGACAAGTGTATAGCTCAGCTATATGCACATGGAAAGAAAAATCCAGCTCCAGGAATAAAAAGTATCAAAAATTTATTTATACATATTAAAATTTGGAAAACTGCTGGCAAGCGATAAATTACATCATTTGGATGGAAGCTACCATATAGTCGCTGGACATGTTTCGAGCCCAAACAGTGCTCTTAGACTTCAGCTCAGCTATAACCGTTTCTAGATTCTTTGTCTACGTTATAGTAAACTTGTCACATGACGATATGCATGCCCGGCACACAGAGCTAAAAGTCACAAATTTTATATATTCTACTTGTGTCAAATATTGAGACTTTTCAACATGAGAAAACTGCCACAGAGGGGATGACGAATTCCTCCCCATGTGTAAACCCAAGGTCCATTTAGACAATCAAATTTCGGACCATAAACAAGTGCTGACTATTTATTAACAAGGCCCTATTACATGGTCCAATACAAGCTTTATGGGGAGAGGATGATTGATATTAAGATTCCAAAGGGTGGTGCTATAGAGTATTGCTATTCGAATTTCAGCAGGTGGCACTATAGAGTTCAAGTCCTCTTCCTCCCTGAACAGGCAATTTGCTTATTAAATTTCCCAGAGGAGCATTGCAGGGCGAATGAGCCTCCTTTCATTAGCATGCCAAAGCCAGTATGTCACTCTCCACAAAGAAAAACGTTACCCCTTAGACCTCAGTCCAGAGCCTCTCACCTAGCAAAATCAATTCTCATACCTTCCACTGATGAGGGGCAATACCCCAAACACTGGAAATTGAGATTCTGATTTGGCTATTATCCCAAGTCATATAGCAAGACTTGTTAAAGGTTTGATAGTGACTTGTTGGATCGCTGCTTCCAGCAAGAAGCGCTATAGAGTTCAAGTCCTCTTCCTCCCTGAACAGGCAATATGCATATTACATTCCCCAGAGGAGCATTACACGGCGAATAAGCCTCCTTACATTGCCATGCCAGAGCTGGTATGTCACTCTCCACAAGGAGAAACGTTTCCACTTAGACCTAAGTGAATATTAGGCTTTTACAACCTGTTATTCATAGATGTTTTCTTTAACTGAATTACATACGTTTTGAATGGTTGTGACGCTGATATCTGATGTTGAAATGCTATACTTGTACATTAAGTTAGTGGTCATTTTCTTGCATATACTGTACCTTTATTTATCAAGATCTATACTGAAAAGGAGCCATGTAGCAGCTGCATCAGGAAAGCTTTGTATGGCATTTTCGTTTTGGAATGTAAAAGTATCAGTAATATATTGTTTCTACTAACAGGAGTGTTTAGTCTTTGCTCTACGTGATGAAATGTTCATGTATTATTAATCTTTCTTATAATGGCAGGTGCACAGCCTGCGCATGATGTTCCCACACATCAATAATCCATGTTGCTTTTTCCCTCCTTTCTAGGTTGTGTTTGTTGCTATTCTGCTGCATAGTCACCTGGAATGCAGGGAGCCGCTTCTGATCCCGATCCTCTCCTTATACATCGGAGCCCTTGTGCGCTGCACCACATTGTGTTTGGGATACTATAAAAACATACATGATAAGATTCCAGAGAGCAGTGGACCAGAGCTGGGGGTAAGTGTGTGATAGTGTTAATGCTCCCCAGAATACATTCGGAGTAACTGATCGGACTAGCATCATTTGGGACTTTAAACGCCCACTAACTGGAGAAAAGTCAGCTGAACCAATTTTGGTGGTACCAGTCTAATATCAATGGGGGCCGCCGAAAGGAATGGGAAAGATACATTAATGTTCCATCCTTTAGGTTTCTTGGTAGCTAAGCGGCAACCAGAATGTCTGTTAGCAGCTTTCTCGCTTTTCCCCATAATGAGAACATGAATACTCAGCTAAGCAAAGTGTGCCATGTGTATGATACGGATCAGTTGGGAGCGCTGTCAGCCAAAATGGTGATCTGCCTACACCTGTACAAGGTGACGTTGAAAACTTTGGCTTCCAGAATAAAATCAAGTAAAGGCAAAAGGGCATCTTCAGCACCATAGACGTTTACAGCGTAACTATTCATTAGGAGACAGAACACCTAGTGTATATCTTTGGTCCTCCTAAGTAATACGCTATGGCTGGTTTGCATTGAGATGTTTGTCAGGTGTTGACGCAGCAAATGCCCATGCTATACCTGCTGGTACTGATTGATGCACTGCACCAACACTTGGCTACTGGTTATGAGCCCTGGATTGCAATGTTGGTAATGATTCTTGCTACACTTTAAAGGGAACCTGTCATCCGAGCCATTCTGAAACCACAGGCGGCATGAATCCCACACTGCCTGCGTTATTGCAACCGTGTATGATTTTCACTGGGACGCTGAGGTGTTTCAGAGAAAAAAACTTTGAAAAGTCGGTCGGGACCTATTCATCTAGAATGACTACTCCGAAGAGTAAAGATCGCTGCAGTAATGCCACCAGAGTCTGATTTTGCTGCCTGTGGCTTGGCCATGATGAATCTCCTGGCAGGTCCCCTTTAAAAAGGACCTCTCACTTGCTCCAAAATTTTGAGTTAAAGGGAATGTGCCAGCACATTTGACCTATCTGAGGTATTAATATGGACATAAAGGTATAGACTGCTGAGAAAAGTCATCCATGTATGCCTCATATCCGATGCCTTATTATTGCTAAATCATGTTTTATCACTCTATATAAATGACCTCTTCCAGGCTATGGGGAGGATTGTACCTGGAAGATAAGTCTGCCTCCAGAGCTTATTTTATATGAAGGGGGAGTTACTAGTGCGAGATGTAATGGTTGCCAGTGTGATGTGTAATGGCCGCTCTCTGCTCTCTTGATCTCACTGCAGAGCTGTGTGTGATTATACCTGACACATCTGCAGGTTCCTCTCAGCTTCCAGCTCACAGGCAGACAGGGTAGTAATATTATTGCAATATA
Organism: Ranitomeya variabilis; assembly: GCF_051348905.1. Lineage (NCBI taxonomy): Eukaryota > Metazoa > Chordata > Amphibia > Anura > Dendrobatidae > Ranitomeya > Ranitomeya variabilis. Next base: position 288,308,071 of record NC_135237.1, read on the forward strand.
GCAGTGCTCAAGAGCTGCAAAAATGTGTTTGCAAGAAGACAAAGTAAATTTCTGTTAGTTACTTGTCTCACACTGGTAACTCCCCCCTTTTATTTAAAATATTCCACTGTGTACTTACAATTGCTTATTTTGCCTTTCCACCCAGATAATTGTTCTCTTTCTCTGCTGAATGTCCAAATGTGAAGTCTCTTCTCCCTGCATTTATCATTGTTCAACTCCTGACCCAGCTGCTCTCCTCCTCCCCCCAGATCAGGGACTTTTGCAGTGACTCATGACTAATTTAGGGAAAATTGACCTCCTGTTTCTACATGGAACTTAGAAGGATTCAACTAGTCCGTTTTTAATCACATGATGTCATAGACCTAATGGAAAAGAGAAGAATTAGCTGGGTAGCAGGGAAAAGTGAACAATTGTAAGTACAGTGCTATATCATATGGTGATTGAAATATATTAAGCACATAACAATTTTGATGGAAGTACTTCTATAAATAACTTGAAAAAACCTCTGTGCTGGCCTGATTCTATAGCCTTTTTTCATTTTTCGCTGGGTTGCTCCACTGTAGAGATACTATATTCATGTCTGTTTGTTCTGGACAGCAGTATATGAAATCTCTGCTTATAGTTCAATAGGGTATTTCTTCAGAGTTTTCTCTGGGGGTGTGCACTCTGAGATCCTGCTAATCACACCTTGGCAGCTGATCTAGCAGTCTCAAGTGCTGCCGAGCTGTGATTGGAAGCATCTGGGAGAGAGGAGTGGAAGCATAGGCTCCCATCGAAGGCTCTGAAGAAACGCCCACTTGGACTGAAAGCAGAGATTTCACATACTGCACTCCACAAGCAACACATGTGAATATCTTTGCAATGGGGCGACACAGCAGAAAATGGAAAGAAGCTGCAGAATCAAGAGAGCTCAGGGATTTTTGCAAGGCACTTAAATCCCATTTTTTAGGGAAACTGGCAGGTCTTCTTAAAGGGAACCTGTCACCCCCAAAATCGAAGGTGAGCTAAGCCCACCGGCAGCGGGCTTATCTACAGCATTCTGTAATGCTGTAGATAAGCCCCCGATGTATCCTGAAAGATGACAAAAAGAGGTTAGATTATACTCACCTGGGCGGGCGGTCCGATCAGATGGGTGTCACAGTCCGGGGCCTCCCATCTTCATAGGATGACGTCCTCTTCTTGTCTTCACGCTGCGGCTCCGGCGCAGGCGTACTGTGTCTGCCATGTTGAGGGCAGAGCAAAGTACTGCAGTGCGCAGGTGCTGGGCCTCTCTGACCTTTCCCGGCACCTGTGCACTGCAGTACTTTGCTCTGCCCTCAACAGGGCATACAAAGCACGCCTGCGCCGGAGCCGCAGCGTGAAGACAAGAAGAGGACGTCATCGTAAGATGGGAGGCCCCGGACCGCGACGCCCATCGTACCAGGACCGCCCCTGGGTGAGTATAATCTAACCTCTTTTTCTTATCTTTCAGGATACATCGGGGGCTTATCTACAGCATTGCAGAATGCTGTAGATAAGCTCCTGATGCCGGTGGGTTTAGCTCACCCTCGATTTTGGGGGTGACAGGTTCCCTTGAAGTGGGACTCTCCACTCAGAATTACCTTTTTTAGCTACAATACATTTTAAGTAGTATATTAAAGCACTAGTCTTTTTTTTTTTTTTTTGTTAGTTTTTTTTTTTATTATTATTGCAGCGCTGGAGTGGTGCTTCTAATCTAAGATCCCTGCCCTCGGTCTTATCCTTACCTCTCGATGTCTAGACCATCTATCACCGCCATTCTGGTCGGATTCCTGCAGCTTTTGACCTGCCGAATCTCTCCAGTGAGCTGAAAATCACTTTTCAATGTAAAGCTCTGATCTGAGATTCTAGTTCTGGATCTCATCGACTTGCATTGAGAGTTTGTTACTGTTACCACTGGCTTCTGGCCAGTCAGAAGTCGCGGTCACAAGATGGGGCTGCAGCGCCGATGTAAGGTGAAGGCAGCAGATGAGTATAATCCTACAGTAAAGGACCTTAGATTACAAGTACCACTCCAGCGCTAAAAAAAAAGACTGGAGTGGTGATTTAATATATGATTTATAAGTGTTCATCGCCCCTAAACTTTCTCACATTCACTGACGCTTGAGATTTCCTTAAAGCGTATCAGAGGTTTTTATCATTTATTTCTTAGTGCTTAGAGTGGATAATAGCATTGCAGTCCATTACAAACTCAGTGGTTCACTATTTGTAACCCTTTGAATAATTATCACTGTTTACGTTTTATTAGTAGCTCAATTTTTAAATCTGGGTGGAAGAATGTCTTTTTTCGAAACATATCATTTATAGTAATTTTCTTTTTCAAATATTTTTATTGGGATTTTAACTGGGAAGGTCAAGTTAGGAAGGGACGAAAGGGAAGGGGTGGGATACGAAGGTGGGGAAAAACCAACCCCTATAGCAATAGGGGTTGACAGGCGGTCATATAGTAGTTTAGTATAGACATCATTTATAGTAATTTTAACAATTAGTGCACTCTGTATGCTATCCTGTTCCATGGTCTTATTTTGAAGCAGTTCTATGCGGAGATGAGCTTAAGCTGCTTACGTTGAATCTTTTTAATGGCAGCAGAAAAACATTTCCATGTGGTTTTTTGTCTCCTATTTTCTGCTTATGAACTGGTTTGAAGGCTTCACCTTTGGAAATAGCAGTATCAGCTGAGAGGTGCGAGAAAAGTCCATGTACTGTTGTACTCCTCAGCTGCCGGTGCATTGTTCTAATAGAATAGTTTTCTCTTTTACCCTGCAGGGAGATGCCACAATAAGAAAGATGCTGAGTTTTTGGTGGCCGTTAGCACTAATATTGGCTACTCAGCGGATCAGCAGGCCCATTGTTAACCTCTTTGTTTCTCGTGATCTTGGTGGTAGTGCTGCAGCAACAGAGGTAAGGCTGGAAATAGACCAAGGTCTATCAAGTTCAATTTTTCTTCACCAATGATACTTTTTTTATCACTAAATTATCTATAACCCACATGCCATTTGTGCCGAGTACAGCATCCACCCCCTTTCGAATTCTTCAGAATCCAGTATAGGGGTCATGTAAAAAAACAAATTTTGCTGTGTAGAACTAGAGAAATTAAAGGAGCAAATAATACTTTAAGATTTAGGGTACATCAACTTGCGTAAGATACGGTACAGATTTTCTATAACAGAACTTAAACAGGGGAAAAATCTCTTCAGCAAATTTTGACTATTTCCAGACTTAAAGTTCCCCTTGGAAATGGTGACCTATACTCTGAAAATCCACAGCTTTAATTGACAAACTGGATTTTCAAGATGTCCTGAAGATAAGATTGGTATGAACCTGAAATGCGCAGATTAGTAATAGAAGCTTTCCAAAGAAAAGCAGTTTTTTTTTGTACGTTCCTCCAAGCATTTTTACACATGTACCACTCATTGGCCTTATTAACCACTTCTAGAAATACAAGCCAATAACTACATCTCGAGGAATAAGGTATGTCTCTTTACGATCCTCTTAAGCAGAATGTTTTTCCATTAGATGCCAGGATCTGTGTCTCCTGGTGCTAAGCTTGTCCTGTGATGAAGAGCCATTAGTTATAGCATGTGAATATGGAGCCATCCCTCTTCCTAATGAATCACCGTCCATCTTCTTAATTTACAGGCAGTGGCAATCCTCACCGCTACGTACCCTGTTGGACATATGCCATATGGCTGGCTAACAGAGATCCGGGCCGTCTATCCTGCCTTTGACAAGGTAAAATCAGATCATTTCCACTTGGTTGACCGTCTGGTCTGAACCCCATCACTTGATACCTTTCTACGAGTGCCTATGTTTTATGTGTCACTTATTATTAGTCCTACTTACAACTAAATGCAGAGGAATGTTTAAAAGATTACTCCCCGTGTCCATTTCATGGTCCAAGATGAACAATAGTTTTTCTTAGGTTTGTTCCACATTGAAACCTAGGTCAACATTACTGTGTCTGTCTAATATGATCGGAGTCCAAACCCCATCTTAGTTTCAAAAAAGGTTTTATTGAAATTTTAACTTTAACATTCATAAAATGAAATTGCAATGTGAATGAACTCCCTCGCAGGGGAGTCTATAACTGAGTAATATAATAACACATATTCCTTATAAAGACAAGGGTGGACAAGACAAAGACAACACAAGGGAAAAACATGAAGGAAAGGAGAAATTGCATTTACTTTTTAATTTATAACAAACGTTATCCCCACAGAATCAAATTGCTATGGGGACAGATGAAGAGTCTGACTCAAGTGCAAATTAGGTTGCAGATCCATCCAAGGACCCCATATCTTAAAGAACTGATCCCACTTGTCATTTCTAGTGGCCTCAATGCGTTCATAAAACATAATGTTATTCATCCTTTCCTTAACCATACGTATCGACAACGCGGGGTTCCTCCATTTCGAAGCAATGTGAATTTTAGTAGCCATAAAGAGAAAAGAAACCAACTTAAATAGGTCTTTAGGAAGAGCCGGGTGTCTCGCCCCCAGCAGAAAAACAGAGGCGTCCAGGTTGGTTTTTTTCCCCACCAGTTGGTCAACTAGAAGGTTTATCTTTTGCCATAAGTTGGACACCACTGGGCAAGTCCACCATATATGTTTCATGTCCCCAGGTAGGTTACATCCCCGAAAGCATAAATTTGAGACATTGGGGAATATGCTATGAAGTTTAGTTGGCACTAGATAAGTCCTATGAAGGACCTTGATCGAGGTTTCCACTAGAGATGACTGGTGACTACCCTTAGTTAGTGTGTCGCAACACCTCCTCCAGTCTTCCAGCGTCAGCTCGACACCCAACTCCTCCTCCCACCGTCTCATGAAACCCAGCTTCTTCATATCATGGGGTGGGTTTATAATAGAGTAAAGCAAAGATATTGTCCCCCTTCCCATTGGGTCTGAAAGGCATTTTTGTTCATAACCAGAAACAGGAACGGGCCGTTTACCATGAATTAGGCTACCTGCAAAGTGCAAAATCTGATTAATGTGCATTATTTCTCTAATCGGGGGTTCAAACTTCCTCACGAATTCTGCTCTGTCCATCAGGACACCGAAAGGGTCACACAAGTGTTTTATTGTGGTAATCCCTCTCAATATCCACCAAGTGAACAAACGTGAGTCCAGACCAGGAGTGAACATCGGGTTACCTAATATAGAGGTTAATGGGGAGGGATCTGATTGCAGTGAATATTTGAATCTAACTCTTCTCCACAAATTGAAAGAGTGAGCAGTATAAGGTGCTGTTATAAATAGTTGTTTGGGGATTTTTCCCATAGACCACATGAGGCCTGGCAATGAGAGTGGCTTAATAAGATGTGACTCCAGGTGAACCCACCTTGGCTTGTTATTTTGGGCGCATATGCTAGTTAGTTGTGCTATTTGTGCCGCTTTATAGTATAGGGATAGATTTGGAAGTGAAACTCCACCATGTCTTCTATGGAAGAACATTAATTTTTGGGGGATTCTAGCCCTTTTATTCTGCCATATAAATTTGGAGATCGTGGCGTGAAGACCTGAGAACGTTTTAGCTGAAATCGGTATTGGGAGAGATCTAAAAAGGTACAAAAATCGCGGGAGGGTCACCATTTTTATTGTGTGGATCCTACCCAGCCAAGATAGGTTTAGCGAAGCCCACCTAGATAAATCAGTGTGAAGATTCTGGATAAGTGGCGCGTAGTTCCATTTAAAGAGGTTAGCTCTGTTTGTTGTAATATTTATTCCCAAGTAGGTTAAATAATTGTCCCTCTTTGTGAATTTAAATTGGGAGGTGATAGTATCCTGAATAGTTTTGCTGGTATTGATAAAGAGAGCTTCCGATTTATCTATATTAATTTTCAGCCCTGAAATGTCTTCAAATATATTAAGCAGAGATAGGAGATTGGGAATTGTTGTATGGGGATTGGTAATAGTCAAAAGGAGGTCATCTGCAAACAAGCTAACCTTGTATTGTTCGCCTAAGTTAGTTAATCCAGTAATGTTCTGATTTGTTCTAATGGCTTCTGCCAAGGGCTCCATGGCCAGAGCAAATAACGCCGGGGAGAGTGGGCATCCCTGTCTGGTACCACGCTGAATAGATATGGGAGAAGGGCTCAACGTCGGGAGCTTCAGATATGCTGTGGGAAAGTCATAGAGTAATTTAATACATTCTATAAACTCCCTAGTGAAACCAAATTTAGATAAGACTTGGAAGAGATAGTTCCAGGAGAGTGAGTCGAATGCCTTCTCAATGTCTAAGGCTAGTATTAAAAATTGTTCCCTGCGGGAGTTTGCTGTGTGGATAAGGTTTATATTACGTCTGATATTGTCCGGGGCCTGCCTAGATGGGATGAACCCCACCTGGTCCTTGTGAATAAGAGAGGGCAATATGCGGTTTATTCTACTTGTGATAATTGCAGTGAATATTTTTAAATCCACATTTAGTAAAGAAATAGGCCTAAAGTTCTTGGTCAGTAAATGGTCTTTTTTTGGCTTAGGTAGAATTGTAACATGGGAAACCAGAAACTCTGGGGGCATTTTTGAGCCATGAAGGAGGGCATCTCCAAATTTTTTGATGTGGGGCGAAAGAATTTCAGCAAATTTTTGGTAATAAATGGCCGTGAGTCCATCAGGGCCGGGGGCCTTTCCCTTTTTCAACGCTTTGATAACTGATTGGATCTCTTCCATAGATATATCGGAGTGTAGTTGTTTAGCTATTGCATCTGTGACTTTAGGTAGGTGGAGGTTTTGTAGAAATTGTTGAATCGGGTGAGGAGATAAGGGTTTGGGCTGGGTGTATAAGTTTTGGTAATATTCATGGAATGTTCTATATATATTATCTGGGTGGGACGTAATCCTTCCCGAACCATCTTTTATTGAAAAAATTGTGTTGATCATTTCCCTAGAACGTAACTTGCGGGCTAATAGTTTGCTCGGCTTGTTAGCGAACTTGTAAAATTTGGCTCGCGTCCAAGTCAAGGCCTTCTCAGTTCTAGTGGTGAGGATGGCATCTAATTGAGTTTTAGTCTCCTGAATTTGTTTGGAAAGGTAGAGAGAGGTGGACATCTGGTTGGCTTGTTCTAATTTTGCTAATTTATTTTCTAATCTGGTTTGTAGTTCAGTTCTCGTTTTTTTCCTTTGAGCAGCCAACTTAATTATTGAGCCCGTTATAAATTTCTTGTGTGCCATCCAAATGGTTCCGGGGGATACATCACCAGAAGTGTTAAATTTAAAATATTCGGTTAATTCGTCCTTAATTGTATTTGTGATCACAGGGTCAGTAAGTAGTGATTCGTTAAGTCTCCATCTATATAAGCTAGAGGTGGACACATTGAATTTGAATACTGAGAGTACAGCATCATGGTCAGACCATGCTGAGTGTACGTGGCGTGAGAATAGGACTGTGGAAAGTGAGGTGGTTTTTGTCAACTGAAGATCTATTCTGGAATATGTTTTGTGGGCGGGAGAGTAGTACGTATAACCTCTATTATTACCGTTCATCTCTCTCCATATGTCTGCTAGGTTATGGTCCATTAATAATCGGGAGATATTTTTCCTCTCATTTTTAGTGATGTCAGTACGTCTTACAGCGTTGCTGTCTAATGTTGGATTTATCGTGAAGTTAAAATCTCCGCACCATATCAGGTGCTGGAAGGAGTAGTTATCCAGCTTGTTTAAAATGGACTTAAAGACCTGAACTTGAGACGAGGCTGGGAAGTAGCTATTTACTAAACAAAGTTTTTGCCCTTGTAATGTGCCTAGTAAGATTAAGAACCTACCCTCATCATCCGATAGGGAATTTGTGATCTGTATTGGAAAATTGTTTTTGAGGAAAATTGCTACTCCTTTTGTTTTACTTGTGCCTGAAGATGTAAAAAAGCGAGAGTAGTTCTGGTCAAAGTACTTTGGGCATGATGAGGTGGAGAAGTGTGTTTCCTGAAGACAAAGGACATCAGGATTCTGTTTTTTATAGTCCAGGAAGGCCTTTTTACGTTTGATGGGGGAATTAAACCCCCTTACATTATGGGATAAGACCCTACACATAGACGGGCTGAGTTAGTGTTGCATATAAAGGCTTACCCCTAAGTTTTCTCCCAACCCTGAACATCTCCCGGTAACGATCAACCTGGAGTCCATGCAAAGAAGTAGAGGATTTCGAGCAGACATCTACGAACCTACATAAAGCAAATACAATAGAAGGTAGGAAGGTAGGAAGACAAAACAAGACAACATAGAACAAACATTTATAATCAAATGGGCTAAGAGCCCATATAACTTAGTGAACTGGTGGTCCATATTATGTGGAAACGACCAGGCTTCACTAAAATGGGTAACGTGTGAAAAACCCCTAACAAGTCCAGCCCCTTCGAATTGTTAAATATCACAGGTATCCATAACAAGGCACTAATGAAACTTCATAATACTATAGGACCCCATGAAAATATTTGTACCGACTATCCATTTCAAATTGGGGGGGGGAGAGGGAAGAGTAGAAGGGGAGAAGAGTGGGTGAGGGAGGGAGTGGGGAGGAAGGAGGGAGTGAGAGGGAGAGGTAGGGGGGAAAGGGTGATGGGGGGGAGAGGTAGTGGGGAGAAAGTGGGGGGGTGTATGGGGGGGGGAAGGAGAAATGTAAGTGAGCTCCTTGGGAGGTATTAAAATCCTCCAACTCCAACCGAACAACTTGAACCATTCTTTCTTAGATGAGGTTCCACCCTCTTAGATATTAAGCGCAGAGGGAAACAGTGATTGATACAGTTAAATGGGAACGCCGCATTGTTCAATATCTTTCAAGTGACATTCGCACGTTGGCTTCTTGTTACTCTTGGGACCTCTTTCCACTCCCTACTTGGTCTGGGTTTCCTCTGAGGCAGAGGTTGTGGATCAACAGATATCTTTAAACCCAATTGCTCAATCACACGTCTTCCCTCCTCAAATGATCGACATGTAAAGTGCTTGTTATCGTGGGAGAAAGACAGGGCGAATGGAAAGCCCCATCTATATCTTATTTTGGCAGCTTGCAAAGTTGTAGTGAGTGGTCTGAACTCCCTGCGCCTGTTCAGAGTGGCAGGAGCTATGAGCATATAGATGAACTGAGTTTGGAACACCTGGGAGATTTGGGGAGTCTCGAGCTGCTGTTAAAATGAGGTCTCTGGTCTCTTCATAGTGTAATTTCAGGACAACATCCCTTGGAGCATTATCAGACCTTGGTTTGCCCAGTGCTCTGTGTATCCTAGTGATGTGTAGCGTGTTCGGGTCTGCCTGTGGGAGAAGGGCAGAGAACAGGCCAGATGCAGTCTCTTTCAGTGACACTATTGATTCAGGGAGACCCCTTATGCGAAGATTGCTTCTCCTTGATCGATTTTCATAGTCCTCACACTTGATTTCTAGCTCATGAATACGCTCCATTTGTTGTCTTATTTGTTCCTGATCTTCTTCAAGCGCATCTGCCACCGTATCCATTTTGTCCTCTAATGAGGAGGTGCGCTGTAGTATCTCCTGCATTTGTTCCGTGACTGATTTCATGGCAAGAGTCAGCTCCTGCTTGAATGTCTCCTGAAGAGTTTTTATAAGAATAGCTGTAGGCACCACAGTGTCCTCCTGTGCCAGCCCCTCCTCGTCATCCCCTGCAGTGTCCTGCCGCGTGGCGAGGGTGCTAGTGATATCTGGGGTTGGAGCCGTGGCCGCCATTTTGGAGCTGCCAGAATCGGTCAGCAGATCTGCTATTGAGCGGCTTGCCAGCTGAGAGGAGCCACCTTTCTTTGGCATGGTAGCGTGTCGGTGTTCAGGATAGGAGAGGGGAACTCTGAAGTCCTTTTTTGTAATAGTCGGCGTGCTAATAGGGGTAATTATGGACTTAACGGGGATCAAAGCTCATTGCCGCCAAACCGCCTTCATCAAGCCTCGGGCATGTGCCCCAAAGTATACTGATTGTGGTGTTAGTAAAACATCAGCTAGAATGCAATATATCCTCACTGTCAGTAAGAGGGTATCAGGTGGTTAGATAAATGGCTTTAGGGCAGCAAGAAATGAAGTTTATTTATGAGCTGCAAATATAAAGCGATCCTAGCCTAGGATGCAGCTCCCCTTAATTGTGCTCACTGGTGGTAATGTCCACACCTTCCACCTGTAGTTTATCCAGCTCCGTAGGTGGCAAGCGGGTGGGTATGGGGCAGCAGGAGACGGTGCACAGCTGTGAGCTGCAGATGGGGGATGATTCCGGCAAGGCACAGCCCCCCCCCTTGAAAGCCTAGGGATTCTCCCTATAACATGCGGTGGCTCCAAGATGGCGCTGGGACCGGCGGGAAATCCCCTGCTCCTCACACATCAGTGGAGTATCCGGGGTAGTCGTCGGGCCGCCAGGGGAGCAGGGCGCCGCCACAGAAGATGATTCCGCTCTGCAGAGCCGCCGACCGGCGCGTCCTCCAGCCACATGCACCGCTGCAAGGCAGAGGACGGGCTCCAGCAGCGCTCGACCAGCACGCCAGTGATCACCGCCAGAAGCGCCAGGTCAGGAGAGGCACCTCCGTGGGTAAGCGGAAATCCGCATAAGCGGCAAGCCAGGATAGGAGAGGGGGTGCTGGGAGGAGAGGAGCACGTACCTCCCTGTGTCCTCTGTGGTCCGGCTCAAGTCCCGCTGTTAAAGATGGCGGCGCCGCTGCCCCTGTTTTCTCCCTCTTCTCTTCGGATCCGGGTCCTGTGCCGGGGTGAGATCACCGACCTCCCGCAGACCGCTCCAGGGCCAGACAGATCTTCCCAACAGTCACGGGGATTATTTTCTTTCTGTGCAGCCTTTTATTCTCCGTGGGAAAGTAGAAGTTAGGCAGGAGCTCCACAGAGATGCGACCGCTCTCCTTCACGTCCAGGCCACGCCCCCCCTCCAAACCCCATCTTGAGTCTCCACGATACCTGGCCAGTTTCTGCACTACATGCTCCAGGTATGATATGAGAACATGGGCATTTGACAACTGAAAGTGACGTCAAGTCAAGACGTCACCGCCAGAGCAGGAAATGCAAAGACCAAGGGGGACTAGGAAGTGGCAGGAGTCACAGGATCTGTAAGGGTAGACAATTCTGCTGCAGGAAAAATGCGGCATAAAATAAGCATGCTTTTTTATACTTTTTAATGTAATTCTTGCATGTTTTTAATGCTTTTTCCCCAGTCATGAGAATAGGTGAAATATGCTGAAAGGACTGACATGCTACAGATTTGCTTCAAATCTGCAAGTTGAAAATAAGTGACATGTACATGATACTTTAGGAATCTTTAACTCTGCTGGTAATAAGAAATTCTTCAATTTTGTGAAATAAAACTGCTTGGAAAAAATGTGACGAAAATGCACAAATACTTAACGTGTACACATACCCTATGGTGGATGTTACTGCTTCTTGTTATTTTCTGCAATTAGAAACCTATTTGAGAAAAGGGCAATCCCTTTAACTTGACAGGTATAGAATATATATGCTGTTAGTGCTTTGGACCACCTAAGTCCAAGGAGGGTCAGTGTTTGCAGCAATAATAAGGATAGCTGTATAACTGATTTTTTCTTCTACTTCTTCTAGAGTAACCCAAGCAATAAAATGGTTAACAATGGTAATACAGTATCTAAAACCCATATCAAGAACTTCACTTTTGTCTGCATGGCTCTTTCGCTAACGGTAAGGACATTTGTTCATTCTACTACCTTAAAGTAAGGATGGGGCTGGGGGACTGGAAAGAAAAGTCAGCTTCTTCTCCCCAGAAACGGAGCCATTGTTGGCTTTCTTCAGTATTGTAGCTTATGTCATTGGACATAGCTGTAGGTTTTTTTTACTTTTCTTTGTCGCTGAAATGGAGACTAAAGACTTTTGCGTAACATGTAGCCAGGGGTTGCACTACATATTTCACAGCAGGATAAAAATAGGAACATTTTGAAAACATCTCGATTTATACAGTATCACACATGAGCGGCTGTTGCAGATATACACGCAGTTACATTCCTTGGCTGCTATCAGTGAGGTTATTAATGGTTATCTGAAGAATGTTCTGCAACTGTAAAGGCCCCGTCACACATAGCGAGATCGCTAGCGAGATCGCTGCTGAGTCACAAGTTTTGTGACGCAACAGCGACCTCAGTAGCGATCTCGCTATGTGTGACACGTACCAGCGATCAGGCCCCTGCTGCGAGATCGCTGGTCGTGTCGGAATGGCCTGGACCGTTTTTTGGTCGTTGAGGTCCCGCTGACATCGCTGAATCGGTGTGTGTGACACCGATCCAGCGATGTCTTCACTGGTAACCAGGGTAAACATCGGGTTACTAAGCGCAGGGCCGCGCTTAGGAACCCGATGTTTACCCTGCTTACCAGCGTAAATGTAAAAAACAACAAACACTACATACTCACCATCTGATGTCCGTCAGGTCCTTTGCCGTCTGCTTCCCACACTGACTGAGCGCCGCAAAGTGAAAGTGAAAGTACAGCACAACAGTGACGTCACCGCTGCGCTCTGCTCTCACTGTACGGCGGCACTCAGTCAGAGCAGGAAGCAGACGGCAAGGGACCTGACGGACATCAGATGGTGAGTATGTACTGTTTGGTTTTTTTTGGTAACCAGGGTAAACATCGGGTTACTAAGCGCGGCCCTGCGCTTAGTAACCCGATGTTTACCCTGGTTACCCGGGTGCTGCAGGGGACTTCGGCATCGTTGAAGACAGTTTCAACGATGCCGAAGTCGTTCCCCTGATCGTTGGTCGCTGGAGAGAGCTGTCTGTGTGACAGCTCCCCAGCGACCACACAGCGACTTACAAACGATCACGGCCAGGTCGTATCGCTGGTCGTGATCGTTGGTAAATCGCTATGTGTGACGGGGCCTTAAATGCGCTTGGGTACATAAATCAACAAGATCCACTGCTGGCAGCTCCCTTTGCAGTTGCAACCATTGATGTCCCAGATGTGCTTGATAGGAAGTGCAGAGGCGCTGCAGGCCATGGTAGCACACCTAGGCCATGTAGGCTGCTCACAGTTATATAAGCAGTACCCCGGAATTGTTGTTATGAAAACCATACCACTAGTTCCACAACCAAATTAATGTAACGCTGAGCTGTTAGTGTTCCTGACAAGGAGTCTAGCTACCGTACATTTTGTCACTCCACACCATAATCCCATGGCTAGGACCAGTGTGATGTTCCCTTGTGAAGGTCTCTTCATGACATTGATCATGTGGTTTCCAGACTATTCTTCAGCTATCATTACATCGAAGGATAAAGTGTGACTTGCTGTTGAAGAGGATAGAAGTCAATTTCAGCCTCAATTGTTGTCTTGCTCCACACCATGCTATGCTTACAGCATTGACGAGCAGGCATTTTAGGCCAGCAGCTCAGCCATTTCTGCCAATCTGAACTAGCTATCTTTATGCGCACACTGCCTCCCCCACAAGCTGAAAGTCAAGGAACTTGTTGTCTTAAAGGGTACTTGAGACTACAAATGTAAATAAATAATAGCATTACTCATCAGCGATGATGCCAGGTAGGGGTTCAGAGGCCCGTATATGATTTACACTCAGGATCTTGTGAAGACCTCTATAACACTTAGGCTGTGTGCACACGTAGCAGATTTTTTGCGTTTTTTTCGCGGTTTTTCGCTATAAAAACGCTATAAAACCGCGAAAAAAACGCTAACATTAAGCATCCTATGTAACGGATTGCAATCCGCATTTTTTGTGCACATGCTGCATCTTTTTCCTGAGCGGAATCGCAATCCAGAAAAAAACGCAGCATGTTCATTAAAATTGTGGAATCGCGGCGATTCTGCACACATAGGAGTGCATTGATCTGCTTACTTCCCGCACGGGGCTGTGCACACCATGCGGGAAGTAAGCAGATCAAGTGCGGTTGGTACCCAGGGTGGAGGAGAGGAGACTCTCCTCCACGGACTGGGCACCATATAAGTGGTAAAAAAAAAAGAATTAAAATAAAAAATAGTGATATACTCACCTTCTGGGGGCCCGACCTTCTCAGAGGCTTCCGAGGTGTGTGTGAAGGACCTGCGATGACGTCGCGGTCGCGGTCACGTGACCGCTACGTCAATGGAAGGTCCTGAACACACAGCATTAGGAACGGAAGCCGCTGAGGTCTGCAGGTGAGTATAACCTTTTTTTTAATTTTTTTTATTATTTTTAACATTCTATCTTTTACTATAGATGCTGCATAGGCTGCATCTATAGTAAAAAGTTGGTCACACTTGTCAAACACTATGTTTGACAAGTGTGACCAACCTGTCAAACAGTTTTCCAAGCGATGCTACAGATCGCTTGGAAAACGCTAGCACTCTGCAAGCTAATTATGCTTGCAAAACGCTAGTTTTCTGCAGGTATATGCATGCAAATTCTGCATGCGATATACCCGCGGCAGGAGGCGCAGAATTGCCGAGGAAATTTCTGCGGAAATTCTGCTACGTGTGAACTCAGCCTTACACTTCTGACATATCGCAGCACATAGGTCAACTCCTAGTTTGAGAAGATTTCATGGATGGTTAGGAATATCTTTGAATGCTTTCACAACCTCCAGGTTCTTAATGAGTTTTTTGTCTCTCCCTCGGGGATTGATGCCATTTGTTGAAAGATGGGTTAAGTGGAAAGCGAATAATTTCCTCATTATTTCTAACAGTCTGATCAGTGTTATAAGTGAGAAAGATGTAATGCACGTAAGACAAGCTAATAATTAGCGAACAAGCTTTGGTAGGAACACTCGGTCACGATGATCTGCCCAATTATACATGCCAGGCATCACTTGTCGGGTGATTAGATCATTTATGTTGGCATAGAAATCTTCCTTATCAGCATTACATATCCAATGTAAATGGATATGGTGCCGATAACATGATGCTGTACGGGGGCAGAACAATCGTATTAGTGATCATTCTGTTGCCATCATTGTTCATCAGCTCGTGGAAAAAGGCCTGTAAATAATCGTCGAATGATTTGTATATTGTCAATCACCTGCAGTTGACCAGTGAATACCGTATATGTGTGTATTCACTATGTACAACAAAGAAGAAAGAGATATCTGATAAAGATCTGACGGTGAGCGGAAAATGCAGCAACATAAAGCTGCACAGCAGTGGTGCGCCCAAGGAGGAGGAGGCCCTCCGTCTGCAGCAGATCCTCCTCCTCCTTATTGAAATGGACACCATACTAGTCACCCCCTGACCGATTGCCCCTTCATTGTGACCTAATAGATTTATACAACTGTGAGTTAGGGGCTTCCCAACCCGTTTTCTGCGGTCACCCGCTCTATTGCTGCTGGTCAGTCTGTTATGACACAGGAATCCCGCCATTCAGCAGACCATCTCCCTGCGCAGTGCATCCTTCACGTTCTTCCTCCTTAATGGCAGGGATTAGCTATGCCAGAAATGTTCAGACAGTACTCCGAGGCTTCACTTTTTCTCTTCTGTTCAGCATCGTCTCACGCTTATGTGTAGAATGAATTTAAAACTTAAAAATGCATTTTGTGGGCGTTATTGCAACCTCTAGGTGCGATATATGTGAGCAAAGTAAAGCACAACAAAAATGCTGAGTTTATATGCCCTAAAACGCAGCTATCGGCTGTCAGGTAGGAGGCACACTGGACAGAACTGGCTGCTGAATCACTGCTGAAAAAGCCGGCTGGAGTCAGCGCTTACTGCCCCTGACAAGCCCAGCTTTGGTGTGTTACCCACCGTCATAGTGAGGTGGAAAGTCAGGTGGCGATGAGCGTAACATGCACGCTCCTGCCTCGTTACTATCACACTAAGCTTTCCTTTTTGGTTTTTACCTCTGTAGACTTTGTGTATTAATTTTATCTGTTTTGCATGTTACTCTTTAGAGCCCAGAGTCCCAGAAAGAAAAATGTTACGCCTCAAGATCAGACCTGTTGTTTGTTTTTTACATCATCATGAATCATGAAGGAGGTTACTGCACATACACGTGTATGGCATATGGATACGAACTTGCTAAGGGTTCTGATCCCTGGGAGTCTTCACTGTAGGGCCATCTTCTACCCTATTCCTAGGATGTAGGATGAGAGATACAGAAAAACAAGTACTCCGTGTCTGCATACTTCACATAGCCCATAACTGAGAGCAATCATGCATGTGCCAATATCTTTCCAAAGCAAAAAGGGTAAATGTCATATTAGATATAATGTTTTGTCATTAGATGGATTCAAGAGCCGCCAATAATGTGGTAGACTCATTTCTAGTATGTGTCCTATGTGTAGAGGAGAATGGCATGGCGTGACTGCTGCCAAGCTGCTTCTGTGCAGTCAGCACAGTACCAATCTGCTGAGCAGCAGTCACGTGAGGCAGTCTGGTTACTAGGGACACGCTGACTAACAAGCCGAATAAAAATAGCTGAACCATCCGCCGTCCTTACTGCCACACTAAGGATCTTCTGCATTTATGCTGAGCTTAAGAACATTTCCTTATTTTCCCTAGAAATGAGAATCACTGCCTTCAGTTTGTCCCCATCCCTTCTATACCACCACCATAACGTTCTATAAGCCTATTCCAGGATTAGAAGACAGCCCTTTATGGGCCATACACTTCTAATTCTACAGAAATGACATGGAAGCATGTTAACCTCGACGTCTCCACCTTCATGAGTAATCCGGGGGACAGGAATAGAGTAGGGCGCCCCTAGTTCTAGGGACCAGTTAGCACCCACAGTCCCAAGGCATTGCGTGACGGGTATTAGTTTCATATCAGTTTAGGCTTTTCCAGATTACATTAAAACATGTGCTAAAAAACTGTTTCCAAGTCTTAAAAGATATAAGATTTAGGTTACTGATGTTTTTTTTTGTTTTTACATCAGCTGTGTTTTGTGATGTTCTGGACTCCAAATGTATCGGAGAAGATACTTGTTGACATAATCGGAGTAGATTTTGCATTTGCTGAGCTTTGTGTGATTCCTTTGAGGATATTTTCCTTCTTTCCTGTACCAGGTAAGTGAAATGATATGGTATTTTTACATCTGCATAAGTCTTACATTATTAATTCTAGACCTAGTCATAATTTATTACACCCTTTTCTAAGACCTTATTCACATTTCCGTGTTTTAAGTATGTATGTGAAAAAATGGTACCAATGTCATCAGTGTTTTGGATCTGTCAGTGTTTGGTTCATGGGTCCGTTTGTACCGTCAGTGTTATCAGGGTTTTTCACTGATGGATAACCAAATTACCAAGCTTCATCTATACTTTTCAGTGTTAAATACAGACCGCACGTGGATTGCACACAGATGCCATCCATGTGCTGTCCATCTTTTTCACTGACCCACACACTTATATTAGCCCATTTCATTTCAAATGTATGAAGAAATAGAAACTGGTTCATTTAAGGTGAACGTGTGGATCCTTCGCACTGACACTGTCTGGTTAGTTTTGACATTTTCATACTGGAAAGACAAACCTCTCAAGGGTAATGGTGAAACCCAGATGTCAATTTAATCAGAAATTTCTATGAGGTTACTTTTTTTTTCCTGCGGTTTTCCCAAATACTGGTAAAATAGTGGTGTGAACACAGCCTAGGGACTAACAGATTAATGGCACAATGCAGATTTATAGAAGAAAATTGCAAGTATTTAGTAAAACAGACACATCAAGGCAGGACAAAATCCTATTCTTTCAGTAAGGTTTGTCAGTTTGCTGACTTTCTCTGATGTGATTTATTGACATGAATTTCTGATGACTGAAAAAATGACTGAAAGGGAACATTATACTTTAAAAACTATTTTATTATTCAATTGCGTTTAAAATTGTATCTGTTGCTTTTGTAGACCTAGATATCTGCTATTGGGGCAGAGTCTTCGCACACGCATACATATTACATTGTCAGCCAGTCTCATCAAAATTGGCGGGGTTTCGTCTAATATGTATGGCCACCTATACTCGTCTTGGATCTGCCAACTCTTCTTCAGTCTGTATGTAAATATGATACACAAGGCTTGTTCGTAGACTGTAACCTTTAGGACACAAAGGCTTGTAGTATGCAGAATTGTAAGATTTGAGGTTTTTTTAATTTGAAATATTTGCAAAATAGCTTCATTTTTTTAATTCTAGATCCAATGGAGAAGCTGGTAGCAAAGTGGGACATACAGTAGCCTTAGAGGGGTTGTCCACAACTCAGACACACAACTCAATTACCATATTCCCCCATGTAAAATAAAAACTGCCTGTGGTGCTAGCGCCTTTCCAGCGGTGTTGGCGGTAGGGTTTCCTATTGTATTGTAATGTCACGCGAGCCCTGCAGCCAATTAGCGTCTGCTAATGGGTCGCTTTACTCTCACTTCCTTTGGATGTAGCTGACATTCAGAGGTACTCAAAGAAAAGTGGCAGCTTTCACTTATTCTGAATGGCGGTTTCGTATGAAGGAAATGTGTGAAGAGACCTATTAGCATATGCTGATTGGCTGCAGTACTCACGTGACATAACGTAGCGTGAAACACGGTGCCAGTGGTGAAATTAGACTGTCATTATTTTACCTGAGGAAATATGGTACCTGAGAAGGGGTGGTTTGATTAGTGGACAACCCCTTTAAAGGTGGAATAATCATTTTTTATAATGTTACTTTCTTTTTGTTTATGTACAAAGGCATTGTCCATTTTCCAAATCTTTTTGCCCTAATACACATTTAGCATCTAAGAAACAAACTGTTCTTTAGTTACGTTTCCTGGGCCAAACGCTGTGTTTTAAGCTTTTGCCCTGGACTTGGTCATCTTTTTTCCGGAAGGCAGCAGCAGAGACACAGCGCTGGACATGGGAAGGTGAATAAAGCATGTTGTTTTTCTTAAGGTAACTGTGCCCTTAAGGAAAAGTTTTCTGAAAGAGGACAACCCCTTTACAGGTTATTTTGACCTTCAAAGACAAGTAGGCTTAAACTGTAAAAAAAAAAAAACTTCACTGCATTGTCCAGTAGCTATTATTCTGTTGACCAAGTCTATTACAGATACAGGCCAACCTAAAGAACATTTTAATTGAAAATCTAATAAACTTTTTTTTACATCTAGGACCTACAAGTATTTAAAGTGAACCTGCCCAAGGCAAGTCCTTGGCAGATCCTTCTTCTCTGCTCCCCTTGAGGTGATAGGTCTCTCCCTATATCCGCACAGAGGGAGAGACCTGTCAGTCACTGGCAACGGCCAGGGGGAAGCCACCAGAGATCTGCCTGTCCAACTAGTCCTCCGTGCGGCTTAGTCCCTGGTTGATATTAAACTGTTTTTCTCTGACATTCCGCAACGTTTTAGAGTTAAGCATATGACTGGAATCATGCAGCCAGTGTCCGATACATTCAGCCCTTTTGTCTAATTGTTGACTACACTGTTTATCACCTTTCAAAATATGGGTAGCACGTATGTGATACAAAAAGTCACATATAATAGTAACTGCTTTCATGAGCTTTCACGTGTGAGGATTTCACAGATCTCTCTGCATTCAGAAGTAGCTATAACAGTACTGCATTCCATCAATATATATTTCACAAGTTTATTATTAACTACACAAATGGCATAAAAGTATACACTTAAAAACGGCAAACAGACTCAGGTATTTATGGTGTGTGGTCCACAGAGGATGGAGTGGATCAAGTTGCATGTAGTGAGATATAATTTTAGCACTGGCACTTTATTCTATTATAGTGTCAATACAATAGGTTCATGCATATAATCTAGTCAATAAAGATTATAAAATGTCCAGTTTATATATGGCAACCACTATCATCTCTTACCTACAGTGGGGCAAAAAAAGTATTTAGTCAGTCAGCAATAGTGCAAGTTCCACCACTTAAAAAGATGAGAGGCGTCTGTAATTTACATCATAGGTAGACCTCAACTATGGGAGACAAACTGAGAAAAAAAAATCCAGAAAATCACATTGTCTGTTTTTTTATCATTTTATTTGCATATTATGGTGGAAAATAAGTATTTGGTCAGAAACAAACAATCAAGATTTCTGGCTCTCACAGACCTGTAACTTCTTCTTTAAGAGTCTCCTCTTTCCTCCACTCATTACCTGTAGTAATGGCACCTGTTTAAACTTGTTATCAGTATAAAAAGACACCTGTGCACACCCTCAAACAGTCTGACTCCAAACTCCACTATGGTGAAGACCAAAGAGCTATCAAAGGACACCAGAAACAAAATTGTAGCCCTGCACCAGGCTAGGAAGACTGAATCTGCAATAGCCAACCAGCTTGGAGTGAAGAAATCAACAGTGGGAGCAATAATTAGAAAATGGAAGACATTCAAGACCACTGATAATCTCCCTCGATCTCGGGCTCCACGCAAAATCCCACCCTGTGGGGTCAGAATGATCACAAGAACGGTGAGCAAAAATCCCAGAACCATGCGGGGGGACCTAGTGAATGAACTGCAGAGAGCTGGGACCAATGTAACAAGGCCTACCATAAGTAACACACTACGCCACCATGGACTCAGATCCTGCAGTGCCAGACGTGTCCCACTGCTTAAGCCAGTACATGTCCGGGCCCGTCTGAAGTTTGCTAGAGAGCATTTGGATGATCCAGAGGAGTTTTGGGAGAATGTCCTATGGTCTGATGAAACCAAACTGGAACTGTTTGGTAGAAACACAACTTGTCGTGTTTGGAGGAAAAAGAATACTGAGTTGCATCCATCCAACACCATACCTACTGTAAAGCATGGTGGTGGAAACATCATGCTTTGGGGCTGTTTCTCTGCAAAGGGGCCAGGACGACTGATCCGGGTACATGAAAGAATGAATGGGGCCATGTATCGTGAGATTTTGAGTGCAAACCTCCTTCCATCAGCAAGGGCATTGAAGATGAAACGTGGCTGGGTCTTTCAACATGACAATGATCCAAAGCACACCGCCAGGGCAACGAAGGAGTGGCTTCGTAAGAAGCATTTCAAGGTCCTGGAGTGGCCTAGCCAGTCTCCAGATCTCAACCCTATAGAAAACCTTTGGAGGGAGTTGAAAGTCCGTGTTGCCAAGCAAAAAGCCAAAAACATCACTGCTCTAGAGGAGATCTGCATGGAGGAATGGGCCAACATACCAACAACAGTGTGTGGCAACCTTGTGAAGACTTACAGAAAACGTTTGACCTCTGTCATTGCCAACAAAGGATATATTACAAAGTATTGAGATGAAATTTAGTTTCTGACCAAATACTTATTTTCCACCATAATATGCAAATAAAATGATAAAAAAACAGACAATGTGATTTTCTGGATTTTTTTTTCTCAGTTTGTCTCCCATAGTTGAGGTCTACCTATGATGTAAATTACAGACGCCTCTCATCTTTTTAAGTGGTGGAACTTGCACTATTGCTGACTGACTAAATACTTTTTTGCCCCACTGTATATCTCCCCATGTGGAACATGGGGAGCCCCGAAGCGCGTTTCGTGTGGGCCTCCTTGAGGGGCTGTAATTTACTGTGAGTCAGGACTGACTTTTTATAATCACAACCACAGGTGTACGTCTCTTTTGGCATAGTTACAGACACATGTGTGGTGCTTGACTAGATCAGATTATTTGCATGAACCTATAGTTATGACACTTTAATACAATTTTAGCACTGGCACTTTATTCTGTCTGACTACATGAAACTTGATCCAATATACCCTCCCTATTATTTGTGTGGACCACATGCCATAAATACCTGAGCCTGTTTGCTATTGATCTTTGTATATGTATTCTTTTATGCTATGTTTTGTAATTAATATTACATTTGTGAAATATATATTGGGGTACTTTTGACTCCATGTCTTTGTAGGAAATTTCATGTAGAGAGTGTGCATGTTGCTTATTTAAGTAGGCTTGTTTGTGGCATCTCGCCTTTCTATATTTTCTGAATATAATATGTTTTCCTAACAGATTATATTGTTTCAATCAGTATTAGGGTATGTTTCTACGTTCAGGAAACGCTGCGTGTTTGACGCTGCGTAGAGCCGCAGCATCAAACACGCAGCGTCCAGATGTTACAGCATACTGGAGGGCATTTCATGAAATCCTGTCTCCACTATGCGGTAAAACACGCAGGCGGCAGACCCGCGTAAACAGACATGCAGTGCGTCTTTTCAGAACGCAGCATGTCTGTTTACAAAGCGGCGACGCTCCGTCGCAACGCTGTAAATTTACCATAGACTATCATTAGATGCGATAAAATCGCATCTAATGATTAGTCACATGTGTAGAAACTGCGTACACGCAGCTTACTACGCATGTCTGCCGGCTCACTTGTCCCGCTGCCGGAAGTCCCTCGTCCACTGCAGTTCTCGCGATAACTTATGTTATCGCGAGAACTGCCGTGCACGTGACCGGGAGTTATCTCCGGTCACTAGTCTGATTCTCACAAACAGCTGATCAGCTGCTTGTGAGAATGCTGTAGTGTAGGTGATCGCTGTAGTGTAGGTGATCCTTCCACAATGTATTCCCCACAATGTATTCCTCCGCCCCTCTGAGAAAATAGTCCCTAGTCTCACATGTGGCACTGCTGTGTGGGAAAATTCCCACACAGCTTTGTCATAAAGTGAGACTCTGAACTAAGGTAACCTCAGTGATACACTGCAGGAGCCATTGTCTCCTGTCAGTGTGTCACTGGAGGGCCTATAAGAGCGGTGACATCACCCGATGTCACTGTTCTATAGGGGAGATCGTCGTGGGACATTCGTTATTAATTGGACTACGGCAGAAAGTAAGTATACGGTTGGTTTATTATTTTAATTTTTTATGCAGGCGATCGAGTATGGTAAGTATGGTAAAATTAAGAATATTAAAATACTTTTTTCTGGCTGTCTCTTTATTTTTTTTAACCCTTTCACTACTCTAGGATTAATAATGGATAGGCGTCTTATTGACACCTCTCCATTATTAACCAGGCTTAATGTCAGCTTACAATAGCAAGGTGACATTAACCCCTTATTACCCCATATCCCACCGCTACAGGGGAGTGGGAAGAGAGGGGCTAAGTGCCGGAATTGGCGCATCTTACAGATGCGCCATTTCTGGGGTGGCTGGGGGCTGGTATTTGAAGCCGGGGGGGGGGCCCAATAACCATGGCCCCTCTCTAGGCTATGAATATCAGCCCGCAGCTGTCTGCATAGCCTTTCTGGCTATAAAATATAGGGACACCCCACGTCATTTTCTGGGGGGGTCCCCTTAGTTTAATAGCCAGTAAAGGCTACACAGACAGCTGCGGGCTGATATTCATAGCCTAGAGAGGGGCCATGGGTATTACCCCCTTCCCAGGCTACAAATATTGTCCCCCAGCCGTCGGCTTCCCCCCTCTAGAGCAGAAAATTGCGCGGGAGTCCACGCCATTTTTTTTCAAATTTTATTTTTTAAATTAAACATATTGCGTTTAAGGCCGGCGTCAATACCCGGCACTGCCGCTGGCACTCGGGACCGGAGCGTTCAGCTGCATAGAAATACATGCAGCCGCACGCTCTGCTTCCGAGTGCCGGTGGCAGTGCCGGGTAATGAAGACTTGTGTGAGTTTCTTGCGAGTGTGACCCCGGGTTAACGCAGATTTCGTGTGTGTGTCTTTATTTAAGGCTGGGATCACACATGCGAGAAACTCTGCCGAGTCGAGCATCTTAATACCCGACACTGGCGCCGGCACTCGGGAGTGGAGCGTGCAGCTGCATAGAAATACATGCAACAGCACGCTACGCTCCCGAGTGTCGGCGGCAGTGCCGGGTATTAAGATGCGAGACTTGTCCGAGTTTCTCGCTTGTGTGATCCATCTATCGTATCTATTAATCTATCAATATATTTATCTATCTATCGATATATCTATATATAGATACATTTATAGATAGATATATCGGTAGATAATAGATAGATACAGTTGTGGCCAAAAGTGAATTGCAAACACAAATTCTTTGGTATTATTATCTTCATTTAATTTGTCTTAAATGAAAAAACACAAAAGAGATTGAAGCAAAAAGCAAAACATTGATCATTTCACACAGAACTCCAAAAATGGGCCAGACAAAAGGATTGGCACCCTCAGCCTCATACTTGGTTGCACAACCTTTAGCCAAAATAACTGCGACTAACCGCTTCCGGTAACCATCAATGAGTTTCTTACAATGCTCTGCTGGAATTTTAGACCATTCTTCTTTGGCAAACTGCTCCAGGTCCCTGATATTTGAAGGGTGCCTTCTCCAAACTGCCGTTTTTAGATCTCTCCACAGGTGTTCTATGGGATTCAGGTCTGGACTCATTGCTGGCCACCTTAGAAGTCTCCAGTGCTTTCTCTCAAACCATTTTCTAGTGCTTGCTGGAAGACCCATGACGTCTGAGGGAGACCCAGCTTTCTCACACTGGGCCCTACATTATGCTGCAAAATTTGTTGGTAGTCTTCAGACTTCATAATTCCATGCACACGGTCAAGCAGTCCAGTGTCAGAGGCAGCAAAGCAACCCCAAAACATCAGGGAACCTCCGCCATGTTTGACTGTAGGGACCGTGTTCTTTTCTTTGAATGCCTCTTTTTTTTCTCCTGTAAACTCTATGTTGATGCCTTTGTCCAAAAAGCTCTACTTTTGTCTCATCTGACCAGAGAACATTCTTCCAACAAGGCTTTTTCAGGTAAGTTTTGGCAAACTCCAGCCTAGCTCTTTAATGTCTCGGGGTAAGAAGTGGGGTCTTCCTGGGTCTCCTACCATACAGTCCCTTTTCATTCAGACGCCGACGGATAGTACGGGTTGACACTGTTGTACCCTCAGACTGCAGGGCAGCTTGAACTTGTTTGGATGTTAGTCGAGGTTCTTTATCCAACATCCGCACAATCTTGCGTTGAAATCTCTTGTCAGTTTTTCTTTTCCGTCCACATCTAGGGAGGTTAGCCACAGTGCCATTGGCTTTAAACTTCTTGATGACACTGCGCACGGTAGACACAGGAACATTCAGGTCTTTGGAGATGGACTTGTAGCCTTCAGAGTGCTCACGCTTCCTCACAATTTGGTTTCTCAAGTCCTCAGACAGTTCTTTGGTCTTCTTTCTTTTCTCCATGCTCAGTGTGGTACACACAAGGACACAGGACAGAGGTTGAGTCAAATTTAATCCATGTCAACTGGCTGCAAGTGTGATTTAGTTATTGCCAACACCTGTTAGGTGCCACAGGTAAGTTACAGGTGCTGTTATTTACACAAATTAGAGAAGCATCACGTTTTTTCGAACAGTGCCAATACTTTTGTCCACCCCCTTTTTTATGTTTGGTGTGAAATTATATCCAATTTGGCTTTAGGACAATTCTTTTTGTGTTTTTTCATTTAAGACAAATTAAATGAAGATAATAATACCAAAGAATTTGTGTTTGCAATCATTTTCAGGAAGAAACTGAGTATTATCTGACAGAATGGCAGGGGTGTCAATACTTTTGGCCACAACTGTATATCGATAGATAGAGACCATAGAAAAATATGATAGATAGATCCATAGATATGATAGATAGATAGATACGATAGATAGACAGATACGATAGATATGTATCGTATCTATCTATTGTATCCATCTAACGTATCTATCTGTCTATCTACCTATCTATATATGTATATTCTTCAGTGGAGTAGGTAAATGAAGAGGTTGGACAAGAAATTACATCACAATTCTTTTTTTTTGTATATCTTTATTGAGCTTACAAAAACACAAATCTGCATGAAAAAAAACGCATCAAAAACACATGAAAAACGCATCAAAAAGGCATGAAAAATGCAGGTGACCTGCCAGTGACCTCAGGTGCAGATTTGGTGCAGAGTTTACCTATGTCAAATCCTGAGCAAATCCTGAACGTGGACACATACCCTTACATTGCTTAAAGCTGTGCTCTTCTTTTCCTCCATTTAGTTACAGTGCGGGCTCACTTAACTGGATGGCTAATGACACTCAAGAAGACATTTGTGCTGGCACCAAGCTCCGTTTTAAGAATAATCGTCCTCATCTCGAGTCTTATTATTTTGCCTTATCTAGGGTAAGTTTCTTCATCACATAACTGACTAGTCTGTGTACTCTTGTCACTGTAATTTAAAGAATTGCCTGTACTTTGTTATATACCATAAGCTCTCACCAGTTATATGACATAAAGGATATATTTAAGTGGTAAAGAATGTTGACCGCTTAATTATACTTCACATTTTTTACATTTTTTTTTCTGCAGTTAGACATAAAGGGTAGCTTTAGTCTTCCTATTAGGCTGTGCTCATATAACAGTTCATGATATACCAAATCCAATCCTGTTCTGATGATATAAAAAAGGCCAGTATGGTATCTAGTCAGAGCCTGATTCATTCTCAGACTCTCCACAACTAGAGTCTGTACTCCAGTGATAAACGGTACATCGATGCTAATAGGAAGGTGCTGTGGAGACACGAGGGGTCGGCAGGCGCCCTGGTCCACTAGCCGGATCTGGATTGTCCTGCCAAACACCCGCTCTCCCTTTAAAGTGGACATAACGCTACTCAGACAATACAAGGTGAGTGTAAAACATTGTGGCAATACTTTATTGAGCCACAAAAGAGTTAGATAACATGTAGAACAGTCCCAGCAAAATACCTCAAGATGGTGCACATTACAGAGTCTCACCCTTCCGCTGACTCGCTGGGATAATGGCAACTGTTACTTCAGAGCTCCCGGAGTCGACTACCCCATCTGTGACACGCACACAGAGAGGAAGTAATGACAAGTGTAGGAAGATGACTGTTGTGAATTCCGTTCTGGAGCTCCCTCCTGTGGTTGCTAATGGTATTTTTGTGAGTTCTGCCCTTGGGCTCCCTCTGGTGGTTTCGAGTGGAACTGCTGCTCCTTTAGGTAGCTGTAGCAGCTGCCTTCACTAATCGCCTTGCCTGGGTTTGTTATTTAAACCTGCTCTGGGCTTTAGTTCATGCCAGCTGTCAATGTTCTTGGTTGGATTTGGTTCTCTCCTTGGATTTCTCATATGGCCTGTCCTTGTCCGCAAAAGATAAGTTTTTGCTAGTTCTTGTTTGTCCGTTTGCTTGGACTCTATTGCTCTGCAAATATGTCTATTTCTGTCCAGCTTGTCACTATGTCATATTCAGGCTAGCTGGAAGCTCTGGGAAAGCAGATTTGCCCCTCCACACCGTGAGTCGGTGTGGAGTTCATTTTTGTAAACTCTGCGTGGATTTTGTAGTTTTTAATACTGACCGCACAGTATCCTTTTCTCTCTGTCTATCAAGTTTAGTATTGGCCTCCTTTGCTGAAATCTGATTTCATTTCTGTGTACGTCATTTCCCTCTCCATTCACAGTCAATATTTGTGGGGGGCTGTCTTTCCTTTTGGGGTTTTCTCTGAGGCAAGATAGCTTTCTATTTCCTTCTTTAGGGGGAGTTAGTTCTTAGGCTGTGAAGAGGTGTCTAGGGAAAGTCAGGAACATCCCACGGCTATTACTAGTGTTGTTGTTAGGATTAGGGACTGCGGTCAGTAGAGATACCACCTTCTCAGAGCTCGTCCCATGTTGCATTTTAGCCACCAGGTCATATCAGTGTGGCCTCTTAACCACCAGGTCATAACAGATGACAGTCCATTCAGGTACATGGCCAGTTGACCCGATGGTTACAACCTGGCTTCTCCGAACACATCCATGGAGCCAGTTGACCAGCGGGTCACATTCCTGGATTTCTCCAAATGTATCCATAGTTCATCGATGGTCAATGGAGCAGATCTGTATTCCAACCGGAGCCGTGGTCTCCTAGTTTGTTTCCTGTAGAATGATAGATCAGTGTCCCTCGTGATGGGGCTATGATGTATTGGCAGCAGTCCTGTAGGGTCCTCTAGATGTTTGGTTGTCTTGGCAGAATCTCTGGCTCTCTCAGTCTCTGTCAGCGTCTTAGGGTACTGTCTCACAGTGGCACTTTTGTCGCTACGACGGTACGATACGTGACGTTCCAGCGATATCCATACGATATCGCTGTGTCTGACACGCAGCAGCGATCAGGGACCCTGCTGAGAATCGTACGTCGTAGCAGATCGTTTGGAACTTTCTTTCGTTGCTGGATCTCCCGCTGTCATCGTTGGATCGGTGTATGTGACACCGATCCAACGATGCGTTCGCTTGTAACCAGGGTAAACATCGGGTTACTAAGCGCAGGGCCGCGCTTAGTAACCCGATGTTTACCCTGGTTACCATCGTAAAAGTAAAAAAAAACAAACAGTACATACTCACATTCCGGTGTCCGTCAGGTCCCTCGCAGTCTGCTTCCCGCTCTGACTGACTGCCGGCCGTAAAGTAAGAGCAGAGCACAGCGGTGACGTCACCGCTGTGATCTGCTTTCACTTTACGGCGGCACTCAGTCAGAGCGGGAAGCAGACGGCAAGGGACCTGACGGACACCGAAATGTGAGTATGTAGTGTTTTTTTTTTTTACTTTTACGATGGTAACCAGGGTAAACATCGGGTTACTAAGCGCGGCCCTGCGCTTAGTAACCCGATGTTTACCCTGGTTACCTGGGGCCTTCGGAATAGTTGGTCACTGGAGAGCGGTCTGTGTGACAGCTCTCCAGCGACCACACAACGACTTTCCAACGATCACGGCCAGGTCGTATCGCTGGTCGTGATCGTTGGAAAGTTGCAGAGTGTGACAGTACCCTTAGTCGCTCAGTCTCTCTGTACAGAGGCATTTAACCTATTTTTATACTTAACAATTGTCATTCATTCAGTATTACAGATAAGGGGCAGAATGGTGATGACTAAGGGTACTGTCACACTCTGCAACTTTCCAACGATCACGACCAGCGATACGACCTGGCCGTGATCGTTGGAAAGTCGTTGTGTGGTCGCTGGGGAGCTGTCACACAGACAGATCTCCAGCGACCAACGATGCCGAAGGCCCCGGGTAACCAGGGTAAACATCGGGTTACTAAGTGCAGGGCCGCGCTTAGTAACCCGATGTTTACCCTGGTTACCATCGTAAAAGTAAAAAAAACAAACCGTACATACTCACATTCCGGTGTCCGTCAGGTCCCTTGCAGTCTGCTTCCCGCTCTGACTGAGTGCCTGCCGTAAAGTGAAAGCACAGCACAGCGGTGACGTCACCGCTGTGCTCTGCTCTTACTTTCCGGCCGGCAGTCAGTCAGAGCGGGAAGCAGACTGCAAGGGACCTGACGGACACCGAAATGTGAGTATGTACGGTTTGTTTTTTTTACTTTTACAATGATAAACAGGGTAAACATCGGGTTACTAAGCGTGTCCCTGCGCTTAGTAACCCGATGTTTACCCTGGTTACAAGCGAACGCATCGTTGGATCGGTGTCACACACACCGATCCAACGATGACAGCGGGAAATCCAGCGACTAAAGAAAGTTCCAAACGATCTGCTACGACGTACGATTCTCAGCGGGGTCCCTGATCGCTGCTGCGTGTCAGACACAGCGATATCGCT
The DNA here is from genome assembly GCF_051348905.1 of Ranitomeya variabilis. Taxonomy (NCBI): domain Eukaryota; kingdom Metazoa; phylum Chordata; class Amphibia; order Anura; family Dendrobatidae; genus Ranitomeya; species Ranitomeya variabilis. Next base: position 288,337,451 of record NC_135237.1, read on the forward strand.
GGAACGTCACGGATCGTACCGTCGTAGCGACCAAAGTGCCAATGTGTGACAGTACCCTAAGTGCCTTGTTTGATTATGTAATCTATTTGCATAGATTTTCCTCCTCTGTTTTAAAAATCAACAAACTATCTGGGCTACCCAATGCATAATTAGCATATCAATATTCATCAAGGATAAGAGCACACTATGTTATATCACATATCAGCTTACAAGTCAATATTCCAGGCTTACACAAACAAAAGTCTATTTTCTTGACCAGCCAGAAATCAACACTTAAATTCAAAAGCCAACATACAGATAACAGTCTATTCTTCTTGGTTTGCTAAAGATAGACGTCTGGTTAATTAACTCCTTTCTGACATCAGGCGTATATTTACACTGATGTTGGACTCCCTTCCTGTAGGGTATGTGCACACGTTCAGGAATCTTCGCTTTTTTTGCTATAAAAACGCTATAAATACTCATTAAAAACGCATACATATGCATCCTATCATTTAGAATGCATTCTGCAATTTTTGTGTACATGATGCGGTTTTTTTCCGTGAAAAAAAACGCATTGCGGTAAAAAAATGAACATGTTAATTAATTTTGCGGATTTTTCGCGTTTTTCCCGCTATTCTATGCATTGGGAAAAAAACGCACAAAAACATGCAAAACTCGCATAAAAAATGTGAAAAAAACGCATGCGGATTTCTGGCTGAAATGTCCGGTTTTTGTCAGGAAATTTCTGCAAGAAATCCTGACGTGTGCACATACCCTTAATGTGGGCTCCGGCGGTGAACAGCTGACATGTGCCCGCAATAGCCGCAGGTGGAATCGTGATCCATCCGCATCTATTAACCAGTTAAATGCTGCTGTCAAACTCTGACAGCGGCATTTAAATCACGCTTCCGGCAATTGCGCCAGAAATACGCACGCCGGTGACCTCAGTCAAGTGATCGCCGCTCATAGCAAGTGAGTAAATCTGCTATATAGAGGCTATCAGAACATTGCCTCTATGTAGCCGAGCCGATCGGGTTGTGGCAGCTTCTAGTCTCCTATAAATACTATTGAAGCATGGCAAAAGTAAAAAAAAAAAAAAAAAAAGTTTTAAAAAAATATAAAAAAATAAAAAAAATATAAAAGTTCAAATCACCCCCCTTTCAAAATTAAACAATAAAAATAAAATCAAACATACACATATCACATATTTGGTATCGCCGCCTTCAGAATCGCCCGATCTATCAATAAAAAAAAGGATTAACCTGATCGCTAAACAGCGTAGCGAGAAAAAAAGTCAAAACGCCGGAATTTTTTGGTCGGCACGACATTGCATTAAAATGCAATGCGTTCAAAAGTACAACTCGTCCCGCAAAAAATAAGCCCTCACATTCTGAAGGAAAAATAAAAACGTTATGGCTTTGGGAAGAAGGGGAGTGAAAAACTAAAACGCAAAACCGAAAAGAGCTCGGGGGGGTTAAAGGGTTAAGATACAATGCTGTGTGTCCTCAGGTGACACTTACGTAATTCATATATTTACAGTGTAAGTGCCACATGGGCACCCAACACCTCGTTTTACTGTACTAATTTTCAAAACTTAAAACATAAGTTTTATTATTTCATTCATTGACAGAAACAAGAAAAACTGTGCTTTAAAAAAATAAATATAATCTATATGAATTTCTAGTATATTAATTTTACTCCTAGCAATATCTGTTTTCTTGTATCAATTAGTAGTTGCTATCATTAGATATAAACCATGTGTCTGCCGGACACACATCTAGATGAACCACTGCTGTTTGAGGAAAAATGACTACGCTCATGAGGAAATGGACAATGGCGCCACTAGAAAATCACAGACTCTTTATAGTCTATGTACCATCATAATGGGTAGATACTAAATTAGGCATTGACTGTACACCACACATAACATTCCGTCATGGAGGAGATGATGTCCAATCAGCAAGTTCCTTAGAATTCGTGCTAGAGTGACATCCGGCTTTGCCTATTCTCCCTTGAAATGTAGTACTTCATCGACGCTAGCACATATACATACTGAATCTTCAGTCTGAAATACGATGCATGCCAGCCTTCTTCCATCCAAAACTACATACATGAAGCTAAACAATGCTCTTACCCAGAGTCTCTACCTGGGACCAAGTGCTGTCAGACCCAACGCGCGTTTTGCGTGGGTGTCCTTGGGGGAAGCCAGTGATATACACTTCTTTAATGTAGATATTTTACACGTTTCTCAACAATAAGTATTTTTTCCGCATGGCAGCATCAACTTCATAAGCACTAGCACTTTATGAGACTTGGTGCTATTTTTTGGTCTTCCCATCCAGTATATTAAGTGTGGGCCCTTTGCTTTACACCTGTGTAATGCAACTATCCTCTTTGTCCGTTAATGTGATTAGTCCTACCTTTTATGTATCTAAAAATATTTTTTTAAGAAACATTGATATTTTTTATATGGGATAATTTTTGCTCTTTTTCTGTTTTGCATTTTCATTAATTATGAGAGTGTCCCGAGCTAATATAGCCCCCTTCACCACTTGATATAGGGTTTGACTGATTATTATTATTGTGTTCTGTTCTAAGGATTTGGTTTACCTTCCTGTACATAGTATAAGCTTTTTTTCCTCCACTCTTGTAGACATACATAGCACCAACATTACCGGTTCCTAATGTTTTATTTTTTATCATTCAGCAGTATATTTCATTACATTCAGCTCTTCGGGCTTGTACTCTCATCTCAAGGTGGTCCTCTGTCTTCACAATATTCAACTTCCTGATAGAGGATAGACATGGACCTTTTTTGTCTTTGGTAAACTCAGTAAAGCAGTTTGGTGGTCCCAAACAATGTATACAGTAGAAATTCCTGTCATACCACTAGGTCTCAGAAGTTGCATGTCTACTTTAGCCAATACATTCCACAGCTCATGGGGGGGAACCAGTGACCCTTATACTGGCCTCTTCTTGACTGTACATGCTTGATATATTAGCTCTTTTCAGGAACAGGATTAACTCTACGGACATCTGGGAATTGACCAAATGATCTTCTAGAGGATTCTTTCAGTGGAACAGTCAAGAAGAGAGTTAATCTCGGTGTGTTCATCTATTATGCATTTCCTAAAAACATCCAATTGTATCATTGTGATGAACAAACATTGAGCAATGTTCATGAAGCACTGTGGACTAGTTGATATGGAACATGGTGAAACACACAGAACTGGACACTTGTGTAGATGCGGAGAACATTATATAGCCATAAGAAGGGTTGGTAGCTCACTGATGAGTAACTGATTTATTCAGCCGGTAGGAAAATTGGACATTGAGGTATACAGATTACTGGGGATGACTCATAAATGAGTTGATTTCAAGTTGATCCTTTATTAAGAGAACAATTCATCTCATTGTTCTGGAGGTTGTGCTACATGTAAAGAAAATGTTGAATTCGACAGGTATTTCACCCAATGATATGGATTGGTTCACCTTAATGGTCCTGTTGTCCTATGCGTTTATAATAGATTAAATATATGTATTGACGTATATAAAATGCATACTGACTGGCTGTTTGACCATCCATGCTTATAAAATTACCACATCATGTACAGATGCTGAGTTCTTACTACATAATGGAGCTTTAATTCCCCTCTTGGTTTAAAAAAAGGTCATAATGCACCTTTAAAATGTAGTACAGATGTAGGAGTGATGTACTTTATCTTAAAGCGAGTTTGTCACCAGGGTTTTGCTTCCCTATCTGTGAGCAGGATGATGTAGGGGTAGAGACCTTAATTCCAGTGATGTATCACTTACTGGGCTACTTGCTGCAGTTTTGATAAAGACAATACTGTTTCATCTGCTGCGGATTTATCAGTTCTCTGAATCCTAATAACCACACCATTGATTGACAGCTTTCTGTGTGCACTGTGCATAGTCAGAAAGCTGGAGAAACCATACCTGTAACTGGGAACCAGAACGAGAAGGATAGCACTGGCTTATATAGAAATTTTGGGCTGTATCTTCTTTCATATGGGATCTGTCCACAAATGTATTATTATTTATTTATTTATATAGCACCATTGATTCCATGGTGCTGTACATGAGAAGGGGTTACATACAAATTACAGATATCACATACAGTAAGCAAACTAACAATGACAGACTGATACAGAGGGGCGAGGACTCTGCCATTGCCCGCTTACATTCTACAGGATTGTGGGGAAGGAGACAATAGATTGAGGGTTGCGGCAGCTCTGGTGTTGGTGAGAGGGTAGCTCCGGTGGTGGTGAGGAGGCAGTGGGGTCAGTGCAGGCTGTAGGCTTTCCTGAAGAGGTGGGTTTTCAGGTTGCGTCTGAAGGATCTGAATGTGATTGATAGTCGGACGTGTTGGGGCAAAGAAATTCCAGAGGATGGGGGTTATTCAGAAGAAGTCTTGGAGGCGGTTGGGTGAGGAGAGAATAAGTGTGGAGGAGAGAAGGAGGTCTTGGGACTACCAGAGATTACGTGAGGGAAGATATCAGGAGATTAGTTCAGAGATATATGGAGGAGACAGGATATGGATGGCTTTGTAGGTCAGTATTAGTAATTTGAACTGGATACGTTGAGGGGATGGGAGCCAGTGAAGAGATTTGCAGAGGGGAGAAGCGGAGGAGTAGTGAGGAGAGAGATGAATTAGCTGGGCAGCAGAGTTAAGGATGGACTGGAGAGGTGCGAGAGTGTTAGCAGGGAGGCCGCAGAAAAGAATGTTGCAGTAGTCGAGGCGGGAGATGATGAGGGCATGCACAAGCATTTTAGTAGATTGAGGAAAGGATGGATTCTGGAAATATTTTTGAGCTGGAGGCAACAGGAGGTGCCAAGAGCTTTGATGTGCGGTTTGAAGGACAGAGCAGAGTCCAGGGTTTCTCCGAGGCAGCGGACTTCCGGTACAGGGGAAAGTGTGATGTCATTAATGGTGATAGATCAGGTAAGGAAGATCGGTGAGATGGAGGAAAGATGAAGAGTTCATATTTGTCCACATTGAGTTTGAGGAAGCGAGAGGAGAAGAAGGATGATATGGCTGATAGACACTCCGGGATTCTGGACAGTAGAGAGGTGATGTCTGGGCCAGACAAATGACCGTCATCAGTAAATGCTAGTCCCATCCTTCCAGGCTGATGCATTGCACCACTATCTCCAGTGCCTTTGTATCTCATTATTCCTAATTGTATGCTGCTTATATCTTGCAGGGTTCATGGAGCCACATTAGGTGTGGGATCCCTTCTGGCTGGCTTTGTTGGAGAATCCACCATGGTGGCTATTGCATCTCTCTATGTATATCGAAAACAGGTAATGTCTGTTTGCCTCCATTCATAATGAGACAGTGGATATGTTACATATTATTTTTAGCTAGACATGAATATTACATGCCCATGAATCCCCAGACTGATGAAGATATCAGTAAGGTGTTATTAGTATATATGATTGTTCACACAACAGAAGGTTTCATCTCGCCTCTATGACTTGGTACTGTTTCATGGAGATTGAAGTGCACAGCAAAGTGGGGGCTTGACAGCACAGCTAGTCTAATTCATGATGAGCTGTGGCGTTCCCTACGCCAAAATCTTACTCCAGTCAGTGACTGCAATAAGATTTGTGGTGACGTGCACTTCACTCTTCAGACACTCCTGATTCAAGAAGAGACATGCACCTCTTAATGAATCAGAAGAGTCTGAGGCCGGCGTCACACTGGCGAGTTTTACGGACGTAAGAGCGCAGAAATTACGTCCGTAAAACTCGCAAAATAAACGGCACAATTATTCTCAATGGGGCTGCTCCTAGTTATCATCTTTAGATAGTGTTATTCATTGGTGAGTACCATGAAATCAGTTAGGATCTTGAATCAGTTAGCACTGATTCCTGGATTCAAATACAACAAAGGGCAACATTTTATTTTTGCGGATTTTTTACCAGTTTGTCAAATTTCCCCTCATACTTCAAAAAAAATTCAGTAGATGATGATATTTTGTGCACTATGCTATGAAATATGTTAGCTCTTTAAAAGCAACATAAATACTGTAACCAGGAGCATAGCATCCAAGACTGGGCCCGCCGATGCCAACGCAAACTTCAACTGGATGTGCATCCTCAGACATACATTCAGCTGAAGCATATTGTGGTACAGAGGACCCATCAGGTCCATGCACTGCAATACACACTGCCGCCCAGTTAGAGGTCAGCAGCTAAAGTCAGTGTGCACATGATTAGGGGCGCAGGGCAGCGATGTCATGTGCTCCCGTCGCTTGCACTGTGAAATCAGCTGCTGACTTCAGAAAAGGACACTGTGTAGTGGGGGAGTTGAGGGAAGGCCCAGGATGGAAAATAATTATACCAGGATGGGGGATATATATCAGGATGTGCCCAGGATGATGAACATATCCCAAGATAGGGGATATGTACACCAGGATGGGGCCCAGGATTGGCTGAGGATGGGGAACATATACACCAGAATGGGGATCAAATATACCAGGATGGGACCCAGCAAGGGGGAACATATATATACCAGGATGGGGAATATATATATATATATATATATATATATATATATATATACACTCACCGGCCACTTTATTAGGTACACCATGCTAGTAACGGGTTGGACCCCCTTTTGCCTTCAGAACTGCCTCAATTCTTCGTGGCATAGATTCAACAAGGTGCTGGAAGCATTCCTCAGAGATTTTGGTCCATATTGACATGATGGCATCACACAGTTGCCGCAGATTTGTCGGCTGCACATCCCAAAGATGCTCCATACAAGGCAGGATGGATCCATGCTTTCATGTTGTTTACGCCAAATTCTGACCCTACCATCCGAATGTCGCAGCAGAAATCGAGACTCATCAGACCAAGCAACGTTTTTCCAATCTTCTACTGTCCAATTTCGATGAGCTTGTACAAATTGTAGCCTCAGTTTCCTGTTCTTAGCTGAAAGGAGTGGTACCCGGTGTGGTCTTCTGCTGCTGTAGCCCATCTGCCTCAAAGTTCGACGCACTGTGCGTTCAGAGATGCTCTTAGGCCTACCTTGGTTGTAACGGGTGGCGATTTGAGTCACTGTTGCCTTTCTATCAGCTCGAACCAGTCTGCCCATTCTCCTCTGACCTCTGGCATCAACAAGGCATTTCCGCCCACAGAACTGCCGCTCACTGGATTTTTTTTCTTTTTCGGACCATTCTCTGTAAACCCTAGAGATGGTTGTGCATGAAAATCCCAGTAGATCAGCAGTTTCTGAAATACTCAGACCAGCCCTTCTGGCACCAACAACCATGCCACGTTCAAAGGCACTCAAATCACCTTTCTTCCCCATACTGATGCTCGGTTTGAACTGCAGGAGATTGTCTTGACCATGTCTACATGCCTAAATGCACTGAGTTGCCGCCATGTGATTGGCTGATTAGAAATTAAGTGTTAACAAGAAGTTGGACAGGTGTACATAATAAAGTGGCCGGTGAGTGTATATATATGTGTCTCAATGACATATATATATATATATATATATATATATATATATATACTGTATATATGTTTTCCCGAACATTTGAGCACATAAATCCATTAGATGTCGGTTTTGCAAGCCTGCGCGAAAATCTCGCAGTACGGATGCCATACGGATTACATACGGAGGATGCCATGCGCAAAATACGCTGACACACCCTGACTACGGATCACTATTTTGGGAACATTTCTCCGTATTACGGCCGTAAAATACGGACTGTATTGTCTTACGCCGAGTGTGACGCCGGCCTGACTCCTGTACCCCCCTCACCAAAACCAAAGAAGAAGTCGGCAGTGTTAATGAATTGGGGCCAAAGTGTGCATTTTAACTATTGCTTAGGAGATAGTGTTACCTACAGCACAGATCTAGAAACTTCACTGCTAAATTAGGTTTACTACAATTCCTTATAGCCTACATAAACTGCTCATGAGACCAAAATCACGTAGAATATGGTCTTTATTGAGTCACAAAACATATGTAAGGAGAGATTAAAAAGGGAGTCAACCAGTGGATGGGATCACTATAGTGAAATAGTAATACTATGGGCCTAAATCAGTGTTAGAATAAAATACACTAAGGATATACCAAAGTCGTATATCCCATACATACAGCAAGAGGGTTAAAGATAGAAAAAGATCATATAAAAGGTAGTAAATGCCTTTGGTTCTCCCTTGATATTTTCTCTATACCCAATGGACACTGTGATAATAAGTAAAGGGAGTAAATGTACATAAAGACATATAGCAGACCATGCCTCCTCCTGACGCAGCTCCAAACATCTGCAGGTTGCCTCACATCATCCGGAACTCTGCTTATGCAACAAACTGGCCAATGGTGTAGAGCAGGGGTGTCAAACTGCATTCCTCGAGGGCCTCAAACCATGTATGTTTTCAAGATTTCCTTAGCATTGCACAAGGTGCAGGAATCATTATCTGTGCAGGTGGTTAAATTATCACCTGTGCAATACAAGGAAATCCTGAAAACATGACCTGTTGGCCCTCGAGGAATGCAGTTTGACACCACTGGTGTAGAGTAACCCAGAGGAGCATGGCACATGCAATGGTGCTGGCCTAAAAGTGGGTGCATCTCAAGGAAAAAAAATCACGCAGCTCATGATGTCAGGTCTTGAGACCCAAGTCCAGATCCACATGCCAACATGTGAACAGAATTTAGGTCACCCAACCAAAATAAGTGTTGCTGAAGAGATGCCAAGGATGCAAACACTTTGCGAGCCGCCAAACATGAGCACCACCAAATAGCAAGGTGCCAGGCCAGACGGCGTTCAAGTGATTGGTGCATAGACATATCTGAGAAATGTATTTTATACTGTGGTTACAATAATATATAATATCACTTAATTAATAAATAATTAAAAAATATATTTGATACCACAGAGACAATGAATCTAATTTGTATTTTTGGTTCCATGTATTTTTTATTGGATATATAGCATTGTGCGTGACCACAGCTAAACTCCATGCTCAATGATTATATTACATTATATACTGGTTATCTTGCCCTGGTGCCATTACTGTATGCAGAATTCTGAGTAATTGTAATGTTGCCTTGCAGGAACCAAAATATGTTACAGTCTATGTGTTACACAATTTTTCTATAGCATGATATGCATTGATATAAATTGGGCTTATACTTAACCAGTTATCTGTCTCAATATATTAATTATGCTCAGCATAAATTAGTACACCCCATTTGAAAAGTAAGATATCTCAAGAACAATTTCCCAAATTTTGATAAGACTGTTGCATAGAACATTTGTTTAACCCACAACATGAAAGTAAGGTTAATAATATACCGTATTTTTCGGACTATAACACATACCCCAAATTTTGGGAAGGAAAAAAAAAATTATGTTAAATGGAGTTCCGTTTTATAGTCTGAATTTAGCTTACGTGGGGGGGAGGGATGACGGTGGAGAAGGGTCACGGGAGGCAGGGTCGCTGCTGCAGGACGCCGGCGGTGGCAGCAGTTGGGCAATGTTTTGGGCCCTGGGCTGGGAGGAGGGAGTATCCCGGCGGTGCAATGCTGCGAGGCCCTCATGCTTCAAGAAAATGTCGTCAGTGAGGCAGGAGCGGGAATCCCTGCTCTGTACATTGATTTCCCAGCTGTGTATTCAGGAAAATGTCTGCTGGAGGCTACACATTCGCAGATTTAGATTTCAGCTCAGTGATGAGCAGAGATGTAAATCTGTGCATGTGGCACCTCTGTCAGCTATTTTCCTGAAGCCAACTTCCGGGAAATCAATGTAGAGACCGGGGACTCCTAATTGGAATTCATATTCTTAAATATAACATATGAACAGGGGTTATAGATTTATATAGCTTATGGACAGGGGTTATAGGTTATATAACTAATGGACGGGTTATAGGTTATATAGCGCATGGACAGGGGGTTATAGATTTATATAGCGTATGGACAGGAGTTATAGGTTATTTGTTGCATTGTATTACTTACTGCTGTACATCCATGCCGGGGTCACATGAGATATTATCGTGTTCAAGGTGTTAGAGCATATGGTTGTAGCCAGGCTCAGTGCCTTTGATCATGTAACCTCCCCTGGTGTGTTGGCCAATTGCTAATTTATCCCAAATAAGGACCCACAATCCCTCTTACCTGATCCTTTACTCAGTCCTATAAATTTAGTAGCATCTTAAGGCGTGCACGCGTGTGGGGTCAGGCACGCGCATTTCTGCAGTAAAGCATTGTGCAGCTAAGCATACAGACGCTGCAGTTATTTCAACGGCAATTAGTCATGGCAGGAGTCAGGACCCCACTCTATGATCTGTCTCTTTTGGGTATGTCTGCTGAGTAAGCACTTCTTATTACTTGGATCTAGCTTTTCTATTAACCCATCTTACTCCTTCACCATGTTTACCTATGCCCTTACAGCGTTTGCTCCACTAATCCTCTTTCCTTCCCTATCACAAACCCCAGCACTCTCTAACCTAATAATCATCTCCCCTTCCCTCTTACCTCCCCACCTGTCCTCTGCTGACCTGCTCCTGAACCTCAAATCTGTCCTAAGAAAACATAAAACAAGTCGGCCACTCTTTCTCCCACCTGCTCTCCCTTTCTCTGCTTTTCCTCACTGCTGGAGACATATCTACCAACCCGGGACCCCCACAGCTCATACCTCCCACTCCTACCCCCTCCTATCGCTCCCTATCTAATATGAACTACCGCAATCTTTCCAACATAAAACCCATGCCCCTGACGCCCACCCCCCTGCTCCCTATCTCTGGAGCACTCTGGAATGCCCGCTCAATCTGCAATAAGCTTCACATGATTCACCTTTTTCTCTCTCGCAATCTTGCCTTCCTTGGCCTCACAGAAACATGGCTAACACCCTCTGACACCGCCTCCCCTGCTGCGCTGTGTTACGAAGGCCTCCACTTCACCCACACCCCTCGACCCGGCAACAAACATGGTGGAGTAGTGGGTCTTCTCCTTTCTTCTAGCTGCTCCTTTAACCCAATCCCACCTCTACCCTCCCTTATCTTCCCCTCTTTTGAAGTCCACTCTGTCCGCATCTACTCTCCCTCCAATCTCCAAGTGGCTGTCATATACCGACCTCCAGGCCCAGCCACTGCCTTTATTGACCAATTCTCCACCTGGCTTATTCACTTTCTCTCTGCTGACATTCCCACTATCATCATGGGTGACTTCAACATCCCCATTGATACTCTTCAGTCAACAGCCTCCAAACTTCTGTCCCTTACCTCATCCTTTGGACTTACTCAGTGGTCCTCCGCAGCCACCCACACAGACGGACATACATTAGACCTGATATTCACCCGTCTCTGCTCTCTATCTAACTTCACCACCTCCCCTCTCCCTCTATCCGACCACCACCTGCTCACCTTCTCATCCTTGTCCTCCTCACCGGTCATCCATGTCCAGCAAAATGCGCACCCCCGCAGAAACCTTGCACACCTAGACACCCACACACTCTGACTCTATCCTACCACTGGCATCCATATCCTCACTCCACGACACAGACACTGCCACTGCTTTCTACAATGCCACTCTTGCATCAGCTATTGACACAGTTGCCCCTCTCGTCCATGGCAGAGTGCAACGTATCAATAGACAACTTTAGCACAATAACACCACTAAAAAGCTCCGGCAAGTGTCAAGGGTTGTGGAACGGCGTTGGAAAAAAAACACGCAAGACGACTTCACTGCATTCAAACAGGCAATACTCGCTTTTAAATCTGCTCTCTCCTCTGCTAAACAGGCCTACTTCACAACCCTCGTATCTTCCCTATCCTACAACCCCAGTGATTCAAAACCTTCAACTCCCTCCTCTGCCCCCCACTGCCCCCTCCAACCTCCCTCATCTCTGCTGAGGACTTTGCCACACACTTTAAAAATAAGATCGACCAAACAAGGCAAGTCTTCATTGTTCAACCACCACAACCCATTTGTATACCAGACAGATACCCAAACCCCATAACCTCCCTATCCAACATCACCGAAGGGGGGCTTATTTGTCTCCTCTCCAAATTGCACCTCACCACCTGTGCGCTCGACCCCATTCCATCCCTCCTCCCATCCCGTCCACTCTGAACTTTCCTCCCACTTCTCATCTAACTTGCTCTTTGACAATCTACAATCTGGTTTCCGCCCCCACCACTCAACTGAGACAACCCTGACCAAAATCACTAACGACCTACTTACCGCCAAAGCTAATGGACAATACTCTGTACTCCTCCTTCCAGACCTGTCCTCTGCTTTCGACACAATTGACCACTGCCTCCTACTACAGATCCTCTCCTCCTTTGGCATCAAAGACCTCACCCTATCCTGAATCTCCTCGTACCTTGCCAACCGCACATTCAGCGTCTCCCACTCCCACACTACCTCCTCATCCCATCCTCTCTCTGTTGGAGTCCCCCAAGGCTCTGTTCTAGGACCCCTACTCTTCTCAATCTATACACTTGGCTTGGGACAACTCAAAGTCCCATGGATTCCAGTACCACCTCTATGCTGATGACACTCAGATCTACCCCTCTGGCCCAGACGTCACCGCTCTGCTGTCCAGAATCCCAGAGTGCCTATCAGCCATATCCTCCTTCTTCTCCTCTCGCTTCCTCAAACTCAATGTGGACAAATCTGAACTCATCATCTTTCCTCCATCCCATAGATCTTCCTTACCTGACCTAGCTATCGCAATCAATGATATCATGCTTTCCCCTGTACCGGAAGTCCGCTGCCTCGGAGTAACCTTCGACTCTACCCTGTCCTTCAAACCGCACATCCAAGCTCTTGGCACCTCCTGTCGCCTCCAGCTCAAAAACATCTCCAGAATCTGTTCTTTCCTCAACCGTCAATCTGCTAAAATACTTGTGCATGCCCTCATCATCTCCCGCCTTGACTACTGCAACATCCTTTTCTGCGGCCTCCCTGCTAACACCCTTGCACCTCTCCAGTCCATCCTTAACTCTGCTGCCCGACTAATTAATCTCTCTCCTCGCTACTCATCTGCTTCCCCCCTCTGCAAATCTCTTCACTGGCTCCCATTCCCTCAGCGTATCCAGTTCAAATTACTAATACTGACCTACAAAGCCATCCATAACGTGTTTCCTCCATATATCTCTGAACTAATCTCCCGATATCTTCCCTCACGTAATCTCTGGTCCTCCCAAGACCTCCTTCTCTCCTCCACACTTATTCGCTCCTCATCCAATCGCCTCCAAGACTTCTCACGAATAATCCCCCATCCTCTGGAATTCTTTGCCCCAACACATCCGACTATCAACCACATTCGGATCCTTCAGACGGAACCTGAAAACCCATCTCTTCAGGAAAGCCTACAGCCTGCACTGACCCCGCTGCCTCCTCATCACTACTGAAGCTACCGCCTCACCAGCGCCGGAGCTGCAGCAACCCTCAACCTATTGTCTCCTTCCCCATAATTCTGTAGAATGTAAGCCCGCAAGGGCAGGGTCCTTGCCCCTCTGTATCAGTCTGTCATTGTTAGTTTGTTTACTGTAAGTGATATCTGTAACTTGTATGTAACCCCTTTTCATGTACAGCACCATGGAATCAATGGTGCTATATAAATAAATAATAATAAAATAGCATATGGACAGAGGGTTATACATTTATATAGCATATGGACAGAAGGATATACATTTACATAGTGTACGGACAGGGGTCATCATTGCTAATAGTGTCTTTACTACTATAAAAATCCCCCTTGAGCACTACTGTCCCATATATTCATAGTATTACCATATTTTCTGGTTGTCTGGTAATGGTTATTCCGGTTTCCATCTGTTGTAGAAAAAGAAGAATGAAACGGAGACAGAAGTGGAAGGAGAAGACTCAGCAATGACTGACATGCCTCAGAGTGAGGAGATAACAGACATTGTGGAGATGAAAGAAGATGGAGAATGAGCAGCACATTGGCTTGATTAGTACGGCTGCTCAGTGTCTCTGGTCTTCAGTTTATATTTCCTTTATATGGACCTTGGATTCAGAAGGCTCCGGTGTTTAGCATACTGGGTATGCTTCCTATAGTCGGGGCCTGACAGGGGCTCACCGCTTTATGGATCCCATGCATTATATCTTCCCCAACATTGACTACACTGAGCTTCATTGGACAGTTCCCATTTGTCAACCAAAGCATTACTGTCTGTTTTTGCAGGTAACAAAGCTGCCGTCCCTGGTACTTTCTTCTTTTAACGCCTGTTGTTTTCTAAATACTTAAAATTCAATTCTGTGTTTGTGTTTTGGTTACATTTTGTAAACCAATTTTTCAGCTCAAAAGGGATTTATTTTTCGAAACCAGATCCAAAAGCACACCTAACATGGCAACGATTTACGGCACAAACCAGGAGACCGTGCTTTTATACCACACGTCAATTACGAAGGGTCCACAATATCTTTGTACTGGAGTTACATTCAACTTTTTAAGAATAAGTTTGATTTTTTTTTTCGTTTGCTTGTACTTAGTGTAATTTCTCGGATAACAACATTCACAATTTAAATATGTAAAAACGTTGAGTTGTTTGGAAGCATTTTGCTTCAACTTAGTGAGTATTATATTTGTTTTATGTATTCTCCATTTTTAGCTTCAATAGTTTCAAAATTTTGCTGGTGGCATCAGCCATACCTACACTTCACAGACCATTAACCTAAACGAAATGTTGGTAAGACAATTCGCCAACTGTTTTGTTTTGACACCCCCATAAACATGACTGTTACCAAACCAAGGTGGTAAAGGGAAGTGTATAGTGATGAGCGAGTATACTCGTTACTCTGGTTTCCAAGAGCATGCTCGGGTGCTCTCCAAGTATTTGGATGTGCTAGGGGATTTAGTTTCTGTCTACGTAGCTGCATGATTTGCGGCTGCTAGACAGCCTGAATACGTGTGGGAATTCCCTAACAAACAGTCAACCCCCACATGTATTCAGCCTGTCTAGCAGTCGCAAATCATCTAGCTGTGGTGATGAAAACAATCTCTGAGCATGCCAAAATACTCGGAGACCACCCGAGCGTGCTCGGGGAAACCCGAGTAACGAGTATACTCGCTCATCACTCGAAATGTATACTGAAAGCAATGGGAACATAAGTATGCAAATCAGATGCTTCCAAGAGGAAGAAAGCTGGCCCTCTAATGCCACTTATTAGCAAAAAAGAAAAAAAAATCATCACGTTGCAGAGATTTTCCACACAAACTGACCTGCTGTGTGGCTGTAAAAATCTGCAGAATGTCAATTCTTCGTATGGATCTTTTATTGCAGTCTTTACAATTTCAACGTATAGAATAACATTTCTAACAAAATGCATATGTTACAAGTGCATGATATCCAGTTTGGAGGGAACCGATCAGCAGGATTACGCTGAGTAACCTACAGACAGTGTCAAAGCGCCATTACACTGAATGAAATGATACCTGGGGTGATGAAATCCGTCTTGTGGTTGTTAACTCATTAACTCAAAACTGAAAATACAGATTAAACAACAACCACAAGACGGATTTCATCACCCCAGGTATTATTTTAATCAGTATAATGGCGCCAACTTGACAGTGTCTGTTATTTACTGAGCACAATCCTGCTGACAGGTTCACTTTGAACAGTAACTAAACTATATAAAAATGTATTTAGTAATTTTGTGCAACATAGAAAGCTATGAAACTCTGCAAATCACTTTACTAGTAACTGTACTGTGCTTTTCCACAATCACTTGCTTCCCCTTAGTTGCATTGAATCAGAATTTACCCATTTGGAGCACTGGCAGTGAAAGGGTCATCATCTGTCTCTTTCTTAGTGTTGTGCTTATCAGGAAAATCTGCTACAGCGGCTTATCCCTAGAGTTAGGGCGCAGTCAGACGGCCGTATTACGGGAGGATCGCATCGCTATCCTTGGGCTGGCCATTGGCTTTCATGACCTTAGCGTGACAGCTGCATGGAAATACATACTGTCATGCTCACGACAGGAGAGCAGACGGCCAGTCCGAGGATTGTTTTGTGCCCTCAGTGACACAGATGCTGAGCTGACTCTCACTGCCATCTGTACTCCAAATGAGTATGTCCTAAAATAAATGCAGCTGAAGGCCGGCACATAGACTGTAGAAAAGAAGAGCTTGGATGCCATAGTATATATTGTTATAGTAATGAAGGTACACCCTCTAATAAAGTGACTTGTATGGTTTCATATTTTTTCCATGCTGGACACAATTATTAAAAAAAAAAAAAAAAAATTGTTACTCTTTAAAGTTTTTCCTTGAGAACATTTGCATAGGAAGAATAATAGGCCAGGTAGTGATCCCTGAGAAAACCGATATGCAAAGTAGCCTCTTCCAAGACAGACATGGTAATTATGTGAGGGTGTTTCATGGCTATCTTGGGAATCAGGCAGGTTTTAACAAACTTTTTCAATCACTATTTTTTCCTGAACATCGTCATCTGATCCTGCCAGTAATCTCACACATAGTTCATGCTGTATTATTGGTCCATCATCATTTCATGATAATTAAAGGTAACCTGTCATGTCATTTTTAGCATCTACCCTGTACCCAGTGCGTTGTGCATCACTAGCACTTTTTTTTCCATTAGACTGTCTAATCATATGCGAAAAAGCACTTTGTATAGTTAGATCGTACCTGCTCACTTAGTCACAGGGGTGTGCTTCGTTTCCTGCCGCCCACGCAATTTGAAGGATGTTCCCAGGTTGCGCTGATGTCACTCAAATCCACTTTGAAATCCCACGCTTGCACAGTATTGATCGGGGAGCCACGCAGGCGCCAAGAGGAGAGGCTCCTCGCACGTGAGCACTGAAGCTCTGTGTAGTACCCAGCTTCACTAACGGTGTGCGCACACGCCGCCAGTCAGTGTGCGGATCAACACTGCGCAAGCACGGCTCCACGATACACACTTGCGCAAGCGCAGGATTTCAGAGCGGATTTGAGTCAGCGCAATCCCTAAGACATAACTCAAATTGCTATAACTCTGACTGAGCAAAATGAAGCATACCCCTATGCA
This sequence comes from Ranitomeya variabilis, assembly GCF_051348905.1. Lineage (NCBI taxonomy): Eukaryota > Metazoa > Chordata > Amphibia > Anura > Dendrobatidae > Ranitomeya > Ranitomeya variabilis. The sequence continues at coordinate 288,354,476 of NC_135237.1, forward strand.
AAATTGAGCCTAACTTTATAAATTGCTTTTTGCACATCAATACGCCATTCTTAATGAAAAAAGTGTTAGCGATGCACATCGCATCACTAACAATGCACTGGGTACAGTTTACATGCTAAAAATGACATGTCAGGTTCCCTTTAATAAAAGTATTTACAGATGTGCTTCATGTGTGTCCAAATCATCATTTTCGTTTTAGTCACTTTTTTTGTCTTGTGGTATTTGATGACTTCGGTAATACTAATTTCTTAAAAATGGCGCATTTGGTTCATGAATTTTGTGCAAAATCAAAACTGATTTATTTTACTCTTTAACCTTTTTTGCAATTTCTTAGTGCAATATTCTGCATGTTCCGCTAAATCTTAAAAAATGTGCTAAAAAAAATTTCAGGCATACATAAAATCACTTCAAGGATGAATCAACTGAAAATATCTGAAAACCCTGCCCACATTGACAAATATGAAAAAAATAAACTAAAAACGCAAAAAATACTTTAAAAAAAGGCACAAATAAAAAGAATAAGACATTGAAAAAAAAAGTGAAAAACACTAAACTAGACAAAAAAAGAATGCCCTAATAAACTAACACAAAGCTTAGTTAAGTCATGTTGGCCTTAGGTGTGACTAATAGTGCAGACATTGTCTATTATTGTAGCCCATGGTCAGAAAGCAGATGCCAGTTTCATTGGAAGAGGAGGTCACCCTATTGTTTGCAGTGGCAGAATTTTGTGCTGACTAGAGGTCCATATGTAATATGCGTAGAAACCTGGATAGTACAGTTGTTCCACAAAATTCTATCATGAAATGGTCAATGTAAAACACATGATGCGCTCGATTCCTTGTTGTGCCCACCAGTCTCAATGATTGGGACGGCTGGAGTGAGGCGAGTCTATTTCATTAAGAGGCGTATATGCGCCTCCAGCAGAGATGTTACTCCAGTCAAGGACTGGAGTACCTTTCTGGTAAATATTTACGCCACTAAGTTTGCCATGCCCCTTCCCACCCACCCTTTCCATTTTGGCAAATACTGGTGTAAAAACGCCCAAAGTCGCAACATTTTGAAGGCATTTTACACCATGAAACACTTACAAATTGGGCCAAAAAGTTTTACATTTTTTTTTCTTGAGAAAACGGAAGTTTCTCCAAATGCTGCAGCTTTTAAAGCATTCACAGTAAGACATGGATGTACATTTTCTGGGCAGCGATTTTATTCTCCAATTGTTTGCATCATCCAGACCCTTTTTTTTTTTTCGGACACTAAAACTCCATACTGCATGTCTATTTGTTGCTCGTGTCTGGATACAGACACCGTTTTCATACAGTAGTTATGTGGTGAAAAGGTCACTGTAGTTAGGGAAGGTTGTACATATTTCTCATAGTACGGCAATACATAGATTTCTTTTATTGCTTTGCTCCTCACAACCCTCTGAACTTGGCCAGAAGAGTGTGGTATAAAAACACGTAGGGCACCAGTGGAAAAACTGCTGTCGATACCGACCAACCAATCAGAGCACTCTTTACATTTTGTCGCCACAATTTTTAAAATACAAGTGGAACTCTGATTGGCTGCTCTGGGTGATGTTGCGATACGAGGCCTGTACTTCATACAGCCCCTCCATGTATCTTGGCTCTACTTCTTGTATGTTGATGTTAGATGTGATCTGTATAAAATCAGTATTTCCAATTGAGCCTCGTGCCCTCCGGCTGTATAAAACTGAATATCTTTCTGGACACAGAAGACAAAATGGAATATTTTTTTTAATGATAGTTTTTTTTCTCTGGGTACTTGACTAGAAATATAATCAGCAGTATTTTTGAATATTTGTGAATATATTTAAAATGTGTGTGGGGTTATGGCTGGAAAACAAATTGATATTTAAAACAGTAAAAAAAAAAAAGGAAAAAAAATGGAGAATGACATGGATTTGGATGTGTTGTGCAAACACATTTACCAAATGGCAGGTGCGAATACGACCGGGAGAGTGAGATTCATTTTGTGTAGAAATTAAAGGGAATACAATAAAACATTTAAACTGAAAAAATAGTGGCGTCCTTTATTTCAGAATCATTTCTAGTACAAAAACTGCATCACGTTATGTCTGACACTCTCTCCATGTAGCAAGTCTGCAAATGGCGATCGTACGCTGCGCATGATAACGCAGGACGCGATTCTAAGCTCTGAGATATCGCGCACCACTCTCCTGGCGGCTTCAGTAGCATACGGGCTGTTTGCGGGAATCTGCCATTAGATGCACGCTGCCCGCACCACAGGCTGCATGAATCGGTGCCCTGCGCTTGTAGGGCTGGTTGGGGACTATAGGGAGAGACCCGACTAGTTCAGGGCAGCAATCTAATGACGCATTCTCTTTTCAGTTGCTTAAAATACAATTTATACCGTCCCATACCTATGAGTATGTGCACGCTTGCGGGTCAGATTGGTCTTGATTTTGGACCCCAATGCTCGGACTGGCCGCGGCTCTCCCAACCAGAGCGTGACAGATTTATAAATTGATACGAGGCCAGTCTGTGCATTAGCGGTCCATCCGTGGACTGATTTTCACGGACATCTGCAAGAGGCCCTAGCCTTTTTTCCGAATTTTGAAAATTTCCAGTCCAAAAACACCTAAGGAAAAAAAAAAAAAACCTTAGTAGTCCAAGTAGTATACAACCCCTTTAAATAATGTGCGATGATGTAAGAGCAGAAAATAGACCAAAAAGTAATACACAGCAGGTCCTATTTAAGTGATTTCTTGATTGAGAACAGGTGTGGCAGTAATCAGGCCTGGATGTGTCAAGGGAATTTGAGCTTCCCAAAGATGGGATAAACCACAGTTAACTGATTGGACAAGTTATTACTGTCCATAAATTATTAGATTTCGGGGGCAATCACTTTTTCACACGGGGAGGTGTCGTTTTGGATTTCTTTTTCCCGTATTAATAAAGACCTTCATTTAAAAACTGCATTTTGTTGTTACTTGTGTTATCTTAGTCTAATATTTACAACATCTGTTTGTTGATCTGAAACATTTAAGTGAGACAAACATGCAAAACAATAGGAGATCAGGAAAGGGCAAACACTTTCGCACAGCTGCAACTGCAATTAATCGCTTCCTATCAACAAGCTTCTTATATCTCTCAAATGAAATTTTGGACCACTCTTCTTTTGCAAACTGCTCCAGGACTCTCATATTTGAAGGGTGACTTCTACCAATGTCAACAGATCATTTGCCCTGACACTGATGCACCCTGAGCCTACAGGACAGCTTGAATTTCTTTCAACATGATTGGGGCTGCTTATCCACCATCTGGACTATCCTGCGTTGCAACGTTTCATCAATTTTTCTTTGACGTCCGCATCCAGCGAGATTAACTACAGTGCCATGGGTTGTAAACTTCTTGATTGTTGTTTCCCGTGGACAAAGGATCTCTAGAAATGGATTTGTAACCGTGACATTGTTGATATTTTTCAACAATTTTTGGTTCTTCATGCTTAGTGTGGCACACACATACACAAAATGCAAAGATTGAGTCAACTTCGTCCCTTTTTATCTGGTTTCAGGTATGATTTTCATATTGCCCCCACTTGTTACTTGCCACAGGTTAGTTTGAAAGGGCATCACATGCTTGAAAGATTTTTTTTTACCAACAATTTTGTCTGACGCATTTTTGGGGTTGTGTGTCCAATTTGCCTTTTTCCCCCCTCTGTTTTTGTGTTATTCCAATACACACAAAGGAAATAAACGTGTATAATAAAGCATGTGTAATTGCAATAGTTTGGGGGGAAAAATACTTCATTTTCTGGAACAATGTCAAGGGTGCCAACATTTTCAGCCATGACTGTTTTATTTCAATATCTGCATAGTAATAAATGATCTTTGTGAAGAAAATCAAGAACACAAACAGCAGGTAAGACATACTGTGAATCTGAAGCTTGTCTAGAAGCCATTGCAGATTTCAGTGAATGTAGTGTATTCTGAAACAAAAGCACATTACAATGTCAATTACTTGGGATTTTAATAAAGTCTAAATAATGTAGACCATAAGTAAGTGTATTGTTTTCTGGCGCAGGAAAGTTTATGGTTATGCCTGACCGGTGGATATGACATAACCACTCTGTTATATAATGCACTATGTCAGTGTATATGTGGTCTCTTTTACAGTCAGCACCACCTCTAACAGCAGTAATCAATATCTGACAGTGACAGTTAAGGCATGAACTCTAAGGGTCGTTGTTTCGGAGGGTCAATCGTCCCTCTCTCACCTCAGTACGATCATGGCATGTTCTTAATTTACTACGGCATAAAGAGACTTGCTAAAAGTTTAAGATTTAATAAAAATAATTTATTCTGCTCTGCACAATATAGTACAATCTGTTGTTCAGTTCAACATGAAAAATTTGGTGAAAGCTCTTCTTTAAACACATGAAAAGAAAAAACTCCCCAAAAAAATGCAATTAAAAAAAAAATCATCAAAACAAATGGACTCAAAAATGATACCAATAAAAAGGTCAGCTCGCAACAAAATAAGGCTGCCACAGCTTCATCAATGGATAAATGAAAAAATGTTATGGCTCTCTTTTTTTTTTTTTTCTTTTATAAATTTCAGGATTAAAGGAAAAAAAAAAAAAAAAACATCTACAAGTTTGTTACAAGTTTTCATAAGCATGCTTACTAGAGAAGCATATTGCCAGGTCATTTTTACCACACAATGAATGTGGTGAAAAGAAAACCCCCAAATAATAGTGGAAGTACATTGTTTGAGAAAAGGAATTATGTTATTAAAACTATAACATCCTTGTACAGCTGAGTTGATGGAAAAATATAAGTGATGATGACTTGTTAGAGGTGGGTGCAAAAATTGCTCAAACATGAAGCAGTTAATCAGATTTGGGAGTAATTTGTATAAGTGCTTTTGAGAATTAAGATATATCATCGCCTGGGACACACCCTTAGAGAGCGGTGCTCAGATCAGCGTTACCAGACGGCGCACCGTCACAGACTATATATATATATATATATATATATATATATATATATATATATATATATATATATATATATATATATATTCAATGGGATTGATACCTGGCTTGTTTGTTGTAAAGTCACAATTAATAAGCCATTCCCAAAGAAAACCATTAATGCATCTTGCTACAGAGCAAATGGTATCACCAAGCCTAAATTTTTTACTAATGGAGAAAACTGTCCAAAATTTCCATGTACATCGATGCAGTTACTGCTGAGGTAATGATCACCATATCCTCTGGTCCTACACCTGACAACCCTCATTTATTATATAGAGCTGCTTAACAAAGAAGTCATTTGTAGGATACATTAGCGGAAGGATTTTTTATTTTATTTTTATTGGGTGTATTATTGCTAAAAACATTGAGCTCTGGGGTCTACAAAACTGAACTTCTATCACCAGAAGGGTCATTGGATCAGTGCGTGTAGAACGTGTGGGTTGAAACGGGCCTCATTCAGGCTGGGTGCTAAGGTCTAAAAGTTAGACTAAAGATTACACATCCACATCTTTGTTGTGATGCAAAACAGATCAATAAATCATGTACTTTTAAGAATGTGAACTTTATTTCACAGACACGTGGTGCAGCTTCCATGGTTGGCCCACTAGGACTCATCGATGAAAACAAGCACAGACTGCTGCTCAAAGCAACAAATTTCCAGGTTGAATTTTACAGAACAGGTTACAAAAGGAACAAGCTGACTTGATTGATTGCTATTAAATTGGTACTCTGGCCGAGATAAAAAATGTATTTACCGTAAATCCACATTCCATGGAAAACTCTAAAGGCTCATATCCCTCATCTGGTTCTTAAGTACTACTTCAAGTAATGTTATGACTACTCACTGTGACCTCACGTCACTGATGCTGCTCCCAAGTGCTCCTCCCTTCTGGGATGCGCCATCAGATATCGGTAAGCATCACTTGCTTCTTGCTCCTGGCAAAGCCTTCCCTCCACCCACACTGATCAGGGGGTGTGAGACTTGCTACATGCCCCTTATGCAAGTCATTCTCTTGACCAAGCCTCATCTCTGGCTGTGTACCCCTTTTGGTTTAAAACATTTTCATTCACCCTGCTGTCTTATTCTGTACCGGTTCAAATATCCTATAAAAGCTGTGAAGGAGTTCAGGAAGAGTATGTGCATTGTTATGAATCACTAGATGGAGGCCCAATGCTATCACATCGGGAGGGTAGTAATGTCACGATGGGGGCAGGCTTTGCAGTGTTGAGAATCTCTCCCCCCCATGGGCTCACCCACCTATCCACTCTCTCTTTCCCCTTGTGCTGACTTCTCCCGTCTGTGCTCTCTTCTTTGACCTGTCTACCCCTTGTGCTATCCCCCTGGTCTGCCCTCTCCTTCCTGTGCAGTTCTCCCCTCATGTGCTTTCCCGTTTGAGCTGTCTCCCCCCTGTGCTCAGTGTCTCACCCCTGTGAGCTTTTTCTCTTCCTATCTGCTGTCTTCTACTCTCGTCATCTCTTCTTTGACCTGTGTACCCCATGTGCTCTCCCCCTTGTCTGCCCTCTCTCTCTCTACACCACTGTGCTGTCTTCTTCTCTCATGTGTTCTCTCGTTTGAGCTGTCTCCCCCATGTGTCCTCTTTCCTATGTGCACTCACCCCTCCACCTGTGTTAAAATGACAGCAAAGTAGGTAAAGGTATATCAGACCGCTGCCATCTTTGTGCAGACAGATAGCAGCGGTCACTTTAAAACTGCGCATACGCTCCTCCTGTACAAATATGGTGGCGGTCAGTGAATAATTCGGCTGATTCCAGCAAGTTTGCGACAGGGTTCCACTGGTGGTAGTACCGCGCAAGAAGCTGTACACAGTGTGAGTGTGGTGTGACAGTGCTCCGCTGGAGGGACCGCGCAAGAGGCTGGTACCACCAGCAGTTTCCATATTGAGACACCCATCACTTGGGTGTCACAATATGGAGAATGGTGAACTTCCGCCGCTTGGAATTCTGGGATCAGGACACATCTGGTTGGAAAAGGATGTGAAGACATTGCAAGGTAAGTATATAATAAGATTGTGTGCTTCCTGATCTACAGCTCTTAGAAGACTCCTCAACGTTGTCAAATTGCTTCCCCATCACTCCTCCATGCTCTTTAAAGTGGTAGGAAAGTGGGTAACCTGCACTGCTGGTTGTGTGCACATGGAAAAACCCAGTATAGGAGATATCCGTGCGGCTTATTTTCAACACGTTTCGACGTTATCAAACTTCTTCTGGAGAAGCACAAACCACTTCTGAAGAAGATTGAGAACTTCGACACGTGTCGAGAATTTAACTGTACTGACATCTCTAATTGCATATTGGATTTTTTCGTGGACACACAACTAGCTGGGCAGGTCACCCACATTTCCTACCACTTCATTATCACACTAGAACCGCCAACCTGTGGAGCTGCTGCAGCTGGGAAACCTTTATTGTAATACCTTACTAGTGTTCTCACAACCCTGCTAGGTGAGCAGTATCGCTGTACCTTATACATTTTATATTGGATAAAACCCTACTGTGCTTGATTTGTCCCCACTAGTGATGAGCGAATATACTAGTTACTTGAGATTTCCCGAGCACGCTCGGGGGTCCTCCGAGTATTTTTTAGTGCTCGTTTGTTTTCTTCGCCGCAGCTGAATGATTTACAGCTACTGGCCAGCTTGATTACATGTGGGGATTCCCCACATGTACTTAGCTTGGCTAACAGATGTAAATCATTCAGCTGAGGCGATGAAAACTAAATCTCCGAGCACTAGCAAAATACTCGGAGGACACCTGAACGTGCTCGGGAAATCTCAAGTAATGAGTATATTCGCTCATCACTAGTCCCCACAGCTAATCCCCCATGCTCTTTGACAGGTCACAATCTGTGAAGGAGTGTGAAGGTAGGGCAGGGAAAGCAGAGCAAGGAATGAGACATCATATAAGAGCTGTAAATACAGTCATTCCATGCTCCTTCACAGCTTTTATGGGACGTATGGGCCATGACAGATAAGACAATAGGGACAGTGAGGGGGATCATCAGAAAGCCAGGAGGCTTGGTCAGGGAAGGACTTGAAAACCATGCCCCCTGATCGGAGACTGGGGAGAGGGGGCTTTGTCAGAAAAGTGGCTTGCATATAGAGAAATAAATTCGCCACGTTCCCTGATCTGGGATGTAGCATCCCAGAATGTCGAGGGAGCGCTCAGCATCAGTGCTGTGATGTAAGGTCACAGAGCAGTCGTAAAGTCACAAGAAGTGGAACTCAAGAACAGCAAGAGGAATGTAAGCTTTTATAGCTTTTGATAGTTGTATTTAAATCCACACACTAGCTGACTTAAAGGGGAACTCTGATGAGATGATAAAGTAGGCTGGTTTACATGTAAAAAACAACACAAAAAAACCCACATCCATCTTCAGGTCAGTGTCACTAAGGCAGTTCTATTACGGTACTTTATTTACTTTCAGTCTAGTTGGCATATTATTATTATTACACAGTTACTTTCTCCTAGGAGGGCTGCAGCTTCTGCTGTAAAGGCCTCCCTGCATGTGACTGACCACATGAAATATGGTAACAGACTTTCTGCTGTATCATTAAATAGGAATATAAAAATAATTGTTTAGTATTTCACTTTAGGACATTACTTTTGTTACATATTGCTGCCGTTTACGCTCTGCGCTACACAATTTGTTAAAATCGTATTCACTTCTATTTTGCTACTTTTAACCAGGTCATACCATGCACGCAACACACTGTCCAAGGCAAGCCAATTTTTAGAAAGCAAGCTTCATTTTACATTTAATAGTCCTTTATAACAATAATTAAAAAAAAAAAAAAGCACCGTATTCACTCTACACATAGGACACTCACAATGCTTGCTCTAGCTTCAGATCTCTCCGCTAAACATGAAAAGCCTCCGGGATGCAAAGCATGCACCCACGACCTTGTAACAACCTCCACCAGTGTTATTCTGTTACGCATTTGGGTTTCTGAGAAGGAAGTGCGAGCACCTCGGGTTTATAATGTCCGGCTGTTACTAAGAACAGAGAAAAATGTCTGCAATGTTCCCACATATGGGATAGCATGAGCTATGGAGCTAAAGTACAAATATTAATCCCGGCAGTATTAATGTTCATACACTGGTCTCTTCACATACTCTTACGGGAACATTGTAATGTCGATCATCCTCCGTTATGAGCGTTACCACTGGCCAACCAGCCTGGTCATTAGGATAGTGAGTAATAAATTCATCTGTTCCGTATTTGTACAGTCTATACACTTTGATGGTATGTTGCAACGCATATCCTAGAAGAAACATTTCAACCTAAGGGGAAAAAAAAAAAAATATTGGATCAAAGGGTTGTTAGAATCATGTGGAATCACATACAGTGGCATGATTCACATCTCAACTGGTGCTGGCAGAAGAGAAAGAGACGGAAGGAAGGAAGGAAGGAAGGAAGGAAGGAAGGAAGGAAGAGGATTAAGAGACGGAAGAAAGGAAGGAAGAGGATTAAGAGACGGAAGAAAGGAAGGAAGAGGATTAAGAGACGGAAGAAAGGAAGGAAGAGGATTAAGAGACGGAAGAAAGGAAGGAAGAGGATTAAGAGACGGAAGAAAGGAAGGGGATTAAGAGACGGAAGGAAGGAAGGAAGGGGATTAAGAGACGGAAGGAAGGAAGGAAGGGGATTAAGAGACGGAAGGAAGGGGATTAAGAGACGGAAGGAAGGAAGGGGATTAAGAGAAGGAAGGAAGGGGATTAAGAGACGGAAGGAAGGAAGGAAGAGACGAAAGGAAGGAAGAGGCCGAAGGAAGGAAGATGATTAAGAGACCGAAGGAAGGGGATTAAGAGACGGAAGGAAGGAAGGGGATTAAGAGACGGAAGGAAGAGACGGAAGGAAGAGGCCGAAGGAAGGAAGAGGATTAAGAGACGGAAGAAAGGAAGGAAGAGGCCGAAGGAAGGAAGAGGCAGAAGGAAGGAAGAGACGGAAGGAATGAAGAGAAGGAGGACTCCCTCTTCTCTCCTCACACTGGGATGTCAATAATGTATGGGTGTGCTCTTGGAAAGATTGCCAGCATTCTAGACCTAGACCGGGTACCAGCACACCCGCACTAAACATTAAACCATATTCATCAACATCAGCGGGTTTTTTGATCAGTGGACAAGGTGACATGTACATGCACAGTTTTTGGTAAAACACCATTTCAGATATTATACATGTTGCACTTCATACTCAGGAGTGCCAATAATGTTGACCACAAACGCATATGATATGCATCATTAACGAGTTACAGTTGGCAAAGTTAGTTCCCTTAAAGGGGTTTTCTGGTTTTAAAAGAAAGGTCTATATGCGACTGCAGACTGCCAAACCCTGACAGTATGTGGTTCACACACTGGCCAGATTGTCCTGTATTATGTGCCAGTTGGCAGTCACATTATTACAGTATATGTGTGATTTGCATACTTGCAGTCCTGTGCCAACTAGTCACATCCAGCTTCTCAAACTAGCAGAGAATTGAGTGAACCCAGATGGGAATAGTCATCGCATGACCACAAGTCTGTGAATAGAGTACATGCGGCCACGTAACAGCCAACTAGCAGCGGCAATACTGAGTGGCGTCAGTGTGTGCATGGCATATGGTCCCATGGAGTAACTGCAGACGTTTCTTCAGACCCACCAAAAGTAGGTTTTTCTTTTAAAACATTACATGCCTCCTTGATAACCGTACCTGCTCCAGTCCTCCAGAGTGCCCCACGTGATTTAAGTGATTCTTCAGAAACTCACAAGGATTGTTGGAGGTGTTCCGAGCAAATAACAGCCATGAGAACACAGGAACTTCTGTGCCATTTTCACTGGCATTAAATAAGTCAATAGCCGTTTTCAGCATCAGGAACTTCACTGCCTCATACAAGCAATACTCCTCTTCCTTCTGAAAGATCTCATCACAAGCAGCTTGCTTCTTGTCCGATACCTGGATCTCACTCAGTTCGGAACACTGGGTAAAAACAGAGGGCAAATAAATATAAAAAGTCAGAGCATTTATGGCATGGCTGGTGTTGTGGAATAACAGGTAAGTGGAGGGGGAAAACAATAAATAAAAATCACCAAAATTATTTCAAAAGATTTCATCTGGCTCTCCCAGACGGCCAAACAAGCGATTCTGGGTGCTGAGAGCAGGCACCAGACAAGTCTCATCTCCAGGAGAACAAAAGCATTGGCAGTCCGATATCGGCCATGTCAGATCCTGAAATCCCCAATACACATTAGAATGGTGGCTGAACCTGTCGATATCAGAGGGTCCGGCCGGCAGTCTATGGTGTATGGGGGCGCTGTGTTCTTCTTCCATTGAATGCAGAAATTCTGAACAGCAGGTATACTGGGAAGGAGTCATGTAATCTAAAGGAAGGCATTGATAAGCTATAGGACTTTACAAAGTGGATTCATTTTGCATGTGCTTTTGATTTTTGGAAAAACAGGTAACAGAAATTAGCGCTTCCAATGGTGATTGCATAGTGCCTGCATATATAATTATCAGGGGACAACGAAAGACCTCCATCATTCTGTGTGATCAGCAAATCTCAATTAAAAGGGAAATGTGTCAGCAGGATTTCACCCCCAAACTATGTGCAGAATTATTAGGCAATTTGCATATTAGACCTTGAATTTTATTATTGAACAACTACAGTGTTGTCGATCAATCCAAAAGGACAATAAATAGTGATGAGCAAATATACTCGTTACTCGAGATTTCCCCAGCACGCTCGGGGGTCCTCAGAGTATTTTTTAGTGCTCGGAGATTTAGTTTTTCTTGCTGCAGCTGAATGATTTACATCTGTTAGCCAGCATAAGTACATGTGGGGGTTCCCTAGCAACCAGGCAACCCCCACATGTCCTTAAGCTGGCTATCAGATGTAAATCATTCAGCTGCAGCAAGAAAAACTAAATCTCCGAGCACTAAAAAATACTCGGGACACCAAGCATGCTCGAGAAATCTCGAGTATATTCGCTCATCACTAATAATAAACCTAAAACCTGAATATTTAAGAAAGTAAAAGGTAGGTTTGGTCTTCCTTAGGAGAATCTCTGAATTATTTCGTAACCATTAGGCTATGTGCCCACGTGCAGAAAGTAAGCAGAATTTTCCTGATAAAATCCGGACTCCCTGCACAGGAAATCCGCTTGCGTTTTTATATCGTTTTTTTGTGTGCATTTCTCACATTTAAGAGAATTTTTAGCTTTTTTTTTTTTTACAATTGTCCCAATACAATTCTATTGCGGGAAAACCGTGGATTTTCCGCAAAATTGATGAACATGCTGTGGTTTTTTCCCGCAATGCTTTTCCGCTGCAGAAAAAAACGCAGCATGGGCACAAAAATTACGGAATGCATTAAAATCATGGGATGCTTAATATAAGCTTTGTTTTAGCTTTTCCGCAGCGGAAAACCGCCGCAAAAACGCTACAAATCCGGAACGTGGGCACATACTGTAGCCTTAGTGTGCAGAATATTATTCAACGGAATCCAAAGATAAGCTTTTCCATCTCATTAGTTTATTTTCATCTGGTAAAGTGAGAATAATAACCGAACAACTAAAAAAGGTACAAAAATACGTTTCTGACATTTGTCCACAAACTGCACCAAGTGACATGACACCAGCAGATGCGGCCTCGCAAAGTCAGTAACCGACGGGCCATGTAACGGTATTGCTTGAACCAACAACTTGCGCATATAAATAGTTTGCAACGAAATATGGAAATATGGTGGAAGAAAAACACAAAGAGTCGTTCTAACTGAGGTCTTGCTGAGCAGATCAACTCAGAGCTCAGTTATATTAATTTTTATCTTATATTTATTAGGTTAGAAAAAAACAAAACAAAGAAACAAAGTCTGGATTTCAGAGATGTGTAGTCCTTTGCTAATAGGAAATAAAAATTGGACTACAGAAGACAGACATTGAACAAAAAGGTCACCATAGATCAACTGCACTACTAATGCACAGACTGTAGCCGAACTACACCAATCTTCCATGCATCCCACCGCCTTGCCCAGCTGGTTATGTCCTGCCGGTGGCACATTCTGTTCTTACTACCTCTCCTATCTCCCCTGTCTGCAGCACAGAATGCCACCCATACAGTCCTCTTCTCTGCCTCTACAGATTGGTTAGATCCATTACATTACTCATCTAGTCTACAATAAGTCCCGGCGGCATGAAAACAACTGTGCTACACAGATATGTGCAAGATCATGAAAAATGGAAAAATCGTAAGTTTTCAGCCTGTAAATCCATTTCCATTAATTTCAAATACTTAATATGAAGCTCAAAATACCTGTTTGGGAGTTTATATGGGAAAAAAAGTGAAATTATCATCATTTGATGAAGCTTTAATCAATATACCTAGAATGTATCCATAATGAGGAGCTTTCATGCATTTACAGACTTTGGCGATAAATGAACGATGAATGTACCTTTTTCTGCAGCAACTCCAAGGACTCCTTCAGCCGAACCCATGTTTTTGTGCTTCCATACGAATGCCAGAATCTCCACAGTTTTATCCACTCATATTTTTTTACAAGTTTTTCAGGTAACTATCAATAAATTATAAAATAATGTTATTACTATAATCCAACTAAAGAAAATAAACTTAGAACTTCACAAAACATTAGTTCCCATGAGGAAGGACAAGTTCTACACAAGTTTTCCCATCATCATGGCGGGAGAGTTGCATGTACCTTGTCTGTTTTGGATAGTGATGGTGTGAAGGAATTACATTGGCTTCAGACGTCATAGCCCATATACCGCTGCAGCTAATCACTAGCCTCAGAGGTATACAGCAAGATACTGCTGAGGCCAGTGATTGACTGCACCAGTCATGGTGTGGTAAAATGACATGTACATGTTTTACTATATTGTATTTGAGGTTATAATACATGATTTTGTGGCCGTTTATTTAACTAGATGAACCCCTTTAATATTAAACTCTGCCCTATAGTAGAAAGCCCAGAGAATTAGGTGTCTATTAGGTAGCCACAACAGTATAATTAAAAAATAAAAATGGGACTATAGAAAAAAAGACTAAATAAATAAAGTGATATATGTGAATCACAGTTCCTTGGATATCTTTTTGTATCCCTTTCCTGTTTTATACAGTCCAACTACCTTTTCCTGTAGATCCGTTGACAATTTTTTTTGCTTTCCCCATGACTCACAATCCAGAAATGTCCGTGGCTGGATGAATGATGCAAGAGTCAGTCTGGATCCCAGAAACTCACTCAGCTTTTATGCACACACACTGATTACAAGCAAACATATCACAGGTGAGGATGCTACCTTTAGTAGCCATTCAAACCCATTTGTGTCAACTTCTGTGCATGTTATCAGGACAAAATCCCCAGGGTATGTGAATTATTGATCAAGGTCATTTGGATGTTTTGAGTTGTCATTATGATTTAAAAAGAGAAAACACAGTAGTTTGACAATAAATGGCTTCACCCAACCACTAACCATGAGTGAAGAAAACAATTTTGCTGTTATCATTTCTTGCCAGAAAAAAGGCCAAGAAAGCAAAAATTCTGCCTGGGAATGTAAACGTCTTTTGGTTAAAGTGTGGTCTCATTACTATGATATTGAGGACCCCTTAGGAACACAAGCCCCCCTATCCCACCACTGATCATGTCAACTAGAGCAATAAATAGTTATCAAACTGAGCAGCAAAGCTCCATCAACTGCTTAGTGGCCGTTCCCAGGTACTGCAATTCAGTTGCGATCTGACACTGATGACCTAAATAAGGCCTTCAATATCATAGTAGTGAAACCTCCATTAAACAATTGCTAGTCCAAGCTTGGTGACATTTAGTAAGAGCCAGAATAGCGCATGTTTCTTGGCATTCAATAGTGATACTGCCTCCTGGTGTGCTCTATAGGACATGTATTAGAAGGTCTCAGGATAATATTACTACATGAAGTGGCAACAATCCTGAGAAAACATGGCAATGATGGGATCGCTCTACAAACACACCAATGGCAGCTCCTATTGTGGAGTCAATGGCTTTAGGCGCATTCAAAAAAGGCACAAAACCTTAACTATTAACATGCCTACAGTATTTTACAGAATTCTCCATCCCCACCCACAAAATCCTCCCTTGTCTGTTATTAGCATAAAATGGCATTGTTCGGCAGCAAATTCTTGTTTAGTAACTAGTCACATAGGGAAAAAAATTGCCACATGTGAATTTTACTTTGAATAGATGTTCACTCTTCATAAAAAAGTTGGGGGGTTGTTTGGGAATGCTTTGTGTGTCCATATGTGGCCACCCAGTGATTGTTGTGGAACTTTCAGCATGTCAAGAATTTTGCAAGCATAATATTTAATGTACTGTATTTTGCGGACTATAAAATGCACCCCAAATTTTGGGAAGGAAAATAGGAAAAAAAAAGTTTTAATAAAATTTGGGTGCGTTTTATGGTCCTTTCCTGGTCCGCTTTTACAGTAGCTTACCAGGGGCGGCTGCGGTGGAGCGGGGTCTCAGGAGGCAGGCAGGAGAGAGGCGATGCTGGGGGCCGCAGTCTGGGAGGAGGGGGTTCAGCAGCGCAAGGCTGCAGCGGGCTCCAGGCTTTCAGAAAATATCGGTTGAGTCCTTGAAATTCCCATAGTTTTCACTGCGGCCGACTTCAGGAAAATGGCTGCCTCCGGCGGCGCATGGTTAGATTGAGACCTTGGGAGTAGAGATCTCAGTCTGCAAATGCGCCACCTCCGTCGGCCATTCCCTGAAGTCCACTGCATTGAAAACAATAGCAAGTCCGGGGGCTCCGACAACTTTTAGTGAAAGCCTGGAGCCCGCTGAAGCCTCGCATCGCCAAACACCCCTTTCTCCCAGCATCGCCCCACTCCTGCCACCAGCTTCCTGCAGCAGCGACCCCACTCCAGATCAAAAGTGGCAAGTATCTGCTCTTATTTTATTCCAGCTGCTCTCAAGTATGGCGGTTTTCGCTTCTTTTAAATCTTCCATATGGTTCCAGAGACATGCAATGTGCAATGCCGAATTAGCAAAGACCATAAAAATTAGCACTAAATAAAAAGGTCCATATCTTTGCAACCATATGGCAGATTAAAAATAAAAAAAATTATTATTAATAATAGAATAGTCAGGGGAGCAGTGGGAATAAAATAAGAGCAAAAACTGGCCCATTTCGCCCTGACTTGGCCACTGTGAGTCTGCCATTTCTGAAGTTAAAAACACAAGAATTAGCCATAATACACAATAATAATACACAATATACTGTACATAACCAATAAGCTGGCATGTGATCTATTGTAATAGCAATGCTCTTGGACATGTTCGCAGTGCATTCATTTTCTTTAAAAATAAAATCATACCCATGTGCAAACGTTTTAGTTTTAAGCTATTATTAATGAAGAATAGGTAACGAGACCTAGTCTAAAGTCACAAGTAAATCACTCAGCACGCTTAGGCTATGTGCACACGTCCGGAATTGCTGCGGAAATTTCCGCGGCAATTCTGCAACTGTGCTGCGGGTAAAACGCATGTGGAATTGGCATGCGTATTCCCACTAGTGTTTTACAAGCGTAATTAGCTTGCAGAATGCTAGCGTTTCCCAATTGATCTGTAGCATCGCTTGGAAAACTAATTGACAGGTTGGTCACACTTGTCAAACATAGTGTTTGACAAGTGTGACCAACTTTTTACTATTGATGCTGCTTATGCAGCATCAATAGTAAAAAGATCTAAATGTTAAAAATCATTTAAAAAATTAAAAATCGTGATATTCTCACCTTCCGGCGTCCCCGGCAGTCTTCCTGCTCCTCGCGACGCTCCTGTTCCCAGTAATGCCTCGCGGCAATGACTCCAGATTACGTAGCATCACGCGAGACCGCTACGTCATCACAGGTCATTGCCGCAAAGCATCACTGGGAACTGGAGCATCGCGAGGAGCGGGAAGACTGCCGGGGACGCCGGAAGGTGAGAATATCACAATTTTTTTATTTTCTTTTTTTTTTTTTTTTTTTTTTTTTTTACAGGCATATGGTTCCCAGGGCCTGGAGGAGAGTCTCCTCTCCTCCACCCTGGGTACCAACCGCACATGATCCGCTTACTTCCCGCATGGTGGGCATAGCCACATGCAGAAAGTAAGCGGATCAATGCATTCCTATGTGTGCGGAATCCCTGCGATTCCGCACAAAGAATGAACATGCTGCGTTTTTTTCCAGAATGCGATTCCGCCGTGGAAAAAAACGCAACATGTGCACAAAAATTGCGGATTGCATTCTAATAGGATGCTTAATGTATGCTTTTTTTTGTTTGTTTTTTTAAACACGAAAAATCCTGAACGTGTGCACACAGCCTTAAGTATAAACTTGAGTCTTTCTGTGTTATCATCTGCCCACATAATAACAATATAAAGATAAATAATAAAGATTCACTTTAAGGGGGTTCACTATGTTTGACATTTCCTACATGTGAGCAGGGTTGCTTACCAATGATCATAAAGTGTCCTCCCCCATTGGTCGACTGTGACCTTTGGGTAAAATTGGCAGTAAGTGCAGTAACTTCCATGCAGCGCCTCCACAGGAGAAAGCAAACATTACATAGTTCCTAATTAAATCAATGGGCTGCATGTGTAACACAGGACAGGTCACCCAAAATGAAGATCCTGACCAGATCACCCATTTGTTATATAACATACAAATTACCGTAAACTTTTTTTTTTTTTTTTTACACCAAAAAATAAAAAAGTAAAAGTTTGATAAACTTGAGCATTTTGTCTCCTTTAGAATTTGTAATCCTTCAGAAAAACTAGAATGTCCTGGAGCAGCAACCATTTCTTTTGTCCATTCATCCCAACAATTCTAAGCATTTAGCCCACATTATTATTCTTCTCTTTTTTTGGCCTTTGTTTAGTTCTGGATTTCAGATTCATTTCTATACTCATAAAATGCAGTCCCCTTGACATGGGTTGGCCAGTTCATTAAACCCATGTTTCTATATAATACCCACCTTGTCTACCTACAGTTGAAACCAGAAGTTTGGAATCTTTCCACAAGCTTCTCACAATAGTTGGTCAGAATTTGGGCCCATTCCAGCTGATAAAACTGGTGTAACTGATCCAGGTTTGTAGGCTGCCTTGCTCGCACCTGCCTTTTCAGCTTTGACCATAAATTTTCAATAAGATTGAGATCAAGGCTTTGTAATAGCGCTCCAAAACATTGACTATGTTATCCTTAACCCACTTTGTTACCATTTTGGCAGTATTCTTTGGGTCATTGTCCATTTGGAAGACCCAATTGTGCCCAAGCTTTAACTTCCTGGCTGATGTCTTGAGATGTTGCTTCAGTATTGCCACATAATCTTCTTTTCTCATGATGCCATCTATTTTGTGAAGTGCACCAGTCCCTCCTGCACAACCCCACAGCATGATGCTGCCACCCCCGTGTTTCACAGATGGGATGGTATTCTTAGGCTTCCAAGCTTCTCCCTTTTTCCCCTCAAATGTAACGATTGTTATTAGGCCCAAAAAGATAAATTTTAGTTTCATCAGACAGGACATGTCTCCAGAAATTAAGGTCTGTGTTCCTGTGTGCATTTGCAAACATTAATCTGGCTCTTTTATGTTTGTTTTGCAGTAATGGCTTCTTCCTGGCAGAGTGGCCTTTCAGTACATGTTTATACACCATCATCTTCACAAGATCTTTTGCTTTTGTCCTTGGTTGATATGCATATATCGGACAAAAGCATGTTCATCTGTATGACACAGAACCCATCTTCTTCCTGAGTGGTGTCATCGCTGGACATTCCCATCTTGTTTGTAGAGTTTTTGCTCATTTTAATTCTTGTAGGTTTTGCATGTTTTATGGCCAAAGTGAACATGCGTTTATGTGCTGCATTTGTACCAACTCAAACCAAGCTGAATTTTTGTGTTTTTTCTTTGTATTTTTACATTCTGTGCAACCTGGTATGTGGCCTCCCTCTCCTGAGCTGGGAATTACATTTAAAGGCTTCCCCAGACAGGTGTCCACTGGTTGGGACACTGTCCTTTTGTCTGCCCTTATTCACACACTGATGTTAACTCTGAGCCATGGTAAGGTTTTAAATATCACAGTGTAGGACCTTCCCGATCAGAGTCACCTTGTCGATGGTGAAATGACTTTTGTGTTATTTTGATCAAAAACAGTATTACTAAGAACTCTGTGTTATTTAAATGCACTTTTGCTTTTTTACGTATTTCGTTACAGTAGGGTTTTTGCTAATTTTGTTTCTTGTAGGTTTTGTTTGTACTTGTGTATAACTGTTTCTACAGATGAACAAAGCAACTTCAGCTATCTTGCAAGTCCACAATTCTCTTCCTGATATCTTGACTGATTTCTTGAGACTTTCCCATGATGTTACACAAAGAAGCAGTGTGTTTCAGGTGTGCATTAAAATACATCCACATGTGTGTCTCTGATTAACTCAGATGTTGCAAAAAAAACTATTAGAAGCTTCCAAACACATCACATCATAATATGGGCAGTTCAGAATTGTTTAAAGGCATAGTAATCATAGTGCATATAAACTTTTGACTTTGCAGTGAGTAATAAAAATGTCTTCTTATTCTGGCATACGCAATAATTATGGGAATCCTAATTGATCTAAAACAGGAATGGTTTATTCTGATTTCATGTCAGATATTGAGAAAAACATGCATATGTGTCTTTTTATGTAACATATGTAAACGTCTGGTTTCAATTGTATACCTGCCATCTTTACATAATTAACGAGAATATGATCTTCCCATGAATGAGCTATTGTGAAGCAGTGGTCCGTGTATTGTGGTTGTCTCATTTCTAGGCAGACAACGAATAGTTATTTTGAAAATGTTGGGGTGGGTCATAGACTTTACTTTGCGTATATAAATGTGGTGGGGTCTTCTGTGGAACAAAAGCAAGAACTTTCTTTAATGATAAGACTGGACTTGATTTTTCCTCCCATGCTGCCACAGAGATTTCTATGCAGAAGGGGATCTCGGGAAGCCCAAGACCAAATTCAGAGGAACGTTGTCATTCTTGGAGCAGCCGACCTGCGGGTGTGACTGGGTCAATGTGCAGCTCTGAGCACTCCTCTACATAGCAGATGGGTGCAGGGGCCGCCTGCCATTTAAATGAGCACTATATTAAGCGCATAAGGCTAGAGAAGGTTATTTGTATTTTCACATTGTGTCTGTTCTGCATAAGATAAGCATATGGACCAGAAACATGGTTGTCTGAACGCAGCCCGTATTAAGAAATCTGAGAACAGCTATGCAACTGCGTTAATGGGTCCTGCACAGCCAGGATACGGGCTGAAGCTGGACAGAGAAACCATTTTATTGCTGCTGACGTGATGAAACATTAGCCATTCATTCTGTATTACCAAACTGTAAACATTAGGATACATACTTGTGTAAGGTCATCATCGGCCATCCACTGTGGAAGCGTGGTCATCTGACTAAGGCACTGGAATAAGGTAGCTCTTAAGGCACAATAGTTATCTCCTCTCACGCGTCTTATGGAATTGAAACAGCGAGACACTTGTTCATACCCCTAGAGAAGTAAGGAATATAGAGAACTAAATGGACAGCATAAAAAAAAATACAAACACAAAAAGCGTGCCACATAGGACTTAAGCCAAAGACTTTGGAAACTGAAATCTGCCAAAAACTACAAGAGGATTTGAAGAAAAGAACCTCTGGAGCATGAGCAACCTCTAAACCTGTATAACACAAAAGCAATATAGGCAATGACCACCGTCACAGTAAACGCATAATGACACAACTTTACAAATAATCCTGAGGAACAACCGCGCTTAGAAAGTGTGGATGGCTATCCCTAACAGCCAACCGCAGCTTTCTCACATTTGCCGACTCCACTGTAAGACCCACATCAGACTCAGACACTTTAAATTAAGGCATTTCAGACCACCTTAGCGGATAAAAGGACTTTTTATTTTCCCCAGGACATAGCCATAGGAGGACTTGTTTACAGTGGAACATTCAGTTTATCCCCTTATTTTGACTTTGATTTTTATAAGGGCTAATAGGAATTTGTTTCAGAACAAACGGAGGTCCATTTTTTCCCTGAGTGCACCAATTCCCTACATGCAAAAATCGGGAAATAATTTTCCGGCACAGTGCAAAGCTCAGAAGGCAAGGAGCGCCAGATTTTACAGTTCTGGTTTGCACTTGCCGTGACCCACTGAGAGAGCCCATGAGGTGCCACAACAGCAGAGCTACCAAGTATGTGAACTTATTGTTTATATTTTTTTCATTCAAATATTTATTTAAAGATACAATATTTTGTAATTATTATTATTATTATTTTTACAATTATTTAAAAAAAAACAAAAAACTTTTTTCTAACTTTTTTTTACTTTGTCCCACTATGGGACAATCATTTTTTGCAGGCTGACTGCTTCTACAGCATGAAGATGCAGCAGCATCCCCAAGCTGTAGAAACTGTCAGCCCTGCACTGACAGACAAACTCATCATGCACTGGCCATGATCAGCAAGTTTCCTAGGTCTGGTGACCCGGCTGTCATCATAACAACATCAGGTTATCATGATAACGATTGGGACCCCGCATCACGCCACAGTGTCTCCGATTCAAAGGCCAAGAGGGGCTGTCAGCCCTCTGCCGGCTTCCGGAATGCTGCAATAGTTTTCAATCGCAGCATTTCGGCGGTTAAAATGCCGACACACCCAATGGCGATCGTCCGCACACCTCCAAAGTGCGCGGGAGATCGCACAGACGTAATAATCCGTCCCTGGTCAAATAGGCCCAGGGCACATGGACGGATTATTACGTCTGATGTCAGAAAGGGGTTAAAAGCGGAGTGGTGACTGAAAAACCATAATTCTGCTATATTGTGATAGATCAGATTTATATGGAAGTGGTGATGCCAAATATGTTTATGTCTTTATTTTTAATAAGGGTTTATTCAATTTTTTTATGGACTTCAACCTGTGATTGTCTGATCCCTTATTATACAGCAGTACGGAAGTATTGCACTACACAGTGAAAATCTCCTCTGAAATTCAGCCTATGGCCGAGCTGAAATGCCAAAATGACAGAAATTGGGGCTTTCAGCAGACCCCACTGCTGTCATAATAACCAAAAAGTGCAATTCAGGGGAGGTCAGGTGTGGGAACTGGAGCCAGTATGTGCGAGCACCAGTGGGTGTTATATTTAAATGTCCCTGTTAGAGCCTGAACGTGGCATCTAAATGGTTAACAGCAGTCATCGGAGCTCAGCTCTGACGGCTGCATTTAGAAACATACACCAGCTATGTAATATAGCTCCTGGGCCCTGAGCAAAATATGGGACTTAATTTTTTTTTTTTTTTTTTTACAATACTGCTTGGTAAATGAATGGATGTGGAATATATAATAATTGATACACAAGATTTATTTAGCAGCGTTATGCATAAAAAAAACAACAATCCACCAGACTAAGCGTCTCTTACCTCCTTCATTATCTTTGCTACAGTCGTTTTCCCTCTCCATTCTCTTTGGCAATATTCCAGGATGTCAACTTCTGGTCCCAGTCCTAATTTGAGATCATCTAAGAAAGAAAGGTTTATAACATGCAATGGTTATAGGGCAGCTGGACACAATGCTTCCTATTTAGATCTGATCTCACTATACAGATACCAGTGTCACAAGTAATGGAGGCCCGTAACATCATACGAACGTATATGGGTGTCTATACTATCCCCCAACATATGCAGGTTTCATCATGGATGTTCATCTTCAGGTGTCTGGTAGCGGCCTTCTTCCCACACAATAATAATAATAATCTCTTCATTTATATAGCGCCATATATCTAACATACAAGGACAGTAGAAGCGCTTTGGGAAAGGCCACACATTTTCTACACTCCTAGGAAGCCCTCCATCTATGGGACCAGACAGTCCATGCTTTGTGCTCTCCAGCACGATCAGGTCCACCTTCCGCTAATGATGGATGTAATCCCACATTGGAAGGGAATCTTTATTAGCGAGAAAGGTGTGGAGTCCAAACAGCCCCCTCACTAAGTGCACACCCAAAGTGATACATCTACTACACATCTGCCTCACAATGTGTGAGAACATTAACGTGCTCAGCTTATGGAGGCTCATAAAGAGCGGACCAGCTGGGAAACCTGCACACTGCCCTCTGAGACCAGAATTGGACATAATGTGGAGAGGGCGGTGGGCATTATTTCTGCAGTCCTTCTGAAAAGGATGAGAAGGCTTATAGCAGGATAAACATTTAAAGGAGTATCCTCATCCCCAAGATACTCTCCCAGGTGTAATAATAATATTAGCAAATACCTTTAATATGTAGCATAGTTCTTCTGATTTACTGTCGCTTACTCCATGTGCAGGGCATTGCAGTAGCTTAAGCATTTATGGTTATGACCACTCATATAGTGAATCTTGAATTATATTTAGAACAATCCAGAAAATCCAACACTGTGCATATACAAATCAATATTGTGCACACAATGTGCACAAAGCTATGAGCAATATAGTAAATAATGTAACACCATAGGGTAAGTGATATGACATTCCAAGAAAAATGAGGAACGATGCACCTTGTCAGCACATATGGGTCATAGTACAGATATAGCTTATAAACACATAAATGGATCTTGTGTGTAGCATTTCATATGTATGGGGCGCCACAGAGAGGTGGTGGGTGTTGCTGGACAGACTACAGCCAATAGAAGATATTAAAGTCAGCAACTCCTAGTGGTTGCCTGACACCTGTAGCAGGCAGATAATTAGTCATGGTCCAAAAACTCCAACCAGCCCATAGCAGCATATAAAATAATCCCCCAAATGCCAAACAACAAAAGACCATACAAAGTATAGGCAGCCTAACAAAGATATTTACCCATATTGTAACAGAGACAGGCGTCACCGTGCTCTCTCCCCAACGCACGTTTCGGTGCGAGATCACCTTCTTCAGGGGGCGCCCATATTATTTTGGGATGTGCGGTTCATGCTCTTTTTTTTCTTTTTCCACAAAGCATGTACTTGTCTTTTTTTGGACCAGCACTCCTCCCATTTGGCACAGGTGATTTTAATTAGCAGGAGACTGCAAAGTAAGGGGTCTAGCCCATTTTGGCTCTCACTGAAGAGCTGGAGGAAGGTGAGTTTAAATGCTGCCTTCATTTTGGTGCTGGTGCTGTGTGGCGGCCATTGTTGCTGTGGCTTTGTGCTGGTGGGGCGGCGCGGTCTGGAGTCTTGGGGACTCAGTCTCGCAGCATGGGTGCTGTGGGGCAACAGGCCGTCCGCCCTGCTGGTGCATGGCCGCTGCGGCGGTGGTCGCCACACGGCTCCGCTCCGTTAGGGCGTTAGGACCCACTACGAGGTTTGCCGTGAAGGGGCAGTGGGCTTCATACAGTCTGATCAGAATGTTAAACTGAAAACCTCATGTTCAGTATTTAAATTTTTGCCTAGCGGCTTTAGATCAACGTATGATTTTGGGATGTGCGGTTCATGCTCTTTTTTTTTCTTTTTCCACAAACCACTAGGAGTTGCTGACTTTAATATCTTCTATTGGCTGTAGTCTGTCCAGCATTATAACACCCACCACCTCTCTGTGGCGCCCCATACATATGAAATGCTACACACAAGATCCATTTATGTGTTTATAAGCTACTAGATGGCAGCCCGATTCTAAAGAATCGGGAGTCTAGAATCCATATATACTTTATTTATTCAAATGTAAGAATAATACAATTAATAAATAATAGTAAGAAAGAACAAAAAATGGCTGCACTCACCAGCTCTTGACAATTCTTGTTATTTAAGGTACAGTTACACAGGATCCATGAACATGCTTATGAGGGGAGTGATGAAAGACATCAGACGACAACTTTGCGTGTTGTGGCAAATGCCACAACAACGGTTCTTTGCTTAAGAACAATAATGTAAATAATAAATAATATGTATCAATAACTATGTATATTGGTATGTTCTATGACATTTTAAAATATTTCATTATTATGTGGAAAAGCTCTTAGTACCCATACTGGCGCATACTTGTGTGCCCATCAGGTATTTTCACAGTAATTTTACATCTGATGGGTTGGTATGAAACGTTTTTAATCATCTCTTGGGCTTAGCTAAGCCTTCATTTTAAATAATTCTAATAGGTACAACAGAAATAAAAGCCTTTTTGTGTACCCAAATTTTTTGTGTTTATTTTTACAGAAGTGTAAAATTTAAGAAATCAACGTTCATAGTACACCGATGGGCTAATATAAACATGCCCATTAACCACGCCACGGTAGCCTTTGAACTGATGGGTCCTAACTAACTGATTCCTATTTCTTAATACTCAAACCTCTTTCATATCTGCATGTTTCTGATATTTGCAGAAGTAATGTTAAAAACAATACAACTTCCACACTTGGCACCAAAGAACTGACCTACAACACACTTTCAGCAAGTGCCATGCAATGTAGATGAAGCTTGGAGTTAACTTGCAGTAAATGCGGCAAACGCGGCTTCGACAATTGCATTAAATGCAGCCACAACAAAAACACTGGTAAGTGGAGATTTTGTGGCGAAAACTGCAGAAACCACATGTGCCGCACCTGCCGCAAGTGAAGTACAAATTCCGTATACATTGCATGCAACCTACAGCAAGAGTGGCGTGGGTCAGCCCTTAGGCAGGAAGTGCAGAAATAGCCTTTTTTCCACCATAAATTCTCCAAATAGCAGAAAAATGTTGATGTGAAAGCAAAATCTCTATTCTTTCCCTATCTATCTAAATATGTACCTATCTATATATCTATTTCTATGTACAGAACACACCTGGAGATAGAGATGTGTGTGAACAGCCATCCCACCCGTCTCTTACCTGTTCACAAAAACCTCACCCTTTTTAAAAACAAAATGAAATCTCTCAGCAGCTATACTGCTGGAGCTTCAAATACAGGTTCCTATCACCAAATACAGGCATTTGGATGATACACATCTTACATCTTGTACTTAATGTGTGTTCTACTTACCTATAAAAATATGTATTGATATATCATATTTCTAAATTTATGTAGATATGATATAGAGTTATTAACCCTATATGCTAATGAGTACGTATGTTATATACGTATTTCCTACATAAGTACTTAAAATCTATATGTCTATGGCTACACTAATTTTTTTTTGTTTTTGTTTTTTTTCCTTATCTCTATACATAGAATTTGCCTATTGCTGTCTATGTTATTAGAAAAACTGAATAATGAAAAAAAAGAAAAGTAACTTTAAACTAAAATATTTTTGTAGATAATATTACGTGTGAAGACTTTAGTACTATCAGCCAATAATTGTCCTTGAAGTGGTGTATTAACCACTTTAACCCTCACATTGCAACATTGCTTCACCCTGGAAAAAGCAACATACAATTGACCATGGGCAAAAGCAGGTTCTGGTAGATAAATGCCAACTCGATGGAGGGTCTGGCCTTGAGATTTATTTATGGTCATTGCAAATGCGGGCTTGATGGGAAATTGTCTCCGTCTTAATTTAAAAGGTAATCCAGTCTCTGATGGACACAAATCAATTCGTGGAATGAATACCACATTTCCTGCTGCTGACCCACTAATTACTTTAGCCAGTATGATATTGGCATGTAAGGCAGTGACAATGAGCCGAGTACCATTGCAGAGACCTTTGTTCGTGTTCAGATTACGTAATAACATGATAATGGTGCCAATTTTAAGTTTCAGCCGATGTGAAGGCATTCCAGTTGGTGTTAGTGAATTCAAAAACTCAAGTGGGTATTGATCGAGGTCATCAGCTTCATCAGGATCGATGGAATCATCACTGATATATTCAGTATAGTCACCTATCAATAAATCCATGACTTGGGAATTGACTTTCTCAACGTCCTCATTTTTTGGACATAAAATTGCATGAGATGCAGCTGTATTTATGCTTTCGGTGTCATTCACATCAATACAAAGATTATCTCCAAAAATTTCAATTATTAAAGAGCCAGTGCATACCATGTCTGGAGGAATTTCAATTACATCATCTCCAAGGTTATGTTCATTAGATAGTTCACCATTTCCCAGTTGAAGCAACCAACTGCTGTAGTGAGGATCAATGGAGCGCATGTTCTTAATAAGTGGCAGGCGAGTAAAATGTTGCCAGTGTTGTGAATATTTTATACAGCTCTCTACAACATCAGTTCTTGTCCCATGAGGGATGACAGGAAGACATTGTCTAAAGTCGCCTCCAAAAACAATCACTTTACCTCCAAACGGTGTTTTTTCTTTGTGAGCTACATTTGTTGTCATGACATCACGTAAAACTCTATCAATGACATGCAATGCATATTTGGATAGCATTGTGCACTCATCAATAATAAAAAGTTTAGTGCTGTGCAAATCTTTTGCTGCATCGGTATCATTCTTAATCCTGGAAACAGATGTTTCATTCACAGGAATTGGAATCCCATAAAGAGAATGAATGGTTCGTCCACCTTGTAGCAAGTTGGCGGCAATTCCAGTAGTGGCAGCAGGTGACAATGTCTCCTTGTCCTCTTAGCTGATGTAGGAGTAGATGATATAGGTACGTTTTTCCGCTGCCACCAGGACCATCAAGGAAAAAACACTTTGCTGTAGAATTAGTGTCTTCTAAAGCTTGAGTGATAGCATCAAAAGCAAAAAGTTGGTCCTCATTTAGAGTAGCTTTCATTTCAGCAGCTGCTGATAACTCATAATCTTTATCATACTGTGGGAGGACGTGTTGTTTCTTGACTGGACGTGGCAAATTAAAATCAGTATAAGTTTTGCCATGAGCTTTAAGAACATGTTGGACATCTGTCATAGCATAGCCTTCACAATTGACACACTCCAGAGTGTCGGAGTGGTATGCATGGCAGTAGTCTTCTACAAAGTGTTCCTTAAATTCATCCCATAAGTCCCGAGGTTTAGCTGGAGGACCAAAAATACAAATGTAGGCAAACATGTCACGTAGCTGTGCTGGCATGTTGAGAATACTGGCATCAAGTAATGTATTTCTCCACAGACTATCATCAAATAGTAAGCCAAGAGCTAATGCCGCATCTTTGAAGGTTTCATGTGTGACTCCGTGTACAGTTTTTATGCTGTCAAAACTGGTTGCACCTTTGACATGTAACAATAACAATCTTAAATAGTAGCGTTCTTAGTCTTTCACACTGACAGTATACATTCGTCCAATCACAGAACCACCTGCTCGCTTTCTAACTTCCCAAGAACCTTCTTTCCAAACATAGTTTTCGGGAATTTCACGGTATAAATAAATATGAGCATGATGGTCATTCTGATTAAGCTTGAAGTAGGCCATAAGTGTAGAATTTTGATGGAGCTTTTGTTTGATGTTTCCAATAGAGTCATCCTCATGAAAATAGAGTGGCTGAGAATGCGGTAGATGTACAGCAAGGCGAATGATGCTATGAGATTGTTTATGCATTGGATATGAGAATATTCGCCAAGCTGCCTCTGGTGCACTGACATATCTTGAATCCATGAATTGGTGTGTTTCATCATGTTGGATGTTAGTCTGGCAGATTTCAAGATTGGCTTTATCATGTCCTTTGTAGACGTATTTAAATAAATATTTCACAGCCTGAATGGAACCACAAACTTCGACATTTATATGGCACTTGTATTTTAATAGCAGGAACGGATTATATGGAACCACCCACGAATTGTCAATCATGTTAGAATGGTGTTGAAAAGATGGGCCAAAGTGTCTGCGATAAGTAGGATAGGCGTCCTTAGCTATGATGGTTCTTCGTTGCAAATCTTTAGGGAAACCTTTTGTACACTTCCCCAGATCCATACAGGGAGAATTTGGGTTGTGTTCTCCACACGGACCATGAATCATATGTTGGAGAACAATTTTATGGAGCTGACGGTAGTGGGTAGGATTGGGAATTTCAGCCCACACTGTATTGTCTATGTCCTCCTCAGTCCTTAATTTGGAGTTGCTGTCCAGAATAATCAAAATGTGAGCGTGTGGAAGGCCACGTTTTTGAAATTCAATTACATGAACCATAGCGCAAACTTTCCCAAATAATCCGTTGTTAATGTCTTTTAAGAGTGCTTCCAGTTTTATTTTGAAAACACGTGCCACCAAATCAGGTCTATGTTCCACACGCTGCCAAGGTTCCAAATTCTCAGTAATCTCATTCCATTTCGGATTACAGGTCATGGTGATGAATAGATCAGGACGACCATATTTAGTCACAATAGCCATGGCATCCTGGTACCGCTGCTGCATATTCCTGGGACTGCCTTCAAACGAAGATGGTAAAATGACCGTTTTTCCAATGGGGATGCCCTTCTCAATGGATTTTTTCTGGAGATGTTCCTGGAGTACACAATAATCCTCTACTTTCAAATCCTTTTGGTGTTGACGGATATAATTTAGGCGATTTGCCTCGATTTTCACATAAGCATCCACTAAGTACTGCTGAGTGAGTTTGCCACCATTCAGGAGTGGATTAAACTGATTACGGACAGACAGCACATAGCAGTAATATTGCAGTTGTGTAACTCTGCGTGGACTTTGCCCTTGTTGCTTGAGGCCATCATGCCAGCCCTGGTCTCCGTAAGGGAAAAATAAAGGATAGAGTAAAGCATCTAAATTACTGTGTAGAATGCTGACCTGTTGTGTTCTTGGCGCCAAAGGACTTTTGGGGTCCGGTTGTAAATGTATTAAAATATCACGATTAAATGGTGGCTCTCCATTGTCATTTTCAAATACGACAGCAACTTCATTGACAGTTGGATTATTATATCGGCGAGGGTCTTGATTCCGATCTTGTTTAAGGGCCATGATGATATTTGGCATGAGAGTGCCATTAGCTTCAGCTTTAAGATGTTATTCATGTTCCACATCTCGTAACATTTTGTAGGCAGCAACAAAGGGATTCACATTGTCTAACTGAAGAGCAATTATACTCATCAAAATGGGATGACATTTTTGATTTTGTTCACAGTTTAAACGTTGTTCATTCGCGGTAGCGGTATCCAAAATATACAGTTGGGCATAAGCTGGAACTTGATCATCACTGGGATGTAGGGTTCCAGTACGATGATATATTTGTCCATGTATACGGAAACAGTAAGGGCCATGTCCAGGTGGAGGGGATATATTGGCACCCATGGAGGCGAAAGCAAATGAGCTGTTAATACTACGAATATTTTCCATGAGATTCTTACTGAACTCACTCTCCCCTGTCAGCAATCGTTTAAAGACCTCGGGATATTGGGGTATAGGTATATGCACTTTACTCTTGTGACAACACAGAGTAAAATTTTTATCTGCTGGTATCTCAGCATT
The DNA here is from genome assembly GCF_051348905.1 of Ranitomeya variabilis. NCBI lineage: Eukaryota > Metazoa > Chordata > Amphibia > Anura > Dendrobatidae > Ranitomeya > Ranitomeya variabilis. Next base: position 288,384,837 of record NC_135237.1, read on the forward strand.
CAAATGTAATGCTTGACAATGTTCACATAAATAGTTCATAGGACCACAGGAGTGTTCTACTATGGTACTGTCATCATTAGTAAAACCTGTAGGATGTTGAGGTACAGGTTGTGGTAACGGAGCATTGGAATGTTTCTTTAAGCCAACATATATAAAGCGTGGACCTGGTAGAGGATCTTCACTGTCCACAGATTCAATCACTGAGGAGTTGGAAGGTGTATCGTGGTCAGGGTTTATTAATATGGAGGTGCAAGCGGTTTTTTTGCGCCGTTCACGGCGTGCACCAGCTGCATTTGGTAATGGTTTGTTTGTTGCCTTAGAAGAGTCAGGTGTGAAGCATGTCTTATAAGCAGACTTAACGGTGTACAGGCGACGGCGTTTATCATTTGGAGTGTAAGTAGGACAGTGTTTACGCTTACGTGCAGATTTACCAACGGTTAAAGGAGCTTCAGGCTGCACACATTCTATGAATGGAGACAAAGAAGCTGTATTGTGGGCAGAATCTATGACTGAGGACGTGGAAATATTATGTTTGCAACGTTGAGAGCGTGCAACAGCAGCTTTATTACTTAATCGATTAGTTTTGTCCTCAAAAGACTCATTAGTAATGCGTTTATTGCAAGCAGCATTAACAGTGTCCAAGCGCTTCTGTCTGTCCTCTGTAGTCTCGTTAGCACGCTGTTTGCGCTTACGTGCGGCATCGGCGGCTTTTCGCTCTGCGTCATTGGTATACTTATTATCAGACCTGATGTTACGTGCGCCATCAGCAGCTTTGGGCTCTGTGTCATTAGTATACTTAACAGTGTCCAGGCGCTTGCATCTATCCTCTGTACTCTTGTTAGCACGCTGTTTGCGCTTACGTGCAGCATCGGTGTCTTTTCGCTGTGCGTCATTGGTATACTTATTATCAGACCTGATGTTACGTGCGCCATCAGCAGCTTTGGGCTCTGTGTCATTAGTATACTTAACAGTGTCCAGGCGCTTGCATCTATCCTCTGTACTCTTGTTAGCACGCTGTTTACGCTTACGTGCAGCATCAGCGGCTTTTCGCTCTGCGTCATTGGTATACTTATTATCAGACCTGATGTTACGTGCGCCATCAGCAGCTTTGGACTGTGTCATTAGCATACTTAACAGTATCCAGGCGCTTGCATCTATCCTCTGTACTCTTGTTAACACGCTGTTTGCGCTTACGTGTGGCATCGGCGGCTTTTCGCTCTGCATCATTACCATACTTTATATCAGACCTGATCTTACGTGCGCCATCAGCAGCTTTGGACTCTGTGTCATTACTATACTTAACAGTGTCCAGGCGCTTGCATCTATCCTCTGTACTCTTGTTAGCACGCTGTTTACGCTTACGTGCGGCATCGGCGTCTTTTTGCTCTGCATTATTAGTATACTTTATATCAGACCTAATCTTACGTGCGCCATCAGCAGCTTTGGGCTCTGTGTCATTAGTATCCTTACTATTAGAGCTCATGTTGGCTAAACAGCTTTAAGCGTGGTGGTGGCAAACAACAGGTTAATAAGAGGCAGTGTCAGGTAGTAGGAAAATAGCCAGTTAATAATAGGCAATAGTTCTTTGCAGGAATACAGATATTAATAAATAGGCAGTTTATATTGCAGAGAAATTGCTGGGCAATGATGGACAATGTCCTTATGTGGCAAATAATAGAGCAATATACCCAGTGTGGCAAAGAAGAGGTTAATAAACGGCAGTCTCTCAGTATAACAGTCAGTGAATAATAGGCAGTATATGGAGAAAACACCAAACAAAAGTTCAAAATTGGTGTGAAAATGTCACTGAACCACTTCACAACTAAATATATATAGTTTTGGTAAATGGTATTATCATTTTTTTGACGAAATTCGGCAGGAGCTTGAAGAGCGACGTCACTGGGACCGCCTCCACACAGTAAAAACTTGCTGTGAGGTAAAAATTCAAAAATCACACCAAAATGGCGGGCGGAGTGTGTCACAGTACGGCACGTTTCTGATTGGTCGCTCACGGCAGGCGGCAACCAATCAGAAAAGTGCCGCGCACCACGAAGGCATATATCTTTGTCCACCCTGAGCAGGTGTAGGACGCTGGTGACGTCACTTATCTCCGGACATTATCTCCGGACAAAGCCACGGAAGTTGGCACAAATTGCAGGAAGTAGTATTCTAGGCAATTATATATTAGATTTTAATGTTATCAGTGTTTACCTTTGAACGTTTATATTGTATTGTCCTGTCACCAGCCATGTGTACGATTATCGGCCGAAAGCCTCTCTGGAACCAATAATCACCCCATGTAAAGGTATCTTTATAAGTTAAAGATTCAGAATACTATGACTTTTATCATATCCTGAACAGTCAAGTTTTTTATGAACCGTTAAGGTTTTCTGGTTGAAGTAAAAAAAACTCTGAGTGTTTACAGTTTGAAACCATAAAATGTTGAAAAATTATGTCATTCTTGAGTATATCACTCAATGGTGCTCATAAACGTGTCAAATTTGATCTATAATATACTTTAATATACGTTACTTTAATCTTTAATATACTTAAGAACAGGGCCCCAGACATCACACAGGGGGTCTGAAACACCGCACAGTGGTCCAAAATATCGCTGTGCTCTGCCTGGGGCCCCATATGCTGCCTGGGGCCCCTGTGCTCTGCCTGGGGCCCCTGTGCTCTGCCTGGGGCCCCTGTGCTCTGCCTGGGGCCCCATGTTCTGCCTGGGGCCCCTGTGCTCTGCCTGGGGCCACTGTGCTCTGCCTGGGGCCCCATATGCTGCCTGGGGCCCCTGTGCTCTGCCTGGGGCCCCTGTGCTCTGCCTGGGGCCCCATGTTCTGCCTGGGGCCACTGTGCTCTGCCTGGGGCCCCATATGCTGCCTGGGGCCCCTGTGCTCTGCCTGGGGCCCCATATGCTGCCTGGGGCCCCTGTGCTCTGCCTGGGGCCACTGTGCTCTGCCTGGGGCCCCATATGCTGCCTGGGGCCCCTGTGCCCTGCCTAGGGCCCCATATGCTGCCTGGGGCCCCTGTGCTCTGCCTGGGGCCCCATGTTCTGCCTGGGGCCCCTGTGCTCTGCCTGGGTGTAGGACACTGGTGACGTCACTTATCTCCGGACATTAGCTCCGGACAAAGCCACGGAAGTTGGCACAAATTGCAGGAAGTAGTATTCTAGGCAATTAATCTCCGGACATTAGCTCCGGACATTAGCTCCGGACAAAGCCATGGAAGTTGGCACAAATTGCAGGAAGTAGTATTCTAGGCAATTATATATTAGATATCTGTACTATGACCCATATGTGCTGACAAGGTGCATCGTTCCTCATTTTTCTTGGAATGTCATATCACTTACCCTATGGTGTTACATTATTTACTATATTGCTCATAGCTTTGTGCACATTGTGTGCACAATATTGATTTTAATGTTTGTATATGTCATTTAATAAAGTTTCTCATAATTTTTGTAACTATTGGCATTTTGACTCTATTTTTCTCCGGTTTTGCAATTCAGTGTTTGAGTCGTTTTTTGCCTCATATTCTAAAAATGCAATTTAGCATTAATATGCAATTATATGCACGGTAAAAATCTTATTATAATTATGTTTTGGGGACTATTTGTACAACTGTGCATATACAGTAAATGCAACGCTGTGCATATGTGACTTTTCGGTCAATCTGACCCTTCTCAAACATGCACAAAGTGGCGGGAGTGAGGGGTTTAAATGGTCATAAAGCGCAATGGTTATGTACTAAGTCGCTGCAAGAATGGCACCCTAAGGGTAATACATCACTGCCAGCTGACAGGCCAACCACTTGTGTCACTTCCAACGCATCGATTTAAACCCAAATGTTACACTCCACATTGGCGCCATTCTTCCAGCGACTAAGTACATTACCAATGCCCTTCATGCCAATTGCAACTCCTGTCCCTCCAGCCACTTTGGTAAGCCGGTGTAGTTTCCCCTTACAGAGCTTAGGATGTCATTCAGCGGCCACCACTGCAATATCAGGGCTCACCACAGGATCCCTTCACTATTATTGGCAGTGAACGCAGGGAAGCCATCAGGGCATTACTACCCTTACTACTGTATGGGGCCCGAACACGCTGGCAGCTCGGGCCCCCCTCTCTTTGCTTCTCCTCATTGGGCCGCTGGACATTTTGTTCAAGGCTTCCGAACCTCCTATGCATAACAGCACTGTGGTGTTTTAAAGATAAGCCTACAGTGTTGTTAATGCATCCGGCGAACGGAAAATGGCACTGTACCTTTAAAAGCTGCGGCCGGCCGAGGTTCATCATGGTCATGCCTGACATCACACACTGCTCCACTTCATCATTCCAGAGCAGATAGAGCAGTGTGCGGTGTGTCACCCGGGGGGCGGACTGCAGATGACGGACCAGCAGGGCGAGTCGCTCCGGTGATCCCATCTGCTGAGTTGCCTCTAATCCTCTCCTGTGTGATGCTGTCTGCTGAGCCGTGTATCTAATCCTATCCTGTGTGATGCTGTCTGCTGAGCCGTGTATCTAATCCTATCCTGTGTGATACTGTCTGCTGAGCCGTGTATCTAATCCTATCCTGTGTGATACTGTCTGCTGAGCCGTGTATCTAATCCTATCCTGTGTGATACTGTGCTAAGCTGTGTATCTAATTCTATCCTGTGTTTCTGTCTGCTGAGTTGTATCTAATCCTCTCCTGTGTGATCCTATCTGCTGAGCTAAGTATCTAATCCTATCCTGTGTGATACTGTCTGCTGAGCCGTATATCTAATCTTATCCTGTGTGATACCGTCTGAGCCGTGTAGTGTATCTAATCTTATACTGTGTGATACTGACTACTGAACCGTGTATCTAATCCTCTCCTGTGTGATCCTATCTGCTGAGCTAAGTATCTAATCCTATCCTGTGTGATACTGTCTGCTGAGCCGTGTATCTAATCCTATCCTGTGTGATACTGTGCTAAGCTGTGTATCTAATTCTATCCTGTGTTTCTGTCTGCTGAGTTGTATCTAATCCTCTCCTGTGTGATCCTATCTGCTGAGCTAAGTATCTAATCCTATCCTGTGTGATACTGTCTGCTGAGCCGTATATCTAATCTTATCCTGTGTGATACCGTCTGAGCCGTGTAGTGTATCTAATCTTATACTGTGTGATACTGACTACTGAACCGTGTATCTAATCCTATCCTGTGTGATACTTTCTGCTGAGCTGTATCTCATCCGCTCCAGTGTGATACTGCCTGCTGAGCTGTGTATCTAGTCCTCTCCCATGTGATCCCGTGTGCTTAGCTGTATCTCATTCTCCCCTGTGTGACCCCATCCTGTGGGCACTGTGGTATAACCCCTTCTCGCTGTTTCAGGTTGGGTGGTCTTGGAGGTCGTCGCTTCAGCGTCTGTTCTTCTGACCGGGGGCGGATGACGGACCAGCAGGTGGAGGCGGCGGGCAGATCAGGCGGAGGCGACGGGCTAAGGGCGGGCAACCAGGGCGAGTCTCTGGTGAAAAGAGGCTTCAGGTGGCTCACCGTGGCTGTGTCTGTACTGGTATTGTATGGCTGATGAGGGAAGGCTAGTGGGGGCAGCATCCAACAGGGTCCAGGGGGAGGCTAGTGGGGGCCGCATCCAGCAGGGTCCAGGGGGAGGCTAGTGGTGACTGGGGGCCGCATCCAACAGGGCCCAGGGGGAGGCTAGTGGGGGCCGCATCCAGCAGGGTCCAGGGGAAGGCTAGTGGAGGCTGGGGGCCACATCCAACAGGGTCCAGGGGAAGGCTAGTGGAATGTATAAGATGCTGGATGATCCTGAGCTGCTGCAAAAACAAATGCCCAATTATAACATCAGGCAGCAGTGCTCAGGATAATCCAGTAACTTATAAGTTTTGGTTGGGGTTTGGAAGGGCAGTGGGGAATTATTGAAGCAAGTTGGTATATATGATCGGGAAACATCATTATGATTATTATTATTATTACTATTACTACAGTGTAATTTTTTAAATGGGGCTACCGGTCTGCGCTCCCACAGCAGTGCATGGACTGGGTGCCATTCTCCTGACCAGCATCCTCATACATGCTGTGAGGCTGCAAATTTCATATCAGGAGACCTGCGGCCCGTCCATGCACCACGGTCCAAGTGCAGACCGATATTCACCAGAAGAGGAGCTTTTCCAAGAGAGGGCGGAAGAACTGTTGAAGGTTCGAGGGGTGGAGGCGGAGCTAAGGTGGAGATGGAACTGGGGGGTGGAGCCTGGGCGGAGTTTCAAGGGGGCCCCAAAATTTTGACAGTATGGGGCCCTGAAATTCCTAGTGGCAGCCCTGAGTGAACGTACCACAGTACCCACAACGTCCCCTCTGCTCTGGCCTTTTACATATGGAAAGGTATATGGCATGCATCATTTTCTGGCAGATCACTGCATCTTCTCTTCTCTTGTTATACGTTACACCCTGTCGATTTGAGTGCAATACTTTTACAAATATGGATTCATCCTTTTGTTAAAATCTGCACCACAATCTTGGGACTTTGCATGACTATTATCACTCTTATAGAATTTTGTTCCATATAACTATGTTTTCATCTTGTACTTTAGGACATGTGATTTTAAACATGGTGTCACCTTATGTGTACCTAATCATGGTTATTTGACAGTTTGTCATTCTTCTTTTTTGTGTTTTCTTTTCTTACGTAGTGCATGTTTGAGAAAAGGTCTGATTGACCGAACATCACATTCATTATGCACAGCGTTGGATTCTCAGGATTGTTCTAAATAAAATTCAAGATTTTCTTTGCTTTTGGAGTGCCAGATACTTTTCTACATATATTACGGGGTTGGACCCCATCTGTGCACCCTCCGGATTCTGGAGTGCTGTACTTTTCTGTACTTATCTGTACTTATACTCATACAAGTGCTTCACACTAAATTAGAAAATCAAAAAGTTATTTTATTTCAGTTCTTCAATACAAAAAGTGAAACTCATATACACTGCTCAAAAAAAATAAAGGGAACACAAACAGAATATAACTTCAAGTAAATTAAACTTCTTTGAAATCAAACTGTCCACTTAGGAAGCAACACTGTTTGACAATCAATTTCACATGCTGTTGTGCAAATGGAATAGACAACAGATGGAAATTATTGGCAATTATCAAGACACACTCAATAAAGGAGCGGTTCTGCAGGTGGGGACCACAGACCACATCTCAGTACCAACGGACTCTACAACCCACACAAGTGTCTCAGGTAGTGCAGCTCATCCAGGATGGCACATCAATGCGAGCTGTGGCAAGAAGGTTTGCTGTGTCTTGTCAGCGTAGTGTCCAGAGGCTGGTGAAGCTACCAGGAAACAGGTCAGTACACCAGGAGACGTTGACGGGGCCGTAAGGAGGGCAACAAAACAGCAGCAGGACCGCTACCTCAGCCTTTGTGTAAGGAGGAACAGGAGGAGCACTGCCAGAGCCCTGCAAAATGACCTCCAGCAGGCAACAAATCTGCATGGGTCTGCACAAACTGTTAGAAACCGACTCCATGAGGATGGTCTGAGTGCCCGACGTCCACAGATAAGAATTGTACAACACCATGCAGGACGCTTGGCATTTGCCACAGAACACCAGGATTGGCAAATTTGCCACTGGCGCCCTGTGCTCTTCACAGATGAAAGCAGATTCACACTGAGCACATGTGACAAACGTGACAGTCTGGAGATGCCGTGGAGAGTGATCTGCTGCCTGCAACATCCTTCAGCATGACCGGTTTGGCAGTGGGTCAGGAATGGTTTGGGGTGGCATTTCTTTGGAAGGCCACACAGCCCTCCATGTGCTCGCCAGAGGTAGCCTGACTGCCATTAGGTACCGAGATGAGATCCCTGAGATCATATGCTGGTGCAGATGGCCCTGCGTTTTTCCTAATGCAGGACAATGCCAGACCTCATGTGGCAGGAGTATGTCAGCATTTGCTGCAAGATGAAGGCATTGAAGCTATGGACTGGCCCGCCTGTTCCCCAGACCTGAATCCGATTGAACACATCTGGGACATCATGTGTCTCACCATCCATCAACGTCACATTGCACCACAGACTGTCCAGGAGTTGGCGGATGCTTTAGTCCTGGTGTGGGAGGAGATCCCTCAGGAGACCATGTGTTGCCTCATCAGGAGCATGCCCAGGCATTGTAGGGAGATCATACAGGCACGTGGAGGTCACACACACTACTGAGCATCATTTCCTTGTCTTGAGGCATTTCCACTGAAGATGGATCAGCCTGTAACTTCATTTTCCACTTTGATTTTGAGCATCATTCCAACTCCAGACCTCTGTGGGATATTAGTTGTGATTTATGTTGATCATTTTTAGGTTTTATTGTTCTCAACACATTCCACTATGTAATGAATAAAGATTTACAACTGGAATATTTCATTCAGTGATATCTAGGATGTGGGATTGTAGTGTACCCTTTATTTTTTTGAGCAGTGTATTTCAAGTGTTTATTTCTGTTAATGTTGATGACTATGGCTTACAGCCAATGAAAACCCATAAGTCATTATCTCAGTAAATTAGAATAATAAACAAAAAAAAAAAAAAAAAACACCTGCAAAGGCTTCCAAAGCGTTTAAAAAGGTCCCTTAGTCTGTTTCAGTAGGCTCCATAATCATGGGGAAGACTGCTGACTTTACAGATGTCCAGAAGGCAGTCATTGACGCACTCCACAAGGAGGGTAAGCCACAAAAGCTTATTGCTTAAGAAGCTGGCTGTTCACAGAGTGCTGTTTCCAAGCATATTAATGGAAAGTTGAGTGGAAGGAAAAAGTGTGGTAGAAAAAAGGTGCACAAGCAACCGGGATAACCGCAGCATTGAAAGGATTGTTAAGAAAAGGCCATTCAAAAATTTGGGGGAGATTCATAAGGAGTGGACTGCTGCTGGAGTCATTGCTTCAAGAACCTCCACACACAGACATATCCAGGACATGGGCTATAAGTGTCACATTCCTTGTGTCAAGCCATTCATGACTAATAGACAATGCCAGAAGCGTCTTGCCTGGGCCAAGGAGAAAAAGAACTGGACTGTTGCTCAATGGTCCAAGGACTGGTTTTCAGCTGAAAGTAAATTTTGCATTCCATTTAGAAATCAAGGTCCCAGAGTCTAGAGGAAGAGTGAAGAGGCACACAATCCAAGCTGCTTGAGGTCTAGTGTGAAGCTTACACAATCAATGATTGTTTGGGAAGCCATGTCATCTGCTGGTGTAGATCCTCTGTGTTTTATCAAGTCCAAAGTCAGCACATCAGTCTACCAGGACATTTTAGAGGATTTAATGCTTCTCTCTGCCGACAAGCTTTTAGGAAAAGGAAATGTAATCCTCCAGCAGGACTTGGCGCCTGTTCACACTGCCAAAAATACCAATACCTGGTTTAAAAAACAGCAGTATCACTGTGCATGATAGGCCAGAAAACTTGCCTGACCTTAACCTCAGCGAATCTATGGGGTATTGTCAAGAGGAAGATGAGAGACACAAGACCCAACAATGCAGACGAACTGAAGGCTGCTTATCACAGTAAGGCTGGTGTCACACTAGTGTATGGGAGGGCTGCGGATGGCGGCGTACTTCCTCCCTGAAACCCTGCCTATGCTCTGCCTACTACTCCTTGCGTGCTGCGTTGCCCTGAGTACCTATCTTTAACATTGGGTATGCAGGCCATGCGAATGTATGCGGATGCCTCCGCATGTGCCGTTTTGACACTGCATCGACCACAACAAAATGCAACATGTTGCGTTCAGTGCAGCGCAGGCGGGGTTTCAGGGAGGAAGAAGGGAGGAAGTAGGGAGGAAGTACGTTGCCATCCGCAGCCCTCCAACATTTCGGATTTTAAATCATTTTTCAAGCTGGTGTTATAAAATATTCTAATTTACTGAGATTATGACTTGGGTTTTCATTGGCTGTAAGCCATAATTATCAACATTACCAGAATACTTGAAATAGATCACTGTTTGTAATGACTATATAATATACGAGTTTCTCTTTGTGTATTGAAGAACTGAAATAAATTAACTTTTTGATGATATTCTAATTTTGTGAGAAGCACTTTTATGGAGTATAAAGTACGAGAAGTAAAGCACTCCAGAATCCAGAGCATACACAGATGGGGTCCAACCCCGTATAGCGAGTTAGCCGCTACTAGTTGTAACCATGGATAACCAAGCTACTGCAATGCCCTTCACGTGGAAAAGGCAACAAAGAAAATCAGAAAAACTATACTATATTTACAATTGGAGGCATTTGCTTATACACTGTTTGCAGAATTATTAGGTAAGCTGTATTTTGATCACATGATACTTTTTAGACATGTCCTACTCCAAGCTGTTCAGGCTTGAGAGCCAACTACCAATTAAGCAAATCAGGTGATGTGCATCTCTGTAATGAGGAGGGGTGTTGTCTAATGACATCAAAACCCTATATAAAGGTGTGCTTAGTTATTAGGCAACTTCCTTTACTTTGGCAAAATCAGTCAGAAGAGAGATTTGACGGGCTCTGAAAAGTCCAAAATTGTGAGATGTCTTGCAGAGGGATGCAGCAGTCTTGAAATTGCCAAACGTTTGAAGCGTGATCACTGAACAATCAAGCATTTCATGGCAAATAGCCAACAGGGTCGCAAGAAGCATGTTGGGCAAAAAAAGACGCAAAATAACAGCCCATGAATTGAGGAAAATCAAGCGTGAAGCTGCCAAGATGCCATTTGCCACCAGTTGTGCCATATTTCAGAGCTGCAACATTACTGGAGTAACAAAAAGCACAAGGTGTGCGATACTCAGGGACATGGCCAAGGTAAGGAAGGCTGAAAAACGACCACCTTTGAACAAGAAACATAAGAAAACGTCAAGACTGGCCAAGAAATATCTTAAGACAGACTTTTCAAAGGTTTTATGGACTGATGAAATGAGAGTGACTCTTGATGGCCGAGATAGATGGGCCAGAGGCTGGATCAGTAAAGGGTACAGAGCTCCACTCCGACTCAGATGCCAGCAAGGTGGAGGTGGGGAACTGGTATGGGCTGGTATCATCAAAGATGAACTTGTGGGACCTTTTTGGGTTGAGGATGGAGTGAAGCTTAACTCCCAGACCTACTGCCAGTTTCAAGAAGACAACTTCTTCAAGCAGTGGTACAGGAAGAAGTCGGTATCGTTCAAGAAAAACATGATTTTCATGCAGGACAATGCTCCATCACATGCCTTCAACTACTCCACAGCGTGGCTGGCCAGTAAAGGTCTCAAAGAAGAAAAAATAATGACATGCCCCCCTTGTTCACCTGATCTGAACCCCATAGAGAACCTGTGGTCCCTCATAAAATGTGAGATCTACAGGGAGGGAAAACAGTACACCTCTCGGAACAGTGTCTGGGGGGCTGTAGTGGCTGCTGCTTGATCTGTTTACGATCAACATTGCGTGCAACTGACAGAATCTATGGATGGAAGGCTGTTGAGTGTCATCATAAAGAAAGGTGGCTATATTGGTCACTCATTTTTGGGGGTTTTGTTTTTGCATGTCAGAAATGTTTATTTCTAAATTTTTGCAGTTATATTGGTTTACCTGGTGAAAATAAACAAGTGAGATGGGAATATATTTGGTTTGTATTAAATTGCCTAATAATTCTGCACAGTAATAGTTACCTGCACAAACAGATATCCTCCTAAGATAGCCAAATCTAAAAAAAAAAACCACTCCAACTTCCAAAAATATTAAAGGTAAGGTACCGCGTTTGTAGATCATTAATAAATCACTGTAATGTAGCATAACATGCTGCTATAACCAAGTTTTAAATGCATGTGAAACAGATTTCATGTGTTATATGTGTTTAAAGAAGGAACTGGGGGCTGACATCTTGGTTTCACAGCAGTTCACAACACTAACAGTGTCATTTTACAGCACCCCATGGACATAGGAGATAATAGACCGGCGAGGACCCTATCTATAACATTGGAGAGGCTTAGCAGTGAGCTGGGCACGCCTCTGTGGGCTGCACAACTCACTGCTGTAGGTGTGACTAGCAGCCATTTTACTATAGCCCAGTGCTCTCTGCCCAGCTCCACTTACTCTCCATCACAGGAGCTCCATTCCCAGCCTGCAGAGAGAGGTGACACCTGACACCTCTCAGCCATACAATGTATCTCTCCCCTCCCTCCACAATGCCTGGCCATTCACTGCAGACCTGGAGCTCCTTCTTATCTTACTGAGGGATGAGTCACAGACAGCTCTGCACAGACAATGCTGCTCCATACACACCACATAAACTATGGATGCAGTAACTGCTGGTGATAGCAGATCACAGGGCAGTCACACACAAAATGGCTCTGCCCTGTGATGCTGCTCTTCATTCTGCCCCAGGGATATTAGACCACCCAAAAGGGGAGGGAAATGCTGATGTCAGCAGTTACTGCCCCAATTTTCCAGCTAACAGTAAAGCTGGTAAGTCTCACTATAGCTGCTTGAGGTCTAAAATGGAAAATGCTCCCCCTAGTGGTCAATATATATATTTGTAAGAAAATATATAATATTTTTCATATAGAAATGTTTGCAAACAGTGCAAACATTGCATTAGTACATTTTATTTACTATTTTAAGCTTAATTTCACAAAAAAAAAAAAAACTACAAGAAAACTGGTGGCACCTTCCCTTTAAGCTTTGATATTTATGAGTCTTTTGGGTTGATTGAGAACATAGTTGTTGATAAATAATAAAAATAATCCTCTAAAATACAACTTGCCTAATAATTCTGCACGCAGTGTATTATTACCTATTACATATCGGGATACAACCTTAGAGATGGGATTATTCCTTTAATAATTCTACAGTTATGACTGATCAAATGAAGACTTTAATAAAAGAACTTACTACTGCTACGCCATACATACCAACCACTAATGTGTGCATGCAGCTCTATAAAGGGGAAGTTTTGTTTCCTTCCCATATATTTTCAGAGTGGTTTTCATGTTAATAAAAGTAGTAACTCTCTTTCTGTGTACCGTAAGTTTACGACTTCCTCGTTAGAGTAAAGAGGACTGAGTGCGCGCTCATCAGAAGAGGATCTTCAAGTGCAAAACTGAGCAATCAGAAATCAAAGGAAAAAGGAAGAAAAAGCTAAGAAAGAATACCTGTTGTGCCTTTGTCAATTGCTGCAATACCTTTCTGGATTTTTTCTTTTTCAATTTCTTCTTCATCCCGATAAAGGTCTTCATCACTAATTATACAAATAATTAACAATTACACTAGGATACAGTGATTTGGGTGCTAACGACATTGAATGGTTTTATATTAAATTTATGGTGCCGATTAAGAATATGACTTCAGTTTTGCCGGATTGGCACTAGTGTCTGAGATATTTAATAGTTAATTACAGTAGAATTCTGGCTTCAAAAGTAGGCATAAGTCCTACCGGTAATTGGGTTTCCAGGAGACCACCATGACAGCACCATCAGGAGGTAGTCCTTCATATCCTTGATACAGACAGGAACACACAAGAGGTTAAAAGACTCCTTCTTCTATCACCCACCAGTCATTTTACAAGTACCACACCAGGATGGATGCAACTCCATTTTATTGAGGTTCCTTCTACATATGTTGACTTCACATAGACAGGAATTTAAAATGGGAGGGAATTTAATGGGTACTGTCATGATGGACTCCTGGAAATCCAATTACTGGTAGGACTCATTCCTATTTTCCAGGACGTCCCTCCCAACAGCACCATCAGGAGAATACATTCAGAATGGACTACTTCTTGGAGAACTTTTCTTCTAAAGGCCGTCTTTTTTGCCTGAAAGAATGTCCCACTTATAATGTCTGCAAAAGGTGTTAAGAATTGTCCACATTGCTGCTCTGCAGATTTGCCCTACAGAGGCCCTTACTCAATCTGCCCATGATGTATATGCTGCTCTGGTTGAATGGACCCTGATATTGTCCGAGGATGCTTTAGCTTTTGAAGAATAGGTCAGAACGAATACAGACTAAGGCTACGTTCACATTTGCGGTCAGCGCCGCAGCGTCGGGCGCCGCAGCGGCGCCGCATGCGTCATGCGCCCCTATATTTAACATGGGGGCGCATGGACATGCGTTGTGCTGCGTTTAGCGCCGCATGGCCGCAAGCGTTGGACGCAAGAAACGCATCAAGTTGAATTGTTTTTGCGTCCAACTTGCGGCCAAAAACGACACATGCGGCGCAAAACGCAGCGTTTTAGCGTGCCTTATGCCGCGTTTTCGTTTGCGTTGTGCGCTGCGGCGCCGACGCTGCGGCGCACAACGCAAATGTGAACGTAGCCTTAATCCATCTTGTGGGGGTCACTTTTGACGTTTTATTCCCCTTATTCTTCGCAAAATGAATGAATCTATCAGACAACTTTCTGTGGCCTCTAGGTACTAGAGGACCACAAATATCTGAAGGGATGTCAGAGTCAAGGGATCATTCTTATTCTCATTTGCACATGGAAACACGAGAAGCAGAATGAAACTGAAGTAGAAGATACAGATTAGATATTATAAAAAACATATTGACAGTGATCAATGAGTGGAACAGGCTGGTTTAGTGAATCTTGCATTGAGCATGCGGTTGGATACGATGACCCAAGAGGTCCCTTCCAACTCTAATATTCTAAGATTCTATGATTCTTCTTACATTTAAAGAATGGAATGTCAGTTCCTGACTATCTTCATGATTCTGACAAAAGGAAGGCAAGACAATTTCTTGGCTCTGTAGTGCAGCGTTAGCACACTTATGCAGTGAAGGAGGCAGTGACCCAACAGAGTCCCAAATCAAAGTCTCTTTAATGGGGTTACTTCACAGCATTAATGTCCAATTCACACAAGTATGTACCATTAATGTCCAATTCACAGCACTACATAGTACCCGGTCTATGGATGCCCCAGGACGTTTTGGGGTAGCCATGGGGAGAGCGACAGAAGTTGCTCTCCCCATGCGCCGACTCATACAGGATTCCCGGCTGCATCCAGGATACCCCAAAACGTCACTTGGAACTGATAGAGACAGGATACACGTTTCTCTCAATACCAGTATTTTTGTTCTGATGAAGATCCGGATGTGGACCAAAAACGTTCAACTTGCCTTTATGGATGCACATCAATAAACGTTTTCATTGCACGCCAAAATTTCCTTCAGAGTGCCAAGTTTTTCTGGTTTTGGACTGATTTTGACCCTGACACATCCAAACCCGGCCCGGAATTAAACGGATTGCATGACTACCATCCTGCAGTCTGTTTCAAAACACAAAAGCCCAGAGCAGGTTTTCCAAACTCTGCCCTGGACACTAACATACCCAAGACTAACACTTATTTTAACTCCGCATTGCAATCACAGCAACGCCTGTGACCGTAATGCACTCTCATGGCCTCCATATGCCTCCGTGCACATCCTGGTCAGAACCCACAGCAACTCCTATCTGCAACATCGGACACTGCCTCACAATTGCAATCATAGCTACGCCTTTGGGACACACAGCGAACCCCTACCTGTGACACCGGTCACTGCCTCACAGCTCATATGAAAAGTAGTTGCCACTTTAGGAAAAAATGCTGGATCTAACCTTAATATGACGCAGTCCTCTAGTATCCCTGCCATTCGTCTTGCAGTAGTTATGGCAACCAGGAAAGCGGTTTTTAAAAAAGGAGAGAGATTTTAAAGTCTGAGTCTTCTAGAGGCTCATATGTTGGTCTACATAAGCTGTTCAACACCAAACTCAGGTACCATGGAAGGACAAAGTCCTTGATTGTGGGTCTAATCCTAACTGTGGCCTTAAACAAATCTCACAATCCATGGATGGCTTGCTAATGGATAACCCAAGAAAACAAGCAAAACTGAAATTTGTACCTTCAAAGTGCTGGGTCTTAGGCCTTTAACAAACTCAGATTGGAGAAAATCTAGTCTCTTTGGATTATTAGGGTTAAGATATCCACAATTGTCTCCTGGTATTATGAGCAAAACATTTTTCAGATCTTTGTATACATCACCGGCTTCCTACTTTTTTTGGATCATGGGTATGACGGAGTCTGAAAGTCCTCTGGATCTCAAGATCTGCCTTTCAGGATCCAGGCAGATAACTGCAGGAACTTCACATTGGAATGATATATTGGCCCTTGGAAAAATTAGATCATGCCTTACCGGTAGGAATATGGGGTTCTCCAGAGCCATCATTTTTAACGGGGGAAACCAGCTTCTCTTGGCCAAAATTTGAACTTTTGTGCTTTCCCTTGTGGCAAATAAGCAGAGTTATACCCCAGCGATGGGTAAACCAATGGAGTTCAGTTCAGTTCCAATTCTGATTGCAGATTTTCTCAGCAGGAAGGAAGTTCAACAATTAGATTTTGAAATCCCTTTAGGTGGGTTGCCAAAACTCAAAGGACTTTTTTCTGCCCAATGGAAGATTTTTGCAAACAAAGCCTGACAATTGTGATGTCGACCCCGATACCAGAGGAAAGCCACTGTCATGATATTGTTTGATAGAATTCTGACGTAATGATATTTTAAATTTAACTGCCATTTCTTTAATGTCTCCCAGACTAATTGACGTTTTCTGAGGTTTGATGATGTAAGATGGCCTAGCTTTGGCCAGGTGTCCTGTAGATATTGACCTTGTACAAGCAACCACCATCAGCTGTTGCTTTTGTCTGTGATGACAGTTACAAATACAGATAGACTCCACATATTTCCCTTCTAAACGGTGATCATAGAGATCCACCAATTCAATGACTTTTGTCGTAATTGACAATCTTATTTTCTTGTCTAATCCATCTTGTCTGTTCCAGGATGCTAGGATCTGCTGTTGTAATGGCCTTGAGTTGAACTGGCTCTACTGTATGCATGGTATAGATGCGGTCATCATTCCTAGGATCTTCATACTTTCTCTGATAGATACTTGAGTTCTCTTTTTGATGGCAAGAATTCTGGCTTGGAGTTCGTTCTGCTTCTTCTCCAGTAGGAAAGATGTGTCTTATTACGAATCCAAGAGAACGCCTAGAAAAATCTTGTTTTTCGGGGAGGAGATCTGACTTTTCCCACTTTATAACCCATCCTAGGTTCTTCAAACCTAAATTGGCTGATGCTAGATTGATTCTTAGCCGTTGGGGTGATTCTGCTATTAGGAGAAAGTTGTCCAGGTATTGAACAATGATTTTTCCTTCTCCACTCAAACAAAAAAATAAATAAATAATAAACAATTTCTGCCACTAGTCGGTGGAAATGAATGGGGCGGAGGGAAGACAACGGAATTGAAAATGCTGAATCACCTTCCCTTCTTTTACTGCAAATCTCAGATAAATGTGACTGGGAGGATGAATTGGCACATGTTGTAGGCTTCTTAGAGATCTAGCGTACTCATTACCATATTCTTCATGATTAAAAGATCAATGATTCCTATAGATTCCATTATTTTTTTTTACTGAAAAGAGTCATGTACGATCTGAGGAACTATTTTGTTTCTGGTATTACTACTCTTGAAGCAACCATTTTTTTTTTATGTCTCTTAGTAGCCTTTGTAGACTTGGGGGGACTGGGGAGTTGTGAGATGGAATCTTCCTTGAGGGTTCTGAGTAAACGCTATCCTGTACCCTTCTGATATTGTCTTTAGTATCCACTGATTCTGATATACTTCTGCCCAGCCACTGTGAAAGGATTGGAGTCTTCCCTCCACCTTCTTGGCATCATTGCCTTGCTGTGTTAGATGTCAGATTGAGAAAGGCATTCCTTTCTCTGCCTCCTTTGGGGGTAGCTCCATCTACCCGTTTTCCCCTTTACCATTTTTTGATGGGATCGGTTTCTCCGTAAGGACGATACCCTTTGAAGCGTCCTACGGTAATCCTTTTTTCTCATCTGAGGCTTTTTCCAATATGTTGTCTAATACTGGGCTAATGCCAGAGGCCAGAAAATGGAATGGAACACAGCTTGTTTTTAGAGTGGCTGTCCCTGACCATATTTTAAAGCCATGTAGCTCATCTTACGGTATTAGAGTGCCAGATTCCTTGCTGTGAATCACATGGATTCTATGAAAGAGTCGGTCATAAAACCTTTCGCCATTTTAAGTAAGAGAAAGGATTCCAGGATATCATCTCTGGATGTCTTCTTTCTAAGGTGACCTTCTAGCTCATCTATCCACAGGCTCATGGATGTTGCTACTGAGGTCGCAGCTATATTAGTTTTAGCTTTAATAATTGCTGCCAAAGTCTCCCATGTTCTCTTGACTAGCCCATCTGTCATACTGTCCATAGGATCCCTCACACAAAAGGAATAGATGTCTTTTTGGCCACTCTGGCTATGGGGATGTCAATCTCAGGGAATTCTTCCCATAATTTCATCTCTTCTGGTTCAAACGGAAGACGAGATCTGAAACTCCTTGGTATAATTAGTCTCTTCTCTACATGATGACACTCCTCTAAGATCATAGCTCTAATATATTTATTAATCGGGAATACCTCCAGAACCTGAACCCCCCCAAACATCTCATCCTATATGGAAGGAGACTTATGGGTCTCCTCGAATTTCATCATATTCCTCACTGCCTGCAGGAGCATTTCAGTATCTTCCCCAAGAGAAAAAAGTTTTTATTTTACTCCTCTGGTAAACTTGGGATTAATCATTCACCTTCCTCCTGTTCAGGGCCAGAGTAATATGATAATTCGTCCTCCCATGAACTTGACCCCATATCCCAACTTGGTCTTGTCTGCTGAGGTGCAGACTAGGAGGACTTGAGGGGAAACCTCCGTTATGGAATTTTGAACCTCTTCTCTGATCATGGCCCTCATATCGGTCATGAAGGAGGTGTTCTTCCTTTGCCACCTTGGCAATGGATTCTGGATATAATGCTTTTCCTTATGTGCCAGGAAGTTTCATGCTGCATGTGGCACATTTTTTCCCTTTCTTCTTAAATACAGAAGGGGCCATAGATCTTTTAGGAACATATTTATCCTAAAGGGATAAAGATCATATAAAATATAGTGCAGATTCCAGGTAGAAAAGCAATAAGTGTGATTTAACATCACTCACTTGTCCCAGGAATTCAGTAGGTGTATCAGAACGGCCAGTGTTTTGTCTTTCCATTGCTTGTCTCACTGCACTGGTAAATTAACCCCACCCCCAGCAATGTAATGAATAGTACCCATTTCACCCGTCTTGCAACTGCATCATCAGGAGAGCCTTCCCCTTTAATTAGGGGAATCTAGGAGCTCTTTTTTTCAAATCTCAGAAGTGCGGCCAGTGCTGGAACACGTGTCAGGCACTAGAGGCTTATGGGTCATTCTCCTGTAATGGAAAATGCTCTCTGCATGAAGGAGTCTTCGGCTGTAAGCACCTGCCGAGAGACCAAGGATGGACGAAAGTGAGCCGTGAGCCCCCGTGAGGAGGAATTGGCTTAAATCAGAAGATCCAGCTCTACTGGAAGGCTGAGGGACCTCTTGATCAGCGACGTGTCGGCTTCCAGACCGTGCTTCAGGAGAAAGGAGAGAGATCGATCACCGTGTCCGACAGTCAGGAGCAACTGCTCAACTGAGAGGTAACTTCTTCTGTGACACAAGCACTCCACCTATGCGTCTGACAGGAAAATCACTGGTGGGTGGTATTGGGAGGGGTCTTTTAACCTCATGTGTTCCTGTCCCTATCAAGCATATGAATGTCTACCTCCTGCTGGTGCTGTCAGGAGGGAAGTCCTGGAAAAGTCGCTTTTATGGCATTGTACGTCTACAAATTCAAATATCAAATAGTTATATGGGTTGTCTCATTACCTAAGACACTTAAGAGCCAAAAGACAGATCAAAAGCCATTTCATTTATCACACACAAGTCGCATTAGGGGAATGCATTATTTTCATGGATAAGGCTATGCTATCATGATCAGGTTTTGGTGAGTTTTTCTTTTTATTATTATTTTAACCCCTTCATGACCTTGGGATTTTCCGTTTTTTCGTGCTAGTTTTTCGCTCCCCTCCTTCCCAGAGCCATAACGTTTTTATTTTTCTATCAATATGGCCATGTGAGGGCTTATTTTTTGCAGGACGAGTTGCACTTTTGAACGACATCATTGGTTTTACCATGACGTGTACTAGAAAATGGGAACAACATTCCAAGTGCGGTGAAATTGCAAAAAAAAAGTGCAATCCCATGAGTGTTTTTTGTTTGGCTTTTTTGCTAGGTTCACTAAATGCTAAAATCGACCTGCCATTATGATTCTCCAGGTCATTACGAGTTCATAGACACCAAACATGTCTAAGTTATTTTTTATCTAAGTGGTGAAGAAAAATTCCAAACTTTGCTACAAAAAAAAAAAGTTGCGCCATTTTCCGATACCCGTAGCGTCTCCATTTTTCGTGATCTGAGGTCGGGTGAGGGATTATTTTTTGCGTGCCGAGCTGACGTTTTCAGTGATACAATTTTGGTGCAGATACATTCTTTTGATCACCAGTTATTGCATTTTAATTCATTGTCGCAGCGACCAAAAAAACGTAATTTTGGCATTTCAAACTTTTTCTCGCTACGCCGTTTAGCGATCAGGTTAATCTTTTTTTTTTTTATTTTTATTGATAGATCGGGCGATTCTGAACCCAGGGATACCAAATATGTGTATGGTTTTTTTTTTGTTTTTTAAATTAGTTTATTAAACAACAACAACACTAACAAAAGAAAGGACAAATAGACATACATGGTTTACATATATCCAAGTCCGCACGGATACATTCATATGCAAATCTCAAAGCATAGATTGGTTCATATAAACTCAAAGTATTACAGTATGTCTAAAGTACTTAAAACTCTAAAGCTATTTTACTGCCAAAACAATCCCCATCACATTAATAAAGTAATACTGAAGTACAGCATGAACAATGCATATTTTGCCGTGAGCTCTATCATATTGGAGCTAGGCCAAAATATGTGTATGTTTGATTTTATTTTTATTGTTTTATTTTGAATGGGGCGAAAGGGGGGGGTGATTTAAACTTTTATATATTTTTTTATTTATTTCATTTTTTTAAAACATTTTTTACATTTGCCATGCTTCAATAGCCTCCATGGGAGGCTAGAAGCTGGCACAGCCTGATCGGCTCTGCTACATAGCAGCGATCATCAGATCGCTCCTATGTAGCTTAAAGGGAACCTGTCACCTGAATTTGGCGGGACCAGTTTTGTGTCATATGGGCGGGGTTTTCGCGTGTTTGATTCACCCTTTCCTTACCCGCTGGCTGCATGCTGGCTGCAATATTGGATTGAAGTTCATTCTCTGTCCTCCGGAGTACACACCTGCGCAAGGCAATAACAAGACAAAACTGGTCCCGCCAAATTCAGGTGACAGGTTCCCTTTAATTACAGGCTTGCTATGAGCGCCGGTCACAGGCTGGCGCTCACAGCAAGCCAGCATCAGCAACCATAGAGGTCTCAAGGAGATTTGTAATCCACACATAATCGTTTGTCAGAGCAAAATATTAGTAAAGTATAAAAAATCAAGTTGCTTTACTTCAAAACATAGCAAGAACAGAAAAATCGAAGTGATAAAAAAAAGTGAAAAAAAAACAAAACACAAAAATACAAAGAAAAAAAAAAAAGAAAAAAAAATAAGAAACCTAAATTTAGTTAATAAGTACAGAAATACTGTAGAAAAACCTGCAACATCAAAAACTCCCCAAAAGCTCATGGTGGGAACATAGCCTGAATGTCTATCTACGTTCCGTTTGAGTATCCCAGCATGCACTGGGAGTTGTCAAACGAAACGTCATCAGAAGAGAAGTTACAGAAAAAAGCAGAAAGATAGAGAGGGCACGGTAGAGAATCTGTAAGTAGAGTATATTACATTTAAAGGGAACCTGTCACCCCCAATATGGAAGGTGTGCTAAGCCCACCAGCATCAGGGGCTTATCTACAGCATTCTGTAATGCTGTAGATAAGCCCCCGATGTAACCTGAAAGAGAAGAAAAAGAGGTTAGATTATACTCACCCAGGGGCGGTCCCGGTCCGGTCCGATGGGCGTCACGGTCCGGTCCCTCCCATCTTCTTACGATGACGTCCTCTTCCTGTATTCACGCTGCGGCTCCGGCGTACTTTGTCTGCCCTGTTGAGGGCAGAGTAAAGTACTGCAGTGAGCAGGTGCTGGGCCTCTCTGACCTTTCCCGGCGCCTGCGCACTGCAGTACTTTGCTCTGTCCTCAACAGGGCAGACAAAGCACGCCTGCGCCGGAGCCGCAGCGTGAAGACAAGAAGAGGACGTCATCGTAAGAAGATGGGAGGCCCTGGACCGGACCGCGACGCCCACCGGATTGGACCACCCCCGGGTGAGTATAATCTAACCTCTCTTTCTCATCTTTTAGGATACATACGGAGCTTATCTACAGCATTGCAGAATGCTGTAGATAAGCCCCTGATGCCGGCGGGCTTAGCTGACCCTCGATTTTGGGGGTGACAGGTTCCCTTTAAACACAGGTAGTAGCTTTATTTAAAGCATGACACATCAAAAAGAGAAACAAAATGCGCTGGCAAAGACGTGATAAAGAAAAAAGAAAAGAATAAAAACAAAAAGCACTCAGAAGTGCAATGGAAGAAATGGAAGTAACCCAATTTACCTCCTATATGCAGAATTGCAACATCAAACTCACCAAATGCTCATCGTGGGGCTGTAGCCTCATGACATGTTCACACAGAGCTTTTCGATGAGGATTTACAAATACAGTGCTGTGCAAATTAATTGGGACAAAGCAAAAAAAAACAACACATTTTTGAATATTTAATAATGAAATGTTATAATGCACTGTTACATGCTAATTCTGAAAATAACCTTTTTCCACTGGCTAGTTGACCAAGATTTATTTATTATATATTAAAACTGGTTTGAATCACTGACTGGTAACCAACTTACGATTTTACTTAAAAAATGCTTTGTCCCAATGAATTTACACAGCACTGTAGATTGTGCATCTAGATCCACATAAAAAAAAAACAAAAAACAAATGCTCTTTGAATAAGATTCTGACAAATTTAACCCCTTCACAACCTACGACATGTGGGTTGGCTGAGCCCACATTATTATATTTTGCCCCATTCAAAAATAAAATGAAGAAAAAAAAAAAAAAAACACACATTTGGTATTGCTACATTCAGAAAAGCCTGATCAAAATATAAACTAAGTTAATCCTATAGGGTTATCTGTGTAATGAGAAAAAAATAAAAACAGAATTAAGGGTTTTTTGGACCTACAACAAGATGGTATCAATAAAAAAAAGTCAGCTCAGCACGCAAAAAATAAGACCTCACCCAGCCCCTGATCCCAAAAAATGGAGACGCTAGGGGTCTCGGAATGACCTGCAGAATCATGATGTTTTATCAGTTTTAGCATTTCATGAACATGGTTAAAAAAAAAAAAAAAAAAAAAAAACACAATTGTGGAGTTACACTTTTTTTGCTTTCTCATCGCACTTGGAATCTGTTTTCCAGTACACTATATGGTAAAATCAATGGTGTCGTGCAAAAGTACAACTCATCCCGCAAAATACAAGCCCTCACTTGGCCATATCCTACTCAAAATAAGCAAGTTATGGATCTTTGAAGAAGGGGAGCGCAAAAAAATGGAAAAACCCAAAGTCGTAAAGGGGTTAAATATGAAAATCTTTTCCACACAGTGCATTTTTTTTCACATTACTTTGAACATTTCCCTGTGAAACTAATAAAAAGCTTATTCACAGAGTATTTTATGCATTTTTAATGTGGATATGCAGTAAAAGCCTTGTGAATAGACCCTAAAGAGGAAGAGGTGACGCAGGCACATGGTCCTGGTCATGGAACGTTTGCTGAACCATGAGGAAGTTAAAACTCCCATAAGCTACAGTAGAGGGAGCCCCACATGCAGAAGGCCACCTGTCTAATTCACACTATACTTTCTGGCATGAGACCCCATTCTCCTGATGTAGGAGGCATCCAGAGATGCCTACACAGGCACCATTAGTAGTCGCCAGTCCCTGCTCCTCAGCCGCTGTCTCTACTCTTCTGTGTGTGGCTGATCACATATAGTAATCCTGGCTGTCAAACATTTTTCTGTCCCTGTGGTTAGGGGGCCACACACAATGAGCCCCATGTGACCCCCGGGCCACAGGTTGTGCATGCCTGCTTTAACAGTATGGTAGGAACAGTCCAATACTCACACATCTAGTGACAATTCCTTCTGCACCATACCATCTTGTCTCTTAGTCTTCATGGCCTCTAAAGTCTTATTAGCTGTTGAACTACAGATCCCATCAGTCACAACTTCATCTTTGTGTAACAACTCTACAGCGTCAGGCGTTTCTTCCCGAGATCCATCACTTGGTGGCCTTTCAGGTTTGTTTTTTATGCAGTCTCCCATTTCTCTTAAGTCTTTAGGGGTATGTACAGGTTGTGGGACATCTTCTGGTTGCTCTCGCTCAGGAACTGAAGACCTGTCCCTCACGGATTCACCCCTAGGGACAAAAGAAAATTTAATATGGACCCGGTTTAATAAAATGTTCATATAATCACCTCATAATACATGAAAGAATCACCCAAATAGACAACCATATAGTTTGTACTTAGATTATATCCAGTTTCCACAGTAAGATACACATTTATGCCAGACATTAAATTCATTTATGGTGGACTTCCCCTCCACACCTGCTGGACAAAAACAAAGGTTTGCTGCCGAGAAAGTAAACGTGTGCTCCTCATGCTCATCCTAAAACCCGATTTCATGCATATGTCACCATATAAATCTCTTGCTAGGTTTACACTGCTGACTATGCAGCATATATCTCCAGGAATTACCACCTCAGGGACATTAGTGGCTTGTTAGGACCATCCCTACAGTCTAACAGTCACTCCACATCACTAGCGAACACCTTTACACTATAACAGTTTTCTAGTAAGTCTTATACAGAACCATATTCTAAGATAAATGTATATAAAACCATAACATATTTAACACGGCAAGGCTAATGAGCTGTATGGCTTAGAAGACTGAGTGTCCAAACTTAGACCATCTGTAACGTTTGGCATCTTCAGCATAAATCAGTGTGTGAAAGCAGCCCTAATGTAACATTTTTATGCTATCTTCTTTTCAAGCTTTTTTTGGCCCAAAAGGCTGTGGCCATACCCTACATTACTGTCTATCCGGAAATACAAATTACACACAAAAAATATGGCCTGTGGCAAAGTGATGGCAGCTTTATGGGACTTTACAAGTTACCACCTTTCCTTTGGATAAATGATCAATTTTAATAATGTAATCCTTTAACAAATCATTTCTAGAAAAAAAGTTAAAAAACTAATTAGTATAATGTATAAGTATACCCAGTGATGGAATTGACTATTGTAGCACTCAACAGTAAATATTACCATTTCAATGACTATATGAAGTGGACCAACTCTTCACAGGGTTTTGCTATTATGGGCAGCCATGAAATATACACAGGATAGAACAGGCTCTCTTTTACAACATTAATGCAATATTCTATTATGTGTTTAACATGAAGAGCCCCTTGAAGAGATTTAAAAAGCCATAAAGTAAAAGGAGCTGTATCTTGGTATACCCATCAGTCTCCTCGGGCTGGGGATCCTGGAGCAACCTGGACCTCTTACTGCACTCAGACAGGCTGCCAACCTTCGCTTTACCATCCTTTGTGTCGCTCCACTCTCCCGATGATTGTTGTGTGTTCTGATCAACAGGGTCCAGTGCCATCATACCCCGATTCTGGTTAGTGCCGATGTCTCCAAAATCCAGAAAATCAGGAGGCTTTTCTCTAAAATGTTACATAAAAGACGACATTTATAAAATACAGTACAGTAGACACGTGTGGAAGACGCTGCAAAGTAAGAATGTTCTCAAAAGTAGAAACGTTAACAGATTATTTTTAGCAAACAACAAGATGCAGTGAATGAACTAAGGAGAAATCAAAATCCAATCAATATTTGGTGCGACAGTCCTTTGTCTTCAATTTCCCTAGGTAACTTGTATAGTTTTGAAGGAACTCAGCAGGCAGGTTATGCCAAACATTTTGGAGACCTAACCACAGATCTGTGGATGCAGGACCTTCTGTCTCATTAACCCCAGACACACGATGAGGTTGAGGTCAAGGCTGTGATCACATCATCACTTCCACCACCAATTCCATTCCACTTGCTAGTCTTTCCATTGAAGCTATTTCTTAATGACACTGGTGGCATGTTTGGGGTTGTTGTTCCATTACAGAATAAGACTGGATCCAAATAGACACCTCCCCGAAGGTAACTGCTGGGATTTCAAGGTGGAAGGAATGGCTTTTTCGCCACGATTCTTACATGAAAACTACTTGTGGCCAGATTTCTGTGAAAAGTAGATGGGTGTAGCTGGGTCCTATTGGTTGCTTTCAGTTCTGAGCTGATGGCACTGCTGGACATCTCACTACGACAGAAAGTAAGCAGGAGGTGTCCTTGGACAACCACTGCATCTGCAGACGACCTTAAGCTTGCAGATTTCTCGGTGATTGAACAGCACATCTTGAACACCCAGTCCGCTGTGAATTTTCTGGGAGAGACACTGACAGTGCTGTACACTACCTTGTGTCTTGCCATGGTGTATGTATGTTGCATAAAATGTTCTTTCACAACCTCACCTTTGTAGCAGAATTTGGCTATTGCTCCATAGTTTTCCACCTCCTACACAGCTGTTTCTGTTTCAGTTAATGGCCGTTTCACTTTACAAATTAAAAGGATAATCATTATCATCTGTTCGGTATAACTGGTTACTCATCCACCTGACTGTAATCCTAGAAGATCACTGACTTTGTACAAGTGTACCTGGCAGAGTAGATGCTGCTTTGAAGGCTAAAGATGGTCACGATCTTTTGTTCCTTTACATTTTGTAACTTGATAAAACTATTAACACTTCTATGTTTGATAGGATTCTTACTTTGCAGCAATTTTTCTAAACCTGCCTAAAATTCTGCCTAGTACTGTATGTGTAAGCATTAAATTTAGATATTCGTGGACCAGGCAGCAGATTGTCCATCTCCTGGATTAAATCACACAATTCAAAGCAGATCATTGTAAGGAAACTTGAGAAAATGTTATTTTACAACATTCTGTAATAATGTGGAATATGTAACAGCTAGTGCAAGCAGTAGAGAGGACTGTCACATGGCCACTGTCCGGCGGAAATATTGCACCTGGTCAGACCAGTCTGATGACTAGTGTAAGCGCTTACGTGTATTATTTGGAAGATTTAAATTTGTCAAAAAAAAAAAAAAAAAGAGAGGTGTCCAAATTTTTATCCTCGGGAGGGAAAAATCACCAAATAGATTATTTGTCAGGACTCTGAACATTTTTTTTATTACCTTTTGTGCATTACTGCCCTTTTCCAAGATGGCGTCTTTGGTCTCATGTGCACTGTGTCTTCCTGCTATAAAACTCCACCCCAGCCTTCAGTCTGTGCTAGAGTATTCTGCCTTGCATCCAGCTCCTGACCTCTGATGACTCCCTGGCTATACACCTGCTCCTGTGAACCTGTGGGGTTATCCTGCTACTCAGCTCTGAGTTCCTGCTGCATACACCAGTTTCCAGTAATCCTCCTTCATCTGCTGCTCGTGTTTACTTCCATCTGCATTTGTTGGACATGTAAGCTGTTTCTGCTCTGCAAGAACCTGAGACTATTACCCAGACCTCCCTGGTTGAGCTAAGATATGATTTGAACTGTCTTATAAGCATATCTATCTGTGTTTTGGACTAAGCAAGGACTTATTCGTGTCAAGTATTCTCAAGAATAATTGTGCTTCATAGACTTTCTGCGTGATTGCATTTTCCTCTGATGTTTCCTATAGACTGCTGAGCTGCATTTGATATTTGCACCAAGTGTTGTGGACTTGAGTTTCTCTCTGCACCTGTTTGAATCACCGTGTGATAATACAGACTTTACCACTTATAAAACTGTGTCCTGTAGTTGTCTTGTTCCACGCAAAGAGTCTCCTGAGTTATCCCCTATAAGTATTACATTATTTTTTAAGCATACAGCTGAGATCAGAAACAAATACACAGAAGCGGAGAAGTCAGAGTACAAGAGGTTAGCACTGCAGCGCTGGGGTCCCGGGTTCAAATCCCACCAAGGACAACATCTACAAGGAGATTGCATGTTCTGCCCGTGTTTGCGTGGGTTTCCTTCGGTTTCCTCCCACACTCCAAAGACATACTGATAGGGATTTTGCATTGTGAGCCCCATTGAGGACAGTGATGATGTCTGGAAAGTGATGAGGAATATAATGGTGCTAAATAAGCGAAGCGGAATAATAAATCTCACCCATTGTCTGTCGTATTGCTGGCCTCTGAAAGTAATGCGCTTCCTCTTGTATAGAAGGACGGCAGGACAGCACAGTTCAGGATCTCAGGTTCCAGCTGCTGGGAGCTCTCAGGAGAGTCAGCCACTTCCACCTTCACAGGTACATCTGCCTCCGGTTTGCTGTGAAGGAAATATGTGTACAGGTGTCACATTACTCAGCTCTGTACAGTTCTATGGAAACATCCGTGAGACTGTAGGGACCAGGGAAATGTTACATCTCACAGGCAGTGCTATGTGACTGATGAAGAATGGGCCCGATGATGGCGGCAGGAGGGAGTGTCCCACGGGGCAGGGACAGGTAACCTCTCACAAGCAGTGTTATGTGACTGATGAAGAAAGGGCTTGGTGATGGCAGCCGTAGGGAGCGTCCCACAGGCAGGGACAGGTAACCGCTCACAGGCAGTGTTATGTCAGAGAAAAGAGGGCGACACAAAAGCGCAAATAGGGTCTTATCAAACGTTACACAAAGTTGCCCACCAAGAGAACTACTCACCTGGTGAGATTGAAGGAAGGACATATATTAATGGCGGCTGCTGCAGATCCACAGGTCAGTGGAGGCCCTGATTGAAACATACACTTAGGTAGGAAAAAAGGATCATCCCCTCGCTGCCGCAAGAAGAATTCCAAAAATTGAAGAGGTTTCAACGTGGTTTAATCTACGCGTTTCAGGGTTCAGGCGACCCCTTCATCAGGACATACCACAAATATTGTACCAAAAGGCAATGTTATGTGACTGATGAAGAATGGGCCCAGTGATGGCAGCGGTAGGGACATGTTACCTCTCACAGGCAGTGTTATGTGACTGATGAAGAATGGGCCCGATGATGGCGGCAGGAGGGACATGTTACCTCTCACAGGCAGTGTTATGTGACTGATGAAGAATGGGCCCGATGATGGCGGCAGGAGGGACATGTTACCTCTCACAGGCAGTGTTATGTGACTGATGAAGAATGGGCCCGATGATGGCGGCAGGAGGGACATGTTACCTCTCACAGGCAGTGTTATGTGACTGATGAATAAATAAATAATAATCTTTATTTATATAGCGCCAACATATTCCGCAGCGCGTTACAGCTTAACAGTTTCAAACACAACAGTCATAAGTAACAACGTTCACAATACAATAATTGAAGCAAAATAAGATGACCCTGCTCGTGAGAGCTTACAATCTACAATGAGGCTGGAGACTGGTTTGTAGTTATTTGTGCAGGATGGGTCAAGGGAGGGTTTCTTTAGTAACGGAGTGATGATAGAGTGTTTGAAGGAGGGGAAAATGCCTGAGGAGAGGGAGAGATTAAAGATTGTAGTTAGGTGAGTAGTGACGACTGGAGAGAGACAGGAGGAGATGAGAGGGAATGGGGTCGGTGGTGCATGTAGTCAGACGAGAAGAAGAGAGGAGCCTGGAGACGACTTCTTCTGTGATGGGATCGAATGTGGAGAGTGAGCCAGGGGAGATGCAGGGAGGGACGGGAGTCACTGCACTTGGTGATTGGGAGCGGATTTCCTGACGGATATTGTCTATTTTCTCTATAAAGTGGGAGGCCAGGTCATCAGCACAAATGTCTATGATAGGGGCTTGTGATTTTGGCCTGAGGAGGTTTGTTGGATAGTGAGGAGATCAGGGTGGTGTAGTAGGTCTGTTTGACGAGGTGAAGGGCAGAGTTATAGGTTTTTAACATAGATTTGAAGTGGATGAAGTCTTCTGGTGTGCGAGTTTTCCTCCCCGGTGATGATAGCTGTAGGGAGCGTCCCATGGGCAGGGACAGGTTACCTCTCACAGGCAGCGTTATGTGACTGATGAAGAATGGGGCCGGTGAGGACAGCCGTAGGGAGCATCCCATGGGCAGGGACAGGTTACCGCTCACAGGCAGCGTTATGTGACTGATGAAGAATGGGGCCGGTGAGGACAGCCGTAGGGAGCGTCCCATGGGCAGGGACAGGTTACCTCTCACAGGCAGCGTTATGTGACTGATGAAGAATGGGGCCGGTGAGGACAGCCGTAGGGAGCATCCCATGGGCAGGGACAGGTTACCGCTCACAGGCAGCGTTATGTGACTGATGAAGAATGGGGCCGGTGAGGACAGCCGTAGGGAGCGTCCCATGGGCAGGGACAGGTTACCGCTCACAGGCAGCGTTATGTGACTGATGAAGAATGGGGCCGGTGAGGACAGCCGTAGGGAGCGTCCCATGGGCAGGGACAGGTTACCGCTCACAGGCAGCGTTATGTGACTGATGAAGAATGGGGCCGGTGAGGACAGCCGTAGGGAGTGTCCCATGGGCAGGGACAGGTTACCGCTCACAGGCAGCGTTATGTGACTGATGAAGAATGGGGCCGGTGAGGACAGCCGTAGGGAGCGTCCCATGGGCAGGGACAGGTTACCGCTCACAGGCAGCGTTATGTGACTGATGAAGAATGGGGCCGGTGAGGACAGCCGTAGGGAGTGTCCCATGGGCAGGGACAGGTTACCGCTCACAGGCAGCGTTATGTGACTGATGAAGAATGGGGCCGGTGAGGACAGCCGTAGGGAGCGTCCCATGGGCAGGGACAGGTTACCGCTCACAGGCAGCGTTATGTGACTGATGAAGAATGGGGCCGGTGAGGACAGCCGTAGGGAGCGTCCCATGGGCAGGGACAGGTTACCGCTCACAGACAGCGTTATGTGACTGATGAAGAATGGGGCCGGTGAGGACAGCCGTAGGGAGTGTCCCATGGGCAGGGACAGGTTACCGCTCACAGGCAGCGTTATGTGACTGATGAAGAATGGGGCCGGTGAGGACAGCCGTAGGGAGCGTCCCATGGGCAGGGACAGGTTACCGCTCACAGACAGCGTTATGTGACTGATGAAGAATGGGGCCGGTGAGGACAGCCGTAGGGAGCGTCCCATGGGCAGGGACAGGTTACCGCTCACAGGCAGCGTTATGTGACTGATGAAGAATGGGGCCGGTGAGGACAGCCGTAGGGAGCGTCCCATGGGCAGGGACAGGTTAGCTCACAGACAGCGTTATGTGACTGATGAAGAATGGGGCCGGTGAAGACAGCCGTAGGGAGTGTCCCATGGGCAGGGACAGGTTACCGCTCACAGACAGCGTTATGTGACTGATGAAGAATGGGGCCGGTGAAGACAGCTGTACGGAGGGTCCCCGAGGATGCGGCACGGATTACTGTTCTCCCTATGTGACAGGGCTGTGACTCACCGGCAGCCCAGACGGCGGAGCCACCAGAAGAGGAAGTGCAGTGTAATTAGAGCATCCCCGCCGCTAGTGATGAGGGCCGGTCACTTCTGGCACCCAGGGGGGAGAACAGAGAAGGCAAGTCTGTAGCATTTCTGGGACTTGTGCACCCAAAGGTATTCTCTACACTCAGAAAACAGGGCACCAAGCGCTGTAAACACAGCAGCTATCACCCTCCTCAGGTCCAGCTCTCTGCCACTGCTCCAGTCTCAATAACATCAACGCTGCAGTCAATCACTGACATTAGAGGCTTGTGCTACTAACAGCCGAGACGCTGAGCTCAGTGATTGGCTGCAGTGGTGATGTTAAAGAGACCGATGCAGCAATGGCGAGCGTCCCTGGAGGGCGAGTACCCGCAGCGGTTGCTGGAATACACAGTATTTGGGGTCCACTTTGCCCATCTGAGAAGGGACTGTACATGGTGACCAGCGGACACCTCCTTGGGGTTATTGCGCCCACCACATACAGGCAGCTCTCCCGTGTCACCCCTATACCTGAGAACATGGTAGCTTCCCTATATCTGGGTGCAGCCCACATAGGATCTATAACCCCCGCCACAGGGGTGGGCACACATCATCACGTGACCTGTGGTCACCGGCAGCTCCTGCCACACAGGGCCGTCTGCTGCTGTCGGGCACCGCGG